>NC_133336.1:65044779-65644779 GCF_042186555.1 Aquarana catesbeiana | reverse complement strand
GAATGTCACCAATGCTGGGCAGTGTGGGGGTCCCAGAGGTGGATGGATAGTAACAAAGACACATAACAAGACCGGACCACTATAAAAGAGTTGCCTTGATGACGCGTTTCGCGCCTCAGCGCTTTATCAAAGTATCTATCAGTTACGGTCATTCCAGCTGCACTGGTATCTTATTCCCCCTCCTAGCCACCATATATTATAGTTTAGCTCCCCGGGTGTCTACATACTGGCGCTGGGAAATTGTTGTTGTCTTAAGTGTTTTCAAAAACACCAGCCATTTGGGTACCACATGCTTGACAAAGCATTTAACCTCCCACCACTCAGCCCATTGGCAAAAGCACCTGAAAGCCACACAAAAGGGACGCAATTCTGCTCCTCCTCGCTTCTCACCTTTCCGGTCTACCCCCGCTATACATCATGACCTTTTAGCAGCCTCCACTGACAGGAATGATGGTACAGCGCAGGGTTGTCCCAGTTCCTTGCAGCACATCTGCCAGTAGCACACCACCAGCTGTAGACTACAGCAGGCATATTTCTCTGCCCCATCTGCTGCAGCGGAAGAAAAAATTGTCACTGCCACTCACATGCCCAGCATCTAAATTCAAGCTTGTCAAAGCTGCTGGCTTTACAACTCCAGCCTTTCCATCTGGTGGATTCTGCCCTCTTCTGTGAATTTGCAGAACGTTCTGTACCACAATGGCAGGTTCCCAGTCACTATTTCTTTACACGTAAGGCTATTCCAGCCCTCTACCATCATGTGGAAGGCAATGTTGTGGCATTGTTGGGCAAGGCAGTCAGCGTCAAGGTTCGCGTTACTGCTGACACGTAGTCCAGCAAGCATGATCAGGGACGATATAGTTCATTCACAGCACACTGGGTAACTCTGCTTGCAAATCAGAAGGATGCAGGATAAGGCTCAGTGCTGCAGTTTGTTGTGCCACTATGTCTCCATACAGCTAGTAGTGATGATGCAGGATTTGTCAGCTACACCCCCTCCTCCTCCTCTTCCATGTCCTCCTCTGCTGAATTGTCCCATGAAATAAAAGTACCCACCTAAGCATTCAAGGGGCTATTCAATGAGTCAGGCTGAAAGGTGTAATGCAGTGCTTCAGCTGGTGTATCTAGGGCACAGGAGCCCCACCGGAGCAGAAATTCTGGCAGTTCTGCAGGCAGGCCCAAAGGTGGTTCACGCCATGCCAGCTGAAGCCAGGAATGATGGTGTGCGATAACGGCACAAACCTCCTGTCCGCCCTCAGACAGGGAAAGTTGACACATTTGCCATGCCCGGCACATGTCATCAATTTGGTGGTGCAGCATTTTTTAAATAGGCACCTAGGGTTGGAAGATCTGCTGAAGCAGGCTAGAAGAGTCTGTAGCCATTTCAGGCGGTCATACACAGCTAGTGCTCGGTTGGCTGAAATTTAGGGGGAATTCCACCTTCCCGTAAACCAACTGATTGTGACATGCCCACCAGGTGGAACTCAACTTTGGCAATGCTGTAGTGACCGCACATGCAGCAGAGGGCCGTCAACGAGTACCTGTGAGTATGGCACAACAGGCTCAGGCGAGCTCAGCTTTTTTCCCCATGCCAATGGCTGCTGATAAAGGATGCATGCACTGTACTGCCACCATTTGAGGAGGCCACAAGGATGGTGAGCCGTGACAATGCATGCATCAGTGACACAATACTTGTTGTGTTCCTGCTGGAGCAGGCTCTGCATGGCATTATGGACAGGGCACTCGAGGCAGAGCAGTGGGGGGAAGAGGAGGACTTCCTTTCCTCTCAAGGCCCACTTTATGCAGACACCATTCTTCCTATGCCAACATAACACACAAGAGGAGAGGGAAGAGGAGAAGGGGGAGGATTCTGGCAGCTTTAGAGCAAAGCAATACATACGTCAACCCTTAACAGATGGTTTTCCATCCCCAGAACCCTTGGGAGTAGTACGTGGCTAGGAGGAGGCAGTTCCAGATACTGTAATCCTCAGTGACCCCGAGGAGTCTGCTTCTCATGCCTCCGCAAACTTGCGGTGCATGGGCTCCCTCATTCTTCAAAGCCTGCGAAAGGACCCGAGAATATGTGGCAACCCTCCATGACCACCGTTACAAGGGGAAAGGCTCGGAACTCATCCCGTCCTCACAGAGGGAGCAGAAGATGAAATCTCTTGAGGACACCTTAAAGAGGAGTTTATGTAACGCCTTTCCCAACTCTGATAGAATACAGTCTGATGAAAAACGTTGTTTTGAGGCTTCTGTTGGTCAAGAGAGAAACAGTGGAGAAGGGGGCCGTCTCAGTGATGCCTTTCAAAATTTTTTTAGTCCTTGCGCCCAGGGCTGTCAGCTTCCACATCCCATTGGCGCGTCTTCATCATATGGTGGGAGATTATCCAGGGGCGAAAACAGATATGGAGATCTTTCCAGTTGATGATCCACTGGGTTACTGGGTCATGAGAATAAACCACTGGCCAGAACTTGCCCAATATGCAATAGAGCTGCTGGGCTGCCCTGCATCCAGTGTGCTTTCCGAACAGGCATTCAGTGCTGCCGGAGGTTTTGTGACAGATAAGAGAGCACGTCTGTCCACAGACTCCATGGTCTGGCTGACATTTATCAAAATGAATCAGTCCTGGATTAGCAGCAGCTATGAAGCCCCTCATGCTGATGTTGCTGTTTAACTGCATTCTGGATCTCGATTCTCTGAAAAACTGTCTAGGCTGCCTAGCTTTGTGGGCATTGATTTCATCTGGAAGAAATTTTTGGTGTAGGTTTCATGGGCACAATTAACACCTAAGGGCCAATTTTTCTGCACTTGTTTGACAGGTGCAAATCATTTTAATTTTTGACAGCAAGGCCAATTCTTGCTTTCATTAACCAGTTGCCGACCGCCTCACAACAATATACGTTGGCAGAATGGCACGGGCAGGCAAAATCACGTACCCGAAGCGGTCGGCTTCTGTCCGGGAGCGATCAGACGTGAGGGGGAGGCCATCCATTCGTGGCCCCCCCCTCGCGATCGCTCCCAGCCAATGAGAATCTTCCTCTGCCTCTGTATAGTAAACAGAGGCAGAGGAAGTGATGTCATCTCTCCTCGGCTCGGTATTTTCCGTTCCGGTGCCGAGGAGAGAAGACATCGATGTGAGTGCACAACACACACACAGTAGAACACGCCAGGCATACATTACACCCCCCATCACACTGACACCAAGCAGTTTTTTTTTCTGATTACTGCATTGGTGTCAGTTTGTGACAGTTAGTGTGGTAGGGCAGTTAGTGTTAGCCCCCTTTAGGTCTAGGGTACCCCCCTAACCCCCCCAATAAAGTTTTAACCCCTTGATCACCCCCCGTCGCCAGTGTCACTAAGCGATCGTTTTTCTGATCGCTGTATTAGTGTCACTGGTGATGCTAGTTAGGCAGGTAAATATATAGGTTCGCCGTCAGCATTTTATAGCGTCAGGGACCCCCATATACTACCTAATAAATGTTTTAACCCCTTGATTGCCCCCTAGTTAACCCTTTCACCAGTGATCACCGTATAACTGTTACGGGTGACACTGGTTAGTTTGTTCATTTTTTATAGTGTCAGGGCACCCGCCGTTTAGTACCTAAAAAAGGTTTAGCCCCCTGATCGCCCGGCGGTGATATAACTTAGGTTTTAGGGTCAGATAGGGTCTGAGTCGCCCCAGGCAGCGTCAGGTTAGCGCCAGTACCGCTAACACCCACGCACGCAGCATACACCTCCCTTAGTGATATAGTATCTGAACGGATCAATATCTGATCCGATCAGATCTATACTAGTGTCCCCAGCAGTTTAGGGTTCCCAAAAACGCAGTGTTAGCGGGATCAGCCCAGATACCTGCTAGCACCTGCGTTTTGCCTCTCCGCCCAGCCCAGCCCACCCAAGTGCAGTATCGATCGATCACTGTCACTTACAAAACACTAAACGCATAACTGCAGCGTTCGCAGAGTCAGGCCTGATCCCTGCGATCGTTAACAGTTTTTTTGGTAGCGTTTTGGTGAACTGGCAAGCACCAGCCCCAGGCAGCGTCAGGTTAGTGCCAGTAGCGCTAACACCCACGCACGCACCGTACACCTCCCTTAGTGGTATAGTATCTGAACGGATCAATATCTGATCCGATCAGATCTATACTAGCTTCCCCAGCAATTTATGGTTCACAAAAATGCAGTGTTAGCGGGATCAGCCCAGATACCTGCTAGCACCTGCGTTTTGCCCCTCCGCCCGGCCCAGCCCAGCCCACCCAAGTGCAGTATCGATCGATCACTGTCACTTACAAAACACTAAACGCATAACTGCAGCATTCTCAGAATCAGGCCTGATCCCTGGGATCGCTAACAGTTTTTTTGGTAGCGTTTTGGTGAACTGGCAAGCACCAGCGGCCTAGTACACCCTGGTCGTAGTCAAACCAGCACTGCAGTAACACTTGGTCCCATAGGTGCAGTTCAAGCTGGTGAGGTGGCAAGCACAAGTAGTGTCCCGCTGCCACCAAGAAGACGACAAACACAGGCCCGTCGTGCCCATAGTGCCCTTCCTGCTGCATTTGCCAATCCTAATTGGGAACCCACCACTTCTGCAGCACCCGTACTTCCCCTATTCACATCCCCAACCAAATGCAGTCGGCTGCATGAGAGGCATTTTCTTTATGTCCTCCTGAGTACCCCTACCCAACGAACCCCCCAAAAAAGATGTTGTGTCTGCAGCAAGCGCGGATATAGGCGTGACACCCGCTATTATTGTCCCTCCTGTCCTGACAATCCTGGTCTTTGCATTGGTGAATGTTTTGAACGCTACCATACACTAGTTGAGTATTAGCGTAGGGTACAGCACTGCACAGACTAGGCACACTTTCACAGGGTCTCCCAAGATGCCATAGCAATTTGAGAGACCCAAACCTGGAACTGGTTACAGTTATAAAAGTTACAGGTGATATATGCCGAAGCATGGGGGCAGCAGGGGCGGAGGAGCGATTTGTTCATACCTTTTGCGGGAGGATGCCCCCCTGCTTTGGCATATATAAATGGTGCATGTATGCCCATCATTAGAAGTGGGTGGATGAAGGGAGGTATACCCACCGATCAATCTCTTTTTTTCGTTCAGCCCACAGGCTGCATGAAAAAAAAAGATTACAATATATGCCCAACAAGGACCAGCAACGTACTGGTATGTTGCTGGACTTTGAGTGGTTATACCAGAACGATGCCTGCAGGTTTAGGTATCATCTTGGTATCATTCTTTTCAGCCAGCGGTCAGCTTTCATGTAAAAGCAATCCTAGCAGCTAATTAGCCTCTAGACTTCTTTTACAAGCAGTGGGAGGGAATGCCCCCCCCACCATCTTCCATGTTTTTCTCTGGCTCTCCTGTCCCAACAGGGAACCTGAGAATGCAGTCGGTGATTCAGCCAGCTGACCATAGAGCTGATCAGAGATCAGAGTGGCTCCAAACATCTCTATGGCCTAAGAAACCGGAAGCTACGAGCATTTCATGACTTAGATTTCGCCGGATGTAAACAGCGCCATTGGGAAATTGGGAAGGCATTTTATCACACAGATCTTGGTGTGGTCAGATGCTTTGAGGGCAGAGGAGAGATCTAGGGTCTAATAGACCCCATTTTTTTCAAAAAAGAGTACCTGTCACTACCTGTTGCTATCATAGGGGATATTTACATTCCCTGAGATAACAATAAAAATGATTTTAAATAAAAAATGAAAGGAACAGTTTAAAAATGAGATAAAAAAGCAAAAAAATAATAAAGAAAAAAAAAAGCACCCCTGTCCCCCCCTGCTCTCGCGCAAAGGCGAACGCAAGCGTCGGTCTGGCGTCAAATGTAAACAGCAATTGCACCATGCATGTGAGGTATCACCGTGAAGGTCAGATCGAGGGCAGTAATTTTAGCAGTAGACCTCCTCTGTAAATCTAAAGTGGTAACCTGTAAATGCTTGTAAAGGCTTTTAAAAATGTATTTCGTTTGTCGCCACTGCACGTTTGTGCGCAATTTTAAAGCATGTCATGTTTGGTATCCATGTACTCGGCATAAGATCATCTTTTTTATTACATCACACATTTGGGCAATATAGTGTGTTTTAGTGCATTAAAATTTAAAAAAGTGTGTTTTTTCCCCAAAAAATGCGTTTGAAAAATCGCTGCGCAAATACTGTGTGTGAAAAAAAATGAAACACCCACCATTTTAATCTGCAGGGCATTTGCTTTAAAAAAATATATAATGTTTGGGGGTTCAAAGTAATTTTCTTGCAAAAATAAATACATTTTTCATGTAAACAAAAAGTGTCAGAAAGGGCTTTGTGTTCAAGTGGTTAGAAGAGTGGGTGATGTGTGACATAAGCTTCTAAATGCTGTGCATAAAATGCCAGGACAGTTCAAACCCCCCCCCAAATGACCCTATTTTGGAAAGTAGACACCCTAAGCTATTTGCTGAGAGGCATGTCGAGTCCATGGAATATTTTATATTGTGACACAAGTTGCGGGAAAAAGACAATTTTTTTTTTTTTTGCACAAAGTTGTCACTAAATGATATATTGCTCAAACATACCATGGGAATATGTGAAATTACACCCCAAAATACATTCTGTTGCTTCTCCTGAGTATGGGCATACCACATGTGTGAGACTTTTTGGGAGCCTAGCCGCGTACGGGACCCCGAAAACCAATCACCGCCTTCAGGCTTTCTAAGGGCGTAAATTTTTGATTTCACTCTTCACTGCCTATCACAGTTTCGGAGGCCATGGAATGCCCAGGTGGCACAAACCCCCCCCCCCCAAATGACCCTATTTTGGAAAGTAGACACCCCAAGCTATTTGCTGAGAGGTATAGTGAGTATATTGCAGACCTCACTTTTTGTCACAAAGTTTTGAAAATTGAAAAAAGAAAAAAAAATGTTTTTTTCTTGTCTTTCTTCATTTTCAAAAACAAACTAGAGCTGCAAAATACTCACCATGCCTCTCAGCAAATAGCTTGGGGTGTCTACTTTCCAAAATGGGGTCATTTGGGGGGGGGGGGGGGGGGGGTTGTGCCACCTGGGCATTCCATGGCCTCCGAAACTGTGATAGGCAGTGAAGAGTGAAATCAAAAATTTACGACCTTAGAAATCCTGAAGGCGGTGATTGGTTTTCGGAGCCCCGTACGCGGCTAGGCTCCCAAAAAGTCCCACACATGTGGTATCCCCGTACTCAGGAGAAGCAGCTAAATGTATTTTGGGGTGCAATTTGGGGGGCCTGTGTGATATATGCCCATGGCCTGTGTGAGCAATATATCATTTAGTGACAACTTTGTGCAAAAAAAAAAATTGTCACTTTCCCGCAACTTGTGTCAAAATATAAAATATGCCATGGACTCAACATGCCCCTCAGCAAATAGCTTGGGGTGTCTACTTTCCAAAATGGGGTCATTTGGGGTCAGTTGTGCCATCTGGGCATTTTATGGCCTTTAAAACTGTGATAGGTAGTGAGGAGTGAAATCAAAAATTTACGCCCTTAGAAATCCTGAAGGCGGTGATTGGTTTTCGGGGCCCCGTACGCGGCTAGGCTCCCAAAAAGTCCCACACATGTGGTATCCCCATACTCAGGAGAACCAGCTGAATGTATTTTGGGGTGCAATTCCACATATGCCCATGGCCTGTGTGAGCAATATATAATTTAGTGACAACTGTTTGTAATTTTTTTTTTTTTTTTGTCATTATTCAATCACTTGGGACAAAAAAAAATAATATTCAATGGGCTCAACATTCCTCTCAGCAATTTCCTTGGGGTGTCTACTTTCCAAAATGGGGTCATTTAGGGGGGGTTTGTACTGCCCTGTCATTTTAGCACCTCAAGAAATGACATAGGCAGTCATAAATTAAAGGCTGTGTAAATTCCAGAAAATGTACCCTAGTTTGTAGGCGCTATAACTTTTGTGCAAACCAATAAATATACACTTATTGACATTTTTTTTACCAAAGACATTTGGCCGAATACATTTTGGCCTAAATGTATGGCTAAAATTGAGTTTATTGGATTTTTTTTTATAACAAAAAGTAGAAAATATCTTTTTTTTTTCAAAATTTTTGGTCTTTTTCCGTTTATAGCGCAAAAAATAAAAACGGCAGAGGTGATCAAATACCATCAAAAGAAAGCCCTATTTGTGGGAAGAAAAGGATGCAAATTTCGTTTGGGTACAGCATTGCATGACCGGGCAATTAGCAGTTAAAGCGACGCAGTGCCAAATTGTAAAAAGTGCTCTGGTCAGGAAGGGGGTAAATCCTTCCGGGCTGAAGTGGTTAAAAGTACCTCTATAGGGTGTAGAAAGTCAGCCTGGGGCCGGGTTAAGAAGAGGTTATTCGAAGAGGGCAGGTACTTTCCATTCAGACCTAGTTATTAGTCAGCTGGTTTGAAAGTGTCAGGGAGCTGTTTGCTTGGAGTGACATCAGCACGCTGGGAAGAAAGCTTTACTGCTAGATTGTGGCCTGCTGGGGTTAGCCTAAACCCTATTAAAGACTGTAGCTCTGATTTGAGCTGTGAACTATTTCCCTGTAAGCCTGTTTGCTGCATAACTTATAATGTACCCATGTATGCTACTGTGTTTCAAGACAAGCTTGTCGTTTCTTCTGTTCATTTTTGACCTTTTGCTGAATAAAGATACTTTTACTGGACTGTCTCTGAGCTGGCTGTTCACCCCTCTGATCCCTTACAATCGGTGGAGGATGCATTGGGCAGTTTGAGGATTGCAGGCCAATCCCATGTCCTGGATTAAAGCTGCACAGGCCGTGAAAACGTATGAAAAAGCAATGGAGGGATTCTTAAAGCAGTTGATGGTGACTAATGCTGCACAGAATGAAATGGTGCTCAACAGGAGACAAACCGCTTACTGATGGTACAGATAGCGGGCTTACAAAAGGCGGTGACCCAGCAGGCTGAAATTATAAAAAGTGACCCCACTGTAAAGAGTAGCCCGCAGAAGGCAGTGCAGCAGGCCCTGCAAAAGATGACAGTCACAGACAATGTTGAATCATACCTAGCAATGTTTGAGAGGATTGCAGCAAGGGAAACTCTGCCTGAGAAAGACTGGGCGGATGTGCTGGCCCCTTTCCTGGCTGCAGATCCCCAACAGGCATACTGTGACTTGGCCCCTGAGTCAGCATGGAACTGAAAACTGCTGAAAGCAGAAATACTAGCAAGGCTGGGAGTGACTGTTGCATTAAGGGCAAGCCAAGTCCATGGATGGTGCTTTGACAAGGCTAAGCCTGCTCATGCGCAGCTGTACCGCCTGATGCACTTGTTCCAGGACTAGCTGAGGAGAAGACTCCCAATCAGATTGTGGAACAAGTCACACTGGACTGTTTTCTGCAATGGCTGCCTAGGGAGCTCTACCGATGGGTGGCTCAGTCCGAGCCTCTGTCCCTGGATGAGATGGCTGCTCCTGTGGAGCGCTACGACTGTGTGGAAAGTGTCCAGGAGAGTCCCTCTTTTTCCAGAGAGCTGGTCTGTTCCAAGGAAGTGCGTTCCAGCACTAAGATGACACCCGGTAACCATATGGTCTCTGCTCAGGTGCATAACACAACTGCCAGGTGCCAAAACCTCCTGAAAGCTGTCAGGGCGAACCCCGTGAGGTTCACTGTTGGTCCTGCCATCAACTGGGTCATCTGGTGGCCCAGTGCCTAAAACAGGAAGAACCTATGGAGTGCGACATGGGGCATCGTTGCTCCATGTATGCATTATGTGCTGCAACCAGCCTGAAACAGCATGAGTGTGTGGTACAGGTCAATGGAAGGAGGTGGTAGCGCTCATTGATTCTGGGAGTGTCATCAATCTGCTACGAGGGGATGGGTTGCAGAGGATGCTGGTACCGGGGAAACAGGCTGGGGTCATCTGTGTGCATAGTGATGTTAAAGACTATCCGGTTGCCTGCGTGACCCTGTGTACACCAGCAGGAACTGCTACACTAAAAGTTGAGGGGTCCCAGGATTGCCTCATGACTTACTAATCGGACGAGACTGCCCCATATTTTGGGACTTGTATGAGCAAAAGCTCAAAGGTACAGGGGTTTCCCCCAAAAAGCAAGAACCCACAGAGGTGGTAAATAATACTGTGTTGCAGGATGGTAATACTGAGGATCAGTATCAGATGACTGAACCTGCAGAAAGCGTGCTCCCGGAAAGATTTCCTTAGTGCTCAGATGAGAGAACCCACTTTGATCCCTGCCAGGGAACAGGCCATAATGCTAAACAGTGAACCACAGCAACCTGAGGCGGATATTTGGTCCCCCATTTTGCTGTGAAGCATGACTTGTTCTACAGAGTAACCAAAGTCAATGATAAAGTGTTGGAACAATTGGTGGTACCCAAACCATTTAGGTCTAAAGTGTTACATTTGGCTCATAGTCATGTACTTGGGGGTCACCTTGGCGTGGTTTAAACTCAGGAACAGGTTTTACAATGTTTTTATTGGCCCGTGTATATCGGGAAATTAAGGACTACTGTGAGTCCTCCCCCAACTGTCAAAGAAACGCTCCAACAAACCATTTTTGCACACTGCTGGTACCGCCTCCAATTATGGAGGTTCCCTTTGATGGCATAGCCATGGACTTAGTGGGCCCCTTACCCAAGTCAGCTAGGGGACACCAATACATTTTTGTTGTTCTCAACTATGCCACCGGGTATCTGGAAGAGGTACCTTTAAGAAATTGTTCATCCAAGGTCATCACACGGGAAGTGGTTCTCCATATGTTCATGAGAACAAGGGCTCTCATCCGAGATCTTGATGGATCAAGGTACACCCTGTATGCCTAAAGTGATGAAAGAGCTCTGTAAACTGTTTAAAATTAAACACTTGCGAACCTCGGTGTATCATCCACAAACTGACAGGTTAGTGGAGCGATTCAACAAAACCTTAAAGGGGATGCTAAAAAAAAGCGGTTGAAGAGGGTGGTCATAATTGGGGTTGCTTGTTGCCTCCACGGGATTCTCCCCATTTGAGTTGGTTTATGGGAGACACCCCTGTGGACTACTGGATATAGAGATGTGGGAACAAGAAGCTTCCCCATATCGGAGTGTGGTGGAACACAAATGCAGGATTGAATAAAAAAAGTTATGCTCATAATTAGGGTACATTTGCAGGTGGCACAGAAGTCCCAGAGTCGTGGGTACAGCCGATCTGCCAAGGTTAGAAGTTTAAACCTGGGGATAGGGTGCTGGTATTAGTGCCTACCATAGAGTGTAAATTTCTTGCCAAGTGACAAGGACCCTTTGAGATAGTTAAGAGGGTGGGGGAGGTTATTTACAAAGTCCATCAGCCCACCAAACGTAAGCCTTACCAGATTACCGTGTCATCTGAAACCGTGGAAAGATAGAGAGGTTTTGACAGTCTGAAGGTCCTGGAAGATCTGACGCTCAGATTAAGAAGGTAAGGGTTGCAGAAACTCTCTTCCCTTCTCAAAAACAGGATTCCTGGGGGGTTGATGCAGAGGAATTGAGACATTTTTTCAAACCTGGTGGGCCTAACCTCGTTAATTGAACATAATGTCATTACAGACCCTAGTGTTCGGGTAAACCTCAAACCCTACAGCATACCCCAATCTGGCCGGAATATTGTCTTGCCCAAGCTTAGAAGTATGTTGGACCTTGGGATCATTGAGGCGTCTTCAAGTAGCTGGTCCAGTCCTATAGTACTTGTACCCAAGCCGAATGGAACCTGGCGGTTCTGCAATGACTTTCGCAAGTTAAATAAAGTCTCCAAACCAGACACTTATCCCATGCCCTGGGTGGGTGAAGTCATCGAGAGATTAGGACCATAGCGATTGATGGTTATTTTGTATTCTTTCATTTGCAAATAATTGCTCCAACAGTTGTCTCCTTCTTACCAAATTTCTTGCTGATGGTCTTGGAGTCCATTCTAGCCTTGTGCAGGTCTACAATCTTGTCCCTGACGTCCTTTGACAGCTCCTTAGTCTTGCCCATGATGGTGAGGTTTGAATGGAAGAAAGAGATTCTGTGGACAGGTGTCAGACTTCCACTTACTAGACTGATGAGTCCGCTTGGGCAGAGGGTAGACTCCCTTACTTATCCGACTCACGGCCCCTGGTAGAGCAGACAGGAGGCACGGGAGTGCGGAATGGTATGAGAGCCTGCTGAAGGGATCCAGGTACAGGATGAGAGGTGATTTACAGCAGCAGGTCAGTAGTCAGGAACTCCGGCTACCAGTGCTGAGCAGGAGCAAGACAGGCAGATCGGGGCACAAGCAGGGTTCGGCAACAGGCTGGCAGCAAAGGTACAATAGGAGCAGGCAAAAGCGGAGTCAAACAGGCCAAGGTCAGGTACGGGCAGCAAACAGGAGAATCCAAAGGCAATCCGGGTCGTAAAGAGATCAGGTACACAGGAACACAAGACAGGCAACGGGAACTAAGGCACAAGGAGCTGATGATCAGGCAGCACAGAGCAGAGTGCAAGGCAAACCTAAATAGGCCGGTTGGCGCAAGCGGCGCGCACGTGCACGCCGACGCTCACAGGCGCGTGCGCACGCCCGCACGCGCCCGCACGCCAGTACACATACCAACGCCTGCAGGAGCATGCACAGTAGCATGCACAGGAACGCGCGCACCGGCGCGCCCCAGGGTGGCCAGCAGCACGACCAGCAAGGTAAGCTCTCTGACAGTGCCCCCTTCCTAAAGGCAGCCTCCGGATGCCCAGTTGGGCCAGCTTGGAGGCATGAACGTTCCTGAAAGTCTGTAAAAGTTCCGGGGCATGCAAATTGCTCTCTGGCTCCCAGGAATTGTCTTCAGGGCCATACCCCTTTCACTTAATGAGATACTGGATTCCATTTCTCCTTTTTCTACAGTCTAAGATTGCCTCTACTTTGAATTCTACTTGTTGTCAATCATGACAGGTTTGGGTGGGCCGGTGGTGCGGCCAGCAAAAGGATTAGAGGTAGCAGGTTTCAGTAGCGTCACGTGGAAGACCGGGTGCACTTTTAGAGAGTCTGGCAGATCAAGTTCATAGGTCACATCATTTATTTTCCTCTTCACCGGGAAAGGACCCATAAATTTAGGGCCTAATTTCCTAGAGGGACAAGTCATTTTCAGGTTCATTGTGGACAACCACACTTGGTCGCCGGGCTCCAATATCAATTCTCCACGCCTCTTCTTATCAAACATTTTTTTATTGTAATCCTGGGATTTGGCCATAGTCTCTTGTAGAAGTTTGTTGTTGGTGGAAAAGAAACTCATAGTTTCAGAGCTAGCTGGAACGGTACATTCAGGTATTGAGATTGGCAGAAAGGATGGATGGAAACCGTAATTAGCGAAAAATGGTGTTTGATTGATGGCAGAGTGTAAGGAGTTATTGTAGGAGAATTCTGCAACAGGTAACAAGGAGACCCAGTCGTCCTGACAGAAGGCAGAGAAGCACCTGAGGTATTGCCCCAAGGTCTGGTTGGTTCTCTCAGTTTGCCCGTTCGTCTGGGGATGATAGGTAGATGAGAATGCCAATTCGATTTCGAGGGAACCACACAGGGCCTTCCAGAACCTTGAAGTAAATTGGACACCCCGATCGGACACAATGCTTGCTGGAACTCCATGCAGCCTAACAACTTCTTTGACAAAATGTTTTGCTGTATCCATAGCCGAAGGTATACCCTTCATGGGGAGGAAATGTGCCATCTTGGACAGCCTGTCTACCACAACAAAAATAGTAGAAAATCCCTCGGAAGGAGGCAGTTCCACGATAAAGTCCATCGATATCATTTTCCATGGCCTCTCTGAAACAGGTAAAGGTTTTAATAATCCCCAGGCCTTTGTCCTGGTGTTCTTACTTTGAGCACAAGTGTTACATGAATCCACAAAATTTTTACAGTCACAGGATAATTGAGGCCACCAGAAGGTGTGCTGTACCAGCTCACTAGTCTTCAGGACACCAAAATGTCCGACCAATTTATGATCATGACATAGGTCCATTACAGTTACCCTTAAATTCTCAGGAACCACAATCTTGTCTCTTCGCCAAAACAGGCCCTCTCTCAAATCGGTTTCAGGGTACAGAAGCATTCCCACAGAGGCCTGTCTTATCTGGGAGACAAGGTCCCCTTGGAGGAGGAAGAAGTTCCCAGAAGGAAGAATCTTATCGGGAGATACGGTCTTCTCCGAATCGTAAAACATGCGGGAAAGAGCATCTGACTTTATATTCTTGGAACCGGGTCTGCAAGTTATGTGGAACTGGTATCTTGAAAAGAAAAGTGCCCATCTGGCCTGACGTGGTCTTAATCTTTTGGCTGTTCTCAGGTATTTCAGATTCTTGTGGTCGGTGTAGACCAGGATGGGATGTGCAGCACCCTCCAACAGGTAACGCCATTCCTCCAGAGCCGCCTTGATGGCCAGAATTTCTCGATCCCCCACATCATAATTTCTTTCTGACATTGAGAGTTTGCGCGAAAAGAACGCTACTGGATAGAGGAGGGCTTTGGCGCCCTGATGTTGAGAGAGCACCGCTCCCACTGCGATCCCTGAAGCGTCGACCTCCAAGACAAATGGTAGAACAGGGTTAGGATGTTTCAGAATGGTAGCTGATGTGAATAGTTCTTTGAGTTTTTCGAAAGCCGACTGGGCTTTATCAGTCCAAGAGAATCGGGTTCCCTGCCTGGTCAATTCAGTGATCGGAGCAATTATTGTAGAAAAACCCTTGATAAACTTCCGGTAGAAGTTGGCAAAGCCAATAAAGCGTTGTACACCTTTTTTATCCATCGGAGCGGGCCAGTCCAGAATAGCAGACACCTTTTGAGAATCCATCTTGATACCCTCCACTGAGATGACTAGGCCCAAGAATTGAATGCATTGCCGTTCAAACTCGCATTTTTCGAGTTTTGCATAGAGCCCATGTTGCCTGAGCCGGGTTAGAACATTGCGGACACGTCTACGGTGATCGACTAATGAAGAGGAGAAGATCAAGATGTCGTCAAGGTATACTATTACATACAAGTCCAGGTAGTCACGGAAAATATCGTTAACAAAATGTTGGAAGGTTGCGGGAGCGTTGCATAACCCGAATGGCATTACAAGGTACTCGAAGTGCCCGAATCGAG
The DNA here is from genome assembly GCF_042186555.1 of Aquarana catesbeiana. Lineage (NCBI taxonomy): Eukaryota > Metazoa > Chordata > Amphibia > Anura > Ranidae > Aquarana > Aquarana catesbeiana. Next base: position 65,629,704 of record NC_133336.1, on the reverse strand, counting down.
TACGGAAGGCCGTCTTCCATTCATCCCCTTTTCTGATACGGATCAAGTTGTAGGCTCCGCGGAGGTCTAACTTCGTGAATATGGCTGCGGTTCCTAGTCTTTGAAAAAGTTCAGGTACTAGAGGCAAGGGATAACGATTTTTAATAGTTATCTTGTTCAACTCCCGATAGTCGATGCAGGGACGTAACGAGTGGTCTTTCCTCTCAACAAAGAAGTTGCCGGCACCGGCTGGGGAGGTAGAAGGACGAATGAACCCTTTTTCCAAGTTTTCATCTATGTATGCCTTTAGTGTGTCTAACTCCTGCTCAGTTAGCGGGAAGATTCTCCCAAAAGGAACCTCAGTACCTGGTAACAGTTCTATTGGGCAGTAATAAGGCCTGTGAGGGGGCAGAGTTTCTGCTCCTTTTTTACTGAATACATCCAGGAAGTCCAGATAAGCTTCAGGAATGGACTGACGTAGCTCAGCATCTGAGTCCAAGCAAAGGAGTTGGGAGGTCACCTCAGAAGATCGATGTAAACAATGCTGTTGGCAATACTCTGAGAGAAATTTAACTTCTCCTGTGGCCCAGTTGATACTGGGATTATGGGCCTGCAGCCAGGGCATTCCCAGGATGATAGGGAAGAGAGGAGAAGAGATGGCATCTAGACGCAGAAGCTCCTGATGGTGGGTACCCATGGTGGCCAGTAAGGGGATTGTCTGCTGTGTGACCGGGTTGGAACTAAGGATGGAACCATCCGCCAGATGAACAGCAAGCCCCTGAGCCTTGGGTTGAAGCGGGATACAATGGTTGGCAGCGAAGGTCAAGTCGACGAAGCAACTGCATGCACCGGAATCAATAATTACCGACACTGGAATATTCCATCCTGGAAGCTGCAGAGTGATGGAAAGAGCAAGATGAGAACCAGGTTTAGGCAACACAGATGCACACATTGAAGAGGCAGGACGACACTTACGCATCTTGTTGGGACAGGCTCTCACGTAATGCCCGGATTTACCACAGTATAGACACAGGTTGTGGGTTCGTCTGCGCATCTTTTCCTCTGGAGTAAGCGTGGGTCGGAGCAAACCGAGGTGCATGGGCTCAGGGGGTTCTGGAGCTGGAACAGAAGAAGCAGATGGAAACTGGCCGACAGGACTGGGAACCTTTGGTAACATCCAGGTGGGACGAAGGTGGCTTTTAGACCTTTCTGACTGACGCTCTCTTAGGCGACGGTCAATCTGGATGGAGAGATCGGTAAGCTCTTTCAAAGACTGGGGTACCCCAACTTGTGCCAACTCGTCCTTGAGTGGGTCAGATAGCCCCATTCTGAACTGGTTACGCAGGGCAGCGTCGTTCCAGTCCGTGTCAGCGCTCCAACGTCTAAATTCCACTGCATAGTCTTCGGCCGCTCTGCGACCTTGTTGCAGAGAGTGCAGTGCAGCTTCAGCAGTCGCTGTCAGTTGAGGATCTTCATATAGTTGGGACATGGCCGTTAAGAAATCATCTAGGCTATCTAGAGAGATAGACTTTTGCTCCAGAAGGCGGTGAGCCCAGATCTGTGGCTCACCAGTCAGTAAGGAAATAACAAATCTTACTTTGGTTGCTTCCAAGGAAAAGGTGCGGGGTTGCAGAGGGCTCTGGAGGAAGCATTACTACGGAGGGTGCGGATTGGAATCCAGCAGAGGACGCCCCCTGGGGGTTGGAAGGAGAAGATAAAGCCTGAACTTGTTCCTCCAATCTTGAGTAGCCTTCCTGAAGGCTTTTGACAGCTTGGGTAAGTCCCGCCAGGTGTCTGCACAGTTCATCCATGGGGGAGGCCCCCTGCCTGGACTCAGTCATGGCTGCCTGATACTGTCAGACTTCCACTTACCAGACTGATGAGTCCGCTTGGGCAGAGGGTAGACTCCCTTTCTTATCCGACTCACGGCCCCTGGTAGAGCAGACAGGAGGCACGGGAGTGCGGAATGGTATGAGAGCCTGCTGAAGGGATCCAGGTACAGGATGAGAGGTGATCTACAGCAGCAGGTCAGTAGTCAGGAACTCCGGCTACAGGCGCTAAGCAGGAGCAAGACAGGCAGATCGGGGCACAGGCAGGGTTCGGCAACAGGCTAGCAGCAAAGGTACAATAGGAGCAGGCAAAAGCGGAGTCAAACAGGCCAAGGTCAGGTACGGGCAGCAAACAGGAGAATCCAAAGGCAATCTGGGTCGTTAAGAGATCAGGTACACAGGAACACAAGACTGGCAACGGGAACTAAGGCACAGGGAGCTGATGATCAGGCAGCACAGAGCAGAGTGCAAGGCAAACCTAAATAGGCCGGTTGGCGCCAACGGCGCGCACGTGCACGCCGACGCCTGCGCGCGCACACGCAAGCGCCCGCACGCCAGTACACATACCAACGCCTGCAGGAGCATGCACAGTAGCACGCACAGGAACGAGCGCACCGGCGCGCCCCAGGGCGGCCAGCAGCACGACCAGCAAGGTAAGCTCTCTGACAACAGGTGTCTTTTATACACATAACGAATTGTCGTTAGGAGCACCTTCTTAAATTGACAGGACTAATCTATATACCATATACATATATGAGCACATACTGTAGCCAGTCTGTGGGAGCCAGAATTATTGCTGGTTGGTAGGGGATCAAATACTTATTTTACTCACTGAACTGCAACTCAATTTATAACAGTTGTATTAACACTAAAAATACTAGATGAACCCTCTGCACACTGCTATATACCCTTTCAAGCAAACTTGTACAAGTTTCTGAGCTCTGAATAGATTCAAATTAAGGTAGTACTGAGTATTACCCAGGAAGGCAGACTTTTTAGGCTAAGAACATTGTTTACATGCCCCTGCCGAGATACCTGGCTATATTGAATATAGTAAGTCTCATTCCCTAACAAAACTATCAAGTTCTCTCTGCTTCAACACATAGTCTTGATGCTGACGCTGGTTGTATTTGCTTTCATTTTCAGCTGTCTAACTTCTGATTGAACTTTCTCATCCTACTGTGACTTGCATGATTTTGCATTTCAATTTAAGGTACCGGCTTGGTGTTTCTTCCCTATGCTCGCAGTTGCTTAGTGTATGATTTTTATCGTTAACAGTTTGTTTATGTGTTAGTTGTGTGTGTCTAACGACATTATATCTCATTCTAGATAGAGAGATTTATTTCCTTCTCTGTCTCATCTGTGAACCTTGGCCGTGTCCTGAGGAAGCCTAGCGGCGAAACGCGTAGACATACAAGGGCTCACTGCACAATAATCAAAGATGCATATATGTTACAATTGTCATTGTGTGGTGTTTTTTAGATATTTGTAATTTTCAATAAATATATATTTTTTATACTGCTATATCCTCTCCACTGTTTCTTAGCCTAAAAAGTCCGCCTTCCTGGGTAATACTCAGTACTACCTCAATTTGTTTCCTCAATGATTTATGGACATGGCTTATTTTTTGTGCACTGTTTCCTGTTTTTTGTCTCTGACTAGATTCCTGTGGGCATGCACATCATCACAACTCGGTCATTCAAGCGGTTGAGGCCCGCAAACCCAGAAGGAAGACTGGGTGAAGATGGAAGCCCCGGTAGCGGTGACAGCCTGCCTCTGCATAAGGTTGCCACCTCATCCCATTGAACCCGAATACATATGAATTACACAGGTGAAGCTAATTTAATGCAGGTAAGGTACCAAGTGAGTTTAATTACCACCCTCAGCCACAGAACCTGTGTAATTTATATGTGTTTGGTTTTAAAGGGATGAGGCGGCAACACTACCATCAGTGGGCTTCATTTTAAGGTAAGTCTGTCATAATGTGTTAGTATGCGATGCATACTAGCATATTATAACATTATCCTGCAGGGTGGTTTATTACCGCTTTAACTACAGCAGAGATAAGTTAACTCAACAACCTAGCTGTGCAAAGTCAAACAAAAAAGGTGTAGCGCTATATTAGGTAAAACTAAAACATAAACTCAAATTAATTTGTTAAACCAATAAAAAAATGCATGTGATAAGTATTCCAGAGAATATGTGCAAATAGATCATATATTTAAAGAGAAACTGCAGTCTGCTCACATAATTTGTAATAAAAACATCTTTGCTATTCTGAAGTTTCCCTCCAACCACTTTGCATATTATTTTAAATATACTGTGATTCTTTACTTGCCAAATATGCTGCAGAAATCTCCCTCCACTGAGTCAGGCTGCATCCATTTTAGCTGTGGGAAGCTGTAGCTCCTGCCTGCTCACTTCCTGACACACAGAGGCATACCTCCAGCATGGTGGGGCACAGCATAATGTCCCCCTAGGGACGCCATTGGTTGGCCCACCCTTTGCAGCTTTAACAGCTTCAACTCTTCTAGGAAGGCTGTCCACAAGGTTTAGGAGTGTGTCTATGGGAATGTTTGACCATTCTTCCAGAAGCGCATTTGTGAGGTCAGGCACTGATGTGGACGAGAAGGCCTGGCTTGCAGTCTGCGCTTTAATTCATCCCAAAGGTGTTCTATTGGGTTGAGGTCAGGACTGTGCAGGCCAGTCAAGTTCTTCCACCCCAAACTCGCTCATCCATGTCTTTATGGACCTTGCTTTGTGCACTGGTGGGCAGTCATGTTGGAACAGAAAGTGGCCATCCCCAAACTGTTCCCACAATGTTGGGAGTATGAAATTGTCCAAAATGTCTTGGTATGCTTCACTGGAACTAAGGGGCCAAGCCCAACCCCTGAAAAACATCCCCACACCATAATCACCCCTCCACTAAATGATTTGGACCAGTGCACAAAGCAAGGTCCATTAAAGCCTTGGATAAGTGAGTTTGGGATGGAGGAACTTGACTGGTCTGCACAGAGTCCTGACCTCAACTCGATAGAACACCTTTGGGATGAATTAGAGTGGAGACTGCGAGCCAGACCTTCTAGTCCACATCAGTGCCTGACCTCACAAATGTGCTTTTGGAACAATGGTCAAACATTCCCATAGACACACTCCTAAGCTTTGTGGACAGACTCCTAAACCTTTTGGACAATAGCGAATTAATATTTGCTATTGTCTTCCTGCTTCTCCTCCTGGCCAATCAGGAAGCGGGTCTTAAGCTGCCCGCGACCTGGATGGGGTAAGTGCGGGGCTGATGGGTGGACAGGTGAGTGACAAGAGGGGGTTTGTTGGGCAAACGACCAAGCATCAGGGGTGGTCGGGGTTTGATCGATCGACCGACTGAATGGGGTGGGCTGTTTGCACCCCAAAAAATGGAGCACCAGCTGCCACTGGCCAACTTAATACTGAACCCTACATGCGCAAACTGTTGACACTATATAAATCCTGTATAACGGGCATCACTATATGGCGGACTGCGGTCTGCGTCTGGCCCGAGCTACTGCTCTATCTGGACCGCCAGGATCGCACTCTTTAGCTGCCACTTTTGTCCCCATTAGCAGAGCAGAGGCGGTACAATTCTGGACTGAGGGTGGGACCAGCACTGCATTACGAGAGGCAGCTGCCTGAATTAACTTTTTACGTTAACCAGGAGGTGATTGGCTGCTAGGATGCAGTCCCAGCAGCCAGTCACCAGCTTGCTAATATGAGAAGTTAACCCAGCAGCTCCCGCGCCCCATCCAGTGCTGTTGTGCCTCTGCCTTCAGTTCATCATTGCCCCGCCTCCTGCTCTCCGCTCTGTGACTGTGAAAGGTAGGAGAGTGAAGGAGGGAGGAAAGGACATGGAGCTGTGAAGGATGGGGAGCAGGGGGGGGGGTCATGTAAAGCGGAGCAATACTGTTGGGGAATTTGAAAAGCGGCAGTACTTTATATGTGAAGGGGAACAGGGTTGTGGGGGGATATGTGAAGGGGACAGTGTTGTGGGGGTCATATGTGAAGGGGGACATTGTTGTGGTGGTAATATGTGAAGGGGGACTTTGTTGTGGGGGTGATATTGGAAGGGGGACAGTGTTGTTGGGGTGATATGTGAAAGTGGACAGTGTTGTGGGGGTGATATGTAAAGGGGGACAGTGTTGTAGGGGTGATATGTGAAAGGGGTGTCAGGGCTGGGCTCAGCCCTTCCTTCTCAAAGCTGGCCGCTCAGCTATCGACTAATTGCCAGCTCCTATCTCTCCACAGTCACTCACCTGTTGATGATATCCGCTCGTCAGTCCTGCCTACTTAAGCCGTCCAGTCCAGATGATCTCTGCCTTCACCTTGGTCACATCTCTAGAGACGCTCTCCTTTGTTCCTGTTAGAAACTTGCTTGGCTGACATTCCTTCTGGCTCCAGATCCTGCTTGCTGTTCTGCTACACTCATCTATGGCTCCCTGACATTTTGGCTTGTCTGACTATCCGTTCCGGTTCCTGAACTTTGGCTATGTTTTGACTACGTTTACTTTTTTATTATTATTAAAGTGTGATTTAACTGTACTTCTGTCTCAGTCTGATTCATGGTTTCTGACAGTAGGTGAGGGCCATGAATTCAGAAGATGCAGTCAATCCACTTGTTGGTAATATTTTTTCCAGACTGGATGAGCAGGATCACTGCATGGATCAGTTTGCCATGGTGTTACAAATGCTCCTGAGTTGCATGGCTCATCTGGAATCTCCCACTGTGGCTGCTCCGGTACAACCTGTGTTGCTCCAGTCTCTGTGTAGGCTGCTGCCTCGAGTATTACCTCTATAAGAGGTATGTCTGGTTCCGCTCCGCTTCCCCAGTGATTTGGGGGCAATCCAGTTCAATGCAGAGGGTTTCTCAACCAGGTTGAGATATACTTTGAGATGCTGCCCCAGGCATTTCCCACGGACAGAAGCAAAGTAGGTTTCGTGATATCTTTGCTGTCTGAGAGAGCCTTGGCCTGGGCAAACCCTCTATGGGAGATGCAAAAACCTGTTGTCTTGAATTACCCTGAGTTTGTGACTTCTATTAAAAGGGTATTTGACGCTCCCGCACGCTCCGCTTCTGCTGCCAAGTGCCTCATGTCCATCAAACAGAGTACGAGAACTGTTGCCGATTACGCCATTAAATTCCATACTCTGGCAGCAGTGGTTGCTTGGAACAATGAGGCCCTCATGGCTGCTTTTTCTCATGGTCTCTTGGATACCATTAAGGATGAGATAGCAGCCTGAGATATACCCATTGAGCTGGAGAAGTTGATCACGTTTGCCATCCTCATTGACTCCAGACTCAGAGAAAGACTTCTTTTTAAGGAGCACTTGCAGAAGCCACCTGTACATTTGTCTCCGAACTTTGCATCCCACCCTTGCCTCCCTCACCTCCAATGCCTCCTGGAACCGAGTCGGTCTGTGAAGATGAACCTATGCACTTGGGCTTCACGGGTCTGTCTGTGGATGATAGAACTCTTAGGAAGAGGGAGAGATTGTGCTTTTATTGTGGCCAGGCAGGTCACTTTTTGAAGTCTTGTCCTACCAGTCCAGGGAACAGCCGAACCTTGAGGTCCTGTCACAGACAGACCTTAGGTGGCGTTGTTTCCTCCACAGTTATCAAAAAGGGTAAGCCCCTGGTTTTGGTTACCCTTTCTTGGGTTGAATCGTCCATCGAGATACAGGCTCTAATCAACTCTGGGGCTGCAGGCCTGTTCATTGATGCTACCTTTGTATTGAAGCACTCGCTTCCGCTGCAGCTGTGTGACACTCCACTTGCCATTGAGGCTCTTGACAGAAGACCTCTACAGCCTGCCCATGTGACTCATGAGACTCTTCCATTGTCCATGGTCGTACGGGCTCTTCACCATGAGATAATCCAATTTTAAGCTATTTCCTCACCTAAGTTTCCATTGGTTATTGGTTATCCTTGGTTACAGAGGCAAAACCCCTCTTTTGATTGGCTCCATGCTGAGGTTCTCTCCTGGTCGCCACAATGCAGTAAGACATGCTTCCAGAAGGTAATCAAGGTCCTGTACACCTCTTCACTCTCCTCCCTGCCGGAGGAGTAGCACGATTTTAGCGATGTCTTTGACAAAGGTCAAGCTGGTAGTTTGCCTCCACACCGGTCGTATGATTGCGCAATTGACCTTCAACCTAGTGCTATAGCCCCTTGTGGCCGGGTTTACCTTTTGTCGGTCTTGGAGGATAAGGCCATGGAGGTGTATGTTGCAGACACACTTTCTCGAGGTTTCATCTGCAAATCCTCATCTCCTGCTGGTGCTGGTTTCTTCTTTGTGAAAAAGAAGAGTGGTGAACTGAGACATTGCATTGATTATAGGGGTCTCAATCGTTTCACGATTAATAATGCCTATCCGATTCCATTGATTATGGAGTTATTTGACCACCTCAAGGGAACAACGGTTTTCACAAAGCTTGATTTCAAAGGGGCATACAATCTCATTAGGATTAAGGAGGGCGAGGAGCGGAAAACTGTGTTTAATACCAGAACAGGCTATTATGAGTATCTTGTAATGCCTTTTGGCCTTTGTAACGCCCGGTAATTTCCCAGGAATTTATTAACGATGTCCTCCGAGATTTGTTGCAGTTATATGTGGTGGTTTATCTCGACGATATCCTCATATTTTTCAAGTCCCTGGAGAGCCACCACACAGGTGTCTGTTGTGTGCTTCAGAAACTAAGAGAGAACAATCTCTATTGTAAATTGGAGAAGTGCGAATTCCATTGTGAACAGGTTAAATTCCTGGGTTATGTCATTTTCACTGCTGTTTTTTTTATGGACCCAGAGAAACTTTCAGCAGTCCTACAGTCCTCTGCAGCGTTTTCTTGGCTTTGCCAACTATTATCAGAAGTTTATTCGTAACTTCTCGTCTTTGGTCAAGCCCCTCACTGATATGACTAGAAAGGAAGGTAACCCACAGAGTTGTTCTCCAGAGTCCATTAAGGCCTTTGAGAGTCTCAAGGATGCCTTTGTTTCTGCTCCTGTGTTGGAACATCCTGATCCTACGTTACCTTTTATCCTTGAGGTTGATGCTTCTGAGACTGGAGTTGGCGACCTTGTGTCTCAACGTCCTACCTCTGAAAGCGCTATGCATCCTTGTGGCTACTTTTTCAAGAAATTGTCACCTGCGGAGTGCAATTACGAGATTGGTGACAGAGAGCTGTTAGCGATCATTTTAGCCCTGAAAGAATGGAGACATCTCCTCGAAGGTACCACTGTGCCAGTTCTCATTCTTACTGACCATAAGAATTTCACATTCTTGTCTGAGACTAAACGCCTCTCTCCCAGAAAGGCGTGATGGGCTCTTTTCTTGTCTAGTTTCAATTACATTGTCTCATTCTTACCCGGTATTAAGAATGTAAGGGCTGACGCTTTGTCACAACAATTTTCCTCCACTTCCAAGATGGAGTTGGTTCCGGTTCCTGTGATTCCTCCTGATCATAGTCTGGCTACAGTTCGCACCAGTCTCACTTCTCCTTTGGGTGACAAAATTCTTGCTGCTCAGGTCCATGCTCCTCCTGAGAAACCTTGTAAACTCTGCTTTGTCCCAGAGAGTCTCCGTACTGCCGTGCTCCAGACTTACCATTCTCCCAAGGCTGCTGGCCTCCCTAGGAAGAATCAACTCTTTTGGGCCATTTCCCAACAATTCTGGTGGCCTAGTCTACGAGCTGATGTAACCGCCTTCATAGCTGCCTGTTCCGTGTGTTTAGAGTAAGACTCCACGACACCTTCCAGTGGGCCTCCTACAACCCATACCCAATGGAGAGAGGCACGGGACCCACCTTTCTAGGGCAACACAGTTATCCTTGTGGTGGTTGACCGGTGGTCGAAGTGCAGTATAAATCACAATTTATTAGGGCACAGGATGTGTTGTACTCACAAAGGTATGTGACAGGTAGGCATTTCAACAAAGTAATCTGTCCGGGGGGAATCCATTAGGGAGTCCAACAGGGTGTCCAGCCAAGAGTCCCTTGGGGGCAAAGACGTAGGAGCCGTGGAGCTGGTTGCGCCCGTGGATACCGGCGTTTCCTGGTCCTTAGAAGCCTGGGATGCCGATCGATGACTCACTTCCGGTTGGACGGGTAGGTCAATAGCAGGCGACGCGTTTTCGGAGCCTATATATATATATATGGTGGTCTAAACCAAGGATGGTATACTGGATGCGCTATTGGACGACCATAGGGAGGGGTTGGGGGAGAAAGGGGGGTTGTGGTGTAAAGATACTAAATAGGGGATAGGTGCCGGAGAGCAAAAATCCATTGAATGAGGATGGGAATGGAAAGATTGAAAATTATAAATAACAAAGGAAATAAAAACTAAAGAAGAAACTAGAACTAAAGATTAACTTGAAAGAGAAAAAAAGGAAAAATAATGATAATACGTTGCTATATTTCTGACCAACAACTGGTCAGACCTCTTACCATGGGCGGAGTTTGCTCACAATAGTGCCTTGAATTCTGCTTCTCAATTGTCCCCGTTTATGGCGAACTATGGTTTCCAACCTTCCATGTTGCCTGACTCATTTGTTCCACAGAGTATTCCTGCGTTAGAGGAGTATCTCCGTGGTCTTCGTTCCGCTTGGGCACAAGTCCAGGAGGCTTTGCGACATGCTAATGATAGGTACAGACTCCATGCTCACTGCAGACGCCTGCCTGCGCCTTCCTACCAGGTTGGGGACAGGGTCTGGCTGTCATCTTGCAACCTCCGAAGTTCGCACCTCGTTTATTTGGCCTTTCCGTATTCTTTGCAGGATTAACCCAGTGGCTTACGCATTAGACCTTCCTTCTAATATGCGTATTTCAAATGTATTTCACGTCTTCTTATTAAAACCTTTGGTCTGCAACCGCTTTACCACCTTGGTGCCTCGAATCATGAGGAGTATGAAGTGCAGTCCGTTGTTGACTGCCGTAGGTTCCGTGGGCGCATACAGGACCTGGTGCATTGGAAAGGGTACGGTCCAGAGGAACGCTCTTGGGTCTCATCCTCAGACATACATGTTCCCTGATGTTTTTGCTTGTCTGACTATCCGTCCCGGTTCCTGAACTCTGGCTACGTTTTAACTTTGTTTACTCTGTTTACTTTTTTTTGTTATTATTAATAAACACGTGTGATTTAACTGTACTTCTGTCTCAGTCTGATTCAGAAGGTTTCTGACAAGGGGACAGTGTTGTGGGGGTGATATGTGAAGGGGGACAGTGTTGTGGGGGTGATATGTGCAGGGGAACAGTGTTGTGGGGGGATATGTGAAAGGGGACAGTATTGTGAGGGGTGATATGTGAAAGGGGATGGTATTGTTGGGGTGATATGTGAAAGGGGACAGTGTTGTGGGGGTGATATGTGAAAGGGGACAGTGTTGTGGGGGTGATATGTGAAAGGGGACAGTGTTGGGGATATGGGAAAGGGGACAGTGTTGTGGGGGCGATATGTGAAGGGGGACAGTGTTGTGGTGGCGATATGTGAAGGGGGACAGTGTTGTGGGGGTGATATGTGAAGGGGGACAGTGTTGTTGGGGTGATATGTGAAGGGGGACAGTGTTGTGGGGGTGATATGTGAAGGGGGACAGTGTTGTTGGGGTGATATGTGAATGGGGACGGTATTGTGGGGGGGGTGAAAGGGGCAGTGCTGTGGGGGTGATATGTGAATAGGGTTGCCACCTCATACCTTTAAACCCGAACACATATGAATTACACAGATTCTGAGGCTAATTGAATGCAGATAAGGCACCAAGTGAGTTTAATTACCACTTTAATTAGCCACAGAACCTGTGTAATAAATGTGTGTTCGGTTTTAAAGGGATGAGGTTGAGGTGGCACCCCCATATGTGAAGGGGGACCGTGTTGTGAGGGGGTGTGTGAAAGGGGCAGTGCTTTGGGGTGATATGTGAAGGGGGGCAGTGTGGTGCAGGGATATGTGAAGGGGACTGTGCTGTGGGGAAGATGTGAAAGGGACAGTGTTGTGGGGGTATATGTGAAGGGGGCAGTGCTGTGGGGGTGATATGTGAAGGGGGGCAGTGCTGTGGGGGTGATATGTGAAGGGGGGCAGTGCTGTGGGGGTGATATGTGAAGGGGGACAGTGCTGTGGTGGGGTAGATGTGAAGGGGGACAAGCAGCTGCACAGAAAAGCTAGATGTAGAGGTAGATGTGCAGGGGTATCATTTACTCTTAAACGCACTGAAGTACAAGGTGCAGTTCACACACATGGAAATTGCATGGTACAAACGCACCATGCAGTTTTCATGAGGCTACATTTTTAGAAAGGTGCCAGGACATTTTCCCAGCAGAAAACGCAGACACAGCAGCCCATTCAAATGAATAGGCTATCGTTCCTGCACGCCTGGGCTGTAATGTAAAGAATCTGAGTCATCGCACAAAAAATGCGATTTGGACCTCTGCTGGAAGAAAACTTTACTAATCGGACCTCCATGAATTTTAATTCAATAACCCTGCTGTATAATAATAATAATACAGACTAAGACTGAGATGCCATTAAAGTTGATGTGCGTGTGAAGGCAGGCATCCCAATACGTTTGGTAATATAGTGTATGTTGCTAAACTGCAGAAGAGAGAAATCTGGCTGGCTGTATAAAGCCGCGTACACATGAGCGGAATGTCTGACAGAAAAAGTCCAACGGAAGCTTTTCATTGTCTATTCCGATTGTGTGTAGGCCTCATCTGACTTTTTTTTTTGAAAATTCTGACGGACCTAGAAATGGAACATGTTCTAAATATTTCTGATGGAACCAATTCCTATCGGTTAAACCGCTCGTCTGTATGCTGCTCTGACGGACCAAAAACAACGCATGCTCTGAAGCAAGTACGAGACGGAAGCTATTGGCTACTGGCTATTGCACTTCCTTTTTCTAGTCCCGTCGTACGTGTTGTTTGTCACCGCGTTCTGGACAGTCGGACTTTGGGTTGACCACGTGTAGGCAAGACCGCTTGAATGGAATTCCGTTGGAGTTCCGTCGGAGAAACCTTCAGAGTTTCCTTGTCAAAAGAAGTTTATTGAGTATACAATGTTATAAAGATACATAAAGTAAGTTTACAAGGATCTATATAGTAAGCTCATTGTTTTACAGTAGGGTTTCTATAGGTAAATATAATGAAATTTCAAATATTAAACATTGGGTTTACGTAAACCTAAATTAAAGATATATATCATTTCCTTAGTTACTTTTGTAGGTATTTAAATGATTTATACCTACTATACATATTGTTTACAGGTAGAGTGTATATAGGTCAAATAAATTCTGATAATGAGCTTTAATCGTAAGGTGGAGAAAAGGAAAGAAAAAGAAGAAAAAGGGTTGAAAGGTAGATGTATGGTCCACAAGGTTGTCCCGCTCGTCAGTTTATTATTCTTTTTAGTTCTCTTTGAAGCCTTAGAATGGGTGTCTCTGTAAGTCATTTAATCTGTTACCATGGCAATGGGACAGAGTCATTGAAGTTTGACAGGAACTGTTGTTTTATCCAAGGATGCCAAAGTTTTTCAAATTTTGGAATTTGATTTTGATCGATGGCTACCATCTTAGCATGGGACATTGTATTATTCATTCTGTGAATTGTTTCTGCTAGTACCAATGTAGGAGATTTCCATGCCTTGGCCACTGTTTGTTTTGCAGCCGTTATTAGTTGGATCATAAGTTTGAATTGAGAGAGTGTTAACCATTCCGGCTTTAGATTAATTAAAATTAAATATGGATCTGGTTGTATTATTTTTTTAAATATTTTAGATGCAATCACGAAGACTTCCTTCCAGAAGGTTTGGATTACTGGGCATGTCCACCATATGTGTAAATATGTGCCTATTTCTGGGCATCCTCGAAAACAAAGAGCTGAGGTATTAGGTGAATATTTTGCCACTCTAGCGGGTACAAGGTACCAGCGAGTTAGGACTTTATAATTTGTCTCCAGTGCTAAGATGTTGTGTGAAGATGACTTAGATGTGAGCCATATGTTAGACCAGTCCGTGTCTTCTAAAGTTCGTCCCAGGTCCTCCTCCCACCTCTGAACGTAAGAGGGTCTATTAAGATTTGCTACTCCATATAATTGATTATAAAGTGATGAAATTGTACCTTTAGCAAATGGATCTTTTGTACAGATTGATTCAAAAATGGATAATTGGGATAATGGTGTATCCCCCTTTAGGAATGGTGTATAGAAATTTTTGATTTGGAGATATCTGAATATCTCAGAGTTTGGTAGATCATATTTTTCTCTAAGCGATGGGAATGAAAGGAATGATTTAGATGCTATGAAGTCATTTAGTGTCTGAATGCCTGATGTTGTCCAAGCTTTAAAAGAATTTGGGTAGATCCATGCCGGATAAAAGGCCGGATTTCTGATAAAAGAAAGGAGAGGATTGTGTGGAGATTGTAACTGATATTTGGTTTATAGTTTATCCCAGAGAGATAAGAAGTGTTTAGTTATGGGATTATGAATTTTAAAGCGGTCTTTAGGATCAAGCCATAATAAATTTGATATTAATAGAGGGTCATTTTCTGAAGCCTCTATAAATACCCATAATGGGATTTCCTGTTTTGCATGGTATTTGGACAGACTGGCCAAATGTGCTGCTCTGTAGTAGTTAGTAAAATTAGGGTATCCCAGGCCTCCTTTATTTTTGGGAAGATGTAGTGTGTGTATAGGTATACGTGGTTTAGAAGAGCCCCATATAAACGAAGTTGCTCTTTTTTGTACTATTCTCAAAAAATAGGAAGGAATTGGAATAGGGAGGACTCTGAATAGATAAAGCAATTTGGGTAGAATAGTCATTTTGATTGCATTAATCTTCCCTATCCAGGATAAAGGAAGTTGCGATCATTGTTTTATTAGATTTGTGATCTGTCTTAATACAGGAGGATAATTGGTTGAGAATAAGTCAGAATGAGATGCTGTTAAATGAATTCCAAGATATGGGATTGATTTTTCTGCCCATGTAAATGGGAGTGCAGCCCTAGCCGGGATCAATTCCATGTTTGTGAGTGAAATATTAAGCATTAGGCATTTCTTAGGATTAATCATAAGGCCGGATAGGGCTGCAAATCCATCAAGAGCTGGTATTAAGTTAGGACCAGAGACCTGTGGTGATGATAGAAAAAGTAATATATCGTCTGCAAATATACATAATTTGTGTGTAATACCTCCTACTTCAATGCCAGTTATAGTTTGGTTTGTTCTGATGTATTGGGCCATGGGTTCGAGTATAAGGGCAAATAATAAGGGAGATAATGGGCAACCCTGTCGGGTACCTCTTTCGATATTAAAGGCTTCAGATTTGTATCCAGCATATTTTATATAGGCTTTGGGTTTATTATATAATGCTTTGATCCATGTTAAAAAGTGGGGTCCAAAACCCCATTTTTGTAATGAATATTGCATATATTGCCAGGATACTGTGTCAAATGCCCTCTTAATATCGAGAGATAGAAAACATAAAGGGATTTTCCGTTTTTTAGCAATATGTGCCAATAACACTGCCCTGCGTATATTATCGCCTGCCTGTCTATTTGGCATGAAGCCTACTTGATCTCTATGTATTAATTTTCCTATAATGCTATTAAGGCGTTTTGCTATTATTTTTGCTAATAATTTAATATCGAGGTTTAACAGAGAGATAGGCCGATAATTCACACAGGAAGTATCATCAGAAAGGGGTTTTGGGATCATACAAACAATTGCCATTAGTGTTTCTTGCCGAAAAGAATGTCCATCTAGAAGTTTGTTAAACGTTTCAGTGAGAATGGGAGAGAGTATTTCTGAGAATGTTTTATAGTATAAAGCCGAGTATCCATCTGGGCCTGGTCTTTTGTTAAGTTTTAGGTCTTTTATGGCGTTAGCAACTTCATCTATAGTTATAGGCTCATCCAAACTGCTTTTTTGATTCTGAGATAACTCAGGTAAGGTTATTTTTGAGAAGAAGGATTCAGCCTCTGTAGGATTAAATTCATTGTTTGTCTTATATAAAGTTGCGAGATGTGAGTGAAATTTATGGACTATTTTAACTGGATTACAAGTGTAAACATTTTTTGATAATTTCAAACGTATTGGTTTGAAAGATTTGTTAGTTGAATTTAATGCCCGAGCCAAATATGTACCTGGTTTGTTTGTATTCATGTAGAAATTGTGTTTGGAGCGTTTGAGGGATTTATCAACCGACTCAGTGAGAAATAGATCGTATTCCAATCTAGATTTTTCTAGATGAGATTTTGTACTCTGAGATGGATTATCTTGAAATGATATGTAGGCTGCATTAAAATTGAGTTCTAGTTTTTTTGCTAGATTTTTGCGTTCCCGTTTAAATAGTGCCATTTGTCTTTGTATTGTACCACGCAAGACAGGCTTATGAGCTTCCCACAGTGTTATTGGGGAGATGTCTGTTGTATTATTAATTGATATGTATTCCTTTAAAGCTTGTTCAATGGCCGTCTGATGTAGTGGGTGTTTGAGCATTATGTCCGGTAAGTACCACGTTGGGTCATGCGCTTTTGGTATGGCTGAGGCTATAGTAGTGTATACTGCATTATGGTCAGACCACGGAATTGGAATTATATCTGATGCAATAATTTCTGGTATCATTCCTATTGTTAGAAAAATATGATCTATTCTGGTGAAGGTTTGATGAGGGTGTGAGAAATAAGTGAATTTCTTTTTCATTGGGTTACTTTCTCTCCACGAATCTACCAGATTGTATTTGGAAAGAAGTTGAGAAAAAGGTAATCTAGAGGTTATTTTGGATGGTGTAAAAGGTGATTTATCTAGAAATGGGAGGAGGACCTGGTTCGAATCCCCACACATTATCACTGTTCCTATTTTGTGTGTATTAATCACTTGTAATATATGTGAGAGGAATGGTGTAGGTTGTTTGTTAGGAGCGTAGTAGGAAATCACCGTGATTGCTGTATCCATTATATAACCCATGAGTATCAGGTATCTACCTTCTGGGTCTTTAATTTCTGATGATAAGGTGAATGGTGTGGATCGGTGAAATGCAATTAGAGTTCCCCTTTGCTTGGTACAGGCAGAAGCCGTGTAAATTTGTTGATAAAAAGGAGAAATATATTTTGGAGTAGAATCTTTGGTGAAGTGTGTTTCTTGGAGGCATACTATGTGAGCCTTCTTGTTATGGAAAGTACGGAAGGCTTTGGTCCTTTTTTGAGGGACATTTATTCCCTGAACATTCAGGGAAAGTATATTCAGTGGTGCCATGGCAATAGATCAAATAGTTTTGACTTACTTTTTGTTATGCAGAGCTGACTGCGCAGATCAACCTGTGTGGACTGAAGAGATGAATAGATAGAAAAGAAACCAGTGAATTCTGGAGTAAAGAGTAAACAAAAAACATATGAGATTAGATGATACATTGTATAAATTATTTTTTGCAAGTAGAAACCTTCAGAGTTTATTCCGATGGCAAAACCGGTTGTGTGTACGCGGCGTAACTCTCACTAGATGGACAGGAATACAAATTCTTTGTCAGTTAAAACAGTTCACATTTAAATATATAAACTGCATTTCTACCAGTTTGCCTAAAGTTCAGCTTTAAAAGAGCAAAATCATAAAATTGTACTGTTAAGCATATTAGACCATAAGTAATATTGCTAAGAACACAATAATGAATATAACACTGCAGTGTAAAATGTGTGTCTTCATATTACAGGAAACACAAATTAGCTTATAACCTATTATTTGATGTCTCTTTAAAATAAACCAAATGTGCCTCACTTTCTCGCCATTGTCTAGCCATATTCTGGCATTGTTGTGTACATTGAAGCATGTTTGTGTGGCATGCAGGTGTCTCTACACCTGTGTTATAATGTCAATGCGTTAACCTAATTAGCTTGAAAAGAACAAGCACATTGCAGGCTGAGGAGCAGCTAAAAGGCAGGAGTATCTATTTTCTTTTCACTGGCACAATCAGGAGAATAAAAACATGCTTTCATGGGTGGTCCAAAGAGCAAGTTTTCAGCGGCCGAATGCAGCCTGTAGTAGAGCTTCATAATAAAGCGATTCAGGAGTGCTTTGAGGGTAGGCAGCATGTAGAAGGTCAGGCAATCATAACTTCTTTCTATACAGAATGAAAATGTGCAATCCAAGTTTCTGCACTCCTGGCAAGGGCTTGTGAAAAATAAGTGCGTTGAACTGAGAATCGAATTAAGATTTAATTGCAGCTGTATTCATTTTTTTTTTTTACTTTCTAGAGAGAGCCAAAGTGTTTGGGTAAATGTGTTCATTTTGCAGATCAAGTATTTGTAGCAGTTTAAAAAATAAAAAAATAAAAATAAGGTGACCTTATGTACACAGCTATATACATTGTTCTGATATTGCAAAGTCTTATGCCCTGTACACACGGTCGGACATTGATCGGACATTCCGACCACAAAATCCATGGATTTTTTCCGACGGATGTTGGCTCAAACTTGTCTTGCATACACACGGTCACACAAAGTTGTCGGAAAATCCGATTGTTCTAAACGCGGTGACGTAAAACATGTACGTCGGGACTATAATATATATATATATATATATATATATATATATATATATATATATATACACATATGTGTATATATATATGTATGTATGTATGTGTATATATATATATATATATATCTATATATATAGATATATATATATAAAGCTATTGGCAGTAGCCAATAGCTTTCGTCTCTTAATTTATTCTGAGCATGCGTGGCACTTTCGTGGCACTTTGTACTTTTGTGTACACATGATCGGAATTTCCGACAATGGATTTTGTTGTCGGAAAATTTTATAGCAAGCTCTCAAACTTTGTGTATCAAAAATTAGAATGGAAAATGTGTGATGGAGCCTACACATGGTCGGAATATCCGACAACAAGGTCCTATCACACATTTTCCTTTGGAAAATCCGACCGTGTGTACAGGGCATAAAAAGTAAACTACGACCTTAGTGTTGTAAAGATATTGAAACAAAGTCAAAATGACTTATATTTTTGAAATATTTGCTACAATAGCCAACTACTAGGTAGTTCAAAATGTGTGGTTTTGTCTGGAAAGACTCCCACCCATTACCACCAAAAGTGACTACTTCCTCACTATTTAACCACTTCAGCTCCAGAAGATTTTACCCACTTCATGACCAGGCCTTTTTTTTTGCCTATTCAGCACTGCACTACTTTAACTGGTAATTGTGCAGTCATGCAACGCTGTACGCAAACAAAATTTGTATATTTTTTCCACACAGAGAGAGATTTCATTTGGTGGTATTTGATCACCATTTGGTTTTTCATTTTTTGCACTATAAAGATGAAAAAAGACCGAAAATTAAAAAAAAAAGAAAAAACTATTTTTTACTTTATGCTATAAAACACATCCAATGAAATAATTTTTAAAAAATCTTATTTTTTTCATAAATTTAGGCCAAAATGTATTCTGCTACGTCGTTGGTAAAAAAAAAAATCCCAAGTGTATATTGTTTGGTTTGCGCAGAAGTTATAGCTCCTGCAAACAATGGGATATATATTAGATTTTTTTTTATACTAGAAATGGCAGTGATCAGCGACTTATAGTGGGACTGCGATAGTACGGCGGCTAATCTGACACTAACTGATGCTGGGGGGGACTAACTGACACTGACATCACCAGTGTCATTAATACAGTGATCATTGCTAATAACATACACTGTCACTGTACTATTGACACTGGCTGGGAAGGGGTTAACATTTGGAGGCAATCAAGGGGTTAACTGTGTGCCTACTGTGTTTTCTGTGTATTGTTTTTACTGAGCAATGTGCTGGTTTTTACTCCCTGCTCTAAGAAGTTTCTCACAGATACCAAATAGATTGAAGCCTGGATTAGAATTTTGAAAGAGATTGATGACCCAGTACAAAAAAAGTGGAAGTTACCCAACACATGCTTCAGGATGTACATTCCCAATAACCCTGTGAGATTTCCGCTCACTGATTTTACTTGTTGCCTGGAGTAGTTTTATGAAAGGAGTTTAAAGCTGAACTAAACACCACTATCCTTACCTTTGCATCAATGGTCAGATGCTCGCGAGGTCATTTGCTGGCATCTTCTTCCCAGCATTTTTAATGATTGGCCAATACAGGATGACGCCGTTTCTGTTCACACACAGGAGTGCCCGTCAATGAGTATATAAAATTATACACTGGAAACTTTTGGGCAGTCCCACCAAATATAGAGGCACAAGCCTTCCTGTCTACAACCTCTAAAGCACAAAGTGGAGGCCCCTGGAATGTAGAAGGCAAACCTCGTCGTGACCATATACCATCTGAGTAAAACTTTGTAGATGTACAACCCCTGGCAAAAATTATGGAATCACCAGTCCCTGAGGATGTTCCTTCAGTTTATTGTTGTAGAAAAAAAGCAAATCACAGACATGGCCAAAAACTAAAGGCATTTTAAATGGCAATTTTCTGGCTTTAAGAAACACTAAAAGAAATCAAGAAAAATAATTGTGGTGGCCAGTAACAGTTAGATTTATAGAACAAGCACAGGGAATAAATTATGGAATCACTCAACTCTGAGGAAACAATTATGGAATCATGAAAAACAAAAAACAAAATAACACTCCAACACATCACTAGTACTTTGTTGCACCACCTCTGGCTTTTATAACTGCTTGCAGTCTCTGAGGCATTGACTTAAAGCGGGGGTCCACCCACATCAGCTAAAAAAAAAAAATATTAAAAGCCAGCAGCTACAAATACTGCAGCTGCTGACTTTTAATACATGGCCACTTACCTGTCCCAGGGTCCAGCGATGTCGGCAGGCGATGCCG
Source organism: Aquarana catesbeiana (assembly GCF_042186555.1). Lineage (NCBI taxonomy): Eukaryota > Metazoa > Chordata > Amphibia > Anura > Ranidae > Aquarana > Aquarana catesbeiana. The sequence goes on along the minus strand of NC_133336.1, from coordinate 65,609,065 downwards.
AGAACCCGCTCGGTTCTCGGCAGCTGCCGCCGCCATCCTAGGTGAGGGTATCAGGAAGTGAAGCGTTGCGGCTTCACTTCCCGGTTCCCTACTGCGCATGCGCGAGTCGCGCTGCGCGTCCCAAGTGGTCCCTGCTCTTTCCTGGGAGCTGTGTGTTTCCCAGGAGACAGCGCGGAGGGACAGGAAGAGGCATAGACTCCCATGGGAGTCTATGCCGGAAGTGGGTGCAAATACCTGTCTTAGACAGGTATCTGCACCCCCCTCCCCCCTGAAAGGTGCCAAATGTGACACCGGAGGGGGGGAGGGTTCCGAAAAGCGGAAGTTCCATTTTTGTGTGGAACTCCGCTTTAATGAGTGATAAACAGTACTCTTCATCAATCTGGCTCCAGCCTTCTCTGATTGCTGTTGCCAAATTATCTTTGCAGGTTGGAGCCTTGTCATGGACCATTTTCTTTAACTTCCACCACAGATTTTCAATTGGATTGAGATCCGGACTGTTTGCAGGCCATGACATTGACCTTATGTGTCTTTCTTCAAGGATTTTTTTCAGTTTTTGCTCTATGGCAAGATGCATTATCATCTTGATAAATGATTTAATCATCCCCAAACATCCTTTCAATAGATGGGATAAGAAAAGTGTCAAAAATTTCAATGTAAACCTGTGCATTTATTGAAGATTTAATGACAGCCATCTCCCCAGTGCCTTTACCTGACATGCAGCCCCATATCATAATTGACTGTGGAAATTTGCATGTTTTCTTCAGACAGTCGTCTGCATAAATCTCATTGGAACAGCACCAAACAAAAGTTCCAGCATCATCACCTTGCCCAATGCAGATTCGAGATTCATCACTGAATATGACTTTCATCCAATCATCCACAGTCCACGATTGCCTTTCCTTAGCCCATTGTAACCTTGTTTTTTTGTGTTTAGGTGTTAGAGATGGCTTTCTTTTAGCTTTTCTGTATGTAAATCCCATTTCCTTTAGGCGGTTTCTTACAGTTTGGTCACAGATGTTGACTCCAGTTTCCTCCCATTTGTTCCTCATTTGTTTTGTTGTACATTTTCAAGGCATATTGCTTTAAGTTTTCTGTCTGGACGCTTTGATGTCTTCCTTGGTCTTCCAGTATGCTTGCCTTTAACCACCTTCCCATGTTGTTTGTATTTGGTCCATGTTTTAGACACAGCCGACTGTGAACAACCAACATCTTGTACAACACTGTGTGATGATTTGCCCTCTTTAAGGAGTTTGATAATCCTCTCCTTTTTTTCAATTGACATCTCTGGTGTTGGAGCCATGCTTCATGTCAGTCCACTTGTTGCAACAGCTCTCCAAGGTGTGATCACTCCTTTTTACCTACATACTAACAAGCAGATTTAATCTGATGCAGGTGTTAGTGTTTGTAATGAAAATTTACAGGGTGATTCCATAATTTTTTCCTCAGAATTGAGTGATTCCATAATTTATTCCCTGTGCTTGTTCTATAAATCTAACTGTTTGTTACTGGCCACCACAATTATTTTTCTTGATTTCTTTTAGTGTTTCTTAAAGCCAGAAAGTTGCCATTTGAAATGCCTTTAGTTTTTGGCCATGTCTGTGATCTGCTTTTTTCTACAACAATAAACAACTGAAGGAACATCCTCAGGGACTGGTGATTCCATAATTTTTGCCAGGGGTTGTACAATACATCTGATAGATGTATTGATATGATCTGGAAGCATGTCCAGCTATCTTGTACCAGTCATCAAGTTCTAATTCCACATTCAGATATCTTTCCCACTTAATCATATACTGTTGTTTAGCCCAGGTTCACACTGCTGCGGAATTGAAATCGTGCAAGTTCATACCCGCATATCAGGCCGACTTCGGGGGGCGATTTCAGAGACATCTGTGCGGGCTCCTGCACAGATGTCTATTGAAATCGCAACCGATGTCACCAAAGGTAGTACAGAAATTACTTTTGGAAATCAGTGCGGCGCTGCAAAGTCGGCATCGCACCGATTCGGACAATGTGAACCTAGGCTTAGCGTATACAGGCGTTAACATAGAGTAAATTGCTGAAATGAAATGTTGATCACATGATCTAAAAGACAGTTTTTTTTTAAAGTAAAGTTCTCCCCACACCAACTACACTCACCAGCCACTTTATTAGGTACAAAAGAACTATAAGCAGCATTCTATGAGTAAGATCCAAAGTGTAGTAGTCATAAAAACAGGCACTCGTAATCATGGAATTATGATCCAACAATGTTTATTCCATCATAGATACGATGAGCTAATGCGAAGTCTAAAATTAAAGTCTAAAAATCAGCTGTGAAACAGGTATACAAACAATGATGTATTGGACAGATAGAAGTTATTCAACATTACTACAGGTGACCTCAGATGGGGAAGAGGGGTGAACAGACATCCGGAGGGCTCACTGGTATCACATGGGGGGCGTCAATGCCCATGTTGAAAAGGATGGAAATCCGGTCCCAAGGAGCCCAGAGGCTGTAGAGGATGGTGATATAGCTGGGTCCAAGATGGATAAAGACGCTAGGAACGGGAGGATAGAGGGCCCTGTATGTCTGGACTGGGAAGGTGTGAGGTTGCCTGGATGTGGCCAAATCACAGGCTCAGTGGGTCAGACCACTCAGTGGTGACACCACAACTGAGGGGAACCAGAGGAGCAGAGCCAAGAACAACCAACGTGCCTGGAGTGACGTCAGTGCTGCGCCAGAGGCCGAGGAAGGGATGTCTGTGGTCAGCTAGTGGAACGCAAGCTGTGCTGTTGCCGTGACTTACAAGTTGCGCATTGCGCTTTGTCAGAGTCACGGCGGGGATGGCAACAAGCGCTATTTAAAGCTGTTTTCCAGCTGATTTTTAGACTTTAATTTTAGACTTTGCATCAGCTCATCATATCTATGATGGAATAAACATTGTTGGATCATCATTCCATGATTACAAGTGCCTGTTTTTATGACTACTACACTTTGGATCTTAGTCATAGAGCGCTGCTTATAGTTCTTTTTGATTGTTCCACATTATTCCAGTGTTGTGACAGCTGCACTGAGTTTGATCATTATCAACCACGAATTGTTTACGTCACAGCTACATCCAATCTTACATGACCCTACAGTCCTTTGTAGCGCTTCAGAATATTTTTTGTTTCACTTTATTAGGTACACCTGTTCAATTAATAAGACAATAAAGGGTGCAACAAATATGGAGTGTCAAAAAGACTAGATATTAATTATATAAACAAAAATGTACAAACTACTTATTATAGTGAATAAAAGTCCATATTCATATCAAACATTGCTGTGTAACATAAATAAATGGATCTTCTATATACTCCAATCACCGTGTTGTACTAAAGTGCAAAAATGCTTCATTTAAAGTGCTTCACCCGAAGTGGTATATCAAAGCGCTCACCAGATTATATCGGCCACCAAGTGACCACCAGGCATGTAGTAAAGAGAAAACTTCTTTCACCCGATGTACCCCTTCATAGATCTCACAGCATAGGCCAGCTGTTTTATGGATAAATCAGATCTCGATCCAAGCGAAAATGGTGTATACTATATATCTATATATCTCCTTTGTAAAACCAGCTCAAATCCAAATCATCTGCAAAGATGGCTGCTACATGAAAAGCCACAGAAAGGCATGCATAGTGTAATAAAGTTTTTTAATAGCTTAAAAAGCAGCACTTACAAAATCCGGTATGATCAGTGTAAGGTACAGCAGATACCGTATATACTCGAGTATAAGTCGTTCTGAGTATAAGTCGAGGCCCTAATTTACCACAAAAAAATGGGAAAAATGCATTGACCCGAGTATAAGACGAGGGTGAGAAATGCACAGCTACTGTAAGTGGAAAAAGATGGTCAACAATGCCCATCTGCAGCTGTATACCTCCCTGTGTCCTGTGCATATGTGCATATGTGTCATGTGTCCTGTGCATATGTGTCATGTGTCCTGTGTATATATGTGCATGTGTATATGTACCTGTGTCATGTATATATGTGCATGTGTATATGTACCTGTGTCCTGTGTATGTGTCATGTGTATATGTACCTGTGTGCATGTGTGTGTGTGTGCATCCTACCTGTGTCCTGTGCATCCTCCGTGCGCCGCTCTGCACCGATCACCGTGTAGTATTCGGCGGCCATTCACTGTTCAAAAGCCACGCCTCCTCCTCGTCCAAAAAACTCCATTTCCCAGCAGTCAGCGGTCAGCCTATCACGGACCTTCTCTCATCCTCATACCACGGACGAGGATGAGAGAATGTCCGTGATAGGCTGTACACTGACTGCCTATTACAGACGAGGAGGTGCGGCTTTTGAACTGTGAGAGCCCAGAGCCGCTGCCGAGTCTATGCAGCACACGCTGGCTGCCCTCTACCTGCATGACACGCTGATCATGTAGGCAGACGGTGGTTACTCGTGTATAAGTCGAAGGGGGCACTTTCAGCCCCAAAAAAAGGGCTGAAAAATTCGACTTATACACGAGTATATACAGTATATAAAATGCAGCAGCGGAGGGAAGCAGAAGCCAGTCCTACACCATTCGAGTGTTCGTAGTGCTCGACGTGCGTCTCAGCTGTTAGAGGACTTGTGTACTGCGTGTCGAGCCTCACTTTCAATGCATTTCACACTCAAGCGCGCGTCCTGATGACTGGTAAAGAACTTTATTACACTATCGATGCCTTTCTGTGGCTTTTCATGGATATCCAAAAAAAATAAATAAATAAAAATTTCTTTATCAGTTTAGACCAATATGTATTCTTCTACATATTTTTGGTAAAAAAAAATCGCAATAATGGTTTGTGCAAAAGTTACAGAGTCTACAAAAATAGGGGATAGATTTATGATATTTTTATTATTTCTTTTTTTACTATTAATGGCGATGATCAGTGATTTTTAGTGGGACTGCAACATTGCGGTGGACAGATTGGACACTTTTGACACTTTTTTGGGACCATTGACATTTATACAGCGATCAGAGCTAAAAATAGTCTACTATTTTTACTTTACTGATTACTGTATAAATGTCACTGGCAGGGAAGGGGTTAACACTAGGGGGCGATTAAGAGGTTAAGTGTTCCCTGGGGAGGTGTTTCTAACTGTGAGTGGAGTGTACTGACAGGGAGTATAGGGATTTCCTTGCCTGATCACTAGAAACAGCAGATCTCTCTCTCTACTTCTCTGCAGAGCAGGAAGAGGGGAGAGAAGAGCTGCAGCCTGACACAGTACTAGATTGATTGAGCACTCAGGTAAGTGTTCAGGAGGGGGAATACTGCATTTGTCTGCTGCCCTTATTTCAACATTGTCATAGGTCAAAAAGGTTGCTTTTTCTATTGTAAGAAGGATAACAAGCTAAAAGCAGAAATTGAATAGACATATGTTACAGTAACCAAAGATGGGAGCCTCATCCCCCTGGAGTAGCAGGTTAAAAAGTAGTGTGTGGCATCCTATTTTCATAGGATGGTAAAAAAAATTAGAGCTTCAATCCTTAGGTATATGTGAGTATAATATTTTAAGTAGCCTGGCCTTGGTACCACATTTGGATGGCAGCACTGACAAGCCCAGGGCTGGATTACACCAGATGCAGTCCAATGTCTTTTTATTCTGCATAAAAAAAAAAAAGCATGGATAGTGTTTAAAGTGATTGTAAAAGATCAGTTTTTATATTTTAAAAATAACAAACATGTCATACTTCCCCACTCTGTGCAATGGTTTTGCACAGAGCAGCCCCAATTCTACTCTTCTTGGGTCCCCCACCGGTGCTCCTGGCTCCTCTTCCCTGCCGACTGCCCCCACACCAAGCCACTTGCTGTGGGGTCACTCGTGCATGCTCGGCCCCACCCCTTGCTTCCTCCTCACTGGCTGTGATTGACAGCAGGGGGAGCCTAATGGCTTTTGTTTCTGTCTCTGAGCCAATGAGAAAGGAGAGAGCTGGATCAAGATCTGGCTCAGGGGAGTAGAAGGGGGGCAGAGCTGCATGCAGAAGGCTTTTTACCTTAATGCATATAATGCATTAAGGTAAAAAACCTTCAGCCTTTAGAACCAATTTAACATGTATTCCAATTGCCACATGGAACATGGCAAAACACATAAATGCACCAGAATGCATCAAAAACAGGCAGGCAGAAACGCATGCAGAATGCAGAAATTATGGTGTGAAAAAGCCCTGAAAAATGAGGCAAAAGGCAATTGAAGATGTTTTCCAAAAAAAATAACATGTTAAACTTTAAGGCTGGGTTCACACTGGTGCGATCCCAGACGTCGCATGTGATTTTCACAACATGCCTGTGCACATCACATGCACTGTCTGTGAGATGCAAATTCACATCGCATTTGGACCGAAATGGCGCAGGACTCTTTCTTTGGTCCGCACTGGAATGGCTGTTCAGACCCATGCGATCCAACTCCCATCTGATTTCACAGTTCGCATTGCGTTCTGCGAACCGATTTGGGGGTGTCATTAACTTTACATTGATACCCGCAGCGGTTCACAGAGGGCAGTGTGAACTGTATGTGAGTTAGATGCAATGCCGGAACCTGCACAGGAATCGCTCTGGTTCCCGCATCACACCAGTGTGAACCAAGCATTAAATGTAATCAATTTAAATTGAGCTCTTTCATTTAATTTATTTTATTGTATTTCCTTATCTATACATTTATTGATTGATTTTGTTTTGCAAGGGGATCAGGAGATGTTGGTGAGTTGGAAGCAGGCTGGTGGCCAGCAGTATTCATTTGGAAATCAGAATTATGACAGATGTGTTGTATGGCGGCAGAATCAGCAGCACCAGGAAGTGTGTTTCTTTTTTTTTGTTTTTTAAAAATATACTTCATTACAGACAAAAAGACTTGGCTGCATACAGCAGTTAATTGGTGGAAGCCACCATGGGTCATGAAAGGCATCTAAGATCTAAGTCTAGATTATTTTGATAAAGTTCAGGTGGTCACTATTGCTTGTGGTCAGGTGGATGTGTTTGACGGCCACCACCCCTCCAACTGCGATTTTTAGATAAGATACACCAAGTAGTCCATGGTGTTCATCTTTACTTTGAGCCAGCATTCTCATTGATCATCATGGGCATGCTGTGCCTGTGAGTGCTATCTAGGGCCAGTTCTGCCTTCTGCTGCCTGAAGAAGGTTTGCAACACCTCTGTTAGACATAATATATATATAAAAAGTATTTCTTTTATTTTATTCATGTATTTTTTTTAAGTATTGTACAGTATGTGTTATGTTTTTAACTGTCTATCCACTTAACGACCGGCCACTGTATATATACATAATTTTTTAAAAGATGGATATCTCAGTAACGGCAGCAGCTGCTGCCACAACCGAGGTATCCATCTTTAGGGCCGGCGTTTCTGTACACGATAACGGTGGTCTCTGCGGCAGGTTCGCCGCGAGATCACCGTTATCGGCGGTGGGAGAGGTGCCACCCCCCCTCCCGCCGCTCTCCCGCGCCCTCCGCCGCTTACCGGAGCCGTCGGTAGCGACGGAGGAGATTGGGACCTGTCAGTGCTTCGGTATAGTGACGAGTGAGGCCAAGATGGCGCCCACCCGTCTCTATACCATAGGACGGCCGGAGCGACGTCATTACGTCGGCTCCGCCCACTTCTCTTAAAGGCACAATTTTTTTTTTGTCATTTTTTTTTAAACGACTTTTTTTTTTTTTTTGCATCTTAGTCTAAATATGAGATCTGAGGACTTTTTGACCCCAGATCTCATATTTAAGAGGTCCTGTCATGCTTTTTTCTATTACAAGGGATGTTTACATTCCTTGTAATAGGAATAAAAGTGATCCCAATTTTTTTTTTTTAAAACAGTGAAAAAAAAGTAAAATAAATAATAATAAAAAAAAAAATTTTTTAAAGCGCCCTGTCCCGACGAGCTCGCGCGCAGAAGCGAACGCATACGTGAATAGCGCCCACATATGAAAACAGTGGTCAAACCACACATGTGAGGTATCACCGCGACCGGTAGAGCGAGAGCAATAATTCTAGCCCTAGACCTCCTCTGTAACACAAAACATGCAACCTGTAGAATTTTTTAAACGTCGCCTATGGAGATTTTTAAGGGTAAAAGTTTGACGCTATTCCACGAGCGGGCGCAATTTTGAAGCGTGACATGTTGGGTATCAATTTACTTGGAGTAACATTATATTTCACAATATAAAAAAAAAAATTGGGCTAACTTTACTGTTGTCTTATTTTTTTATTCAAAAAAGTGATTTTTTTCCAAAAAAAGTGCGCTTATAAGACCGCAGCGCAAATACGGTGCAAAAAAAAGTATTGCAATGACCACCATTTTATTCTCTAGGGTGTTAGAAAAAAAACAATATATAATGTTTGGGGGTTCTAAGTAATTTTCTAGCAAAAAAAACTGTTTTAAACATGTAAACACCTAAAATCCAAAACGAGGCTGGTCCTTAAGTGGCTATACGCTATATTACCAAAAGTATTGGGACTCCTGCCTTTACACGCACATGAAATTTAATGGCATCCCAGTCTTATGCCCCGTACACACGGTCGGATTTTCCGATGGAAAATGTCCGATCGGAGCGTGTTGTCGGAAATTCCGACCGTGTGTGGGCGCCATCGGACATTTTCCATCTGATTTTCCGACACACAAAGTTGGACAGCAGGAGATAAAATTTTCCGACAACAAAATCCGATCGCGTCAATTCCGACCGTGTGTGGCCTGTTCCGACGCACAAAGTGCCACGCATGCTCAGAAGAAATTCCGACACTGGACAGCTCGTTCTGGTAAACTTATGCCGCGTACACACGGTCGGACTTTCCGGCATACTTGGTCCGGCGGACCAGAGTGTGCCGGACAATCCGCCCGTGTGTGGGCGGCGGCGGACTTTTCCGGCGGACTTCTTCCCAAAAGCCCGCCGGACCTAGATTTGAAACAAGTTTTAAATCTTTCCGTAGGACTCAGTTTCGGGCGGAAAGTCCGCTCGTGTGTGTGCTGGTCCGACGGAAAGCCCGCTCGTGTGTAGGCTGGTCCGACGGACCAGATACGACGCGAGGGCAGGGTATTGCATCTCGCGCTCTCTGCAATAGGAAAAACAAATTTTCCTATTGCGGTGAGCGCGGTGCATGCCAGGCCCTTAGGTCTGGTATGGATTATAAAGGGAACCCCCTACGCCGAAAAAACGGCGTGGGGTCCCCCTAAAATCCATACCAGACCCCGATCCGAGCACGCAGCCTGGCCGGTCAGGAAAGGGGGTGGGGACGAGCGAGCGCCCCCCCCCCCCTGAACCGTACCAGGCCGCATGCCCTCAACATGGGGGGTGGGTGCTTTGGGGGAGGGGGGCGCCCTGCGGGGCCCCCCCACCCCAAAGCACCTTGTCCCCATGTTGATGAGGACAAGGGCCTCTTCCCGACAACCCTGGCCGTTGGTTGTCGGGGTCTGCGGGCGGGGGCTTATCGGAATCTGGGAGCCCCCTTTAATAAGGGGGCCCCCAGATCCCGGCCCCCCACCCTATGTGAATGAGTATGGGGTACATGGTACCCCTACCCATTCACCTAGGGAAAAAGTGTAAGTAATAAAACACACTACACAGGTTTTTAAAATATTTTATTAAACAGCTCGGGGGGGGGATCTTCCTCCGGCTTCGGGGGTCTTCTTCCGGCTTCGGGGGTCCCTCCGCTTCATCTTCTCCCGGCGTCCGGTTGGTTCTTCTCCGCTCTCTTCTCCCGGTGTTCCTGTTCTTCGGCCGGCTCCTCTGCTGTCTTCAAGTAGCTCTCTTGCCAGCAGAGGTCCGGACTTCTGGGCTTCTGGGCTTCTGGGCTTCTGGGCTTCTCTTCCCCAGATGTTGACACGACGCTCTCTCCTGCTGGACTGCTCTCCGAGGGCTGCGTTGTGACTTATATAGGTGGAGACCCCGCCCCCTTTTGATGTCACAGTCCCTGGGCATGCTGGGACTGTGACGTTTTAGGGGGCGTGGTCACTGGGTGATGTTGACCACGCCCCCTAAAACGTCACAGTCCCAGCATGCCCAGGGACTGTGACATCAAAAGGGGGCGGGGTCTCCGCCTATATAAGTCACAACGCAGCCCTCGGAGAGCAGTCCAGCAGGAGAGAGCGTCGTGTCAACCTCTGGGGAAGAGAAGCCCAGAAGCCCAGAAGCCCAGAAGCCCAGAAGTCCGGACCTCTGCTGGCAAGAGAGCTACTTGAAGACAGCAGAGGAGCCGGCCGAAGAACAGGAACACCGGGAGAAGAGAGCGGAGAAGAACCAACCGGACGCCGGGAGAAGATGAAGCGGAGGGACCCCCGAAGCCGGAAGAAGACCCCCGAAGCCGGAGGAAGATCCCCCCCCCCGAGCTGTTTAATAAAATATTTTAAAAACCTGTGTAGTGTGTTTTATTACTTACACTTTTTCCCTAGGTGAATGGGTAGGGGTACCATGTACCCCATACTCATTCACATAGGGTGGGGGGCCGGGATCTGGGGGCCCCCTTATTAAAGGGGGCTCCCAGATTCTGATAAGCCCCCGCCCGCAGACCCCGACAACCAACGGCCAGGGTTGTCGGGAAGAGGCCCTTGTCCTCATCAACATGGGGACAAGGTGCTTTGGGGTGGGGGGGCCCCGCAGGGCGCCCCCCTCCCCCAAAGCACCCACCCCCCATGTTGAGGGCATGCGGCCTGGTACGGTTCAGGAGGGGGGGCGCTCGCTCGTCCCCACCCCCTTTCCTGACCGGCCAGGCTGCGTGCTCGGATCGGGGTCTGGTATGGATTTTAGGGGGGACCCCACGCCGTTTTTTCGGCGTAGGGGGTTCCCTTTATAATCCATACCAGACCTAAGGGCCTGGTATGCCCCGCGACGGGGCTCGCAAGGTGTCAATCTCGCCGATAAAAGCGGCAAGATTGACATCCTTTTCTAGTCCCGTCGCACCTGAGTCACGTTCAAAATGAACGGACTTGTCCGTGTGTGGGCAAGTCCGTTCATTCTGAAAGTCCGCCGGAACTCCGGCGAAAGTCCGTCGGAAAGACGGGCGGACTTAGCCCGCCGGAAAGTCCGGGTGTGTGTGGGCAAGTCCGTCCGTTTTAAAGTCCGGCGCACCTGGCGGACAAAGTCCGTCGGAAAGTGTGCCGGACCAAGTAGGATAGAAAGTCCGACCGTGTGTACGCGGCATTAGCGTTCGCAATGGATACAGCACTTTCGTCACGCTGCAATGTAAAAAATGGTTTAATACAGCGCACTCTCTTCTTTATAATGTGACAAGAATTAAGTCGTTTTGATGCTCATATTCACACACACTTCTCACAAACTTCTTTCGTTACTATTTATCGGGATTCCCTCAATATATTTTGATTTCTCACATCTGACAACATATTTGTTTTTTTTTTTTTTTTTACTTTAATGTAGAATCTTTTTTTGTGTTTCTCTTTTTTTTTTTTCTTTTGGTGATTTTGATTTGTACTCCCGAAAATGTTTGTGTGTTTTTTGTGACAAGTTCCCACAACACCATTGATATGTTGTTCTATTTAATCTGTAGGAGATTGTTTGGTGTTGTTGTCTCTTGTTAATTTAACATTGTACTTTAGAAATGTACCTGAATACTCACCAACAAACTGTCCTTTTTGGATGAAAACACACACAGGAGAGTAGAATTTACCTAAAAATATTTTATTAAATATTTACTGCACTCATCACCTCTTTCTAACTCTAAGCCCACTTGCTAACATACCCCCCAGGATACTAAAGCATGTCCCCTCATACAAATCATATTCTCATATTACCTCCCTCACTCTTCTGCTTCTCCTAATCGCTGGAGATATTTCCCCAAACCCTGGGCCCACTTTATTTAACTGTGCCCAACACACCCATCACCATCACCCTACACCCTCTGGCAGTAGTCGCAATCTACACAATCTAGTCTCCATTCCTCTTCTTGCCAACACCAGCCTCACTCTCTCCTGCGCCCTCTGGAACGCCCGCTCTGTCTGCAACAAACTCACTGCTGTTCATGACCTCTTTGTCACTAATTCCTTTAATCTACTTGCTCTCACAGAAACCTGGCTCCACGAATATGACACCCCTTCTCCTGCTTCCCTCTCCCAGGGTGGCCTTCACTGGACTCACTCCCCCAGGCCTAATGGACGCAAGGGAGGTGGAGTGGGATTCCTCCTATCCCCCCAGAGCACCTTCCAGGTTATTCACCCTCCTCCCTCTTTTTCCCTCTCATCATTCGAAGCCCACTGTATACGTCTATTCTCTCCCACTTCCCTAAGAATTGCTGTGATCTACCGGCCCCCTGGACCATTATCGACTTTCCTTGATGAGTTTTCTGCCTGGCTACCCTACTTTCTCTCTTCGGAAATTCCCACAATCCTTCTCGGTGATTTCAACATCCCTGCTAATACAAACATTCCTGCTACTTCTAAACTTCTTAGTCTAACCTCTTCATTTGACCTGAAGCAATGGGTACAGGCTTCTACTCACTCTGATGGCAACACCCTTGACCTTGTATTCTCTTACCTATGCACTCCATGCAACTTCTCAAACAATCCTTTTCCTCTCTCCGACCACCACCTTATTAGTTTCTCTCTCCCCCTGTCTTCCACCACCTTTCCCTCCAATCGCCTAACCGTCACCCGTAGAAACTTTCGCAACCTCAACTCCTCTCTCCTCTACTCTGCTACCGACCACCTCTATGACAAAATCTCCCCCCTGTCCTGCCCCAACCAAGCCATGTCCATCTACAATAAATCTCTGTCCTCCACCCTGGACAAGCTCGCTCCCCTCACTACACGCAGAATCAGGCCTCGACCCCTACAACCCTGGCAAACAGATGACACTAAAATTCTCAAAAAACGTAGTCGCTCTCTTGAGCGTCTGTGGCACAAGACTAAGTCTCTCAAAGACTTCAACCAATACAAATCTGCCCTCCAAAAATACTATTCTTTCCTCCACACTGCCAAGCAAACCTATTTTACAACTCTTATTAATACCTTCTCATCCAATCCCCGTAAACTCTTCTCTACCTTCAACTCTCTACTTTGTCCTCCACCGCCTCCCCCCACTGATTTACTCACTGCCCAGGAAATCGCTAATCACTTCAAAAACAAGATTGATACAATCCGTGATGAAATCTCCACTCTACAGGTATCTCCCCCAGCTAAGACCCCATGTCAACAGATACAACTGACACTACCTCTATTCAAATCTACTACTCCAGACGAAGTTGCTAAACTCCTTTCTATCGCCCACCTAACTACCTGTCCCCTGGACCCTGTTCCCTCTCAAATGTTACGGTCACCCTCTGACCCCATCCTACACTCTCTAACCCACATCTTCAATCTCTCCCTCACCTCTGGCGTCTTCCCCGATGCTCTAAAACATGCACTGGTCACTCCCATACTCAAAAAACCATCCTTGGACCCTACCAATCTTAACAACCTACGCTCTATCTCCTTGCTCCCCTTTTCCTCTAAACTCCTTGAACGCCTGGTTTACAACCAACTGAGTGACCACCTCATTAAAAACAACCTTCTTGATCCCCTTCAATCTGGATTTCGCCCTCAACACTCCACAGAAACTGCTCTTTTAAAACTCACAAATGACCTACTAACTGCAAAAACCAACGGACACTATTCTGTACTCCTACTTCTGGATCTTTCAGCTGCCTTTGACACGGTTGACCACCCCCTCCTCCTCAAAAAACTTCACTCCATCGGTCTCCGTGACTGTGCTCTTCAGTGGCTCTCATCCTACCTATCCCAACGCACCTTCAGTGTCACTTACAATTCTACTTTCTCCACTCCTCTTCCCTTCTCTGTCGGGGTCCCCCAAGGTTCTGTTCTTGGACCTCTTTTATTTTCAATCTACACCTCTTCCCTGGGTCAGCTGATAGCCTCTCATGGCTTTCAATATCATTTCTATGCTGATGACACACAAATCTATCTCTCCACCCCTCAACTCACTCCATCAGTCTCCTCACGCATCACTAACTTACTAACCGACATATCTGTATGGATGTCACACCACTTCCTCAAACTCAACTTGTCCAAAACCGAGCTTATAATATTTCCTCCCCCACGTGCCTCTTCCCCTGACTTCTCTGTGAAGAGCAATGGCAAAACCATCCACCCGTCCCCACGTGTCAGGGTGCTAGGTGTTATCCTAGATTCTGAACTCTCCTTTCAGCCCCACATCCAATCACTTTCCAAAGCTTGCCGCCTCAACCTCCGCAACATCTCTAAACTACGTCCCTTTCTAACCAGTGAAACTACAAAGCTCCTGATTCACTCCCTGGTTATCTCTCGCCTTGACTACTGCAACTCACTCCTCATTGGCTTACCTTTAAATAGACTATCCCCCCTTCAGTCCATCATGAATGCTGCTGCCAGACTCATCCACCTTACAAACCGATCAGTGTCTGCTACCCCTCTCTGCCAATCCCTCCATTGGCTACCACTCGCCCAACGAATTAAATTCAAAATACTAACAATAAGTTACAAAGCCATCCACAACTGTGCCCCCAGCTACATCACTAACCTAGTCTCAAAATACCAACCTAAACGCCATCTCCGTTCCTCCCAAGATCTTCTGCTCTCTAGCTCCCTCATCACCTCCTCCCATATCCGCCTCCAGGACTTCTCCCGAGCCTCACCCATCCTCTGGAATTCCCTACCCCAATCTGTCAGACTGTCTCCAAATTTATCCACTTTTAGGCGATCCCTGAAGACTTTCCTCTTCAGAGAAGCCTATCCTGCCTCCATCTAACAACTGCATTATTTTCTCCATTAGCTCATCCCCCACAGCTATTACCCTTTTGTATAACTTGACCCTCCCTCCTAGATTGTAAGCTCTAACGAGCAGGGCCCTCTGATTCCTCCTGTATTGAATTGTATTGTACTTGTACTGTCTGCCCTAATGTTGTTGTAAAGCGCTGCGTAAACTGTCGGCGCTATATAAATCCTGTATAATAATAATAATAATTATTAAGGGGTCACAACTATAAACAAAGAGGGAGGCAACGCTGGAGAAACTGCAGAAGTGGGCGAAGCCTTGGACCCCCAGGGCAGACATCAATTATTTAAAAGCAAAATTGGTGGCCTGAGGAGTCCTTATCTAAGGGAGTGCAGTCTGGTCCAGAAGTCCCAGAGATCCGGAAAGCAGCAGATGACATCTGTGTCCCCAGGCTGTGGTCATACGAGAGACTGCAGCTTCTGTCAGACCAGACTGAACCCAGGGTCATCACTCTGTGGTCTTCTTTCCACGCTTCCTTCCACGCTGTGGCTGTGGTGGTGGAGTTGTGGCAGCAGGAGGAGGAGGAGGAGGAGGAGGAGGAGGATCGTCCCTCTCCATGACATCCGTCTTGTGTGTCAGTTCCCCACTCTCCCCCTTCCGAAGGACTTTATAAATCAGGTCCTCAGAGATCTTGCGTTGGCCCTCCTGCATGCCCAGCAATTTGGTGGCAGCCATGCAGGCAAAGGCCTCTGCAGGACTGGGGAAGGCTCTGAGGGACGCCGAAGCCTCCTGGATCAGCCTGTATGCTGAATCCTGCACGGGACTCGGAGTGGCCTTCCTGGCCCTTTTATATGGCAGGCGGAGGGGAGGGACCTGAGACTCAGTCATGCTGCGACTTGTCCCAGGCTTCTCTTGGCTGACACTTAGCCCCGCCTCCTCCTGGCTGCCACTAATCCCCGCCTCCTCCTGGCTGCCACTAATCCCCGCCTCCTCCTGACTGCCACATTCCACAGCCTCCTCCTGGCTGAGGTCTTCCTGTGTATGAAAAAGGGACATAGTTTTAGTATTGTTTTCATCAATCACACACAATTTTCACCTCCTGACTGCTGCAAATTCAATGTTAACAAATATAACAGACTATCCTTCTGAGCCCAGCATTTTTCATTCTTGTCCCAATTATTTTTGCCCACTACTGTCTATTGATATGTAAAACACTTTTTTTAATCAGCAATTAGTGATCAATAATAACATCTAGGAAACATCATTTATTTATTGCCCAGAAATCAGTAGAAGAATGCTATACCTGACTCCAGCTGGGCTCCTCCACTTCTTCCTGGCTGGAAGGCCCAGGTTGGACATCGGAAGCCTCGGCTGGGGTGGAAGGAAGAGTGGAAGGAAGAGTGGAGAGGGATTCCCTGACTTCAGTGTGGTCTGACAGAAATCGCAGTCTCTCGTAGTACCACAGCCTGGGGACATAAACGTCATCTGCTGCAGCTCCGGACCTCTGGGAATCTGTGACCTTCTTGCGCTCCCTAAGATAAGTGCTCTTCAGGCCCCCAATTTTAGCTTTTAAATAAGGGATGGTTGCTGTGGGGACCACCGGCTTCACCAACTCCAGCAGTTTCTCCAGCGCTGCCTGCCTCTTCTGTTTGTGATTATAGTGGGGGTGTCTCACTTGCCACAGACAGGGCAGCTCCCTGTACTTGTCTATGAACAGGGGCAGGAAATTGTGGTCGTTGAACCCATCCATTTTCTCTGCAAGACACAACACATGACAAACCCTAAGGTCAGGCCAAACTCCCCTAATCTTGTTACAATATAGGCTTCAATTTCGAAGCAGTATAGGCCCAAGTTTAGATCCTACCTTTGTTAGCACGATCGGCGTCTCCGATGCTCCTTCCTCCGCTCACAGATCGTACGTAAGACGCGCGCGTTACGATTTATACACACTGCGCATGCGTATAACTCCGCCCGCCCCTGACGTTCTTTCTATTCTATTCCCCGCCCCTTTTCGTTCGGCGCAGTGGAGGAAGAGCACATGGCGGAGAGACAGCAGGATAGTGCTAAGTACAGCAACGAGGAGGAGGAGGAAAGGCTGGAGCCTGAAACGTCCCGATCCAGAAGGAGATTGAAGGACTCAAATATGTCCTTTGGGGAGATGTTGGAAATGGTGGACATCCTGAAGAAGGCCGACTATGATGGAAAGTATGGGCCTTACCCCAACCCCAATGTCCGAAAGGCCAAGATCATGGCGAATGTGGTCAGGAGTCTGCACCGGAAATTCGGGGTACGACGATCGAAAGATCAGCTCAGGAAGCGGTGGTCGGACCTGAAATTACGAGAACATGAGCAGTACAGAAAGATCCGGAGAGTGCTGCAAAAAAGTAAGTAGTTGTGCTGTGTTCCTATTCTTTATGTTTATTACGTTCGTGCTGCTCCATGTGCTTTTAGGAACTGTTGTACAGTTTAAAATGGCAACTTTCATGTTCATGGGCACATTATTCGTTCGGATCACACATTTTTTTTTTCGGACTATAAAATACCATTGTTTAGCCCATATGCATTTGGCCACCATTTTGAGGCCCTATACTTGTCTTCAAAGAATTGGGTTGTGTAGATGGCTTTGTTACTAGAATGAAATGCAAACTAGATTGTGTGTAAGGAGAGGACACTCAGCAGCTGTTTTCACATCTGGACACTGGAGCACTAGTGTGGGACCCCAGAACACCCTTTTTATTAGGGGGGCCACACAGGTGCTCCAGTGTATACTATAGGGGGGTCTCCATCTGTGAAGCTTGTACCAAACAGGTAAAGTATTGCAGCTTGACAAAGGACACTAAAAAAGCGACATCTTGGAACTCTGCTAAAATAGATCATTGTACCCCACTTCCAAGCAATGTTTCATCTTTATAGTTCTGACATCAAATATCTGTGTGCTAATTATACCATTTTTGTTTTACATAGGGGAGAAAAGACTCGGAGGACACCCCTCATCCAAGGAGACCAGAGCCCCCCCCCCCTCTGGAAGAAGGGGAAATACCAACACAAGATGAGCAGGAGGATGAAGACGTGGTGGAACTAGTCACCACAACAGGTGAGTGTCTGCAACCACAGGCTCAGATAAGAGATGGATGGCGGCATTTTTTTTAGACCTAATTTATTTTGGGTTTCCTTTCTTTTTAGGTGATCGTGAGGTTGTGGATGAAGATCCTTTCACATCAGAAAGTGCCCAGATCCTGATCGGGGAGATCATGGGGTGTAATTTACAATTGGAAAACATCAAGCAAAACATCAATGATGTTATTCCAAAATATAAAAACATCATTGATGTTTTGGGGCGAGTTTAAAGCCCCTCCAAATCACTTTCTTCTTTTGTCTGCTACAATGTGCGAAATGTTTTTGTGATTTTTCCCAAAGCCAAATTTGGAGGATGCACACAGTGTGCCAACATGTGCTATCTGCCATCACGGGAGATCAATGGACACGTTTTGGGGGTGCAACCCCTTCCTCAATTATAAAGTAGCGGTGAGGAAGGGCTTTCTCCCCCAAAACACGTCCCTTCATCCCCGGTGATGGCAGGTCGCACATGTTGACATTGGGAAATTTGTGTGCATCTTCCAAATTTGGCTTTTCCAGGGGTGATTTCCCCCCATCTGAACACAATATCAAACCCAGTTCCTAAATTCTCATGTCTGATATTGCCTTCCAGTTCTACCAAATGTGAACTTTGTAAGATCAAGATTTGTGTCTTTCTTGTGGGTTTTACACAGGCCTGTTTTCTATAAAATGCACATTTTGATTTTGGATAATGACACCACAAAATATGTTATACAATAAACATGTCGGTTTGTCAGAAAAACCTTTGGTAAATGCACATGTGATTGTGCTGGTATTAAAAAGATTGTTCATCAAGAATGTGTGGATTATTGTCTCAATGCTACAACACTTTTGGGGTGATGTAATTGTTGTTTTATGAGAAAATGGGGGTAATTTCCTAAGGGCAAATCCTCTTTCCACTACAAGTGCAGTTTCAGTGCAGTTGCAAGTGCACTTGTAGTGAAAAGTGTCTTTGCATTTAGTAAATAACAGCCAACAGTGCTTTGTATAAGGTTACACAATCACGACATTTTCTGCACTCAACACATTTCTGTCAGGGTCAGCTAAAACAAACACAAGCAGTAAATGTCCACAAAGAAGAGCCTGGGGGGAGATGCCTGTCGAGAACTTGAGGTCCTGCAGGCTTCTCCCTGTGGCCAAATACCGCAAGGTAGCGACCAACCTCTGCTCCGGAGTGATGGCTTGCCTCATGCAGGTATCCTGCCTGCTGATATAGGGGGTCAGCGAAGCCAACAAACGGTGAAATACGGGGTCCGTCATCCTGAGAAAGTTCCTGAAATCATCAGGATTATTCTCACGGATCTCACGGAGCAAAGGCATATGACAGAACTGGTCACGCTGAAGCAACCAATTCTTGGTCCATGAACTCCTCCTCGCCCTGTTCATGGACTGGACTTGTGTCAAGGTCAGGACCCCAACACCAAGCCCCCGCACAGCACGAACTGTACGAGGAGTACGCATACGAAACATGGCTAGAAAACGGTCGGCTGCTCAGAACGAAGTAACAGAACGCACTGAAGAACAGCAAGGCCTGTGAAGAGTGACCTGAAAAACAGCAACGAGCGGACAAGATCGCACAGAAAACTCCGATACGAACTGACGCCACGCACTGAAGAGCAGATACAAACCCACAAGCACAAACTGAACGGCAGAAAACGATCTGAAAGCCACGAGTCTGAAAAAGCGCGAATCGTCTCTCACCAAACTTTTACTAACACGAGATTAGCAAAAGGAGCCCAAAGGGTGCCGCGCTTGGTTCTGAACCGGCCTTTTCTAGTCTCGTCGTACGTGCTTGACGTCACCGCGTGGTTGTCGATCGGAAATTCCGACAACTTTGTGCGACCGTGTGTAGGCAAAACAAGTTTGAGCCAACATCCGTAGGAAAAAATCCGAGGATTTTGTTGTCGGAATGTCCGATCAATGTCCGACCGTGTGTACGGGGCATTAGTCCGTAGGGTTTCATATGGAGTTGGCCCACCCTTTGCAGCTATAGCAGCTTCAACTCTTCTGGGAAGGCTGTCCACAAAGTGTGTGTATGGGAATGTTTGACCATTCTTCCAGAAAGGCATTTGTGAAGTCAGGCACTGAATCAGTGCCTGACCTCACAAATACGCTTCTTTATGCACCTAGCTTTGTGCAAGTTCTATCTATGCAAGTTCCTCCTCATACTACCCCTGCACTTCACTCTGCAGGCCCATGCCTTAAACCCATGAGGCCTCAATTACCTCATCATCTACCACTTTCTGCCACTATTTGTTTATAAAAATTTTGGAACTTAACCACTGTAGCCCTGGAAGGATTTACCCCCTTAGTGACCAGGCCCTGTTTTGCGATATGGCACTGTGTCGGTTTAACTGACAATTGCGCGGTCATGCAACGTTGTACCCAAACAAAATCGATGTCCTTTTACTCCCCCAAGTAGAGCTTTCTTTTGGTAGTATTTAATCACCTCTGCGGTTTTTGTTTTTTGCGCTATAAACAAAAAAATAGTGATGATTTTGAAAAAAAATACAATATTTTTTACTTTCTGCTATTATACATATCCAAAATTAAAAAAAAAAAATCTAATTTCTTCATCAGTTTAGGCCATTATGTATTCTACTACATATTTTTGGTAAAAAAATCACAATAAGTGTATATTGATTGATTTGCACAAAAGTTCTAGCATCTACAAAATAGGGGATAGATTTAGGGACTTTACATTTTTTTATTGGTTTTTACTGGTAATGGCGGCGATCTGCAGTTTTTAGCGGGACTGCGACATTGTGGCGGACAAATCTGACCCTAAGCGATACTTGCTAAAAAAAAATGCACTGATCAATGTATAAATTACACTGGCGGGGAAGGGAGTTAACACTAGGGGGCGATCAAGGGGTTAACTGTGTTCCCTCTTCTTTAAAGAAATCCTTGACTTGCAGCAAGTTTCCGCAGCATACATTGTGGAGCGTGCTCACAGGGTCCCATCGGGCCCGAGACCGCAGGGCGCCTTTCCCAGACCATTCCTGGTTCGGTTTCTCAATTACCGTGACAGGGATCTCATCCTTGCTGAAGTGCGGAAGAAACCACAGCTCCAGTTCGAAAACACCACCCTGCATTTCTTCCCGGATTTTTCCCCGGAGCTGCAGAGGCGCCGGCGCATGTTTGTGGAGGTCCGGAAGAGATTACGGGAAAAGGGGATTAAGTATAGTATGCTGTACCCCTGTAAGCTCTGAGTGGAACACCGGGGCTCTGTGAAGTTCTTTGAGGCCCCCTCGGATGTCTCGGATTGGCTGGACACCCTGGGTTGAAGTGAATCATCACCTTTACTTCATATTCATTAAAGGGGGAGGAAAGGAAGAGAAAGAAATTGTTTTTTGTTTTTTCTTTTTCCTGTTTCGTCCATTTCGGTGCAAAGAAGGTTGTATGCACTCAGGCGGTTATATATGCTTTAAACATGCACTCATTCATTTTTGTTTTAAGGCCTTGTACGGGTGGAAACGGGCTCTTTAATCCGTATCCTATGGGGCTCCATGAAGAAACAAGAATAGGACATCTACAATTGCTGAACAGTTCGGTACACGTACTTCCAGTTTTATTTTTTTGTTCTCCCCCTTTTTTGGGAGTTTTTTTGGGACTAAGCCACATACCAGTGGTTGTGTTGTTTTGTTTTTATTTTTGTTGGTTTCTGGTATAATGGCAGTAGGGGATAGTGATACCACAGTTCACCACTCCCAAGGGGGAATGGGTATAGCTGGGATATCCAAAAGTACTTGCAGATTGAACAAAGCACTGCACTTAGGCTCCTGTTACTTCATATTCTGTTTACAGGTTAATGGCTAAGTGTGCAAAAATTGTCTCATGGAATGTGAGAGGACTGAATAACAAGTATAAAAGAGCATCCATATTTCAGTTCCTTAAACAGTCTAAGCCGCATATCACCTTACTGCAAGAGACCCATCTAGATGGTAGTAGGGTCCTGGCTATGCGTAGACCCTGGGTCCAAAAATCTTTTCATGCAAGGTTTTCCACGTTCGCCAGAGGCGTCTCGATTCTTATCAGCAAGGCCCTGCCATGTACTATACATCAGGTGTTCTCGGATCCAGGGGGTAGATATGTGGCTGTTCTATTGGATGTTTATCATTATAAAATGTTACTAGTGAATGTATACCTGCCTCCTCCTGTAAACGTTCAAATTTTATATGATTTGTTTACCAGATTGGCTCCCTTTGCTCAACTCCCTCTTATTCTGATGGGTGATTTCAACGCCATTTTAGATGCGTTGGACTCCTCAAATCCAGGGAGAGTGGGTTCTGGTGATCTTCTATCCTGGGCCGCAGTGACTGGGTTGACGGAGTTGTGGCGAGCTAGGAATCCATCGTGCAGAGCCTATTCGCATGTCTCATTGACCCACCGCTCGTCGGCCAGGATAGACATGGCGTTTGGAAACCAGGCCTTGTTACCGTTTGTGAAGGACATAGCTTACCTGGCGGGGGGGGGTTTATCTGATCATTGCCCTCTGTCCCTTGACCTCAGTATGTCGGTTGGAAGGGGGGCAGGGGGTTGGCGGCTGTCCCCAGGATGGCTGCAAAATGAGCAGGTATCTGCCCGCTTACAGGAGTCTATCGCCTCTTACTGGTCTTCTAATGAGAATACGCAGACCCTCCGGTGGTTTGGAATGAATTCAAGGCAGTGATAAGGGAAGAATGTATTTCGGCGATAAAAGCTGAAAGGGTGGCTCACAACGCTGAGGTCGCCAAGTTACAGGAAGATGAGAAGGAATGTGCGGAGAGACATGCTGGCAGTCCTTCTGAGTCCACATATTTGTCTCTGATGGAGGCTAGGCGTCTTCTCTCTCTACATTTCTCGGATCTGGCTCATACCGAGTTGGGACACAGGGCTAACTCAGTTTTTGCAGAAGGTGATAAAAATGGGAAATTGCTGGCAAGACTGGTGGCAGTTGATAATCAAATAACAAACATCCCAGTAGTTAGAGGGCGGGATGGCAATTTGATCAGTGACCCCTTAGGTATATTGGAAGAATTTAGAAACTTCTTTTCTGAACTCTATGCTCCTATACCGAGGTATGATCAGGCAGATTTGAATGCGCTTTTGGGTACACTGACCATTCCGAGTTTATCCGAAACTGACCAAGTGGAATTAGATAGTAAAATCACCACCAAAGAAATAATGGCAGCTATTTTTGACTTCCCACCCTGTAAGGCTCCGGGACTGGACGGCCTCCCCGTGGATTTTTATAAAAACTATGCTGACGAATTAGCCCCCAGACTGAACACACTCCTGGCCAAATGTTTAGAACAAACAGTCTTCCGGCATCTATGCTAGATGCCTATATGGTGCTATTACTGAAACCGGGTAAAGATCCCTTAGATTGTTCTTCATACAGGCCAATCTCCCTCTTAAACACGGACCTGAAATACTGACGAAGGTATTGGCCAACAGACTGGTCGGGGTGATCCTCTCCCTGGTCAATATTGACCAGACGGGTTTCATGCCCGGTAAATCCACTGACACTAATTTGAGAAGGTTGTTTACTCACCTCCAGCTACCGGGGTCTGAGGATGGAACCAGAATTATTGTTTCGATTGACATAGAAAAGGCGTTCGACTCAATTGATTGGTCGTATATGCTCCGGGTGCTGAAGGTGATGGGGTTCGGCAGCATTTTTAGGAGGTGGATAACGTTGCTATATTCCAATCCCAGAGTAGCAATTAGATTGGGTCAGAACACTTCTCCCTTCTTCTTTATATGCGGATGACATGCTCTTGTTTTTGGAGGACCCTGGATTATCATTGCAGGCAGTTCTAAAAATTTTCAATGATTTCACAGTTTTTTCCAGACTAAAGGTGAACTGGAACAAATCCTCCATTTTACCATTGGATGTTGGGGCCAGGAATGAGGTTGTCCATAGTCTGCCGCTGAAGTAGGTTTCTTCCATCAAATACCTAGGAGTTAAAATTACAGCAGACAGTGCTGACTATGTGACTCTTAATCTACTGCCCCTATTGTCCTTTTTTAAGCAAAAGGCGCAGGCCTGGCAAAGGCTCCCTCTGTCACTGATAGGGAAGATAAGTTTACTGAAAATGAAAATTCTTCCAGTCATACTCTATTTTTTTGAGACATGCTCCGGTATGGCCTCCCAAATCCTTTTTTAATAAACTAGAGGGCATTACCAGTTCATTCATATGGGCCCCCAAGCAACCACGCATAGGACTTAAGGTACTTCAGGAACCTTGGGGGCAGGGGGGTTTGGCCTTGCCTGACTGGAAGAAGTAATACCTAGCTGGTCAGATGGTATTTGTCCATAAATGGTTGACATCTGATGATGGAGATTCTGCAACTGTTGTGGAGGTGGCTCACTTGGGGTCATATGAGACCCTCCGGTTGGCCATTCACAGGGGTATTGGGTCGGAGCTTCCTGTGACATTGGCCATGAAGGCCACTATTAAGGCTTGGGGGGAGGCAGTGGTGTTGGCATGCCCGAGCTATTTGGGTTTCTCACCTCAGACTCCCTTGTGGGGGAACCCCAAGTTGTCTCAATTCTACTCCTTCCAGGATCCTATGGTGTGGGTGGTCAAGGGAATTAAGTTACTAAAGGACATCACCAAAGATGGAATACTTATGACTTTTGACCAGCTAAAGACTAAGCATAACCTCCCTAACTCATATTTCTTCAGATACATACAGCTTCGACACGCATTTCAGGCCCAATTCAGAGATAGGGCGGTAGAGTCCATCCCATCAGCTTTAGAAGACATGCTCATGGTAGAAGACCTCCCTAAAACTTTGTCGGTCACATATAAAGAACTGTTTAAGAAAAGTCCGGTGGCAATGGCTAAATGTAGAGAGCGTTGGGAGAGTGAAGTCCCCGATATCAATGGGGAGGACTGGGATGACTTATGGGTGCATCCCTTTAAACATTTAGTCTCTGCAAGAGACAGGCTCATACATTTTAAATTTTTACACAGAATTTATTTTACACAAGCCATATTGGCTGTAATCTATCCATCAGTCTCCTCAGCTTGTTGGAGATGTGGTTTTTCACCGGCAGACGCCAAACATATTTTCTGGGATTGCCCGCACATCAAGACTTTTTGGGAAGGAGTAATAACATGTATAGAAGAAATTTTAAGTATACCTATCCCATTGTCTATCAGAGTGTGTTTGTTGGGCCTAGTAGAGGAGGTAGTACCATCCAGAGCTCTTAGAACTTTACTAAACAATCTATTTTTCTATGCAAGCCATATTATTTAAATGGAGGAATTTCGCTCCCCCTGGTGTTCCATTTTGGAAGGGTCTCGTAAATTCCATGATGCCATATTATAAGGCAACGTACCAATCTAGAGGGTGCGGAAAAAAGTTTGACAAAGTTTGGCAGGCATGGTTTGGCACGGAGGTTACGGCTGGCTAGTTCTGCCCTAGATCCCATATGAGGTAAAGTTACAGTCATGGTATACTGATATAACCAATTACATGAGGAGGGGTGGGAGTTACTAGTAGTGGTGTCCTTTTGTTCATAAATTAGCTAATCATCAAGTAAGGTGCAGTGCTTTGGGGAGTATAATAAACTCATACATACATTTTTACATCGTTTTAATTCAGATGGTCCCCCATTGGTAAATTAAAGAGAAGTCAGTTTTCTTAATTGTGGTGAACTGTGGTACGGGATGTTGGGGGGGGGGGGGGGGTTAGGTTTAAGATGTCACCTGTGTTAGGTAGACAAATGTTGGTTTCAAGTTGACCATGTCGGTCAAGGAATGGCCGGTGTTGTGCCGGTCAGTGCACTATTTTTGTATGTTTATATGTCCAAAAATTTAACAAACAGAATTTTCAAAAAAAAAAACTGTGTTCCCTGGGTCTGTTTTAACTGTGTGGGGGATGGGCTTACTGGAACAACACAGAGATCTCTGTTCCTGATCACTAGGAACAGCAGACCTCCATGTTGTCCCCTGTCAGAACGAGGATCCGCCTTGTTTAAATAGGCAGATCCCCGTTCTGCCTCTTTGTTCTGTGATCGCCGGTGGTCGGCATGACATTAGGTCCTCCGGATCCGCATGCGCGCTCCATCGGTGTGCAGCGGAAGTGCGCGCGCCTATGCTATCACATGCACAGACCGACGTACAGGTACATTTGTGCAGCCGAGCCGCCTTGCTGCCGTATGTATGCGGAAGGCGGTCAGCAAGTGGGTAAACAAATATTGTTATTTTATTTGGTTTGAACAGAAATAAGAAACAAATGAGAAAGACCACTACAAGCAATGTCACTGGATGAAAGCATTTTCTTGTCTTAAAACACCCTATATAATACTTACAGGGTATCCATGTGCAATTGATACGTTACTGAGGGTCATGAGTATCCCCACATGGGGAACATCTTTTCCGGGAGCTGAGATGGTATGTTAGGCGACAGACAGCCCAACAGGCAACCCTCCAAAGGACGGTCATGCATCAGGCTCTGATATATGAGTGAGCATGTGTGATCGCAAAAAACAAATTGGGGCTATACTGTACTAATCCCTGTCTGTATTCAGTTTTAATATCCTGTAAATACTGTAGACTATGCTCCACACAGCAGTAGAAATCACGTACCCCCCCCCCCCCCCAAAAAAAAATAAAACAAATTGTCCTATCTATGATATGACATACAGTGAGGGAAAAAAGTATTTGATCTCCTGCTGATTTTGTACGTTTGCCCACTGACAACGAAATGACCAGTCTATAATTTCATTGGTATTTTTACAGTGAGAGACAGAATAACAACAAAAATATCCAGAAAAATGAATTTCAAAAAAGTTATAAATTGTTTTGCATTTTAATGAGTGAAATAAGTATTTGATCCCCTATCAATCAGCAAGATTTCTTGCTCCCAGGTGTCTTCTATACAGATAACGAGCTGAGATTAGGAGCACTCTCTTAGGGAGTGCTCCTAATCTCAGCTTGTTACCTGTATAAAAGACACCTGTCCACAGAAGCACTCAATCAGATTCCGATCTCTCCACCATGGCCAAGACCAAAGAGCTGTCCAAGGATGTCAGGGATATGATTGCAGATCTACACAAGACCAATCACAAGCATTTTGGTGAGAGGGTGACAAAAGTTGGTAGCGATTATTCACAAATGGAAGAAACACAAAATAACTGTCAATCTCCCTCAACCTTAATTGTACTAGTTGGTATAATGACAGTCCAACTTTGTATGATAAATGTGAGATATCCTCCACCAAATATGGTGGAGTCTGCATTTGCTGCTGTCTGTGGCCAGGAATCAGTGTTTTATTGCAGTCAGGACGCTTTTTAAATCCAGGAAGAATGGAAGTAATAGATTGAATTTAGGACCATAGAGTAGGGTGATTTCTATCAGTTGACTTAGAACACCTATGCTTCCTTTTTGTACTTCCTTTAATTGTTTACTGCAGTATAGGGATGGGCCGAACACCCCCCCGGTTTGGTTCGCATCTATGAACATGCGAACGGACCGAAAGTTTGCGCGAACATTCGAACACCGTTAAAGTCTATAGGACTCAAATGTGAGAAATCAAAAGTGCGAATTTTAAAGACTAATTACCAGGCCCTTTGGGTCTTGTATGGATATTAAGGGGAACCCCACACCCAAATTAAAAAAAGAGGCGTTGGGCCCCCAGGCCCTATATACTCTGAACAGCAGTATACAGGTGGTGCAAACAAGACAGGGACTGTAGGTTTGTTCTTATGTAGAATCTGTTTGTAATTTGGAACAGGTACATTTTGTAAGTGTAGCTCCAGCCAAAAATTTTAAAGCTTTTTGGAAAACATAGGGAAGGGTTATCACCCCTGTAACATTTGTTTTGCTGTCTGTGCCCCTGTTCAGAAGATTTCAAATCACTTTCTGTCCCAATGACAATTGGATTTTGAAAATTTGGGGTTTTTAAGGGAAACAAGGATTGGTGATAAATCAGTGGAGGATACACCTTTTTCCCATATTAACTCTTACAGGAGAGAATTTCCCTTCCTAGAGGTAGATTTCCTCTCACTTCCTGTTGTCTCCCTCCGTTTGTAAGTAGGAGCCGTTTGTAAGTCGGATTTTTGAAAATAAGGGACCGCCTGTATATACTATACGGCCTGCCCTATACACTCTGCGGAAAATTGAGCCTTAGGTATTGGTGGTACCAGAACACTGTAAGCCCTCACAGTTACTCTTGGTGGGTGCTGGAACGGGCCCTGCTGTGAAATATTATGGCAAGAATTGTAATTACATGCCCCTGTTAAACAGGGGCAGAAAAATTGGGCCTTAGACGGTGGTGGTGGTGCCACAACATTGCAACCCCTCACAGATACTCTTGTTGAGCACAGGAACGAGCCCTGCTGTTAATTATTTGATCAAAAATTGTAATTACACGCCCCTGTTATACAGGGGCAGAAAAATTGGGCCTTAGCCACTGGTGGTGGTGCCCAGAACCAAAAATGTTCTTAGAAGCTTCCAACATGAACATTGAGGAGGAATAGGATAGTCACTTAGCATAACAGGATAGTCACTCAGCATCAGCATAGGCAGTCTTGAAGGGATCTCACATTCATAAAAAAATTAATCGGATACATCAGCATCAAGTGCTTGGTAGCTGGTGATCCAAGACTGATTCATTTTTATGAAGGTGAGCCAATCAACTGAGTCGGTGGACAGGCGCACTCTGTGATCGGTTACAAAGCCTCCAGCAGCACCGAATGTGCGTTCCGAAATAACGCTGGATGCAGGACAGGCCAGTAGCTCAATTGCATACTGTGCAAGCTCTGGCCAGTGATCCATCCTCAAGACCTAGTAACGCAGCAGATTTTTGGTTGGAAAGGTCTCCAAGTCTGATCTTGCCCCTAGGTATTCCTGCACCATATACAACAGACGATGGCGATGGTTGCTGGAACCGATCAGACCTTGGGGCTGCGGATTAAAAAATTGTCAGAACAAAAATGTCCAACAGACTTTCCTGGCCTGCCTCAGGAGATCCTGTAAGCCCGGGTACCTGCACAAGAACCGCTGCACCACCAAATTAAGGACGTGAGCCAAACAGGGAACATGGGTGAAGTGTCCCTGTCGGAGGGCAGAGAGGAGGTTGGTGCCATTGTCGCAAACCACCATCCTGGCTGAAGCTGGCGTGATGTCAACCACCTCTGAGCCTGCCCCTGCAGAGCTGACAGAATCTCTGCCCCAGTGTGGCTCCTGTCCCCTAAGCAGACCAACTTAAGCACCACATGGCATCTTTTTGCCTGAGTGCTTGCGTAGCCCCTAGAACGCCTACGGAGCACCCCTGGTTCCGAGGACAAATCTGCACAGGAAGAGGCCATAGAGGAAGAAGAAGAGGAGGGGGTGGAGGAGAGAGGTGTGGCAGAATCACCGCTACCAGCATTTTGGAGGCGTGGTGGCGGAACAAGCTCCAACAATACTGCACCCTGTCCTACATCCTTCCCAGCTGCCAGCAGGGTTACTCAGTGCGCCATGAAAGAAAGGTAACGTCCCTGTCCATGCCTACTGGACCATGAGTCAGCAGTAATATGCACCTTACCGCTGAGCGCCCTGTTCTTTTTTTTGTTAAAGTCTTTTTATTTGAAAAAAAAAATTTCCATTACAACAAACATATAATAAGGGAACAAGGGATGTTATCATAAATAAGAACACATTAGTACCTATCCCTATATTATCATTCTAATGTGCGTCGGTTCAACTCGCCCTTATGCTATAGGCTTCGAGAGTAGTTTTCTTCCTTTTTCCCCCCATTCACTCTCCCACCCCCCATCCACTCCCCATCATACACTTTGCCATACATTTTATTATACATTCAACCATCCCCCCCCTCCCCAACTCATCCACAACCCACCCCTCCTATCAATCCAACTCCTTCCAGGTCCAGCCATGCTTTCCATATTTTTTCGAATTTCTTAAAGTTACCCCTCTTCTTGTATATATATTTCTCTCTGCAAATCACCTCTCTAATTGCATTCACCCATTCTGAAACCGTCGGTGCTTCCTTTCTCTGCCAATACTGTGCGATAAGCTTTTTACCTTGAAACAGGCATCTGATCCTTGCTGTCTGTATATCCCTCGAGACCGCCTTATCCCCCGTCAATCCCAACGGGCACTCTCTCGCCTCTACTCTCAATGACGTCCCAAACACCAGATTTATCCTTTCCACGACCCCTTTCCAATAAATATGTAGTTTGGGGCATCGCCAGAACATGTGGATCAGGTCTCCATACCCTCCCCGAGCGCCCTGTTCAACAAAGCCAAGACATTGCCTTCCACATGTCGGTAGAGAGCAGGAATGGCCTTCCGAGAAAAAAATTGGCATTTGGGAACTTGCCACTGAGGTACCGCACATTCCAAAAACTTCGAAAGGGGGCATAGTCTACCAGCTGAAAAAGCAGCATTTGGAGTGCTAGCAATTTAGCCAAACTAGCATTCAGCCGCTGCACATGTGGATGGCTGGGACCGAATTTATTTCGCCGGTTTAGCAACTGGGGTAGGGAAATTTGCCTGCTACAATCAGATGTTGGTGTACCGCTAGCAGATTGCCCAGAAGTGCCTGGGACACTTAATTCTACACCTTCATTCCTCTCAGTGCAGGTCTCTGAGAGGACTGAAGTTATAATCGAGTTGGAGATCCCAGCTGATGAGGAGCAAGGAGAGGTCCGCCTTGTTCTTTGGTGTGGTTCTTTTAAGTACTGTTGCCAACGGACTGCATGGGAGCTCGACATATGTCTGGTCAAGCATGTGGTGCCCAAGCGGCTGCTGTTTTGACCACGCTTGATACGCTTCAGACATATGTTGCAAACAGCAATGATACGATCTGCTGCACATGTCTCAAAAAAGGCCCACACCAAAGAACTTTTGGAAAAACGTGCAGTCAGCAGCGCCCTGCACAGGTGGAGCTCTGCAGTGTGATGCAGTCGGTTGCCTGCCCTTAAGATGGCCCCTGGAGGGCATCCTGCCTCGTTGATGTGCCTCCTCCTAGAGCTGCACGATTCTGGCTAAAATGAGAATCACGATTTTTTTGCTTAGAAGATAGATCACGATTCTCTCACGATTCCCGCGGCGTAACATCATCTTTCACATTAAAACAAAAAAAATTTGGCTAACTTTTACTGTTTTTTTTTTTTTTTAAATTCATTGAAGTGTATTTTTTCCCAAAAAATTGCATTTGAAAGACCGCTGGGCAAATACGGTGAGACATAAAATATTGCAGCAATTGCCATTTTATTCCCTAGGGTCTCTGCTAAAATATATATAATATAATGTTTGGGGGTTCCAAGTAATTTTCTAGCAAAAAATATTGATTTTAACCTAAGAAGTGTAAGAAAAAGATTTAGACTTTAAGTGGTTAAACTTCCTGCATTTACATGTTGTTGAAAACTTGGCAGACTGCCCTGATATTTATTTACACAGAAGTTTTCTCCCTTTGATCTAAGAAGGAAGCTTAGTTAAAATGTATCAAGTTAAAGACTTGGCAGAATGCTTGGATGCTTTTCTTTTGACAGCTGAGTGAGCACATAGTCTCTCCACTTGTTTATATGAAAGAATCGTCAAACTTTGCAGGAAAGATCGTCAGAGGGGGTGATTAATTGTGCAGCTCCTCCTCCTCCTCTCTTCTATCTGGCACCCACGTAGAGTCAGTGACCTCATCATCCCCTCCCTCCTCGCCACTGGAGCCAACCTGGCAGTATGCTGCAGCTGGGGGAACATGAAGGCCAGTTTCTTGTTCTTCTTGGGCACCCCCTCTCTCTGGGCTCATGTTACTGCCTTCATCCTCAACCTGGGTACCATCATCAGAGCCTTCAAAATGCTGCGCATCCTCCTGCAGCATGTACCCCACACTGTGGTCGAACAGTTCGGGGGGCTCCTCAGGGCATGATGGTGGGGCTAGGGAAGGAGTGACTGATGACATTGAGCCGATGGAAGAGGCTGCTTTGACTGCTGCATTGGCAGACAAAGTACCCTGAGCCTGGGTGACAGAGGATGAGGACAGCTTGGTCATCCACTCTACCAGCTCTTCTGCATGTTGTGGCTCAACACGGCCAGCTGCCGAAAAAAAGGACAAGCGTGCCCCACGGCCACGTGCTGAGGATTAACCGTGTCCACGACCAGCACTGTTGGCTGTGGACACAGAGCCTGCTTGCCCTCTTTTAGTGGCCTGTGAGCGTCTCTCAGTGCATTATGGGCCGTGACGTACCGCTCGAATTTGACGCGAACGGCCCGTGATGTTCGATCTTCGTCGAACGAACAGGCAATGATTGAGTCATGTTCAACTCGACCGGTCAGCCCATCCCTACTGCATTATAGACAGAGCCTCTAAGAGGAGAGGAGTTCAATGACAAATTGAGGTAGAGAGGTATCTCTCAGTTCACCCCTTGCTATAAGTAAAAAACACACATCAAACAAATCTACTTTATAAAGTCCTAAACATTCTTAAGTCCCGTACACACGATACGAAAATCGGATGGAAAAATTTCTACGACATGCTGTCTGCCGATTTTTGGATCGTTAGTACTGTGCTTTTGACAGCCAATTTCGCTTTTTTGTCAGACAAAAGCTGGATGTGCAGACTATAACATTTTTGTGGGATGTGAACTCAGCGTCTGATTTTCGTTTCATTAGTATGGTTTTCGTACGAAAAAAATCATAAGAGCAAGACTACGCATGCTCAGAAACAAAGAATACATACAAAACTATTCAACACATTACGTCACTTCTGACGTTGTATTCTGTCGTATGAAAATTTTCATATTGTGAATAACCTCTTCACTTTCGACATGAGATTAGCATGCAACAAGAAACGGACGTTCGGTTGTCTGAAAATCTAAGGGTGTGTACGAGGCTTAAGGCATCGTCCCTAGGTGTCCTGGTGCGTGGGCAGACATACCCTGTGAGAGTTGATTGATTACTACCAATAGAAGGGACTTTTTGTTATAAGAGGCCATTGTTGTTATATAAAATGTATGCCTTTTGCTCTCAGTTAGACGTTTTATAAATTTTTTTTTTTTTCCATATAGTCTTTAACATATTTCAGTTAAAACATAGACTTCTTACATACGGTTATAGGTTTTCCAAGCCTAATATCACCAAAGATATTTTGGTTTGAATTTACATTGTGTCAATGGCAATTGTAAACAAACCAAAAGGCCCCTGCCCCCACCTATAACTGGCCTTCACAGTAAGGAGCACATGGAAGGGCAAACAATGAAAGACAAAAACAGAACATTCCATAGCTCAACTCACCAACCAGTCTGCCAACTGACCAAATTAACCTGTCCAACAGACTGCGTTAAAAACAGGGGTTTAGTTAGCACGCATTTGCAAAGGCATGCATAAGCTGCAAGGCCTCTTCACGGCACCCTGTGTATGCTTGCAGTCCTAACGCTAATGAATTCATAAGTGTCTCCACAATGGAAGCAAATGCATTAAATGGATAGGCGGGGGGCAGGTGGGCCTGGAGGAAGCCCAATCCCTCTTAAAGGAGTAGGAGTACACTGGACACCCAGCAAGAGCAATGGCAGCAAAGGTGTACAGTGTGTCCCCGGACCAAATTTTAAACCAGTAGCAAACCAAAAGGCCCCTGCCCCCCCCATAACTGGCCTTCACAGTAAGGAGCACATGGAAGGGCAAACAATGAAAGACATCTCTTACTGTGAAGGCCAGTTATAGGTGGGGGCAGGGGCCTTTTGGTTTGTTACTGGTGTAAAATTTTGGTCCGGGGACACACTGTACACATTTGCTGCCATTGTGCTCTTGCTGGGTGTCCAGTGTGCTTCTGCTCTTTTAAGGGGGATTGGGCTTCCTCCAGGCCCACCTGCCCCCCCGCCTATCCATTTAATGCATGTGCTTCCATTGTGGAGACACTTATAAATTCATTAGCGTTAGGACTGCAAGCATACACAGGGTGTTGTGAAGAGGCCTTGCAGCTTATGCATGCGTTTGCAAATGCATGCTAACTAAACTAGGGGTGTGGAATTTAATCGCCGCATCAATGCATCGCGATTCGGGGGTCCCCGATGCGGCATCGATGCAAGCCCCCCGAAGAATCGATGTCGGGTGTGATGTCATCCCGACTTGCCCCGCCCCTCCCGGAAGTGTACTCTGAGCGTTTTTTCTCAAAATGGCTTTTGCTATTAAATGCAATAGTAATCCATTCAGTGGTGATCGTTGTATGTGTTCTTTTTTTAAATATATGTAGCTTCAAACCTCGTTTTTAGTTGTGTATATAACTGTATATCCCGGCGCTCATGTGACTGCTCGGTCCGGCCCGCCCCTCTCCTCTCTGTCTCTCCTGACGTCAGCCTCGCCCGCCTCTCTTCTGATCTGAAAGCTACAGTTGGTGGGCAGGGCTGAGAACTCCCACTGACGTCAGGAGAGTCAGAGAGACCTGAGACTGAGAGGAGAGCGATGCGGGCTGGACTGAGCAGTCACATGACCGGCTTATACAGTTTTACACACAGACTAAAAAAAACAAGGTATGAAGATGCATATATTTAAAAAAAAAACACACACACAACGATCACAAGTTAATGGATTACAATTGTATTTATTAACAAAAGCAATTTTGACAAAAACAGTTATATATATTTACACAGACTGAAAAATAAGATATGAAGCTGCATAAATTTTAAAATGCAGATACAGTGGTGGGCACTTAATGGATTTTAACTGCACTTTTCTTACCACACAGGTATTTTAACAGCTGTATGTAGAGTACAAGTGTGTTTGTATTCTACTTACACTGTCTCATACATGTGCTCTGTGACATTATTTCTCTGCCCCCCCCCAGTTTGCACATTCCACTGTGTTAACTCCTAGTGTGCTGGAAGGTGCAAACAGGGGAGCCCAGAGAAATGTCACAGACACAGTACAGGAACTTCACAGGGCTGTTTGTCAGTTGTGGATTGTAATCCCTCCTGACCTTCCAGCAGCCATGTGTGTGAATTCTTGTACCTTGTAGTGCACCTGATTAGTGCACTACGTAAAGTGGAGTTCCACACGTTTTTTAGTTTATTAAAAGTCAGCAGCCACAAAAAGTGTAGCTGCTGACTTTTAATAATCAGACATTCACCTGTCCCACTGTCCATTGATGCGGCCACATGGAGCCTCGCTCCTCTCCCTCTCCTCGGCGCCGTCATCTACTGTGGGCAGTGACACCCGCCCGTGACAGCTTATGGCTTCACAGCTGGGCGCAGACTGCACGAGCTGCACTGCGATCTGCCATTGGCCAGCCAATCTTCTGGGACCCAGAAGATCGCTGGCAGGGAGGGGCGCCTAGTAAATTTTTTGTTTATTAAAAGTCAGCAGCTACAAAAAAAGTGTATCTTCTGACTTTTAATAAAAAGACACTCACCTGTCCCACAATCCAGCGACGTGGCCACCCAAACCCTCCATTCTCTCCCCTGCCTGTCCACGGCGCTGACAATACTACTGTGGGCATCCGGCTGGGCATCCTTGCAGCTTCACAGCCGGATGCGCATGTCTCACTGCGCTGTCCTGCTCAGCCGGGCAATCTTCTGGGAACTGTGATGTGTCCCAGGAGATTGCAGGGAAGAAGGGCCGCCTAGGCAGCCCAAGCGGAAGCTCGTCGGTAATCGTGATGCATCGCGATGCATCGCGGAATCGAATCGAATCGTTGACCAGATAATCGTAATCGAATCGTGAGACCAGTGAAGATGCGCACCCCTAAACTAAACCCCTGTTTTTAACGCAGACTGTTGGACAGGTTAATTTGGTCAGTTGGCAGACTGGTTGGTGAGTTGAGCTAAGGTATGTTCTGTTTTTGTCTTTCATTGTTTGCCCTTCCATGTGCTCCTTACTGTGAAGGCCAGTCACACTATCACTACTATAACTACTTTGTGCATCCAGGCAGATTATACCGCGTTTTTTTTAGGACAAATTGGGCTTTCATTTGGTGGGAAATGATAATGGATATCTCCTGATTTATTTATTTTTATTATCAAAGGAAAACTGCCCCAAAATAGTAAAGAAAAAAAAAAAAAAAAAATATATATATATATATATATATATATATATATATATATACCATATTTATCGGCGTACAACACGCACTTTTTTCCCCTTAAAATCAGGGGAAAATCGCGGGTGAGTCTTTTACGCCGATCCCCTGCGATCCCCTGCTGACTGAGCGGAGCGATTGCCGACCGCGATTTGAAAATGGCGCCGCCGGCGCCGAAATACACAGAGCTGGTCCTCGGCTCTTCTCAGCCACTTTCAGCTTCACTCGAGCGCCGCCCGAACTTAGCAGAGTGTACTCGGCTAGGTTCGGCTAGCTCCGCTTACAGTCACGCCCATCCTGGGCGGGACTATGAGTGGAGCCCAAAGTGGCCGAAAGTGAACGAGAGCCACCGAGGACCGGCCCTGTGTATTTCGGCGCCGGCGGAGCCATTTTCAAACTGCAGTGACACTGACATGTCACTGCAGTTTAACTGCAGCCTGGGCAATGCTGCAAAAGGACACAGAAAAGCTTCAGATCGGCACTGGCAAAGCTGCAAGGCTGCAAATGGACACTGATAAGGCTGCAAATGACACCAAGGCTTCTGAATGCAAGGCTGCAAATGACACCAAGGCTGCAAATAACTGCAAGGCTGCAAATGACACTGGACAAGCATGCAGATGGACGCTGTGCAAGGCTGCATTGATGGGCATTTAAATATAAGTTTTTTTCCTTAAAACATTTTTTTCCTTATAATTCCCTCCTAAACTTGGGGTGCGTGTTATACGCCGACGTGTGTTATACGCCGATAAATACGGTAATTCCTTTTATATTACCTAAAACACACTGACACTAATACTAATTAAAAAAAATGAAAAAATAAATCCTGCCAAAAAAAAAAAAAAATGCCCCTGACCTTAACTCAAACACTAACCCTGGCACTGACTTAGA
This sequence comes from Aquarana catesbeiana, assembly GCF_042186555.1. Lineage (NCBI taxonomy): Eukaryota > Metazoa > Chordata > Amphibia > Anura > Ranidae > Aquarana > Aquarana catesbeiana. Next base: position 65,572,337 of record NC_133336.1, on the reverse strand, counting down.
TCAAACCTTGATCTAGGATTTTTGTGTGTGTGTGTGTGTGTGTGTGTGTGTATATATATTATAATTATTTTTTTTTCCTCTCTGCAAGGAGAGAGAAAGATACAATGTATCTCTCTCTCCCATTCAGAGAGAGAAAACATGGGGGCGAGCTTCACAATGACTGATCACTATGGTAGCCAGAGGCTATTGCAGCGATCAGGTGATCCGATCATTAATACGGGGCTTGGGGCTCTCAATGAGCACAAAGGTAGATATGCAAATATGTGCCCCCACGGAAAAAAGTCTAGTTCAGTAGGGGCACATATTTGTGTATGCTAGGCACCAGGGGGTTAAGGCTCTACCTCACTCATCACAAAAATAACTTTTAGCTCCTCCCTCTACATACACAGCAACAATGAATTGCTTGTTTTATCTAGGTGTAAGAAATAATCAGAAATACTTGCCTTAATTCTCACTCCCACAGGCTTCCCCCTGTCTAATGATGGCCCACCAATTAGGGGCACCAGGGTGTCACCCCCTCTATCCACGGCCGCCACCCCATATTCATGCATCCAGCCCCTTTCAGGATACTGGGCGCATATGAACTACAGTGGTGGGGGTGTTTTTTTTAAGCACCTGTTCAGAGCCAGAGGCTCTAATAGGCTTCAAAATAGGGTGGGTTCGAGGCACAGAGAATTACGCTTCTAGCCCACCCAGGTGTTACAACAGCGAATGAATATTCAATATTGAAACACTGATCCTTAATCCGGCCAATCAGAAGCGGGTCTAAAACCCATTTTCCGATTGACCGAAAAGAGAAGAGTTCCAATTGGCCGCCGAGGAGGGAGGAAAAGGAAACCGCCGCAATGCCCATTCTCCATGGGAAGGGGAAGCCCCCGGTGAAGCCCCTGAGAAGCACTGCCCACCATCGATGGGGTTAGTGCTTCAGACCTGACTGGGGGGGGGGGTAGTGGTACTGTTTGCCACCCCCCAAAAAAAACACGACCGGCCGCCACTCCCCCTGTCATATGACTGATTCCACAGGTCATTACTTACATTGCATCGTAGGTGAGAACGTCATGGGCTCATACACATACTAGGGAAATGAGGAGCTGGAATTCAGCTTTAATAAATACATTGTTGCATTTATTGGTGTGTTTTTTTTTTGTTTTTTGTTTTTTTATATATATCTTCCTGGAGTTTGGCTTTAAGGGAAAACCCACTGCTAAGACATTTTGTCATTCTAAAGCAGCCTTTTTCAACCAGTGTGCCTTCTTGCTTCTTAAAAGATGCCTTGGTGAAATGCCTAAATATTGCCCAAGTTGCCCAAAAATTGTCAACATGTTGGCGGGTGAATCAAGCCTGTTTTTTTTTTTTTTTCCACAAGGCCAAAGATTTTTGTTGTTGAGCATTACAACCTTGGGCACGCTGCAGGACAACTGCACAACCAGTGACATCATAGGTTGATAAGTAGGATGCTGGGCACCTTAGGACATCCTTGTTGAGCCCTGGGGTCATGTTAGCTGAATGAGGGAGACAAACTGAGGGAGAAGAGAAACACCAGAATGCTAATGTTGGGTGTGCTGCTTGTGTGGATGTTGCTGCATTATGTAAAACTATTATTTTAGTTAGTTTGGTTAGTTTAGTTTTAGTTTTTGACATTTTTGAATGGCGTGCCTCGAGATTGTGTAGAAAAGTGCCTTGGCAAAAAAAAGGTTGAGAAACTGTTAGCTAGCTGCCATTACCACTGTATTTTTATTTTTTTTTAACCACTTGATCACTGGGCACTTAAACCCCCTTCCTAACCAGACCAATTTCAGCTTTCGGTGCTCTCACATTTTGAATGACAATTACTCAGTCATACAACACTGTACCCATATGAAATTTTTGTCCTTTTTTTCGCACAAATAGAGCTTTCTTTTGGTGGTATTTAATCAGTGTTGGTTTTTTTATTTTTTGCGCTATAAAAGAAAAAAAGACTGAAAATTTGGTAAAAAAATGAATTTTTCTTTGTTTCTGTTATAAAATTTAGCAAATTAGTAATTTTTCTTTGTAAATTTTGGTCAAAATTTATACTGCTGCATATCTTTGGTAAAAATAACCCAAATCGGTGGATATTATTTGGTCTTTGTGAAAGTTATAGAGTCCAGCTATGGTGCCAATATCTGAAAATTGATCACACCTGAAGTACTGACCTAAATTCTTAAAGTACTGACCTAAAGTTCTGATCTAAATTCTTGAGACCCTAACATGCAAGAAAAGTACAAATACCCCCCAAATGACCCCTTTTTGGAAAGAAGACATTCCAAGGTATGTGAAAAGATGCATGGTGAGTTTTTTTGAAATTGTCATTTTTTCCCACAATTCTTTGCAAAATCAAGATTTTTTTTTTTTCACAAAATTTTCATATTAGAAGGTTATTTCTCACACACAGCATATGCATACCACAAATTTCACCCCAAAACACATTCTGCTATTACTCCCGAGTACGGCGATACCACATGTGTGAGACTTTTACACAGCGTGGCCACATACAGAGGCCCAACATGCAGGGAGCACCTCCAGGCGTTCTCTAGCACCCAGGCCAATTCTTATATTTCTCTCCTACATGTAAAAATCATAATTTATTTGCTAGAAAATTACATAGAACCCCAAAACATTATATATATATATTTTTTAGCAAAGACCCTAGAGAATACAATGGCAGTTGGTGGAACTTTTTATCTCGCACGGTATTTGCGCAGCAATTTTTCTAACGTGTTTTTTTTTGGAAAAAAAAAACAGTTTTGTGCTTTGAAAAAAACAAAACAGTAAAGTTAACTGAATGTTTTTGCATAATGTGAAAGATGAAGTTACGCCGAGTAAATAGATACCTAACATGTCACCCCTCAATATTGCACACGCTCGTGGAATGGTGCCAAACTTTGCTACTTAAAAATCTCCATAGGTGACGCTTTAAAATCTTTTACTGGTTACAAGTTTTGAGCTACAGAGGAGGTCTAGGGCCAAAATTATTGCTCTCGCTCTACCGATCGCAGCGATACCTCACATGTGTGGTTTGAACGCTGTTTTCATATGTGGGCGGGACTTACGTATGCGTTCGCTTCTGCATGCGAGCACACGGACAGGGGCGCTTTAAAATTTTTTAATTTTTTTTTATTGTTAATTTTACTTTATTTATTTTAGTTTGACACTTCCCCCCCCCCAAAAAAAAAAATTTTGATCACTTTTATTCCTATTACAAGGAATGTAAACATCCCTTGTAATAGGAATATGGCATTACAGGTCCTCTTTACAGTGAGATATGGGGTCAGTAAAACCCCACATCTCACCTCTAGGCTGGGAAGCCTGAAACTGAAAAAAAAAAAAACGATCCTGGCTTCGATCGTAGCGGTGAGTCGGTAGAAGCACCGGAGGGTGGCGGAAGGGGGGGCATCCCCTCTCACCTCCCACAAGAACGATCAAGCAGTGGAACAGCCGCTATGATCATTCTCATGGTGTAGGGAATCGCCTGCTGAAAAAAGGTGATATCTGAATGATGCCTGTAGCTGCACCCATCATTCAGATATCCCCGCACAAATTCAAGGACATCATATGAAGGCGGGCGGGAACTGGTTAAAAATTGCAGAGTATTGCGGGGTATTGCAGAGTATTGCGGGGTAGTGCAGAGTAGTGCAGGGTATTGCGGGGTATTGCGGGGTATTGCAGGGTATATTGCAGGGTATATTGCAAAGTATTGCGGGGTATATTGCAGAGTATTGTGGGGTATATTGCAGAGTATTGCAGGGTATATTGCAGAGTATTGCGAGGTATATTGCAGAGTATATTGCAGAGTATTGCAGAGTGTATTGCAGAGTATTGCGGGGTATATTGCAGAGTATTGCGGGGTATATTGCAGAGTATTGCGAGGTATATTGCAGAGTATATTGCAGAGTATTGCGAGGTATATTGCAGAGTATTGCGGGGTGTATTGCGGGGTATATTGCAGAGTATTGCAGGGTATATTGCAGAGTATTGCGGGGTATATTGCAGAGTATTGCAGAGTATTGCAAGGTATATTGCAGAGTATTGCGGGGTATATTGCAGAGTATTGCGGGGTATATTGCAGAGTATTGCGAGGTATATTGCAGAGTATTGCGGGGTATATTGCAGAGTATTGCGAGGTATATGGCAGAGTATTGCGGGGTATATTGCAGAGTATTGCAGGGTATATTGCAGAGTATTGTGGGGTATATTGCAGAGTATTGCGAGGTATATTGCAGAGTATTGCGGGGTATATTGCAGAGTATTGCGGGGTATATTGCAGAGTATATTGCAGGGATGGCTGAGCATGGAGGGATGGATGGATGTGACTGTATTTGTCACTCAGCAGCGCTGTGGGCACTACACATGCAGCCCACAGCGGTGCTGCCATCCGATCCCTCCCCCTCTCCCCTCGTACTGTACCGATCAGTACACAGAGGGGAGGGAGGAACTGGCGTCATGACATGACTCCAGTTTGTTTACATGTGATCGCTCCGTCATCATGGATCATGGTAAACGGATCATGGTAAACGGCCGCTGATCGCGGCTGTTTACCATGATCCGTGATGCGCCGGGTCCTCTGGACCCGTCGGTCACGGAAGTTCTTGGGTGCGCGCCCCAAGGGGCGTGCGAGAGCAGTATTCTGGGATGACGTCTCACGGATGTCCATCCAGAACTAGCCGACCGCGCTGCAGCCTTCTTTCGGCTATGGCCCGGTCGGCAAGTGGTTAAACAGTGGGCGATCTGGCGTCCGATAAAAGTGGTCCCAGCAGCGGATTGGCGATGGGATCACTTTTATAGGCAGCAGGAGAGGTGCCTGTAATGAAACGTTCCACACTGCAGGAAGCGTCCCACTGCTTGCCACCAATGTAACTAAATGTCCCACACTCCGCTTGAGTCCTTTCATCATATACCACTTCCTCCCAGTCTGAATATAGATGTCGGATATTCCAACTGCTCACAAGCACAAAACAAGACGATACTTGTTTAGTTGCTGAACATGGACTGTTTATTAGAACCAAAATACAAGTCTTATATACAGTAGAAGAGGAGGTCTCCCCTCCTGCTCATATTACTCTAACAATACACCTGTAACCAGAAACCTAATTAACATGAGCTAATACACGAATCCCTTAAAGCAGCTGATGTGACTCCGTGCCCTCCTGAGCATTGTTATGATTAATCAGGATTTCACTACAGGTCAGACTTGTCAGCGAGTTTCACACAGTAGATTATACATTATCATAAGTATAAACACAGGACACCTTCTGACAATAGCAGGAGCTCCAGCAGGAGTTGGTCCGTCTCCTACATTGTACAGAGGCCAATGTGATCATCTCTCTCAACTACCATGTTGAGTTCAGAATCAAACAAACCAAGAATAGTCTTTACATATATCCTGGGGGATATTGTGGATAAATATTACTGTCCCATTTTAAGTAATCCAAGATACATTTTCTCAGTCACCCTGTGCCAGGATGGCACAGGGTGACTTAGACATAAGAGGTGCATGGGGAGCTGAAACAAGGGATTCCCAACCTTTCCAAGGAATTCTGGGTTCCACGGGCCCTCCCATCACATCTCTCCCCTTTCAGCAGAAGACTAACACAGGAGGAGACCCCAGACGGGTTGACTCCGAAATTAGTCCATAGCTCCAGTCCTCTAATGCCCGTACTAACACAGTACCCCAAACAAATTGTTCCAAACAGAGCATTACTCGCCCAGCCAACCTCTGCCTCTCTCATAGAACATACCCGCTGCTGGGGGGGAAGTGCGGACTAGTCCTTCCCCTTCTCTTTAGCTGCAGGAGAGAAGACAGGGTGGCTGGGCTCAGTCCGTCATGCTGTTGGGCATCTGGGCCGACTGCCCAGCATCCCTGGGGTATACAGGTGGAGACTGAAGTCCCATCCACCTTTACAGGAAATCCGTCTTCTGTTAGTTGAGGGCAGAGGCCAGCAGCACTCTGCCCTGTTGCCAGCCCTTCTGCTGGAAACCCCACACCATCTGCTCCGGCTAACTGTTGGGGAGGGAGGCTGACTGCCCTGGCTCCCTGGAACTCTGTAGTTGTTGCCGGTGCTGGGCAGAGGTTGGTAACACTCTGCCCGGTTGCCAGCACTTCTGCTGGGTTTATGCTAGGGGAGACAGCAGGCCCATCCACCGACACCAGATCAAGCTGCAGTTGTGAGGTGCCGATTGTATTCTCTCCTTGGGTCCTGATCTGCTGCTCAGGAGTGACAACCACCTCCTCACCCTGGGCCTCCGCAGGTGTGGGGCAGAGGTCTTGGACCCTCTGTCCAGTTGCCAACACTTCAGCTGGGTTGGTGTCATCATTCTGGGGCGCCGTCTGCTGTTGGAACTCCCTTTCACTGGTATTGTGTCCCAGGTGCACAAACCCTTGTTGGGGAGGGGAAATGGCTGCTTCTCCTCCCTGCATCTCTGAAATACACCGGGAAAGAGGAACCATCACCTTCTCACCTCGGGCCTCTGAAATTGCCATGGGTGTGGGACAGGGGTCTGCAGTACTCTGTCCTGCTGCCAGTACTTGAGCAGGTGATGTATAATCTATAACATCCTCTGATGAACAGTCCATTAAGTCCATACATTTTGTAATCTGTGGCTGGAGAGATGAGCCGACTGCCCCAACTCCCTTGAACTCCACAGTTGCTGCCAATGCTGGGCAGAATTTGATAGCACTCTGCCTTGTTGCCAGCATTTCTGCTGGGGACTCCACATCATCTGCTTCGGCTAACTGTTGGGGCAGGAGGCTGGATTCCTCCACTCCCAAACTGTGTAGCTGCCATTAGGGAGGTGAGCTGGCTGCTTCCTTTTCCGTTCCCTCATCTGGCTGCTGGGATGACATGTCTATGGCACTGTCTCCCAGGTGCATGGATCTTTGCTGGGGAGGAAAGACTGCTTTCTCCACCCTGGCCGACTGTTGAGGAGATACAACAAACACCTCCTTTCCCTTCTCACCATGTATCTGCTGCTGGGAAGTGATTGCCACCTTCTCACCCTGAGCCTCCAGAACTGCCACAGGTGTGGGGCAGAGGTCTTGGACCCTCTGTCCGGTGACCAGTGCTTCAGCGGGGGAAGTTCCTTGCAACTCCACAGATACTGCTGTTGGTGCTGGGCAGATTAAAGTTTGGCTCTGATACCAGCTCTTCTGCTGGAGGCTCATCAGGTTGTTCTTCCTCAGCAGAAAAGTCTATCAAATCCCCTGTCCCTGCAACTGGTGTCTGGGGATAGAGGTTCACCATCTCCTGTCCGTGGAACCCAGAAGATGCTATCGGTGCTGGGCAGAGGTTAACAGAGCTCTGCCCTGTTGTCAGCACTTCAGCTTTGGGGATGGCAATCTCCAGATTTTCCACTGCTGATTCATTGGCATGCTGCTGGACAGGCACATTCCTCTATCCAAGATCATCCCATGCAGAAACAGGATCGTCAAGGTCAGTCAGCACCTGCTGCATCCGCCATAAGACCTCCACGTCTATAGCTGCAGGGGCAGGTTGGCAAAGCACACTGTTACTCTGCCACGTTGCTGACTCTTCAGCCAGGATTTCAGAGTTGTCAACTGATACTTCCTGATATTCCCAGGCAAAGGGAGCGCAGCCCTGGCACTGAGCAGAGTCTAGCAGCCGTCTGTAGGCGATCTCCAGCTCCCATTACTGAATGGCCAGAAACTCTATCTTCCAGTGCCCAGTGCAATCCCGAGACATTCAGTAGCCCTTCTCTGAAATCCATAATTTCGTCCAACCGCCATTCCAAATCACTCCCAAAGTTAGGGTTTCCTGTCAGCTTCACATACAACAATTCCAGCCCGCCGTAGTCAAAGCCTTCCATTGGGCTGTCATCCGCTATCCAAGGGCATGCTTGGGATACATGCCACTGGAGGGCTCTGTAGCACTCATCCAGCCGCATCTCTGCCCAGACCAGCCTGCTTAATTCAGCTGTCTGCTCCTTGTTCAGTTTTTCTCCCAAAAACAGGACACGCAGTCCATACTGTGACCAGTACCTTTCCTGGATAGAGGGGAGAACTTTTCCCTGGTGTCGCTGCTCACGGGCTAGCGCTTCCTTCCAGAGTTTGCAGCGGATAGAATCAAACCATCCCAGCAGGACATGCTCTGATACTGGTCCTCTGTGCTGTATCTACATCTCTCGCAACCTCCTTCTGAATTCCTCTTCCATGGTGGCTGGTATCTGTACCTCTCTTCTCCTCTCCTGCTATCTGGACCTTGGATCCAGGTGGAAGTTTGGATGTCCCAGACTGCAGGAAGCGTCCCACTGCTTGCCACCAATGTAACTAAACGTCCCACACTCTGCTTGAGTGCTTTCGTCATATACCACTTCCTCCCAGTCTGAATATAGATGTCAGATATTCCAACCGCTCACAAGCACAAAACAAGACGATACTTGTTTAGTTGCTGAACATGGACTGTTTATTAGAACCAAAATACAAGTCTTATATACAGTAGAAGAGGAGGTCCCCCCTCTTGCTCATATTACTCTAACAATACACCTGTAACCAGAAACCTAATTAACATGAGCTAATTAACCTTAAAGCAGCCAATGTGACTCCGTGCCCTCCTGAGCATTGTTATGATTAATCAGGATTTCACTACAGGTCAGACTTGTCAGCGAGTTTCACACAGTAGATTATACATTATCATAAGTATAAACACAGGACACCTTTTCACAATAGCAGGAGCTCCAGCAGGAGTTGGCCCGTCTCCTACATTGCACAGAGGCCAATGTGATCAGCTCTCTCAACTAACATGTTGAGTTCAGAATCAAACAAACCAAGAATAGTCTTTACATATATCCTGGGAGATATTGTGGATAAATATTACTGTCCCATTTTAAGTAATCCAAGATATATTTTCTCAGTCACCCTGTGCCAGGATGGCACAGGGTGACTTAGACATAAGAGGTGCATGGGGAGCTGAAACAAGGGTTTCCCAAACTTTCCAAGGGATTCTGGGTTCCACGGGCCCTCCCATCACATCTCTCCCCTTTCGGCAGATGACTAACACAGGAGGAGACCCCAGACGGGTTGACTCCAAAGTTCCAGTCCTCTAATGCCCGTACCCACACAGTACCCCAAACAAATTGTTCCAAACAGAGCATTACTCACCCAGCCAACCTCTGCCTCTCTCATAGAACATACCCACTGCTGGGGGGAAGTGTGTACTAGTCCGTCCCCCTGGAGTCCCTTTAGCTGTAGGAGAGAAGACAGGGTGGCGCAGGGTGACTTAGACATAAGAGGTGCATGGGGAGCTGAAACAAGGGTTTCCCAACCTTTCCAAGGGATTCTGGGTTTGGTTGTTTCCCCGTTGACCGGAGCCGTCAGTAAAGGGGGAAATGATCCGATCCCCTGGAGCAATGGGCAGGAAGTTGATTGAGGGCAAGATGGCCCCCACTCGACTAAGCCCTTGGAGGACCCGAGTGATGTCAAACGTCACTTAAAGGGCCCTTTTTTTTGTAAAATTTATTTTTCTTTTAAATTGCTTTTAAGTTTAAATGTGAGATCTGAGGTCTAGCATTAAATTACATTCCTTGTAATAGGAATAAAAGTGATCAAAATTTTTTTTTTAAAGGGACAGTGTAAAAATGAAAAGTAAAATAAATAAGAAAAAAAAATTAAAAATGGTCCCTCCGAGCTTGTGCGCATACACAAAGTCACGCATACATATGTAAACAGTGTTCAAACCACACATGTGAGGTATCACTACGATTGTTAGAGCAATTCAATAATTCAAGCACAAAACCTCCTCCAACGCTAAACAGGTAACCTGTAAAAAGTTTAAAGCGTCACCTATAGAGATTTATAAGTACCGTAGTTTGTTGCATTCCACGAGCACAATAAAGCATTACATGTTAGGCGTTACATCATCTTTCACATTATACAAAAAAATTAGGCTAACTTTACGGTTTTCTTATTTTTTAATTAAAAAAGTGTATTTTTCCAAAAAATGCGCAAAAACAGGGGGCCAAATGACACGCTTTAAGTGGTTAATGAATGTAAAAACATAAAGCCATTTATTTGATCAAGAATTTTTTTTACCAAATGCTATTAGACACACTTTACCAGTCACCCTGACCCCACGGTTTCTGGGGGCTTATGTAGACAGTCATACATTTAAGTACAAGTCTGTAGATTGCCTTTGCCTTTTACTTTAATGGTATGAAGTTGATAATTGTTCTCAGGCAGGGTTTTGATTGTGTTTTGGTGGACACAGCATGCCTTATTGAGGTCCTTTCACAATGTTCAGGCCAAACATAGCCTTTGCCATGTTTTGCGTTTAAACACTTGCTTGAGGCGCTGTGTGTTCAAATGCAAAAGGCAACAACGCCCCTCTTCATGAACCGTTACAGTTATAGTTTTTCTTTTGAATAACATCGGCCAAGAAAGACTGCAAAACTGAGACATAAAAAAGACTGCAGTCTGGGTTACAACCTGAACAAAATTAATCCCCTCTTATTACTAGATACATTGTTCTTTGGAGTCACCCTTTATGAATGTGCTTACATTTAATGGAATAAATGATTTATATGTGACAAATCACTGAGCTGACTAGAGACCTCGGCAAGGTATTAGGTTACCTAGCTCGCTAATCATGTATCAACTTGTAAAGGTATTTCCGTGATGACTTGACTTGACACCCAGTTTCTAATGTCATTAAGGTATTAGTGTCAAACGGCAGCTCCTTCTATAGAATGCAGGCGTGCATTGCTGAGGCCCAGAGGAGGAAATGCTTTCTACTCTTGAATTAACCTGAATTTATATTTCATCTTTTCATTTGCCATTAAAGAACTTCACTCACTTTTTTTTACCTTTCATTCATCAGGCTCATCTTCCCCCTTTCAGAAAATTGTGTGTGTGTGTGTGATCCTTTTTTGACCAGAATGCAGCAAGTGCTTCCAACTTTTTGACTTAGGCCGGAATCATGAGCCCCCAGCTTGAAGCCTCCTGGGATGCAAACTTCATGGATCCTAGGGTGCTTCAGGTCAGATTAACATTATCAAGAGGCAGGCAGTTAGGACCCGGAAGAGACAGCCAGGTGTCCTGATAATGTCACAAAAAAGATGGTGGCACCAGCAGTACAGAGGCTTTCACCAGATGACAACAAGACAGCATTGAATTCACTCCAGAAAACCAGGTAAGAGGTTTAATTTTAAAATTAACCCTAGGGGATAAAGATCCTCTTTAACACAATTAGAAAATGGAAAACTTTTTCCTTGAAGGTAAGGATACAGTATTTTACAGTTCTAATATACATTTTTAAGAGAACAGTTGTAACTTGGCTTCTTCTCAAAGTTTTTATCAGTTGAATAATATGCTTAGAAAATACATAACTCAGCAAACATATGGCCTTCATGTCAAATGTCCATATGCTGGATAAATGAAAATATTGCCATGTACAACTGGAATATTATAGCTACAGCTGGTTTTCTAATGTTTTTACTGAAGTATGAGAGAGTAAAACAGAGATTGGTTGCTCTGGATGAAAATTAATGAAATTCTTATTCAAATAATAGTTTCTTGATGCTGAGTCAGGATTGCCTAAAATAGCTAAATGTGTTCCTGAGGCTGGCCATAGATGGCTCGGCTTTGTGTCATCCAACCCATGGGCTGAACAAGTGAAAATCAGTCGATTCCCCAATCCGCATCATCTTACATCATATCTCTGCTGCCTGACTGGTAATCTGCTGCCTGACTCTGGGACATAGCAAGAGACCACCTTAGCAGGAAAGTGACACAGCAGGTGACAATCCGCATCTGGTGGCAGGTGAGGTGGCAAGTGACAATCCGCAACGTGTGGCAGGTGATGTGTCAAGTGACAATCTGCGTCTGTTGACAGGCGACAAGGCAAATGACAATCTGCAATGTGTGGCAAGTGACAATCCGCAATGTGTGGCAGGTGACAATCCGCAACGTGTGACAGGCGACGTGGCAAGTGACAATTCACAACATGTGGCGAGTGACAATTCGCAGCCTGTGGCAGGTGACATGGCAAGTGACAATTCGCAGCGTGTGGTAGGTGATGTGGCAAGTGACAATCTGCATCTGGTGACAGGCGACGTGGCATGTAACAATTCGCAACGTGTGGCAAGTGACAATTCGCAATGTGTGGCAGGTGACGTGGCAAGTGACAATCCACAACATGTGGCAAGTGACAATCCACAACGTGTAGCAGGTGACGTGGCAAGTGACAATTCGCAGCATGTGGCAGGTGACGTGGCAAGTGACAATCCGTATTTGGTGGCAGGCAACGTGGAAAGTGACACACTCAGGGCTCCCACTGATTCTGCATTATGGTGAATTGAACTATTTTATTTTATATAACAATGTAAGAATAGAAATAATGCGCTTCAATCATCCTGACACCATAATAACCCTGGTGCCGTGATCATTGAAGCGCCAACACCAGCCGTTTCCCCGATAAACTTCCTGCAAAAAAGGTATTTTCTGGTAGTGCCCCTCCCGAGACTAGACTCTGGATCCACCCCTGTTACAGCCTAAGGCTGCAAAAAAGGGGTGGGCTCGGGGCGTAGAGCACTGCGGTGGCGGAGGTGTGGGTGAGGGGGGAGGTTTGTTTGAGCTGACTGCTACTCAGGGCTTGTTCTCTCCGCTAATAAAGCCTGCTGCTGGATTAAAAGGCTGACTGCTTAACACTAAAGAGGTACATGCACTGAGTGTTTGGGGTGGGGAACCCACTAGGGGGCACCCTGTTAGTTGGTAACTAACCTGAGTTTAGTGAGTAGCTCAGATTCAGAGGTTTTGTTTGTTATGTTATGGACTTTCTGTTCTAAGTCCTCCTGCATTAAAGCTTCGTTTGCTGCTTTGCTGGACTTTGCTTTAACTGTTCCCGGGTGTCCTTATCCTGTGCATGGCTTTCTGCTTTTGATACCAGTTGGGCCTGTCCCCTTTACATTATATATATATATATATATATATATATAGTTTCACTACTTGCCTGAAATTGCTTTTTTTTTGTTTTGTTTTTTATTTAAATTCACTTTATTGGAGTTTCAATGGTATATGAATACAAAACAGAGCTTTTCCTAGGATTGCTTGTAACAAATAACCACATTGGAAACCACTCAAAAGGTTAAGTGAAAACAGTTAATTAGGAATTGAGCTGGGAAGGTGGTTACACTAGGATCGCCCAGTGTCCTACAGAGTCCAATGATCTTGCCACAACTAATCGCAGCATTAGCAAATAAGGCAATGACTCTTTCTTCAGTAGATGACATAATCTCTTTAATTGGTGTCAGGAGGTCCCTTTATAATAGAATCCTGGAAAACACCTACAGACCATAATTTTTGCTGGCCCCATTCACTGAACAAATGAAACAGGTCTTAACAATGTGCTACAGGCTCATTACAACTCATTGCCATAAGAAGACAAAGCCTCCTGCATCTCAGCCATAGACACAAGGAATTATTAATTGTTTTCTCCTAGCAGTAAGTCATGAACTGTTAACCTTTTAAGTAAAACTCAGATAGGTCAGACACAGATAATCCCCTCTGGTGGAACTGCTTGCTCTGACCATACATTTAAAATGACAGAGGATCAGTTGTTATTGCCAAGTGGAGCACGATGAAGATGTCTACTTAGTGTCTAGAAACCGTTCAACTTTGTCATGTTTTTCTTTTTAAACGACGAGTCTTTTAATCTATAAAATGCTGCATACGGGAGCCCCACAATGTCCTTAAAGGTCATGTAAACCCTAATTCCATGGCATTTATTTTGCTAAAGCACTGTGCATCATAAAGCAAATGCTATTTTTTTTTTCAAATATTGTTTTCACATTTTTCATCCTTTGTTGCATATCAGTGCTGCTGATACCCTGCAACCTCTTTACAGCACCTTTCTGTTGACATGCACTGCAGCAATAGCTGTATGGCATTCCTCAAGGTGGGTCTTGAGATGGCGACAACCGTGGACCATGCCTACATAATGTGCCTTGAAACGACCATGATGCATGGGGTACATTGGGGAACAGAGCATTGCGACCCTATAACAGTAAGTGCTTGAACAAGGGCCTCCATGGCAGGATCACCAAGTATTACTTTAATAAAAGTTGTAGTTTAAAAAATATTGAATATTACTTTTCAGTAACATGTTAAAACTTTTATATTCGATTTTTTTTTTCTGGTTGGGTTTACATATACTTTAACAACTTCCTGCCCGGCCTATAGCAGATTGACGTCCGGGAAGCGGTTCCATTATCCTGACTTGGCGTCATATGACGTCCAGCAGGATAACATGCCGCCGCGCGCCCACGGGGGCGCACATCGCGGCGATCGGTGGAGCGGTGTGTCAGCCTGACACACCGCTCCACCGATCTTGGTAAAGAGCCTCCGGCGGAGGCTCTTTACCACGTGATCAGCCGTGTCCAATCACGGCTGATCACGATGTCAATAGGAAGAGCCGTTGATCTGCTTTTCCTCACTCGTGTCTGACAGACGCGAGTAGAGGAGAGCCGATCGGCGGCTCTCCTGACAGGGGGGGCTGCGCTGATTGTTTATCAGCGCAGCCCCCCTCAGATCGCCACTATCACCACCAGGGAAGGGGCAACATGTGGATGGCCATGGGGTACATACCTGGCCATCCACATGTTGCCCCTTCCAATCTGTGCCAATCAGTGCCCACAAATGGGCACTGGCATCATTATGTTTCAGTTATGCCCAGCAATGCCACCAATAAGTTTTATCAGTGCCACCAATCAGTGTCATCAGTGCCACTTGTCATTGCCCATCGGTGCCACCTGTCAGTGCCCATCTGTGCCCACCTATCAGTGCCACCTATCAGTGTCACCCATAAGTACCCATCAGTGCCACCCATATGTATCAATCAATGCCACCTACGAGTGCCCATCAGTGCCGCCTATGAGTGCCCATCAGTGCCACCTATCAGTGCCCATTAGTGCCCATCAACAGTGCCACCTCATTGGTGCCACCTCATCGGTGCTCATCAGTGCCCGTCAGTGCAGCCATATCAGTGCCCATCATTGAAGAAGAAAACGTACTTATTTACAAAAAATTTTAACAGAAACAAAGAAAAACTTGTTTTTTTTTTTCAAAATTTTCGGTCTTTTCTTATTTGTTGCGCAAAAAATAAAAACCGCAGAGGTGATCAAATACCACCAGAAGAAAGCTCTATTTGTGGGAACAAAATGATAAAAAATTTGTTTGGGTACAGTGTAGCATGACCACGCAATTGTCATTCAAATTGCGACAGCTCTGAAAGCTGAAAATTGGCCTGGGCGGGAAGGTGTCTAAGTGCCTGGTATTGAAGTGGTTAAGGCAGTGGCTACAAAGTCACCTAATAGCCTGTTAAGGTTATTCACATTGGATTTGATATTTTTGTTTATGAAAGAGCGTTACAGCGGCTTCCAGTGCCAACCAGCATGCTCTGTGATTGTCGAGTCCTTTGGACTCAGCTGATCACAGAACAGGGTAAAGGGCCAATCACAGTGGCCCTTTACTACGTGATCAGCTGTCAGCCTATGACAGCTGATCACGGAAGTAAACAGAAGCCAGTTATCGGCTTTTTTTTCTCCTCACCAACAGCATGAGGAGAATAGAAGAAAGCTGGTAACCGGCTTCTGTTACTGTCCCAATCTGCGCCCGCCAGTGCTGCTAATCGGTGCCAACCAGTGCCACCTATCAGTGCCCACCAGTGCTACAAAACAGTTCCCACCAGTGCCACCTATCAGTTCTGCCAATCAGTGCCCATCAGTGTCACCTATCAGTGCTGACTACCAGTGGCTATCAGTGCCCATCAGTGCCACCTCATCAGTGTCCATCACTGCAACCTCATCAGCGCACATCAATAAAGGAGAAAAATGACCTGTTTGCTAAATTTTATAACAAACTATGAAAAATATGTTTTTTGGGGGTTTTTTTTCACAATTTTCTGTCTTTTCTTGTTTCTTTAGCAAAAAATAAAAAACCCAGTGGTGATTAAATACCACCAAAAGAAAGCTCTATTTGTGTGAAAAGAATGATAAAAATGTCATTTGGGTACAGCGTAGCATGACCGTGTAATTGTCATTCAAAATGCGACAGCGCTGAAAGCTGAAAATTGGCCTGGGCAGGAAGAGGGTAAAAGTGGCCAGTATAGTATAGTTAACTATGTCATTTTAGTTAACATGACATAACAATTGACTTGTGACAAATATCCCCTTCTATTCAAAATACCAATATAACATTATTGATGATGATTTTTCAGTTATAATTTTACACCATTTTTCCTTCTATTGTGACATTTTCAGGCACAAGCATTTCCCTTTATATTTATTTTATCTATAGGGGAAATTATTTCTCTTCCTCAGATAAATGTATCATCAAGCTGAGTTGACCATTTCAATTAATGCACCTGGCCTCACAGAAAGACCACTTTACCAGGGTGAATATTGTGGCTTTGCCAATTTGATGCTCTGTGGGTTCCAATGAGCCTCCCTGCTGCAAGAAAATATTTTCCACTCAGTGTAATCACATTTATAATCCCCCGTCATGATATTCATATTTCATCCTTTATGGGCTCTGACAATGGCAAATTTAGTTACGTCCTTGATCACTAATGCAATCTTTTATTCGGCGCAAGAAGGAAAAAAACATATGTAAGGAAGATAAATATAAAGCTGTTCCACAGTTTAGAGTCTCATTGGCATATATGTACAACATGTATAGAAGGCAAAAGAAATGTAGCTATATATGAAGAGAGATCTGTTTCACATACTTCAGTCTCTGAAAATGAAGATGAATAAAATAATTATGGAGCAACTTTAACAACTTTAACATTATTATTCCTTGTGCACCTGGAAGGATTTTATGTCCATTTACTTACTATTTCAGTGACAATTCCTCCAATTTTGCTATAACAATATGGTTGAAACATGTTTAATATAGTAAGTAAAATTCATGTTAATGATATTTTATATAATAAAGCACACAAATTAATAGATAGCACACCTGCACAGATTTCCCATGCTATTTATTTTACTCGCTACTTTTGCTATTGTGGATCTTTAACACCTTCATGCCTAAGGGTAAAACAAATGTTAATGCATAAGCACAATTTTGCAATTTTGACATGTTAGTAAAACTGTACATATCATCACAACTACTTTGTGCATCCAGATGGATTATAATTTTTTTTCAGGACAAATTGGCATTTTATTTAGTGGTTAATGGTAATGGATATCTCCTGATTTTTTTTTTTATTATCATAGGAAAACTGGCCCAAAATAGTAAAAAAAAAAAAATATTTTTTTAAATCTAGCTGTATATTTCTTGTTACGACCATAACCTACCACCAAAGAACAACCCAAAATAAATTCTCCTGCTCTGGACACAGAAACAATAGTGTGCATTATGCTTTTTTTTTTTATCCTACCTGAAACACACTGACGCTAACACTAACTGACACTGATACTAATTTAAAAAATTTATAAAAATCTTGCCTAAAATATACCAACGGTAACCTTTGACGCTTACTTGACCCAAACGCTAACCAGGCACTAGCCTAGATCAAACCTTGATCTAGCTATTTTTTGTTTTATATATTTTTATTATTCATTTTTATTTTTATTTCCACACACCTTTTTTTTTCTCTCCGCAAGGAGAGAGAGAGATACAATGTATTTCTCCATTTACAGAGAGAGTAACAGAGGGGCTGGCTTCACAGTAACTGATCACTGTGATAGCCAATCAGAGGCTATCACAGCGATCAGGTGACCTGTAACTGGGAGTTCCAGGTACCGTTCATTAGTACATTTCCCGGGGCTCCTGCTGAGACCCTGGTCTGTGTGCTCCCAGCACACAGATATGCGGTCCCACAGAAAAAAACCCAGTCCAGTGAGCCCACATATCTGCGTACTGTCGATGTGAAGGGGTTACATACAATTTTATTACAGATATACGTTACAAGTAGAATTGTTTTGAAGTAAAAGCTAAAAGCTAAATAAGCTCATTATTATCAATGTATTTTTTTCCTTATTGCGATCACCAATTATTATTATTTAGAAATTGTTTTACAGTCAATTTAACTATTCCATTTAGTGCCTATTTTGTCTTATTTTTCTCTTTAATAAAAGGATAATCTTTAACCTTCTCAGCATTACATTTTCCACTGGAAAAATACGCGAGAAGCATTGCTTGTAAGCAGAAAACCTGCCATATGAAAAAATGGTGCCTTCAAATTTCAAACAATTGTGCACATATTGTTAGTTTTTTTTTGTTTTTATGTATTCAATAAACTTTTTTATTACCGTACTTTTATTAGTTTTTTTAACCTCACTTTTCTTTTATTTTACTAATTAAAAGGGGGCTGACAAGCCCAAATATGATGTCATAGAGTAGATGATAGATCCTCTTTATGGAGACATCAGGGGTCTATTAAACCTCTAATATCATCCCTGAACACTTTCAAAACATATTGAGTACTGATAGTAGTAATAATAATAATGATAATAATAATAATCTATTTGTTTAAATAAAATTGGACAGCTGTGAACTGGGAAGTGCCCACAACAGAGCACTTCTGGGTTCACAAAAAAAGAGGAAGGATCGGCAAACAAAAGTTGGCGGATCCTCTACTGCTCAGGTACTCAA
Organism: Aquarana catesbeiana; assembly: GCF_042186555.1. Classification (NCBI taxonomy): domain Eukaryota; kingdom Metazoa; phylum Chordata; class Amphibia; order Anura; family Ranidae; genus Aquarana; species Aquarana catesbeiana. Next base: position 65,553,712 of record NC_133336.1, on the reverse strand, counting down.
AATCATTTATTCCAAATTCAACCTAAATGCCAGGAATTCTAAATTCCTAGCATTAATCCCGAGCACTTTTTGAACCAAGAATTCTGTGTTAAAAAGATTACCCTATGTAACGCTTGAGGATAACCATTTTGTACATTGAATGCCTGGCGAGATTAACGATCTGGATTAAAGTCAGGTAGGTTAAAGTTCTGTTTTAAGTTTCTTTTTTTGAACTCCACTTTGTGCTCTTTACTACTCATGGTTTTTATAATTGTATTCATTTCATCAAACATAGTAAGAAGAGGAGATAATCCAAGTGTAGATTTTGAAAGTGGAACTATGGGAAAAAATCTAAAGAAATTGCATATCTAATTTAGTCTGTTTCTAGCATCAATGCAGTAGTCCTTTCTGTAACATAATTTTTTGCATAATTTTTTTATTATTAGCTGATTATTTCAGTAGATTTTTCCACTTCATCTAATAAGGTGACAAAGCTGTTTATTCTGCAGTAAAATTGCAGCTGTCACCCTGTGGACAGGGTGGTCTTAGAATGACAGGTTGTGTTAATTGAACTTTAAGACAGCAACAAATAATTAAGTTCTAACTCCAGCTAACACATTTTAACCAATTACAGCAAACGATTTATTTCTTGAAAAAAATGTTCAGTTCATAAAATTTAAATCCGACTGTTTTAATCACCTCAGGTAATGTCCTTTAAGTCAATTGCTGAAATCTGCAATTGTAGTCCCAGGTCTATGTAAGCACACTCTACTCCAGCCATGAGGTGTATAATTTGGATGAATCGTAAATCTTCCGATACTTAACACAGCCAACATATAGTTATATTTTATTTATTCAGTCTTTTAATATTTTCTTTTAGTTCTGCATATTCGCATAGAGTAGGGACGTGAAAAAAAAAAAACCTTCCCAAATTTATTCAAAAGTAAAGGTATTCCTAGAGATTTGCTTTAAGCCTCTTTCACACCTGAGTGATTTGAAGCATGATTTGAAACTTCGCCAACAGCACTTTCAATGCTTGATTTCCATTACATTCAGTGGTGCCTTTTCACACCTCAGCATAATTTTGCTTGAAATTGATTACTAAAAATACACAAGCTTTTTTCTTAGGGGACAGATTAGGCCAGCCATACATGGGTCAAATTCGAAATTAATTAAAAAAAAAAATCTTATCTAAGAATTTTTGCTCAAATTTTGTATCATTAGTGGGCTGCAGCAACTGCCAATTTTTGTACGGCCATTAAATTTGAGTGATCAGGCATATTGGAATTTTTTTTGAAAAAACTAACGATTTTCTAAACAATGATGGGAGAATCGTGTGAGAAATTAAATCGAAAAGGAAATGTGCATGAGCACAAGAAGAGAAAATTCCCCTGAAAGAAAAGAAGATTCCCGGCGACAAAAAATCTTTTCTGTAGCAACATGAGGTGAAATTGAAGGCTTGGTTGGTCGAATTTAGAAATGAATAGTGGCCTCATTGGATCTCAAAACACACAAAATTTCTTATTATCGAAAGAAAACTTGTTTGGTGTTCAACCCATGTATGGCCTGCATTAGTGTTATGACCTCAAAATATATAAGAGCATTTTTTATAGTATTTTTTTTTTTTTGCCTAGTACTAGCTTTACATTTACTAAAAGTAATAATAATTAAAAAAAACTTCAGGCTGGGTTCACACTGTTGCAAATTGGATGCGGAGGTTTCTCCGCATACAATTCGCATAGCAGGAGATTGTGACCGGCTCTCTATGGAGCCGGTTCACACATCTCCGCAGCGGCTCTGGTGCAAATTGCACGGGAGTCCTGTGCATCTTTTGGTCCATTTCAGGTCCGAGTTCAACCAAAAATTCGGGCTGAAATCGGACCTGAAACAATGAATGTTGACGAGCTGGACTCCTGAAACGAGCAGGAGCATGCTGCAGTGTGAATCCAGCCTCAAGCTTGAAACCTAAAAACAAAGCATAAAAACACTCAAAAACACCTGTACAAATGCTTAAAAGAAACTGACCAAAGTCGCTTAACCCAAGTGTAAATGGGACCTATGGAGAAGGTGCAAACAAGCTAAAAATGTTAAAATGTTCATGATAATAATGTTGATGATAACCTTATAGGTCTATGCTAGTTAAAATATAGCTAAAAAACAAAACTTTTTCTCTAGTTTTAATAGAGTAAAGAGGGTTTAGAAACTCTCAGGGTTTTCTGTTCCAGCTTGGGAGATTCACTCTCTCTAAATGTCCTGGTAACCATTTTTCACTGGGGCAGAATGTGATGGAAAATCCCAAATTTTTATTTGTCACTGCAATAGGAATATAAGGGAAATCTTTCAATGGGAACCTCTGTTCCTGTGACAACTGTTTAAAATTGTATTTATTTCACTTTAGGCAGATTTCTTCTCATTTACCGTTGTGTCCATAAGACAAGATGTGAAGGGAAATCCTCCAATGGGACCTAGATGGAAAATTGGGGGGTGGTGGTTAACCATACCCTACTCTATTGAAAATGCTTAGATTTAGGCTTTTTACCAAAAATCAGCTATCTCATGGATTTTGATACTCTTTAGCAACATCCATTGTAGTGTTTTACCTATGGAAAGGCTTTAGAGATTTGTACCAGGGATGCCAGTTGCATCAGTATACCATCTTCTTACAACAATCACATTTTATTTAAAGGCTCTCCATAATTTGCCTTTGTGTTGGCCTGGAAAACTGGATCTGTGCCTTTGGTATGGCAATGTGGTATACATAAAGAAAAAAACAACACTTTTTGTACTTTGCAACTGACTCGGTTAAATTGATGATAGGCAACTCCTATCCTCATATTGATTAGTGGTTCCAAATTAATAATAACTACTGCAATAGGGAACAGACACAAAAGATACGCTCAGCATCTTTCCAAATAACTGTTCTGCTTTATTATGACGCAATTGAAGGTTTTTATGCACATGATTACGTAGGTATCACATTAATATTACAATTGTACGTTTATGGTAACAAGGGGCGTTACATAGGCAGGCTAATTCTAATCAAGACTCAAAAGAATGTAAACATGTACTGAAAACATTATTAATGCTGTGTGCACAGTGAGGGCAGTGTGCAATACATACAAAATACAATACAATTATATACAGAACATACAAATTTCCATTACAGTCTCCCCTCTTTCAATCAATATTTTGATCACTAACCATGCCTGCTATCACCTTTAACCTGGAACCTCCTCACGCTTAGGTGGAGGTAGTCCTGGCCAAAGAGGTAAAAAAACTCCATTGTGGAGAAAATAATAGCTGAGCAACTTTTTTACAGAGTACTGGCTGTACACTCCTGTGGCCAGAATGGCCTTCTAGCTGAATTGTTGGCATGCTGACTTATCAGCATATGTAAACACAATTCTACATAAAATGGAAGACGTACAAAAGACAAATATGACTTCAACATGGCTGAACTACTTTTCAAATATATATATATATATATATATATATCCCTTACAATTAAAGTAATTGAATCAAAAAGTACCCTAGACTGTGATCACAAGAGGGAAACAAATCAAACACAGAAATTTCTTTAATTTAGTCATTTTTGCAGTGTCTGGTGTAGATCCAGGTGACTTTTCCTTCAAGTTTTGCAAAAACTGTACATGAAATAGATGCTGTATTGAGTCTCCAAACATTTCCTTATATATAAATGTCTCTTAACAATCCACAAGTCACCTGGCTTTAGTTTTAGATCCTTCCAAACTTTTAGGATCTGGAATTGGGGAGAAAACACATAAATAAGTTTGTCAAAAACCTTAAAAGATCAGCAACATTCTCAGTGAGATCCGAATGGAGGACTTCAGCTGCTGAGACAAAATATAAGCAAGTGAGTAACACACTCCCAAACAAAATCCCATAGGGAGAGAGTCCAACATCCCCCTTAGGGGCTTGATAAAATATAAGAAAACATTCAGGCAAAAGTTTTCTAGTTTCCTACTCTACTTTGTCCGCTACATTGTAGACAGTAAGGGGTGTAAAAATAAAACCTCAAAACTTCTATTAAGGGCTCTCCTATAAAAAATGATTTCCTCTGTTACTCTCTGTACTTTCTGGCACTCTGTACTTACAAACTACTTCTGATAACACTTTTTAATGTGGCCTTTGCAGTAGCATTTGCCACTGGACATCCAAAAAACATGTCCATACAGACAAAATGCATACTCGTAAGATCCTAACTTGGGCATCTGGATATATCTTTTTTGTAATCTCTGGGAGGGATGTTCAGCTTTTGGTAACACCTTTGGTAACAGGTAAAACAAGAAGTGGTATGTTATAAAAACAACTGTGGTGAACCCTGGCTCTATCCCACGCTCATTTACTAAGGCAGCCATAACTGCTTGTGACTGATGACACGGTCCATGTGTCAAGCTGAAGGGAAAAGAGTGGCTGGCAGACATAAATGATCACCTTTTCCAAAGTCCTATTTCATAAGAAGTTGCCCCCTGTGGTTCTTCTCGTTCTGGGGTCCTTAAAGTTGAATTATTAATCCCAGCTATACTGGGCCAGAACTAGGGTGGAATCTGGGAGTTGCACAGACCCATCAAGTGTCCGGGGCTGTAAATGCAGCATCCTTAGTGCATCCTGGTCTGCTTCCATGTGTGAAAGTTAATATGGCTACCTCAGCAAGAACCTGGAAGGCTGAAAACAGCCGATCAAATTAACTTGGCATGCTTTATTGGTTTACCTGCCGAAGTAAAAACAAACTTCTGGCCCTTTAAATGGAACCAAAAGCTCTCTATATCTCAACTATCTATATAAATATACATTCTTTTTATAGCTCACAGGCTTTGCTAAAACATGGAGCTCTGTTTCTTGAGCTGGGGAAAAAGGATCCAATGACTTTGAATACAGAGTATCCTTCTGGGTGATAAACTGAATACTCAAATCTACAAAAAATTTAATATCTGGGTCTTCAGGGAATGTGTCCCACACTGGGCTTACAGCAGCTGATTCCTACACTATCAATTTAACACACGTGTCTTCCTTTGTCTCCAGCCTCCTCCAATAGAGGCAATAAGGTGGCTGGATTCAAATGTATGCATTTTTCATTGTTAGATTTGTACATAAACAAACTCATATTTTAAACCTTTCATTAGACAGACATTTAGTTATCTGTATATTTGCTGCACAGAATGTCGGACCATTAAAAATTAAATGTTTGACCAAAACAATATCTAACTTTGTCTAATAGCACCTTTGCATAAAAGCTGCAGCTCTGATATATCGGGATGAACCATTCATTACTGGGTCCAGCTTGCATAAATATATTACAATGGCTTGTTTTCTATCACGCTGTTTGTGTAAGAACTCCAGTTTCATGTTTCAAAAAACAACGTACTTTGGACGTACTGGCTATTTACAGCTGCTATGGGCTTAAACACAGCAGACAGAGTTAATTCCAATGCAGTCATCAGTGGAGCATTGACACAAGCCAACAGCATCATTGTAATCTGCCGGCTGGGCTTTCCAACACTCTCATAATTATCTGACTGAAAGCTGATGGTTTTGAAGCCTTGACATTGAAATATCTACTGCAATAAAAACACGCATCCTACTTTATTCACAATTCTTCAACATTCTTCTTTAACAAATGATGAATATTTCTATATGTTGAAGTAATAGTAAAGATTACATACATTTGAATATAATAAAGGAAATATTCAGGGCCATGCTTATAATATTTTTTTATTGTTTTTGTTATTACATTGATGACAATTTTATTGATGAGCAACATATGACATAATGCTTTATTCCTTTTATCTTTGATAGAACCGGTTATCCAGATCTGCTGATTCACTTTCATAGCATTATAGAAACTCAGCAGTAAATGTGTTTATATAGTTTATGGATATGGTCTTTGCCATTGCAAATGGTTTGATATTGGACACTGGATGTATATAGGTTGTGAATACCAAAAATAAAGAATTTACATAAACAAAGATTACATACAGAAGTCTCAAGACAAGTAAAATCCATCATATTCTAAATACATTAACATACCTTAACATTTATCGAAAGCCAAAACTTTTTTTGGATATAGTATGGAATTGTTCTTAATTGATATATTATATTACCACCTTTATCCCATTACAGAAATGTTCCAGAACATTTCCTTCTTTATTTTTTACAATCAGGGCTGAAAGATAGAAATGAAACAATTGTTTTTTTTGTATAGTCTTGAATTATGAAATATTGCATATTCATATTTTGCATTCTCCTTTGGGGCCAGCAAGTAGAGCTTTGATGTAAAGCCTGTTGTTTACAGAAATTAAATCGGACTAAAATAGCAAGGTCCGCTAATTTAGTGTCTATTTCCACTTAATAAGATACTACAATAAACTACAAAAATGGTGAGTAGCTCAAATGGTATTGAGAGGACAATCCTATCCGGTAGCATCTTCTCATGAGATTTAGGACACTCTGCATTCTTCGAGGTCTCATCAACAGAATGGTGACACCCCCCTGCAATATGGAAATTCATGTTGAAATGGATATGCGTGTTATTTATTTATTTATTTATTTTTACTGGCTGCTTACGTCTAGCTTGGTGACTAACAAAGTTGTCAGGCAAGAATGAAGTTGATAGCCTTAAAGCTTGCCCTTTCAAAAACTATCCAGTAGTCACAGGTTTAATCTTTAAAGTGTATGTCTGGGCAAAAGAGGTCTTCGATGTTGAACCACATAACACACCCCTTCTCATTATCCACATAACATAGGGGGAGGTGTTCTGTAATCCAACAGAAGAGACCGGACTGACAACACTGCATGGGAGAGGTACTGTGTTGTCAGCTCATTACAGGAAGTAAGGAGCTCACTGAATTTCTGGCAGATCACCAGCAATGTTTCTATACATGCAGCAAGGAATTACTGTAATCTTTTAAATATATATGTATTGCAGAGATGTCTTTATTGTGTTTTTTTGCCCAGGCATATAATTTAATGGGAACATATCGGCATTAAAATATTGAATCTGATTGTTTTTGAATGTGCAAGCTTTGGGGCTGTCAGATTCATCCTTGCTTTAGCACTTTTTTAGTCACCAGGCTAGAACAAGTATCCAGTTAGGGAAAAAAGAAACTGTATAGAAATGTTGACCCACACTTTAAATTTCTACCTTTATTCTCATACCTGAAACCTTTGGGTTTTGAAAGTGGAACATAGACAGCAATGTACAGTCTGTGTTTGCTTAAAACTCTTTTAAATAATACAGAAGTCCTAGTGTTCAGAAATGGAGTATAAATCACTTAATTTTAACGGTCTTATTTTCAGTTAAAAAAAAACATTCTACTTCATCATTAGGATGTCACACTAATAAACTTTGTGCCGGTAAGCGTGTTATTTCCAGATTTTGGACTACGGGAGGCAAAATCCTTTCGCTTTTCCATACATAATATGTCAACATTTCCTCCTTGCTGGGGATGTCACCTATTTTATTAGCTGAATCAACATCAATACAGATAAAGACTTTCAATGGAACATAAACTATTGATACCACAAATCTATGAAGCAATATGCAAATAAGTTTTTAGTAGTAACCAGATGAATGAAAGTGTCCTGGTCTGGCCATCAATTTGTTTGCCACCATGTGTATAGATGTACTTTAATGGATTCCTCATTTGAATAGGAGTTCTCCATGTAGTGAATTCAAGTTTTCTCACATTACCCACTTCACTGTTTCATAGTCTACTTATCAGAGAGTATGGGTAGTAAAATACAGTGGTTCCAACACCAGAATTTATGTATAGTATGGTCATTCCTTTATACCATATTTCTCAAGTAGATGGGTGTTAGAAAAGATATAAGAAGGAGGATCCCCCCAATCTTTTTACTTTGTGTGGCACATCTGTTAGTTAACAAAATGGCTTTGAAAGGAATGTTTTTTGTACCCCCTATGACAAAATCGCATACCTTAACATTTATCGAAAGCCAAAACTCTTTTTGGATATAGTATGGAATTGTTCTTAATTGATATTATATTACCACCTTTATCCCATTACAGAAATGTTCCTTCATGTCCTGTCCCAGAGTCAACAGGATGAAATCTCTCCAGAGTGAAGGAAAATCAATTATCACCAGAACAGATGTCCCCATCAGAAGATTTCCCCCCACCTACTGTTCCCACTCAATCCAAAATTGAAAAAAAATAAGTTTGGGCTTTAGACACATTTTTACAATAAATGTTATACCATCACATCCCTCACTAGTTAATACACTGCATGCAAGATGTTTATATATCAACATGCTGTGGAATTGTACTGCAGCATGTTGGCAAATTGCATTGAAGCAAATGTAAAGTAAAAAAAAAAAAAAAAAAAACAAAAGAAAAAAAGACCACGAAGTAGCATGACTCACATGACAATTTTGGTGACAATAGATAATAAAGACCAATTAATGAACACAATTGTAGAGCATATAGAGAGTTGTTTTTTAAACAATATATTAAAATTGTTTAATTTCTAATACATGTTTACAAAATTATATGACAAAACATATAACAACAACTTAAAAAAACAGCATCTGTACTTAGTGAAAATGTGATTTTATTTTTTTAATTAAAGAGGCCTTGGTTCTCTTCAGCACTGTTGATTGACAAAATTACCATTGGCAGCTGCAATGTTATGTGTACAAACTGGCAAGGTACGCATTTGTCTCTGCATTGTCAGGGAAATGAATGACTTTTATAGGTTGCTGTTGGGTTCTGCCTTTAAACAGGTCTGTTGTAAATGCGCTCTATACAACTTTTCCCTCTATTGCCTTTTCTTGTTTAAGTTCTTGGTAGATGGACCCAGACATCTTGTTACAAAATGTGTGTGTTTCAATAAAAATAAAAAGCACAGTTTTGAGTTTTTTCAATATTTGCCCCTTTTCCCAGCAGGGATGTGCTTTGAGTGCCAAGAGACAAAAAAGTGTGTCTTCAACAAGCAGAATTTAAAAAAGAACATCATTTTCATTATGTAGTCAATCTCAATTACAAGCTAATGTTTTCTCTGTTGAGACTTTTCCCTTTTCAGGGCATTGTGTGGGCCTCTTTTGTGGGTTGAGAGAAAGGATCAGTGGTCAATAGGGAGCAGAGTGTTGTGTACAGTGGATTTTTGTATCCTTCAGTCTACTACATAATGCTTTTTGTCAGGAGAACAGCCCAACATCCTGAGCAGATTTGCTGAATTAAAGAGCACAGCGGGGATAGGAAACGTGTTGCTAGGTGACTGACAACTGCTGCATGTCCGTGTCTCCATGCCGGAGGTTATTCTATCCTTTTCTCCCACTGCACAATCTTGCTTTATTATTATTTTTTGTTTAATCTGCATCTTTAATTAACTCGGTTAATTCCACATATTGCTTTTTTTTTTTTTTACCAACCAGGATTAACACTGTAGCGCTATGTGTTTTGGAGCATCTGGCTTTGTCTTGTTTATCCCTGTACAAAACAACAATAAGAAAATAAAATAAGAGTGACACTTGTTTTATATCAAGATACCATACATTTTTAGTACACTTGCTTTCCTCTTAGCCAAGTGAAATATGGCTGAAGAGAAGTAGTGGAACTTTATTAGTCCAGAAGGAGATAGTAAGCTTAATTTAATAATGTTTTGGAGGTACAAACAGTCTCAGTTAGTTTACTAGCCTATAGCAACTAGTGATAATCAGACCTGGAAAGTGATAGTGTAAGATCTTTTGCACTTCCACACCTCTGTTCTCCTATAATTTAGGATCCAAGACACAATCAGGGTAGGAGACTTTATCAAGTTGGTTAAAAATGTATTCTGGTAAAGTTGAATTCCGGTCTGCTCTGCCCGTGCGCCCCCTGCGACGTGTGGGTGGCACGCTCTGTGATCACTGAGTCCTTGGGACTTGGCGGATCACAGATGGGAGTAAAGAGCCAATCCCGGCCCTTAACCACGAGATCAGTTGTCAGCTAATCACAGCTGATCACATGATGTAAACAGAAGCCAGTAATCTGCTTTTGTTTTCCTCGTGCTAAGAACGTGAGGAGAAAAAAAATTGGCCAATTACCGGCTTGTGTGAACGGGACATTGGTCCCACACATTGACAGTCACTGCTGCTAAGCAGTGCCCACCAGTGCCACCTTCCAGTGCCCATTAGTACTGCTAAGCAGTGCCAAACAGGGCCACCTACCAGTGCCCACCAGTGCCACCTATCAGTGCATATCTGTACCGACTGTCAGTGCCGCCTATCAGTGCCCATCAGTGCTGCCTTATCAGTGCATCCTATCAGTGCAGCCTCATCAGCACACATCAATGGAGCAGAAAAATTGCCTGTTTGCAAAATTAAAAACTATATAAATGTTTTTTTCTTCTCAAAATTTTTGGTCTTTTTTTGTTTGTTTACCAAAAAAAACAGTAGTGATTAAATTCCACCAAGAGAAAGCTCTATTTGTGTGAAAAGAAACTAACAATTTCTTTCAAAAAGTTTTTTTTAGTTTTCCAAAAATATAAACAATATAAAATAATGAGAAGTAAAGCAAAACATTACATTACGTTCCCCTGAGAGGGGTGCAAGACAAGCCTAAAACATAAAGTAAGAATCTAGCACACATCATACACATCGACAGATACCTAAGAAGCTACTGTAACTCTTCCAATTATGTTTAATCTGCCAGGCCTGTGGCCAATAATGGGGAGGGGCAAGGAGAGCTTCCAACGGCACCCCCAAATGGATCACGCTGTGCCCGGCCAAATCTCAACGAGCCACCCATATCAAATCTTCGCCAGTTAGGCCTGGGGTCTAGGATAAACAATGAGGTTGCTATAACCTGATTTGCTAGCCCCAGAGGAAGAGACCTCCCTCTGCGGGACTGATTGCACTTACGTCGGGGGAACTTTCCTAGTACCTTAGAGAGTTAAGCAGAAGGGGGGTGTAAAGAGGGGAGGGGAGAGGTAAGAGAGGGGGTGGAGAAGAGAGGTAAAGAGTAGAGAGCCTATCAACGGGAGAGGACCACGCCTCCCTTTGTAAACCGAAGAATTTTACGGTTGAACTCCTGGTATAAGGGAAATGCCCATATACTTCGCCCAAGGTTCCCAAATAGCTTCAAATTTCGCTTTGGTGTTGTGGAGAATGCTGGAGAGTTTCTCTTGGGACATAATCCAAGATATTAAACGAGTAGCGTCCTTGACGGAAACCTTGGGTTGTTTCCAAGCTTTGGCAATGGTGAGCTTGGCACCAAGGAGGATGAAATGTATTAGTTTACGCGTATGTTTTGGTGTTTTGGGTAAGTTTGCATTGAGGAGGGCTATAGCTGGGATTTTCGGGATTTGAACTTTTGTAACTTTTCGAATCAGGGAAAAAAATCTTGCTCCAGTAGGGCACTAATCTCGGGCATTCCCACCAAATGTGGTCCATTGGAGCCTGTGAGTTGACACCCTCGGAAGCACCTGGGGTCTGCTGCCTGAAACATTTTGGCCAATCTGTCCGGGGTAAGGTACCATCTAGTAATGACCTTGAGGCTGGATTCTATCAGGGGGATATTCTTAATGCCCTTAAAGGATCTATTAAAGGAGATCCTCCATTTTTCTAAGTCCCAGTGGAGGGATAAGTTGCTCTCCCAAGCAAGCATGTATGGGGTCTTTAGGGATTGATGGGATAGTGACTGGTAGATGATGGAGATTCCGCCCTTCTGTTCTGTGGACTGCCCACACCATAATTCGTATGGGGTGAATGTGTGAGGCGAGGTTTTCTCCCCCCAAATGTGGCAGAGGAAGTGTCTTATTTGGTAAAATCTATAACGTTCTGAATTAGGGATTTCTAGATGATTCACACAAAATTCACAAAGGGAAATAGGGCCATCGGTAGTGAAGAAGTGTCCGATTCGATACAACCCCTTGTCCAACCACCATCTAAAGGCTTTGATGTCCATTTCCGGAGTAAAGTCAGGATTGTTGAAAATGTGTGCTAGAGGGCGGCAACTCGAGGTTAAAGCAGGGTTGTTTCTTAAATTGTCCCAGATTTTGAAGGATTGAGAGAGAGATGGGGAGAGGATTGGGGGACGCTGTCTTGGGGGGACCCAGAGTAGGAAGTCTAGGGTGAAGGATGGAGCAGCCTGTCTCTCTATTTGAATCCAGTCTGGTTTCTCTGCCTTCGAATAAAATGTGGAGAGCTGGGCCAGCCTGGCAGCTTGATAATACCAGAATAGCTGGGGGAGCCCTAAACCCCCTTGTGGTCTGGGTAGGAATAGGGTTCTTTGCTGGATTCTATGTCCTCTACACCCCCATATGAATTTGTTTACTTTTCTTTGAAATGAGGTCAAATGATCCTTAATAATGTTTATTGGAAGGGCCCTGAAGAGGTACAGGAGTCTTGGTAGTAATGTCATCTTAACAGCGTGGATTCTCCCGAGCCAGGATACCTCCCCCTTTGTCCAGTTTCCTAAGTCAACTTCGAGCTTACGGTAAGTTTGAAGGAAGTTAGCAGTGTATAATTGTTCCGTTTTGGATGTGAGTTTAATCCCTAAGTAGTCAATGGAGAAGTTGCTCCACTTAAAATCAAAGGAACTTTGAAGAGCGACTACTGTGTCTGTCTTGAGGGAAATGTTTAAGGCAGATGACTTAGAATAGTTAACCTTTAGCCCTGAAATCTTGGAGAACTCCTTCAGGAGTTTGCAAAGGTTTGGGAGGGAGGTGGTCGGGGACGTGATGAAAAGGAGCATATCGTCCGCATTTGTGGACTTGGTTCCCACAGGACACCCCCTGAATGTTGGGATTAGATCTTATTGCTATTGCCAGTGTTTTGATCGCCATGGCAAAAATTAAAAGAGGGCAGCCCTGTCTTGTGCCTCTTGCTATATTAAGGGGTTTAGAGTACTGGCCTTGTAGACGGATCACCGCTTTCGGTTTGGAGTACAAGGATCGAAGGATCCCTAAAAAACTGGTCCCAAAACCCCACTTCTCCAGTAGGGAGAAAAGATAGTGCCATTCGATCGAATCAAAGACCTTATGTAAGTCCAGCGATAGGATCATTCCTTCTTGCTTGGGCCCCCCTTCCCAATTAGATTGGAGAATGGAAACAATGTCTATCGCTCTCCTAATTTGGTCTGACCCTTGCCTGCCCGGAATGAAACCTACCTGGTCTTTATGGACATAAAGTTTAATAAAGGAAGCTAGACGGTTGGCGAGAATTTTTGTCAAAATTTTTAGGTCGTTATTAATTAGGGAGATGGGTCTGTAATTTTCAACTTCCTCGTGGTTTTTGTCAGGTTTGGGGATTACTGAGATGAACGCAGTGTTCAGGTATGGATCTAGTGGGGAGCCTGAGCTTTTAGAATTGAAAAATTTTGCCATATGGGGGGCCAAAATTTCGCCGAATGTCTTGTAGTAGGGGACTGAAAGTCCGCCCGGACCTGGAGCTGAGCCAGTCTTAAGACCCTAATAACATCCCTAATCTCCTCCGTGGAGAAGGCTCCGTCCATTAAATCTTTGTGTTCTTTGGAGATGGAGGGCAACTGAAGATTCTGAAGAAAAGAGTTGGTCAAGGGGCCTCTCTCTGCTTGGGTTGAATTATAAAGTTTGGAGAAAAATTTGTGGAAGGCAGTCATGATTTTATTTGGGTTCGCTGTTGGAGGCTGACCTACTATACGCAATTTGGGAAAAGTATGAGAGCGGTATTTGGGAGTAAGCTTTGCGGCTAACATCGGGCCAATTTTATCTTTTTGGCAGTAATATTTGGCCCCACTCCACCGAATGTGTTTCTCTGCTTAAGCTGTTAACGCTAGATTGAGCTTGAGCCTAATCGCGTCTAGACGATCTGTTAACACCTTAGATGGGTGTTTCTTGTGGTCAGCTTTTAAGGTTACAAAGGATTTTTCCAACCTTTGGATGTCAATCAGACGCTCCTTCTTGACCTGGGTCGCTATCCTGATGAGCTCACCTCGGATGGTAGCCTTGTGGGCAGCCCAGAGGGTCTCAGGGGAAATGTTGTCTACGTCATTTAGATGAAAGTATTCTTTAATGGCATCCGCTATCACCTTGGTATGGATTGGGTCGCTAAGGAACGACTCATTCAATCGCCAGTAAGAGCCCCTTTTCCCTGTAAGGATATTTTTAAGGGAAAGGAGGACCAGTGAATGGTCCGACCATGCTGTGTCTAAAATAGAAGCCTTATTAGCCAGAGGGATGAGATTTGTAGGAGTGAGTATGTGGTCAATCCTGGCGTAGGAGAGGAGAAGTGTGTAAAGTCTCTACTTTTGGGGTTCAGTTCCCTCCAAATGTCAACTAAGCCGTGGGTGTGTAGTATTTTGGCTATTCTGGTGCTTAGTTTCGTGAAGCGCATAAGCTGGTCTTTGGAGGGCCTAGTTTTATCTAAACGCCACATTGGAGTCTCCCCCTAAGATGACCTTGCCCTCCAGGAGGGGGTTTAGAGTTGCAAAGAGGCTCTGGAAAAAAGTGGCTTGACCCTTATTAGGGGCGTAGTAAGAAATTATAGAGTATAGAACTCCCCCCAGAGTGCCCTTTACAAGAATATACCTGCTCTCTGGATCAGAGAGCAGGTCAGAGATGTGGGAAAATTTGCTGTTTTTTGTGAAAAGAATTGCTACCCCTTTCGTCTTGTTTGGTGCGTTGGCGAGGTAAAAGGATGGATAGTATGAGTGGAGTAACTTGGGGTTGTATCGAATCAGAAAGTGCGTCTCCTGTAATAGCACTACATCCAGTTTAAGGGATCTGTAGTGATCAAATGCTACTCTCCTTTCCCTAGGAGAATTTAGGCCCTGAACGTTATGAGATGCCACCTTGAGATCTACTCCCTTTGAAATTTTGTCAGCCATGGGAACAGAGGGGGGGGAGGCCATCGAGCTGGCAGCCACTTACCTTTTGATGACTAATACCTTCGGCAAGGGGGTGAATGGTGTTGAGGCAACCGAAGTCTGCTTGGAGGTTGCATGGGGTCGTCTCCCGTTGACAGGCTAGAAGAGAGGAGAAGAGTTAATGGGGGGGAAAGGAGGGGAGGGATTCAAACAAAAACAGTAACAAAGACAAAGTCATGGGTCTTCTAACAAGACCCGTGGAGAGTGGCGGAGTGGATGTCCGCCAAAACCCCACTCCTAAACGTCGGTCGTCCTTGAAGGTCGACCGAAGCCCCATACCTAGAGAACACACTCGGTTCTCTGGGAATGAGTGGAGGCGCAAGGGGACCACCCCGGACCCTTGCAACAACATGTGTCTGAAACATAAACTTTGCACGTCTAAAATGTTCAACTAAAGTGAAATCAACCCATTTCACAAAACAGAGTACAAGAAAAAAATATACATGCTCGTAGTAACTGTAGAACAGGCCGTCGTCACCTGGCACCCCCCCGTCCCAACCAACCCCCCCCTGACCTAGCAGAGGGGAAGGGTCAGAGAGGCCGGGAGCGTGGAGGGAGAAAAAGGAAACCTGGCCCTAACACAAAATGAGGTGGGGATAAGGATTCTTTGAATAAAAATAAAAACCAAAAAAAAAAAAAAAAAAACAGAAGGAAGTTGGCCCTTGAAAAATGGACCCGTTTGTTCAAGTCCCAATAGAATAGTCCTGGAGGGGAGAGAACCCCCATCTCCCAGGCGGAGCTAATCCCTTGAGATTCAAACCCTCGGCAGTAGGGGAGAGGGATCCGAAATACTGCGTCTGGAGGGTGTGGAATTCAGTTGGGCTGGCAGTCGCTGAAGTCTCTCCTCACTGAGAATTGGGAACTTGTGGTGGAGGGGCCTTTAGTGACCAAATATGTCCTGGAATAGGGGACCGAATCGGTCCAAAATTTAGGGGGGTTGGAGCTCCAGCTCCGACAACAGAAGGAACTACTGCCTTAAAGGAGGTGCCCATGAGAGGACATTGGAGTGTGGAGATCTGGACGATCTCTTACGGTGGTCTACCGTCCTTGCTCTTCTTAGAGGGACCCTTGTTCCAAAGGGGGATATAGGACTGGCAGGAGAGGGGCGTTTGGCTGACCCCAATGACGGTGTGGAGAAGTCCATGGGTGCCTCCTGAGATATTAATTTCAGGGACAGGAACAGTCTTTCACCATCAGGGAGGTTGGAAAATGAGTGGGTCTTACCCTGAATTGAGAACTTAACAGCAAAGGGGAAGGACCAGCGGTACTTGATGTCCCCTTGCATTAGGACCGTTAGGAGAGGTTTGCGGGCTCGTCTTCTTTGGATGGTGGAAGGAGCCAAATCTGCAAAAACCTGCATCTGGTGCCCCCAGTGTTGTAGCTTAGGCTTCAGGCGAGATTGTCGCATGACCTCCTCTTTAACAGCATAAAAGTGCGGTTTTACAATAATATCTCTGGGAGTTCCATCTTTTCTGGGGGGTCCTAATGCCCTGTGTGCTCTGTCCAGTTCTAGACGATGCGGCGGGATATTTGGGATGAGCTCTGAGATAATGTCCCGAACCGTGAGGGGAATATCTGTGAAGGATTCTGGAAGGCCTCTAATTCTGAAATTATACTTCCTGGACCTATTTTCAAGTTCGTTGATCCTGGAGAGGGCCGTATGAAGTTGTTCTTGGATGGTCTGGATGTGCCCTGCATTTTGGTTGGTTCTGGAGACTGTATTTTCAATTTTTTCCTCCGTGGCTTCTGTTCTGAAACCCAAACTAGTTAGGTCCGATTTAATAGTGTTGGTGATCTGGATTGCTGTGTTGGCCAGTCCTCTCTCTAAAAGAGTAGAGAATTTAGCAAAAAGGTCCTCCTGGAGTGTGGTTATGTCCCTGACTGAGTAGCCAGGGGACGAATTTGCAGATGTGAGAGGTTGAGAAGGCATGGAAGGGGATAGGGCATATTCCTCCGGATGCATGCTGATCAAGGGCTCCGTGGAGGCCTTGTGCTTATGAGGGCCAGGAGGGGCTGCCTGGGACATGCTGGGGGCTCCCTGTGCCGCTTGGGCATAAGTCAGAGTCGGTGGGGTAAGTACTGGCCTGTATTCTGGCGCCTTGGCCTGTGCGGCTGCATGAGGCAGGTTAAACTCCGTGCCGGCGGCCATCTTGGTACTCCCGTCCACCCCCGCCAAGTCAAATTGCGGGCCGAGGTCCCAGCGTACTGAGGGACCTGACATCTCTGCGTGCTCCCCTGGGGTTCTCGAACCCAGATGGGCAGACGGGATGCTCCTCCGTGGGCTGTGGCGGTGACAGTGCGGCTCGTTAGTCCGGGGTGGTGTGGAGCTCCCGGCTCAAGCAGCCATGTCGGAGCTCTCGCGCATGCGCACTGAAACTGGAACAATTTCATAAGGGTACAATGTAGCATGACCACACAATTGTCATTCAAAGAGTGACAGCGCTGAAAGCTGAAAATTGGCCTGAGCAGGAAGGGGGTATAAGTGCCCAGTAAGCAAGTGGTTAATGCAGAAGAGACAAAGCATGTCTCTTCTGCATTAAAACTCCTTAGTGTTTGCCCACTTTTTTTTTTCCCCATAAAGGTTCACTTTAATTCAAACAATACTCTGCCAGAAGGGTATCTATGGAAAATAGCACCCATGGGAAGCGCTGAAATTGCGCCCATGTACAGTCATCCGACAATGATATTTTAGATATCTTTACCATACTCAAACTCAAAACTGCAAGTCAAGCTTGTTAATCATTTAATTAACAATATATACATAACAGAGACTGGTTGATTCACTAACCCAGCATGCTGTTTTGCAGTCCACTTCTGTACTGTGTGACAGCACAGTCTCTCCAAGCTTTGGCCAGTTGCATTAGCAACACTCCCACTGCTTTGCTGTGAGTGTCGTAGGCAGAGGCGGCTCTAGGCTTTGGGAGGCCTTAGGCAAAACTTAGACATGAGGCCCCTCTCATGCCCATAATGGGAAAAATAATTAAAGCGAAAAAATAATAACTGGGTGCCCCCCCCACAGCGCTGTCGGCTTCCCTCCTCTTCTCCTCCGCAGACTGGGGGATCTTCAGGAAAAGGGGCTGATAAATATGTCATTTACCAGCCCCTTCCTTTTCTAAATGAACACAGTGAGTGATTGGTACTGATCACTCACTGTGTTCATTCATAACTGAAGCATAGTAAACTGTTTTCTCTGCTTCAGTTTATGAATGAACAGGAGCCTCTGTCTCCTGTTCATTCATTTGCAGTGCAGCTGAGGCTACAGAGAAAGGGACTGGGGAATGTGTGTCCTCAGTCCCTTTCTCTGTGTCAAAAGTGAGACTTCAGGGGTCTGTTTAGACCCCTGATATCTCACCAAAGAAACCAAAAAACTCACCAAAAAACGTAATTTTTGTTTTTAAAAAAATTGTAAAAAAATGAATATAATCAGACTAAAATTTCTAATCAGACCAAAAAGCCATGCCTAATATGTAGCATAATTTAGCCGCACTCACTGTTTTCTGCAGTGCGCTGTGTATGCCACAGGTCACCATCTCCCTAGTAGGGGCCCCAGTGCATTACTTTGTCCATGATGCTATTATGATGGCACTTTACAATGGTGGTAAACATGTGTAGGAGAGGAAAATGGAGGGTATGACAGCGGGTAGTATGTACATGAGAGGGGTGCAGAGTGTATATGGGGGGTAGTATGTACATGAGAGGGGTGCAGAGTGTATGTGGGGGGTAGTATGTACATGAGAGGGGTGCAGAGTGTATGTGGGGGGGTAGTATGTACATGAGAGGGGTGCAGAGTGTATGTGGGGGGTAGTATGTATATGTAAGCAGTGCGGAGTGTATGGCGGTGGGTAGTATGTACATGAGAGGAGTGCGGAGTGTATGGCGGAGGGTAGTATGTACATGAGAGCAATGTGGAATGTATGTGGGTGGTAGTATGTACATGAGAGCAGTGTGGAGTGTATGGCAGTAGGTAGTATGTACATGAGAGGAGTGTGGAGTGTATAGCGGTGGGTAGTATGTACATGAGAGCAGTGTGGAGTGTATGTGGGTGGTAGTATGTACATGAGAGCAGTGTGGAGTGTATGGCAGTGGGTAGTATGTACATGAGAGCAGTGTGGAGTGTATGGCGGTGGGTAGTATGTACATGAGAGCAGTGTGGAGTGTATGGCAGTGGGTAGTATGTACATGAGAGGAGTGTGGAGTGTATGGCGGAGGGTAGTATGTACATGAGAGCAATGTGGAGTGTATGTGGGTGGTAGTATGTACATGAGAGCAGTGTGGAGTGTATGGCAGTGGGTAGTATGTACATGAGAGCAGTGTGGAGTGTATGGCGGTGGGTAGTATGTACATGAGAGCAGTGTGGAGTGTATATAGGAGGGTAGTATGTACATGAGAGCAGTGTGGAGTATATATAGGTGGGTAGTATGTACATGAGAGCAGTGTGGAGTAAATATAGGTGAGTAGTATGTACATGAGAGCAGTGTGGAGTGTATATAGGTGGGTAGTATGTACATGAGAGCAGTGTGGAGTATATATAGGTGGGTAGTATGTACATGAGAGCAGTGTGGAGTGTATGTGGGGGGTAGTATGTACATGAGGAGTGCGAAGTGTATATGGGGGGTAGTATGTACATGAGAGGAGTGGGAAGTATTGGGGTAGTATGACATGAGAGGGTTGCAGATGGTATAAAAGTGGTATATGGTGTGATTTATTGCTCTAGCACTGCAGAGACCACTTTGCAGTGGCATGCATAGAGCAACTGAAGTTAGCAGCACAGCACCAGGCCTGGCCTCCTATTGTGCTGCAGACACTGCTCTCATCGTCCCCTCACCCATCTGAAGTCCCTGCATACAAGTCGCAAGTGTTCCCATAAAGCTGCCAGCTCACCTCCCTCCACACCTGACAAAATGAACTCCTGCATGTCCGTGCTTGCATCCATCCCTCCTGGGTTCAGCAGCGGCCGTCAGCTCCGCCTCTATAATCTGTCCTCAGGCAGCGCTGGAGCCTCGAGGACACTGAGAGAGGGGGCGCTGGAGAGTGCCGAGGGAGGCAGAGAGAGGAGACTTCAGGTCGGTGCAGCGCTGGTCATATAGCAGCGCTGTAGTGTTCGCTCATCCCACTAGCTTGGGGACACTGACCGTGAGATATTCCCTGCCACTCACACACACACGGGTCAGGCAAATTAGGTGATCGCGGGGCCCCTATGAGTGCGAGGCCTAAGGCAATCGCCTAATTTGCCTAATTAGAGAGCCGCCTCTGGTCGTAGGGTCACTCCCCCCTGTATCTGAAATCCCTATGAGTTGCCAAACTTGCACATCAGAGTCTCCTCATTCACATCAAGAGCCCCCCTTCACATCAGTGTTCTCCGCGTCCCCCTTACATCAGAGTCTTAGAGCACCTTTCACATGAGAAGCCCCAACACATCAGTGCCCTCAAAGCACTCTCACATCAGTGTCCTAACTTATAATTAGTATAACAGTAGCAAAATGGCAGAGGGCAGGAGACAGTGCACATCTGGACAGAGGCGGACTTCCATCCTTATCTGAAAGCTGGGAGTGATGCTGAATGCTGCGCAGTCAGGATCAGCATCATGCGTTTCCATGATGTGGCACCAGTGGAGAATGGTGCTAAATATTTCGGGGGGGGGGGGGGCATCAAACTAACGTGTCCTGAGACATGCTTGGGAGTCCTAAGACTCTCTGGCCAATTGGGTCTCAGGAGCTGCTTCCTGATTGGCCAGGAAGAGAATCAGAAAGACAGTAGCGAATATTAATTTGCTTTTGTCACACAAGTGGGTGGGCTCGGGGTGCAGTGCTCTGTGCCACGAGCCCACCATTTTTTAAGCCAATTAGAGTCTTAGGCTCTAATCATGTGTTTAACCACTTAAGGACTGAGCCTCTTTCTGAGATTTGTTGTTTACAAATTAAAACTGTTTTTTTTTGCTAGAAAATTACTTAGAACCCCCAAACATTATACATTTTTTTTCTAACAGCCTAGAGAATAAAATGGCGGTCTTTGCAATACTTTCTGTCACACTGTATTCGCGCAGCGGTCTTTTTTTGGAAAAAATACACTTTTTTTAATTCAAAAATAAGACAACAGTTAAGTTAGCCCAATTTTTTTTTTATATTGTGAAAGATAATGTTACCCAACATGTCATGCTTCAAAATTGCACCACTCGTGGAATGGCAACAAACTTTTACCTTTTTAAAAAGGCGACGTTTAAAAAATTTTACAGGTTAATGAATGAAAAAAAAATTCTACAGGTTGCATGTTTTGAGTTACAAAGGAGGTCTAGAGTTAGAATTATTGCTCTCGCTCTACCGATCGTGGAGATACCTCACATGTGTGGTTTGAACACCGCTTTCATATGTGGGCGCTACTCACGTATGCGTTCGCTTCTGCACGCGAGCTGGTCGGGACGGACCGCGTTTAAAAATTTTTTTTTTTTCTTATTTATTTTACCTTTTATTTTTAATTTTTACACTGTTTTTTTTTTTTTTAAAAATGGTGTCACTTTTATTTCTATTACAAGGAATGTAAACATCCCTTGTTATAGAAAAAAAAGCATGACAGGACCTCTTAAATATGAGATCTGGGGTCATAAAGACCTCAGATCTCATAATTACACTAAAATGCAATTAAAAAAAGGCCCTCTAAGAGCTATGGGCGAAAGCGATGTTTTGACGTCGCTTCCGCCCTGCATTGTTATGGAGACGGGTGGGGGCCATCTTCCCCTCACTCGTCTCCATGCCCAGCAAGGGTGAAGATCCGATCACCTCTGCCGCTGCCGATGGCTCCGTTAAGCAGCAGAGGGCACTGGAGCGTGGCAGAGACCACTTTTATCTGAAACTGCACCGCTTACTGAAGATACCAGGGTTATGGCAGCTAGCTGCTGCCATAGCGATATTCCTCTTCAAAGTACCAACGTATAACGACGGTGGGCGGTCCGGAAGTGGTTAAAAAAAACCCATTGGAATCCATGTGTCCGGCGCTCTGCATGTAGATTAGGGGCCGGGTGCATGGAATAGGGGGACGCCACTGTGTGGCACCATAAATAGAGGATGCTAGGGAAATCTGTGATTTCACAATAAAATAAGTGCTTTGATCTACTAGCTGGATGGGGTTGCTTTGAAGTGCTAGCAAAAGTTTTGGAAATGCTGGGAATAGCACCCCCTACCCAAACATCCCCCTGGCACCACCCCTGTGTGACACCCCTTTTCAAATGGCACATGCCATACATGCCACACCCTTGATATACCACTGCACACTGTACTCCACAAATATAATGATGGGTACACCGACAGATTTGATTTTTGATTTGGGACAGTAAACTTCAGAATTCGAACTTGGTGTGCTGGCTTTCACTGAACCTATGCAGCTTTGTCAATAAGAAAATGGCAGAGTACAAATAAATAGTAGTTAACATTAGACATGTGCACTGCCGAAAAAATTTGTTTGTTTTAGTTTTTTACGTAAATTCGGAATTTGAAAATCCGAAAATTCAAAAATTCGGAAATTCGAAAATTTGGAAATTCAAAAATTCGGAAATTCTAACATTTGGAAATTCAAAAATCTGGAAATTCAAAAATCCATAATTTGAAAATGTGTAATTCGGAAATTCGGTAATTCATAAAATTGAAAAATACGGAATTTTGAAAATTTGGAATTCGGAAATTTGAAAATTCGGAAATTTGAAAATTCGGAAATTCAAAAATTCGTAATTCGAAGATTTTAAAATTTGACAATTCAGAAATTTCAAAATTCAAAAATCTGAAAATTCGAAAATAAGAAAGGAAAATTCGAAAATAAGAAAGGAAAATTCGAAAATAAGAAAGGAAAATCCGAAAATTAGAAGGAACGAAAATCCAAAAATCCTAAATAATAATTTAATAAATAATAATAATTTGGCTGTTAGTGAACGAATACAAATTTATCTGAAGTTACAAATTATCCGAAATAAAGAATGCCGCATCTAAACAAATGGAAAGAAACTCAATAATAATAAGTAATAATACGTTTTTATTATTATTATTTATTATTAATTTGTTACATTCCATTTGTTTAGATATGGCATTCGTTATTACGGATAATTCCTAACATTGGATAAATTCGTATTCGTTACTTTCACTAACAGCCAAATTTGAAAGGAAATTCCAATAATGTAATAGTAATAGTTAATTTTCAAATTTTTGTTCTTATTTTAGGATTTTGGTTCTTTTGAATTATCGGATTTTGGTTCTTTTGAATTTTCGGATTTTCATTCTTCTTTTTGGATATCCGAATTTTTGAATTTCCGGATTTTCGAATTTCGAATTTCCAAGAATATTCGGAAAAATTTGAAAATTCGGATATTTCCGAATTAACAAATTTGTTTAAATTTGTTAAAAAACTAATTTGGAACTAAACGAATTGCACATGTGTAGTTAACATACAATCAATGCTTGGTGCTGTATGTGTGATAAAAACAACACAATTTGGGTCAATGCCAAAGCATGTGTGCATGTGCCTGGCTCACCTATGGCTTAAAGTGGCGAGTCCCTTCGGCCTCAGGAGTGTAATTTTAGGGAATGCAGTACCTGTGTATTATAAAGAGCTTAGTTTACTTTGAAGTAGAGCAGGGATATGCAATTAGCGGACCTCCAGCTGTTGCAGAACTACAAGTCCCATGAGGCATAGTAAGACTCTGACAGCCACAAGCATGACACCCAGAGGCAGAGCATGATGGGACTTGTAGTTTTGCAACAGCTGGAGGTCCGCTAATTGCATATCCCTGGAGTAGAGGATAAAATAACTGTAGGGACAATGCACAGGATATCTGATCATTTTGCATTTGGCAATGCACCAATCTCTATTCCCAGCTCCATGCACAAGGCGAAATAAGACTTTGCCACTTGCTACACCAGAGATTTAAATATCTCTTAGATAAGACTATGTTTATTTTGTGCAGTGACTACAGTAGTCAACATAGAGGTAGCTACAGATTTTCAGCAACATAATTCCAAATGTGGTATTAACAAATTTACTTAAGGAAAATAGATGAGGCCAGACTGGAAGTGAATGTATACCTCCAAGCTGTTTGACCAGGCACTCTTTTTGCAATGAAATTGAATCCCTGCCTGAGTACCACTGATTTCTCTAAGATTGGGTAATCTGATGGGACTTTTATCCATAATCTCCAAACAGTACTTAAAGAATTTCACTCCTATTTTTCAACCTTATACTCGGCTACTCGTGATCCTCAGGAATAGAATTTTGAAGACTTTTTTTCTCAGGCATTGATCCTTTGCTTATCAACGGCACATGGAAATTTTATGGATAAGGCTATAACAACGGAAGAAGTACTTGTGGCCATCAAACAGTATAAATCTTCTAAAGCTCCTGGGCCAGATGGCTTCATGGTCTTATACTTTTAAAATAATTTGACCCACAATTGGATATCCACCGGGCTGAATATTTAAATACGCTTTGACAAGGGACCCTATTAGATATGGATTCTAAGAGAGTCTACATTTGTTTAGCACCCAAGCCAAATAAAGACCCAAGAATTTAATTAATTAGAAGACAATTTTATTGATAAACTGCACCTTAAATTACTCACCAAAATATGTGCATCCAGACTTTTTGGTTTTATAAACCAATATATTAACACCGGTCGTGTGGGATTTATCCCAATCAGGTAGGCAGCAGATCAAATCAGAGGAGCAATAGATCTCCACTGAGCTCTAATTGGGATGGCGATAGGTAGAGAAAGGGAATGTTACTGTCACTTGACTTACGCAAGGCCTTTGATATGGTATCGTGGCTCTACCGATTTGGAATCCTGCCCAAATGGAATTTGGGCCCTCAGTTTCTTATGCAGACTTTGTATTCTAATCCTTAGGCTCAAATAATATTAAAAGGTTCTAAATCAGCTCCCAATATTATTGACTCAGGCACTAGGCAAGGATCTCCATTGTCACCCCTTTTATTTATCATAGCAATTGAAACTTTAGCTATTGCTGTTTGAATCAACCCTAATATACTAGGTTTTGAAAGTGGGAATAAGCATCACAAATTAGCTCTTTTGCTGATGATTTGTTTATTTTTTTATTACCTCCCCCAACACTACCGTCTCAAATTTATTTGAACTGTTGGGCCAATTTAAAAACATATCAGTACTTAAGGTAAACCCAGAGAAACTGTTACATAGTTGGTATGGGTGAATAAAGACACCAGTCTATCCAGTTCAAACTGTGTGGGTGTGTGTGTGTTTATGTCAATAAATATCTCTGTCAATTGTATTAGCTAAGATGCCCACCTAAGAGTTTTTTTTTTTAAATAATGAACACTTCCTGCTGACACCGCCAATTGTGTAAGGGAGTTCCACATCCTTACCGTTCTGACAGTAAAGGACCCTCTTTGCAGTTTAAGGTTAAACCGCCTCTCCTTCAACTAGATTGGCCACGTGTCTTCTTATACTCCCTGAGAGAAGTTTTCCCCCTATGTTAGAATCCCAATTTGTACTGTAAATCACTATCATATCTCCTTTTAAGCGTCTTTTCTCCAGGGTGAGTTTAACCACTTGCCTACTGGGCACTTTCATCCACTTCCTGCCCAGGCCAATTTTTAGCTTTCAGTGCTCTCACACTTTGAATGACAAATAGTCATGCAACACTGTACCCATATGAAATTTACATTTGCGTCCCTTTTTTCACACAAATAGAGCTTTCTTTTGGTGGTATTTAATCACTAGTGGGTTTTTTTATTTTTTGTGCTATAAATAAAAAAAGACCAAAAATTTTGTGAAAAAATGCCTTTCTTTGTTTCTGTCATAAAATTTAGAAAATTAGTAATTTTTCTTCATACATTTTGGCCAAAATTTATACTGCTACATATGTTTGATAAGAATAACCCAAATCGGTGTATATTATTTGGTCTTTGTGAAAGTTATAGAGTCTACAAGCTATAGTGCCAATCATTTAAAAGTGATCACACCTGATGTACTGCTGTCCTATCTCATTTCTTGAGACACGAACAAGTCAGGAAAGTACAAATACCCTCCAAATGACCCCTTTTTGGAAAGTAGACATTTCAAGATATTTAGTAGGTCGCATGGTGAGTTTTTTGAAGTTGTAATTTTTTTCCCACAATTCTTTGCAAAATGAAGATTTTTTTTTTTACAAAATTGTCATATTAACAGGTAATTTCCCTAACAGAGCATATGCATACTTGCAACTACACCCAAAAACACATTCTGCTACTCCTCCTGAGTAGGGATGAGCCGAACACCCCCCGATTCGGTTCGCACCAGAACCCGCGAACGGACCGAAAGTTCGCACGAACGTTAGAACCCCATTGACGTCTATGGGACTCGAACGTTCGAAATCAAAAGTGCTCATTTTAAAGGCTAATTTGCATGGTATTGTCCTAAAAAGGGTTTGGGGACCCGGGTCCTACCCCAGGGGACATGTATCAATGCAAAAAAAAGTTTTAAAAACGGCCGTTTTTTCGGGAGCAGTGATTTTAATGATGCTTAAAGTAAAAAAAAAAAAAGTGAAATATTCCTTTAAATATCGTACCTGGGGGGTGTCTATAGTATGCCTGTAAAGTGACGCGTGTTTCCCATGTTTAGAACAGTCCCTGCACCAAATGTCATTTTTAAAGGAAAAAATCTCATTTAAAACTGCTTGCGGGTTTAATGTCATGTCGGGTCATGGCAATATGGATGAAAATCAGTGAGACAAACGGCATGGGTACCCCCCAGTCCATTACCAGTCCCTTTGGGTCTTGTATGGATATTAAGGGGAACCCCGCACCCAAATTAAAATAAGGAAAGGTGTGGGGCCACCAGGCCCTATATACTCTGAACAGCAGTATACAGGCGGTGCAAACAAGACAGGGACTGTAGGTTTGTTGTTAAGTAGAATCTGTTTGTAATTTTGAACATTTTTAACGTGTTTAGCTCCAGCCAAAAAATCTTTTCTAAGCTTTTTGGAAAACATAGGGAAGGGTTATCACCCCTGTGACATTTGTTTTGCTGTCTTTCCTCCTCTTCAGAAGATTTCACCTCACTTTTTTGTCCCAATGAAAAATGTTTTTTGAAAATTTGGGTTTTTTTGTGGAACAAGGATTGGAAAGCATCAGTGGAAAGGAGAACTTGTTTTCCCATATTAACTCTTACAGGAGAGAATTTCCCTTCCTAGGGGTAGATTTCATCTCACTTCCTGTTGTCTCCTTCCGTTTGCAAGTAGGAGTCGTTTGTAAGTTAGATGTTTGAAAGTAGGGTCCTGCCCTATATACTCAGCAGAAATTTGGGCCTTAGGTGTTGCTGTGGCCACAACACTGTAAGCCCTCACAGGGCCCTGCTGTGAAATATTAGATCAAGAATTGTAATTACATGCCCCTGTTGAACAGGAGCTGAAGAATTAGGCCTTAGGCACTGGTGCTGGTGCCACAACACTGCAACCCCTCACAGACACTCTAGTTGGAACGCAGGAACGAGCCCTGCTGCAAATTATTGCTTCAAAAATTGTAATTACACGCCCCTGTTAGACAGGGGCAGAAAAATTGGGCCTTAGGCACTGGTGCTGGTGCCACAACACTGCAACCCCTCACAGACACTCTAGTTGGAACGCAGGAACGAGCCCTGCTGCAAAGTATTGCATCAAAAATTGTAATTACACGCCCCTGTTAGACAGGGGCAGAAAAATTGGGCCTTAGGCACTGGTGCTGGTGCCACAACACTGCAACCCCTCACAGACACTCTAGTTGGAACGCAGGAACGAGCCCTGCTGCAAAGTATTGCATCAAAAATTGTAATTACACGCCCCTGTTAGACAGGGGCAGAAAAATTGGGCCCTAGGCACTGGTGCTGGTGCCACAACACTGCAACCCCTCACAGACACTCTAGTTGGAATGCAGGAACGAGCCCTGCTGCAAAGTATTACATCAAAAATTGTAATTACACGCCCCTGTTAAACAGGGGCTGAAAAATTGTGCCTTAGGCACTGGTGGTGGCGCCCAGAACCAAAAATGTTCTTACAAGCTATCAGCGTGATGATTGAGGAGGAAGAGGATAATTACTCAGGGATAGTCACTCAGCATCAGCATAGGCAGTCTTTGAAGGGATCTGAGATTTCAAAAAAAATTATTCGGTTACATCAGCATCAGGTGCTTGGTAGCTGGTGGTGATCCAAGACTCATTCATTTTTATGAAGGTCAGCCGATCGACCGAGTCGGTGGACAGACGCACCCTGTGATCGGTTACCACGCCTCCAGCAGCACTGAATGTGCGTTCCGAAAGAACGCTGGATGCAGGACAGGCCAGTAGCTCAATTGCATACTGTGCAAGCTCTGGCCAGTGATCCATCCTCAAGACCCAGTAACCCAGAGGATTTTCGGTGGGAAAGGTGTCCAAGTCTGATCTTGCCCCTAGGTATTCCTGCACCATGTAAAACAGACGCTGGCGATGGTTGCTGGAACCGATCATACCTTGGGGCTGCGGACCAAAAAATTGTCTGAACGCATCGGTCAGACGGCCACCTTCTCCACCGCTCCTTCTTTGACTGACCGAAGCCTCAGCAACACGTTGTCCAGAAACAGGAGTTTGTAACCTCCCAGTCTCTGGGAACGCGTTGCACAGACCTTTCTGCAAGGCCTCCCGAAGATGTTTCATCCTCTGCTCCCTCTGCGATGGCAAGATAAGGTCCGCAACCTTACCCTTGTAACGTGGATCAAGGAGGGTTGCCAGCCAGTATTGGTCCTTCTCCTTGATACCACGAATACGAGGATCCTTACGCAGGCTTTGCAGGATCAGGGAGGCCATGCAGCGTAGGTTTGCTGAGGCATTCGGTCCGGAGTCCTCTGGGTCACTAAGAACGACATGGTCCGCAGCCACCTCCTCCCAGCCACGTACAAGTCCATGTGTTTCTTGGGACTGATCCCTTAAAGACTGCTGCTGATGCTGAGTGCCAGGCTCCACCTCCATACTGACACAATCTTCCTCCTCTTCCTCCTCGTCCTCTTCCTGTGTGATCGGCGGGCACGCAGGAACACTGTCTGGATAAAGGGGGCCTTGAGAGCTAAGGAAGTCCTCCTCTTCCTGCCTCTGTTCTGCCTCAAGTGCCCTGTCCATTATTCCACGCAGCGTGTGCTCCAACAGGTGGACAAGGGGGACAGTGTCACTGATGCATGCACTGTCACTGCTCACCATCCTCGTGGCCTCCTCGAATGGTGACAGGACAGTGCATGCATGGCCAACGTTGAGTTCCACCTGGTGGGCATGTCACAGATTAGGCGGTTCTTGGGCAGGTTAAACTCCTTTTGGAGGTCCGTCAGCCGAGCACTGGCATTATATGACCGGCGGAAATGCACACAGACTTTCCTGGCCTGCCTCAGGACATCCTGTAAGCCCGGGTACCTGCCCAAGAACCGCTGCACCACCAAGTTAAGGACGTGAGCCAAACAGGGCACATGGGTCATTTGTCCCTGTCGGAGGGCAGAGAGGAGGTTGGTGCCATTGTCGCAAACCACCATTCCTGCCTTAAGTTGGCGTGGCGTCAACCACCTCTGAACCTGCCCCTGCAGAGCTGACAGAACCTCTGCCCCAGTGTGGCTCCTGTCCCCCAAGCACACCAGCTCAAGCACCGCATGGCATCTTTTGGCCTGCGTACTTGCGTAGCCCCTTGAACGCCTACGGAGCACCGCTGGTTCCGAGGAAGAGGCCATGGAGGAAGAAGAAGAGGAGGGGGTGGAGGAGAGAGGTGTGTCACAATCAGCATTTTGGAGGCGTGGTGGCGGAACAACCTCCAACACTACTGCACCTTGTCCTGCATCCTTCCCAGCTGCCAGCAGAGTCACCCAATGCGCCGTGAAACTTAGGTAACGTCCCTGTCCATGCCTGCTGGACCATGAGTCAGCGGTAATATGCACCTTACCGCTGACCGCCCTGTCCAGCGAGGCATGGACATTGCCTTCCACATGCCGGTAGAGAGCCGGAATCGCCTTCCGTGAGAAAAAGTGGCGTTTGGGTACCTGCCACTGAGGAACCGCACATTCCACAAACTCACAGAAGGGGGCAGAGTCTACCAACTGAAAAGGCAGCAGTTGAAGTGCTAGCAATTTTGCCAAGCTAGCATTCAACCGCTGGGCATGTGGATGGCTGGGAGCAAACTTCTTTCGGCGGTGCAGCAGCTGGGGCAGGGAAATTTGCCTGGTACAATCTGACGTCGGTGTACCAAAAGCAGATTGCCCACAAGTACTTGGCTGTGACACACCTAATTCTACACCTTCATTCCTCTCAGTGCAGGTCTCAGAGAGGACTGAAGGTCTAGTGGGGTTGGAAATCTCAGCTGATGAGGAGCAAGGAGAGATCCTCTTTGTTCTTTGGTGTGGGTCTTTTAGATACGCTTGCCAACGAACTGCATGGCAGGTCAACATATGTCTGGTCAAGCATGTGGTACCCAAGCGGGAGATATTTTGGCCACGCGAGATACGCTTGAGACATATGTTGCAAATAGCAGCGGTGCGATCTGATGCACTCGTCTCAAAAAAGGCCCACACCAAAGAACTTTTTGAATAACGCGCAGAGACTGCAGCGCCCTGCACATGTGGAGCTTTGGGGTGTGATGCAGTCAATGTGCTGCCCTTAGGCTGGCCCCTGGAGGGCATCCTGCCTCGTTGGTGATGTGCTGCCGCCTCCTCCTCCTCCTCCTCCTCCTCCTCCTCCTCCTCTCTCCTATCAGGCACCCACGTTGAGTCAGTGACCTCATCATCTCCTCCCTCCTCATCACTGGAGCAAACCTGGCAGTATGCTGCAGCAGGGGGAGCATGACTGCCAGATTGCTGTCCTTCTTGGGCACCCCCTCTGTCCGCGCTCATGTTACTGCCTTCATCGAGCTCAGTATCGTCATCAGAGCCTTCCAAACGCTGGGCATCCTCCTGGAGCATGTACCCAACACTGTGGTCAAACAGTTCGAGGGAATCCTCATGAGGACATGGTGGAGCTAGGGAAGGAGTCACTGATGACATTGAGCTGAGGGAAGAGGCCGCTGCTTTGCCAGACAAAGCACCCTGGGCATGGGTGAGAGAGGATGAGGAGGATGAGGACGGCTTGGTCATCCACTCGACCAAGTCTTCCGCATGTTGCGGCTCAACATGGCCAGCTGCCGAAAAAAAGGCCAAGCGTGTCCCATGGCCACGTGCTGATGAGGATGCACCGTCTCCACGACCAGCACTAGACACAGAGCCTGCTTGCCCTCTCTTATTGGCTTGTGACTGTCTGCCTCTCCTTCTTGGCCTTCCAGACATACTAATGGCCTGTAGCTGCACTAAGCTGGGATAGAACACCTGTAATTTTCTTCAAGTAGCTTTATATACTGTAACCAGACAAGCCTGCCTGTCAGTAGGAAGATAACAGGAACGGATCTAGCTGAACACTGTGAGCAGGACGCACTGTACTAAATGTAAATAGTCTAGCTGCCTGACCGTGGTACTAATAGGATCAAATAGAACACCTGTAATTTTCTTCAGGTAGCTTTATATACTGTAACCAGACAAGCCTGCCTGTCAGTAGGAAGATAACAGGAACGGATCTAGCTGTACACTGTGAGCAGGACGCACTGTACTAAATGTAAATAGTCTAGCTGCCTGACCGTGGTACTAATAGGATCAAATAGAACACCTGTAATTTTCTTCAGGTAGCTTTATATACTGTAACCAGACAAGCCTGCCTGTCAGTAGGAAGATAACAGGAACGGATCTAGCTGAACACTGTGAGCAGGACGCACTGTACTAAATGTAAATAGTCTAGCTGCCTGACCGTGGTACTAATAGGATCAAATAGAACACCTGTAATTTTCTTCAGGTAGCTTTATATACTGTAACCAGACAAGCCTGCCGGTCAGTAGGAATTTAACAGGAACGGATCTAGCTGAACACTGTGAGCAGGACGCACTGCACTAAATGTAAATAGCAGGAACGGATCTAGCTGAACACTGTGAGCAGGACGCACTGCACTAAATGTAAATAGTCTAGAAGATAACAGGAACGGATCTAGCTGAACACTGTGAGCAGGACGCACTGCACTAAATGTAAATAGTCTAGAAGATAACAGGAACGGATCTAGCTGAACACTGTGAGCAGGACGCACTGCACTAAATGTAAATAGCAGGAACGGATCTAGCTGAACACTGTGAGCAGGACGCACTGCACTAAATGTAAATAGCAGGAACGGATCTAGCTGAACACTGTGAGCAGGACGCACTGCACTAAATGTAAATAGCAGGAACGGATCTAGCTGAACACTGTGAGCAG
Organism: Aquarana catesbeiana; assembly: GCF_042186555.1. NCBI lineage: Eukaryota > Metazoa > Chordata > Amphibia > Anura > Ranidae > Aquarana > Aquarana catesbeiana. Next base: position 65,521,581 of record NC_133336.1, on the reverse strand, counting down.
GACGCACTGCACTAAATGTAAATAGCAGGAACGGATCTAGCTGAACACTGTGAGCAGGACGCACTGCACTAAATGTAAATAGCAGGAACGGATCTAGCTGAACACTGTGAGCAGGACGCACTGCACTAAATGTAAATAGCAGGAACGGATCTAGCTGAACACTGTGAGCAGGACGCACTGCACTAAATGTAAATAGCAGGAACGGATCTAGCTGAACACTGTGAGCAGGACGCACTGCACTAAATGTAAATAGCAGGAACGGATCTAGCTGAACACTGTGAGCAGGACGCACTGCACTAAATGTAAATTGCAGGAACGGATCTAGCTGAACACTGTGAGCAGGACGCACTGCACTAAATGTAAATAGTCTAGAAGATAACAGGAACAGATCTAGCTGAACACTGTGAGCAGGACGCACTGCACTAAATGTAAATAGCAGGAACGGATCTAGCTGAACACTGTGAGCAGGACGCACTGCATTAAATGTAAATAGTCTAGATAGAAGATAACAGGAACGGATCTAGCTAAACTGAATACAGTGTATATATATATATGCAACACCTGGGATGCATATATATACACAATACACTGTAAGTGCAGCTAACTGACTGACTGTTCTGCCTAATCTATCTAACTCAAATCAAATGACACTGTCTCTCTCTCTCTCTATCTCTCAGCACACCGGAACACACACTACACAGGGCCGCCGTGCAGGCGGCCTTATATAGTGTGGGGTGTGTACTAAATCCCCTGAGCCATAATTGGCCAAAGCCACCCTGGCTTTGGCCAATTACAGCTCTCTCTACTGACAGCGCTGTGATTGGCCAAGCATGCGGGTCATAGTGCATGCTTGGCCAATCATCAGCCAGCAATGCACTGCGCTGCCGCAGTGAATTATGGGCCGTGACGCGCCACACGAATTTAGCGCGAACGGCCCATAACGTTCGCAATTCGGCGAACGATCGAACAGCCGATGTTCGAGTCGAACATGGGTTCGACTCGAACACGAAGCTCATCCCTACTCCTGAGTATGGCGATAACACATGTGTGGAATTTTTTCACAGCCCAGCCACATACAGAGGCCCAACATGCAAGGAACACCATCAGGTGTTCTAGGGACATAAATTACACATCTAACGTCATGACGACATATCACACTTTTGAAGGCCCTAGAGCACCAGGACAATGAAATTGCCCACAAAATGACCCAATTTTGGAAAGCAAACACCCCAACGTATAATCTATGAGGCATGAGTCTTTTGAACATGTAATTTTTCCCAGAAGTTTTTGGAAAATGTGGAAAAAAAAATGAAAACGCATTTTTTTTTTACACAAAGTTGTCCATTTATAAGATATTTCTAACACATAGCATGTACATAGCAAAAATAACACCCCAAAATACATTCTGCTACTCCTCCTGGAGACTTTTACACAGCCTGGCAACATACAGAGGCCCAACATCCAAGTAGCACCGTCAGGCATTCTAGGCGCATAAATTACACATATAATTTCCTGACAACCTATCATTTTTGAAAGCCTTTCATATTTCTAACACATAGCATGTACATACCAAGAATTACACTCCAAAATAAAATCTATTGAGGAAAGGGTAAGAAAAATGTTATCTGTAGTTTTAGTAGTGTCCACAGAGGAGAGAATTGGTCCAGGCAGCAGACAGGGATGTGCTTAGCAACAATAGTAATTATCCAGGCAGCAGGCAGGACCTATAGTCAACACAAGGATATTGTCAGCACAACCAAAGGATTAGTCCATAGGAATTGTCCAGGCAGAGATAGCCAGCACAGCCATAATATTGGTCCTGGTACACTGTTACCTGCAGACACTCATTATAGCCCTTCATAAACATACTGCCTCTTGCTACATTTAATTATTTACATAGTCCAGGTAGCAGGCAGAGGTATGGTCAGTTCATGCGGCAGGCAGAGGCATGATGACAGTAAGTCAGCAGCAGGCTGAGGGCCTCAGTCAGGTAAGACCTGGGCACAGGGGCACAGGGGTAGAGTCTTCTCCCACCCAAATCTCTTTAAAGCCTCTGGACTCCAGACCCTAATCCGGTAATGACAAACCCCAGAGAAAAGCAAAAAAATTTGTTTTCTCCATCCGGAAAAACAATTCTGGAGCTCCTCACATATGTGAGATCCCTGTGTACTACAGTAGCAGGGCAACAGATCAGTCCAAGCGGTAGGCAAAAGCATAGTCGATAAAACAGGCCAGGGTCAATTTACGTGCAAGCAGTTCAAGCAGTAGGCAGAAGCATAGTTGATAAAACAGGCCAGGGTCAGTTCACGTGGAAGCAGTCCAAGAAGTACGCAGAAGCGTAGTCGATAAAACAGGCCACGGTCAGTTCACATGGAAGGCAGTGGCATGGTTATTTGAGGAAGCATGGAAAATGGTCAGCACAGATGATGAAAATGGGGAAATGGTTAAAAATATGGGCTAATATTTTAGGGATGTATGATAAAGTCGGAAGCATTCACCAATGCAAATGCTGGGTTGGGAGGGTTCACTGGGGACAATGGTAGCTGGTATCTCTTCGAAATCCTCTTTTTCTGCATACGCAACATCTTTTTTGGTAGATGAGTAACGTGACAACTTCTTCAATGAGTTTTAAGAAGGGGGTGGGGAGTTTCAGTGGATTTGGTGTAGATTGTGTATGCGTTATAAATGTCCAAATGGTTGAGATAAATTGTTACTTTCTTGTATCAGAAACAGGACCTCCTTATTGCCAAATAGGGCTAAAGCATTTGGTCAATAAAATCCACTCCCCCATGTAGAGATTTAATCTTGGACATGTGGGCTTTTCAAAGGGACCTCGTCTTCTTTGAACCTCAACTGTCGTGTCATCACGGATGGTGGACATCGTGTGCACATTTTTGCTATCCTTCCACCTCAAGGCCACCACTTCGTTGCTTCTCAAAGTTGCTTTTCCCCCCTTTGCTGTTTTTTTGTTCATTAGAGATTGTGGGAAGCCCTTCCAGCTGTTTCTGGGGGTTCAGCAGACCAGGGTTTTAGAAAGATATAAATGTTTGAAAAGGGGCAAGCTGTTTAATAGTTATCCAGGTATATGTGATAACCTTTGTTCAGCAGTGGATATGCCAGGTCCCATACAATTTTTCCAGTTGTGCCCATGTAGGCTGGGCACTCAGGGGGCTGGAGCTGGGAATCTCTTGCTTCATATATGCGGAACGCATACAGATATTCTGTGACTCTCTCGCAAAGCTTATAAACTTTTACTCCGTATCTGGCCCTTTTGCTAGGAATATATTGTTTTATTCCTAGCCGGCCTGAAAAGGGTACCAGGGACACATCCACAAATATATGCTGATCGGGGACATAGAGTTCTGCAAATTGTTGGGAAAAGAAATGTATGAGTGGGCGATATTTACATAATTTATCATAATTTGGATTATTTTGGGGAGGGCACTGGGTGTTGTCGCTGAAACGAAGGAAGCGCAAAAATCATCTCACATCGGGACCTGGGCATTATGGCAGAATAAATGGGCATCTGGTGGATGGGGTTGGTGGACCAGTAGGCATGTCCTTCATTTTTTTTGTAAGCCCCATGTTTATGGTGAGACCCATAAACAATTTAACCCCTTCCCGCCGAGCGTACGCAGATGTGCGTTCTCGGCTTTTCAGGGTTATACCGGAATGATACCCGCAGCTGCAGGCATCATCCCGGTACCATTGTTTAGAGCCGGCGATCAGCTATCCGAATATAACAACCGATACGGCTAAAAGCTGCTCGGCTGTTATACCGGAGGGGCGGGAGGGGACGTCCCCCCTCCCGCCGCTCTTACAGGGCCTCCCGTGCCAATCGGCTGCCTCCGGTGGCTGGGGGCGGGCTGGAACTAAGCTGTGGGCTGCTTCGTTCCAGCCTTCTAATTGTAAATGCGGAAGCGACGTCATGACGTCACGTCCCGTTTACTCGGCTACCAATGGTGCCGGTTTTAAAAAGATACACAGTATTCAGAATCGTCATTTTCGGCGATCTGAATACTGTGAAGTGCAAAGGAGGGATCGGGGGTCTTTTAGACCCCCGATCCCGCCATAAAGAGTTCCTGTCACCACCTATTACTGTCACAAGGGATGTTTACATCCCTTGTGACAGCAATAAAAGTGATCAAAAAAGCGCCCCCGTCCCCGCGAGCTCGCGCAGCAAAGAAAACGCATACGGAAGTTGCGCCCGCATATGTAAACAGTGTTCAAATCACACATGTGAGATATCGCCGCGATCATCAGAGCAAGACAAATAATTCTAGCACTAGACCTCCTCTGTAACTCTAACCTGGTAATTGTAAAAAAAAATTTAAAGCGTCGCCTATGGAAATTCTTAGGTACCATAGTTTGTCGCCATTCCACGAGTGCGTGCAATTATAAAGCGTGACATGTTTGGTATCTATTTACTCGGCGTAACATCATCTTTCACATTATACAAAAAAATTGGGATAACTTTACTGTTTCATGAATTTAAAAAAATCCAAAGTGTCCCTTTTCCCAAATACTATGTGATATAAAATATTGCAACAATCGCCATTTTATTCTCTAGATTCTCTGCTAAAAATATATATAATGTTTGGGGGTTCTAAGTAATTTTCTAGCAAAAAATACAGATTTTATCTTGTAAACACCAAATTTCAAAAATAGGCTAATGCCCCGTACACATGGACATTCCGACAACAAAATCCTAGGATTTTTTCCGACGGATGTTGACTCAAACTTGTTTTGCGTACACACGGTCGCACAAAGTTGTCGGAATTTCCAATCGCCAACAACGCGGTGACGTCAAGCACGTACGACGAGACTAGAAGAGGCCAGTTCAGAACCAAGCGCGGCACCCTTTGGGCTCCTTTTGCCAATCTCGTGTTAGTAAAAGTTTGGTGAGAGACGATTCGCGCTTTTTCAGACTTTCAGATCGTTTTCTGCGGTTCAGTTTGTGCTTGTGGGTTTGTATCTGCTCTTCAGTGCGTGCAAGCAAGTTCCGCGTGACTTTAAGTAGTCATTGTGTTCTTGTTCGTTCGTTACTGTTTTTCAGGTCGCTCTTCACAGGCCTTGCTGTTCTTCAGTGCATTCTGTTACTGCGTTCTGAGCAGCCGACCATTTTCTAGCCATGTTTCGTATACATACTCCTCGTAGAGTTCGTGCTGTGCGGGGGCTTGGTGTTGGGGTCCTGACCTTGACACAAGTCCAGTCCATGAACAGGGTGGAGAGGAGTTCATGGACCAAGAATTGGTTGCTTCAGCATGACCAGTTCTCTCATATGCCTTTGCTCCTTGAGATCCGTGAGAATAATCCTGATGATTTCAGGAACTTTCTCCGGATGACGGACCCCGTATTTCACCGTTTGTTGGCTTTGCTGACCCCCTATATCAGCAGGCAGGATACCTGCATGAGGCAAGCCATCACTCCGGAGCAGAGGCTCGTCGCTACCCTGCGGTACTTGGCGACAGGGAGAAGCCTGCAGGACCTCAAGTTCTCGACAGGCATCTCCCCCCAGGCTCTGGGGATCATTATCCCAGAGACCTGTTCTGCCATCATCCAGGTCCTGCAGAAGGAGTATATGAAGGTAAGATTTTTATCCTTTAATATCGCATTTGATTGTATTTAATGTTTGCTAAGATATTGTATATCTTTCCTCATTCCCTAATTACCATGATTGGAATATGCTGTGAATGTCCCCTTTGTCTTCATTCATGCTGGATTTTTAGGTAATTATTTTTTTACTCCTTCATACATATCTGCCTTCACTTACCTCCCTAACATGCTCTCCTGCCCCTATAGTCACCTCATGTAGTCACTTAACAATGTATTTTATCAGTTCCATAGTAGTGCTTTACCCCAAACACCCCCTAAAATGTTTAGAAATGTGATTTTTGCTTTAAATTTAGGCAGAGTGCCAGAGGCTTTTTTTTTGTGGTGTCCCCAAATCATTTTTAGTAACCCTCCCTCCCCCCAACTGCTAAGTCAGCTGATCCCAATTCTCAATCTATCCTGAATCATCTATCTACTGACTTTGCCAAACCCATACACACTATACCCACCTCTTTTGTGGTCAGATTTATGAATGAATTCCCCAAAGCATGTAGTGCAAGGGCCTGCCTCTATACTTTCCAATGGTAGTGTTTAAATTTTTTGTAGTCTATTATTATCTTGATAGGTAATATCATAATGTCCAAATGTCCTCAAATGTGTACAGTGTGTATTTATATCTTTGTATTATGACACTTATTACCTGTTCAGTGGGCTGCCAATAGTGTAACTAAGGAGGGGCTGTTCCAAGTAATACCCTGTATTTAGGCATTCATCTCTCAATGAAGTGAAGAGGGTTACCTGTCCAAGATTCCACCCCCCCCCCCATAATGTTAGAAATGGCCCATGAGAGGGGGGGGGAATATGATAGGTATACCTTATACTTTGGTGTTAATTTTCCCTTAATAAATGCTATCTGGAGGTTGGCCAAGAATGTTTGTGCCTAATCTGCTTGCCATGTTTATGTGCAAAAATAGTAATTTATTTTTGTTTTCCTCAACAGTTTCCTTCCACGCCACAGGAATTGCAGACTGTGGCCTCCCACTTTGCCCAGCGGTGGGACTTTCCTAACTGCAGAGGGGCAATTGATGGGAAACACGTCCACATCGTCCCCCCACCCAACTCGGGGTCGTACTATTTCAACTATAAGGGGTTCAATAGTATTGTGATGTTGGCGGTGGTGTTGGCTTATTACTATTTCTTGTATGTGGACGTGGGGAAGAATGGCCGGATGTCCGATGGTGGAGTCATCACCCAGACGGAGTTCTACAGGCATCTCCAGAATGGCAGCTTGGACTTGCCACCTCCAGAGGACAATGTGGAAGGACTCCCATTCGTCTTCGTTGCGGAAGAAGCATTTTCGCTAGGGGACCATCTTATGCGGCCATTCCCGATGAGGACCCTCACCCCGGAACAGAGGGTTTTTAATTACCGGCTGGCCAGAGCCAGAAGAGTGGTGGAGAACACATTTGGAATCATGGCCAGCCGGTTCCGCCTATTTCTGACACCCATCCATATGGCGGAGTATAAACTTAATCATCTAATCCTGGCATGCTGTGTTCTCCATAACTTTTTACGCCAACATTCTGCCAACTATGCTGGCTCAGTTGGGCCTGAGGCCGGAAATCTACATGATACAACCTTGACGGCGCTTGAAAGTGGCCGTCCTGGCTTGCCCTCCCTGAGTGCCCACGATGTCCGGTTAAGATACCTTGAGTTCTTTGCGGGTAGGGGGGCCATCAATATGCCAGACAATTTGTGAAGCATTTATCAAATAAAAAAAAAAAATTTAATCTTTGGTGACATTTACTGCTTGTGTTTGTATTAGCTGACAGCAATATGTGGAGTCCTGAAAATGGCGTGATTGTGTAACCTTATACAAAGCACTGTTGGCTGTTATTTACTAAAGGCGTATACACTTTTTATACTGCAAGTGCACTTGAAACTGCACTGAAACTGCACTTGTAGTGCAAAGAGGATTTGCCCTTAGGAAATAACCACCATTTTCTCAGAAAACAGCAATTACATCACCACAAAAGTGTTGTAGCATTGAGACAATAATGCACACATTCTTGATTAACAAACTTTTTAATACCTGCACAATCACATGTGCATTTAGAAACGGTTTTTAAAACAAACCAACATGTTTGTTGTATAACAATTTTTGGGGTGGCATTATCAAAAATAGAAATGTCCATTTACGATAAAACAGGCCTGTGTAAAACCAACAAGAAACACAAAAAACTTGAACTTACAAAGTTCACATATGGTAAACCTTGAAGGCAATATCAGACATGAGTATTTAGGAACTGTGTTTGATATTGCGTTCAGATGGGGTGAAGTCACCCCTTGAAAAGCCAAATTTGGAAGATGCACACCAATTTACGAATGTCAACATGTGCTAGCTGCCATCACGGGGGATCAAGGGACGTGTTTTGGGGGAGCAACCCCTTCCTCACAGCTACTTTATTATTGAGGAAGGGGTTGCACCCCCAAAACGCGTCCATTGATCTCTCGTGATGGCAGATAGCACATGTTGGCACACTGTGTGCATCCTCCAAATTTGGCTTTTCGAAACATCGCTCAAAAATTTAAAAGATTGTAGCACACAAAAAAAGATAGTGATTTTGTGGGGTTTTAAATTCGCCCCAAAACATCAATGATGTTATTATTTTTTTAATCACATCATTGATTTTTTTCTTGAGGTTTTCCAATTCTAAATTACACCCCATGATCTCCCCGATCAGGATCTGGGCACTTTCTGATGTGAAAGGATCTCGATCCATAACATCACGATCACCTAAAAAGAGAGAAACCAAACAAAAACAGGTATCAAAAAACTGCCAGCATCCATCTCTTACCTGAGTCTGTGGTCGCAGACACTCACCTGTTGTGGTGCCAATTTCCACCACATCTTCTTCCTCCTCCTGCTCAGCTTGTGTTGGGGGTATTTCACCTTCTTCCAGAGGTGGGGGGTCTCTGGTCTCCTCGGATGAGGGGTGTCCTCCGAGTCTTTTCTCCCCTATGTAAAACAAAAATGGTATAATTAGCACACAGATATTTGATGGCAGAACTATAAATAGGAAACATTGCTTGGAAGTGGGGTACAATTGTCAATTTTAGCAGAGTTCCAAGATGTAGCTTTTTTAGTGTCCTTTGTCAACCTGCAATACTTTACCTGTTATGTACAAGCTTCACAGATGGAGCCCCCCTATAGTATACACTGGAGCACCTGTGTGCCCCCCCTAATAAAAAGGGTGTTCTTGTGTTCCACACTAGTGCTCCAGTGTCCAGATGTGAAAACAGCGGCTCAGTGTCCTCTCCTTACACAGAATCTAGTTTGCATTTCATTCTAGTAACAAAGCCATCTACACAACCAAATATTTTGCATCCAAGTAGGCCCTAAAAAATGTAGGAAAATGCATATGGCCTAAACAATGGTGTTTTAGAGGCCGAAAAAAAAAAATGTTTGATACGAACAAATAATGGGCCCATGAACATTAAAATTGACATTTTAAACTGTACAACACTTAAGAAAAGCATATGGAGCAGCATGAACGTAATAAAGACAAAAAGAATAGGAACACAGCACAACTACTTACTTTTTTGCAGCACTCTCCGGATCTTTCTGTACTGCTCAGGCTCTCTTAATTTCAGGTCCGACCACCGCTTCCTGAGCTGATCTTTCGATCGTCATACACCGAAATTCCTGTGCAGACTTTTGACCACTTTCGCAATGATCTTGGCCTTTCTGATATTGGGGTTGGGGTAAGGTCCATACTTTCCATCATAGTCGGCCTTCTTCAGGATGTCGACCATCTCCAACATCTCCCCAAAGGGCATATTTGTGGCCTTAAATCTTCTCCTTCTGGATTGGGATGTGTCCGGATCCGGGCTTTCCTCCCCCTCCTCCTTGTTCCTGTAATTAGCACGCACCTGCTCTTACTCCGCCATGTGCTCTTCACCCACTGCGCCGAACAAAAAGGGGCGGGGAATAGAATAGAAAGAACGTCAGGGGCGGGCGGAGTTACACGCATGTGCAGTGTGTATAAAGCGTACCACACGTGCATATTACGTATGATCTGTGAGCGGAGGAAGGAGCATTGGAGGCGCTGATCGTAAGAACGATGGTAAGAGACATACTTGTGCCTATACTGCTTCTACTTTGAGGCCTATATTGTAACAAGATTAGTAGAGTTTGGCCTGACATTAGGGTTTGTCTTGTGTTGTGTCTTGCAGTGAAAATGGATATCTTACAAGATAATGACTTCATGGCAATATTCATTGACATGTTCAGGGAGCTGCCCTGTCTGTGGGAGATCAACCACCAACATTACAGGAACCAAACAAAGAGGAAGGCAGCGCTGGATCAATTGTTGGAAATTGTGAAGCAGGTGATCCCCACGGCAGACATCACATATTTGAAGATCTTAATTGGTGGCCTGAGGAGCGCATATGTAAGGGAGCGCCAGAAAGTCCAGGATTCGCAGAGATCTGGAGCAGCAGATGACATCTATGTCCCCAGGATGTGGTACTATGACAGGTTGCATTTTCTGGAAGGTCAGACTGAACCCAGGTCATCACTCTCCAGTCTTCCTTCCACGCTTCCTTCCCCTCCAGCTGAGGCTTCTGACGCCCAACCTGGGCCTTCCAGGCAGCAACATGTGGAGGAGCCCAGATTGAGCCAGGTATAGCATTCCTCTAAATATTGCTGGTTGTCCAATCAATGATGTTAACTAGATGTTAGTTTGGAGTACTAATTTCTGATTGTGATTGATGATGCAAAAACTAAAACCATGTCCTTTTTTCATACACAGGGAAGTCTCAGCCAGGAGGTGGCCGGGCCGAGCTGGCTGCCTGATCTGCAGGTCCCTCCCCAACACCTGGAAAGAGAAAGTGGCAGGAGGAGGAGTGATCTAGAGGAGGTTGCCATAGGCCTCTTTTGGAGGGCTACAGAGGCCCTGGGAGCACCACACACCGTGGAGGAGGACTTCGCTGCCATCATTGCCTCTAAAATACAGAGGATGGAGGAGGGACAACAACTCATGTGTGAGTCGTTAATATTGGAGGCTCTTAATAAGGGGATGAGGGCCCAAATTACATTTGATACACACCTTTGTGAACTCACACATGGTCCTCCTCCTCCTCCTGCAGGTCCTCCTCCTCCTTCTCCTCCAGGTCCTCCTAGTCCTCCTCCTCTTCCAAGTCCTACTCCTCCTCCTGCCACATCTCCAACAGCAGAGCCACAGCCCGGAATGAAGCGTGGAAGGAAGACCAGAAAGTGAGGACCCTGGGTTCAGTCTGATTGGCCAAAAGATGCAGCCTCTTGTGGTACCACAGCCTGGGGACACAGATGTCATCTGCTGCTTTCCGGATCTCTGGGACTTCTGGACCAGACTGCCCTCCCTTACATATGGACTCCTCAGGCCACCAATTTTGATGTTCAAGAATTGATGTCTGCCCTGGGGGTCCCAGGCTTCGCTAATTTCTCCTGTTTATCCAGCGTTGCCTCCCTCTTTGTTTGGTTCTGAGCCCTTAATAAAGGATTTTTGGTTTGAATTATACTTGCCTATGTGTGTTTTACTTCAAAAAGGACAGTTTGTTTGTGGGGATTCAGGTACATTTCAAAAATACAATGTGAAATTAACAAGGGACACCAACAACAAACAATCTCCTTGAGATTAAATAATAAAAGATAATAATGGTGTTGTGGTAACTTGACACACAAAACACACACAAAAATAGTCTGGGGTAAAACTAAAAATAACATTAAACAAAGATCAGCCTTTGAAAAAATACAAACATAAAATCGAAAAGAAAATAGGCTTTCAATCAAAACAAAAAAAAATAAAAACATTTTTGTACGATGTGACAAATAACAATATATTCAGGGAATCCCAAGGAAAAAAAAAAAAAAAAGTTTGTGAGAAGTGTGTGTGAATATGAGCAGCAAAACTACTTAATTCTTGTCACATTATAAAGAACAAGAGAGTGCGCTGTATTAAACCATTTTTAACATTGCAGTGTGACGAAAGTGCTGTAGCCATTGCGAACGCTAATTTTACCAGACCGAGCTGTTCCGTGTCGGAATTTCTTTTGAGCATGCGTGGTACTTTGTGCATCGGAACAGGCCACACACGGTCGGAATTGACGCGACTGGATTTTGTTGTCGGAAAATTTTATATCCTGCTCTCAAACTTTGTGTGTCGGAAAATCCGATGGAAAATGTCCGATGGAGCCCACACACGGTCGGAATTTCCGACAACACGCTCCAATCGGACATTTTCCATCTGAAAATCCGACCGTGTGTATGGGGCATTAGTCATGAAAGGGTTAAACTCCTCCAATGTCAAATCTCTCCACCCAAACGGACAGGCATATGATTGGGGGTTGTTGGCAATATGCTGCTGGACATATAGATTGGTCTAGTCCACGATAAATTTCAGCAAAGTGTCAGGCAAAAATAGATAAAAGCAGAGAAATTTGGGGTATTGGCCTGCACACCTGTCTGTGCGATGAAAGGGTAGTAGTTGTTCTTCATAACTGAGGTCCTCCAGTCCTCTTTTTAGTCCTCTTATTAGTTTTGTTGGAGACCAGTAGCTATAGCAGTAGAGAGGCTCCCACCGACCAGGTAGATACAGTGCCTTAAAAAAGTATTCATACCCCTTGAAATTATCCACATTTTGTCATGTTACAACCAAAAATGTAAATGTATTTTATTGGGATTTTATGTAATAGACCAACACAAAAGGGCACATAACTGTGAAGTGGAAGGAAAATGATAAATGATTTTCAAAATGTTTTACAAATAAAAATCTGAAAAGTATGGCGTACATTTGTATTCAGCCTCCTGAGTCAATACTTTGTTAAACTACCTTTCGCTGCAATTACATCTGTTAGTCTTTTTGGGTATGTCTCTACCAGCTTTGCACATCAAGAGAGTGAAATTTTTGCCCATTCCTCTTTGTCAAATAGCTCAAGCTCTGTCAGATTGGATGGAGAGCATCTTTGACAGCAATTTTTAAGTCTTGTGACAGATTTTCAATTGGATTTAGGCCTGGACTTTGGCTGGGCCACTTTAACACATGAATGTGCTTTGATCTAAACTATTCTATTGTAGCTCTGACTGTATGTTTAGGGTCATTGTCCTGCTGGAATCGCTGGAAGGTGAATCTCTGCCCTAGTCTCAAGTTTTTTGCAGACTCTTAACAGGTTTTCTTCTAGCCCTGTATTTGGCTCCATCCATCTTCCCATCAACTCTGACCAGCTTCCCTGTCCCTGCTGAAGAAAAGTATCCCCACATAATGATGCTGCCACCACCATGTTTCACGGTGGGGATGGTGTGTTCAGGGTGATGTGCAGTGTTAGTTTTCCGACACACATAGCATTTTGCTTTTAGGCCAAAAAGGTAAATTTTAGTCTCATCTGACCAGAGCACCTTCTTCCACATGTTTGCTGTGTCCCCCACATGACTTCTCGCAAACTGCAAACAGGACTTCTTATGGCTTTCTTTCAACAATGGCTTTCTTCTTGCCACTCTTCTATAAAGGCTAGATTTGTGGAGTGCACAACTAATAATTGTCCTGTGGACAGATTCTCCCACCTGAGCTGTGCATCTCTGCAGCTTCTCCAGAATTACCATGGGCCTCTTGGCTGCTTCTCTGATTAATGCTCTCCCTGCCGGCCTGTCAGTTTAGGTGGACGGCCATGTCTTGGTAGATTTGCAGTTGTGCCATACTCTTTCCATTTTCAGATGATGGATTGAACAGTGCTCCATTGGATATTCAAAGCTTGGGATATTTTTTATAACCTAACCCTGCTTTAAACTTCTCCACAACTTTAATCCCTGACCTGTCTGGTGTGTTCCTTGGAGGTGAGCAAGCTGGGGTCCAGTAGCAGATATAGCAGGTAGGGATCACGCAGAAACTTGGTCAGTAAACAAGCCAAAGGTTGGTAACAAGTGGTTGCAGGTTGGAATCAAGTGGAAGCATAGTCGAGGAACAAGCCAAAGGTTGGTAACGAGCGATAGCAAAGATACAGATGGTAGCAGGAGTAACAAGAACGAGATATTGGCTGTAGAGAGTTCAACAATCTGGAAAAAAGGAATTGCAAAGGCATGGCTACATTAGGAAGTTCATGGGAGGAGCAAACGGTTCAACGTTCAAGAGACATAAGGGACAATGCAAGGTTGTTCTAAGACAGTGGTCTCCAAACTGTGACCCAGGGGCCAGATGCGGCCCTATGCTTGCCTTTATCCGGCCCTTGAGGCATTATTTCTGCCACTGACATCAACAATTAAGCACTATTCCTCCCACTGACACCAACAGTAGGGAACTATTCCTTCCAGCAACACCAACAGTGGACCACTATTCCTTCCACTGTGTCAGGGCTGGACTCAGCCCTTCCTTCTCAAAGCTGGACGCTCAGCTGTCGGCTAATTGCCAGCTCCTATCTCTCCACAGTGACTCACCTGTTGATGATATACTGCTCGTCAGTCCTGCCTACTTAAGCCGTCCAGTCCAGATGATCTCTGCCTTCGCCTTGGTCACATCTGTAGAGACGCTCTCCTGTGTTCCTGTTAAAGACTTGCTTGGCTGACATTCCTTCTGGCTCCAGATCCCACTTGCTGTTCTACTACGCTCATATCTGGCTCCCTGACGTTTTGGCTTGTCTGACTATCCGTTCCGGTTCCTGAACTCTGGCTATGTTTTAACTAAGTTTACTCTGTTTACCTTTTTATATTATTATTAAACAAGTGTACAACTGTACTTCTGTCTCAGTCTGATTCATGGTTTCTGATAGTAAGCAAAGGCCATGAATACAGAAGATGCAGTTAATCCACTTTTTGGTAATATTTTTTCCAGATTGGATGAGCAGGTGTCAGGGCGCTGACAGCAGGAGAAAGTCTTTAGGACCCAGCATCTGTCAAGGCACCAACAGGAGAAGGGCTCTAGGACCCAGCGTCCCCAGCAGCACATCACATGGGACTTTATAAGGAAGTGTATCAATGCTTGAAGTTGCTAACTGATCTCAGCTTGTTACCTGTGTTCCTGTGTTTCCTGGCTCCTGTGTTCCCTAGTTTCTGACCCGGCTTGTTTGCGACCTGTCTGCCTATCTCCAGTCCCTGGCCCCGGCTCGTCTCACAGATACCCTCTGCCTGCTTCTTGTGTTTGACCCGGCTTCCACCTGACTTCGTCTCCTCTGCTTTAAACCTAGTTCTGATCTCACCTTGTGTTGACTATTCCATTTTCTCAATGACTTTACAGACCTGTCTCACCTCACAGGTGCCACCTGCCTGCAGACTCTGTTCATCACAACAGCAGCATTCCTGAGCTTTCTGCAAGCAACTTCACAGGCAACCTGAGCTACTTTGTGCCCGACTCCTCCTGTCTCACCTTTAGGGGAGTCAGGAACTTAGCTGCAAAGGAAGTCCTCTCTCCATTGGCCTCCAGCACCTGGTATGTGACAGCAAGATCACCGCATGGATTAGTTTGCCATGGCGTTACAAACGCTCCTGAGTCGCACGGCTCACCTGGAATCTCCCACTGTGGCTCCTCCGGTACAACCTGTGTTGCAGGCCATCCCTGCTGCTGCTCCATTCCCTGTGCAGGTACCCACCTCGAGTATTACCTCTATAAGAGGTATGTCTGGTTTCGCTCCGCTTCCCCAGCGATTTGGGGGCGATCCAGTCCAATGCAGAGGGTTTCTCAACCAGGTTGATATATACTTTGAGATGCTGCCCCAGGCGTTTCCCACGGACAGAAGCAAAGTAGGTTTCGTGATATCTTTATCTGATATCAGGTCCTTGATGACACCCTGTGGGAGGGCGAAACGTTGACGCTATTTCTGGTATCACTGACGTCACTTCCGGTCCTGTGGAACGCATGCCAGGAACGGCGTTTTTACACTCACGCTCCATGTTTGAGGCTTGTTTGATCTTACCTTTTGTAAGTACCCACTCCCTTTTACAATAAAATCTTTTTTAATGGTACTTCACGATCAGTTCCATTCTTTTTTACTTCTGGGTACCTGTTTGGCTGAGAAACTTCATAAAGAAATTCTGGACCTGATGACTTGACACCATATCCGCCATCCCAGGATATCTTTACTAAGCTTTAAGTGACCCACCAGACTGAAAAGCTGGGGGTCATTCTGATCTGGTGAGTGGGGATACACGGGGGGGTGTTGTACACCTGAATATTTCTGAAGCACCTTATATTTCCTTCACTTTGGATTGGAGCACCTTTAGTCACTTTTATTTGGACTTTGTTCACCATTTATTGTATTTTCACCCATTGTGTTTGCAAGCGATATATCTTTATTCATTCGTGATATCTTTGCTTTCTGAGAGAGCCTTGGCCTGGGCAAATCCTCTATGGGAGAAGCAAAAACCTGTTGTCTTGAGTTACCCTGAGTTTGTGACTTCTTTTAAAAGGGTATATGACGTTCCCGCTCCGCTTCTGCTGCCAAGTTCCTCATGTCCATCAGAGTACGAGAACTGTTGCCGATTATGCCATTGAATACCGTACCGTGGCAGCAGAGGTTGCTTGGAACAATGAGGCCATCGTGGCTTTTTCTCATGGTCTTTCGGATAACATCAAGGATGAGATAGCAGCCCGAGATATACCTACTGAGCTGGAGAGGTTGATCACGTTTGCCATCCTCATTGACTCCAAACTCAGAGAAAGACTCCCTTTTAAGGAGTGCTTGCGTACATTTGTCTCGGAACTTCGCAGTCCCACCCTTACCTCCCTCACCTCCCATGAATTCTGGTACTGAGTCGGTCTGTGAAGATGAACCCATGCACTTGAGCTTCACGTGTCTCTCTGCAGATGAGAGAACCCTTAGGAGGAGGAAGAGATTGTGCCTTTATTGTGGCCAGGCAGGTCACTTTTTGAAGTCTTGTCCTACCCGTCAAGGGAACACCCAAACCTTGAGGTCCTATCATGGACAGACCTTAGGTGGCGTTGTTTCGTCCCCAGTTATCCAGAAGGATAAGTCCCTGGTTTCCGTTATCCTTTTTTTGGGCTGAGTCGTCCGGCGAGATACAGGCTCTAATCGACTCTGGGGCTGCAGGCCTGTTCATTGATGATGCCTTTGTATCGAAGCACTCGATTCCGCTGTAGCTGCGTGAAACTCCACTTGCCATTGAGGCTCTTGACAGAAGACCTCTACAGCCTGCCCCTGTGACTCATGGCCGTAGGGGCTCTTCACCATGAGATAATAGAAATTCCAAGTTATTTCCTCACCTAAGTTTCCACTGGTTATTGGTTATCCTTGGTTACAGAGGCACAACCCTTCTTTTGATTGGCTTGATTGGCTGCTTGCTGAGGTTCTCTCCTGATCACCACAATGCAGTAAGATATGCTTCCAGAAGGTAGCCAAGGTCCTGTGCACCTCTTCACTCTCCTCCCTGCCGGAGGAGTACCGCGATTTTAGCAACGTCTGTGACAAAGTTTAAGCTGGTAGTTTGCCTCCACACCGGTCGTATTATTGCGCAATTGACCTTCAACCTGGTGCTATACCCCCTTGTGGCTGGGTTTACCCTTAGTCGGTCTTGGAGGATAAGGCCATGGAGGAGTATGCTGCGGACGTACTTTCTCGAGGTTTCATCCGCAAATCCTTGTCCTCTGCTGGTGCTGGCTTCTTCTTTGTGAATAAGAAGAGTGGTGAACTGAGACCTTGTATTGATTATAGGGGTCTCAATTGTTTCATGATTAGGAATGCCTATCCGATTCCATTGATTACAGAGTTATTTGACCGCCTCAAGGGAGCAACGGTTTTCACAAAGCTCGATTTGAGAGGAGCATACAATCTAGTGAGGACTAAGGAGGGCGTTGAGTGGAAAACTGCGTTTAATACCACAACAGGCCATTATGAGTACCTCGTAATGCCTTTTGGCCTTTGTAACGCCCTAGCAGTTTTCCAGAATATATTAACAATGTACTCTGGGATTTGTTGCAGTTATGTGTGGTGGTTTAGCTCGACGATATTCTCATATTTGCCAAGTCCCTGGAGAGCCACCACACAGATGTCTGTCATGTGCTTCAGAAACTAAGAGAGAACAATCTCTATTGTAAATTAGAGAAGTACGAATTCCATCTTGAACAGGTTAAATTCCTGGGTCATGTTATTTCCACTGCTGGTTTTTGGATGGACCCAGAGAACCTTTCAGCAGTCCTACAGTGGCACCGACCCATGGGTTTACATTCTCTGCATTCTCTCTTTCTTGGCTTTGCCAACTATTATTGGAAGTTTATTCGTAACTTCTTGACTCTGGTCAAGCCCCTGACTGATATGACCAGAAAGGACGGTAACCCATAGAGTTGGTCTCCAGAATCCATTAAGGCCTTTGAGAGTCTCAAGGCTGCCTTTGTTTCTGCTCCTGTGTTGGCACATCCTGATCCTACGTTAACTTTTATCCTTGAGGTTGATGGTTCTGAGACTAGAGTTGGCGCCCTTCTGTCTCATCGTCTTTCATCTGAGAGTGCTATGCATCTTTGTGGCTACTTTTTACAAGAAATTTTCACCTGCAGAGTGCAATTATGAGATTGGTCACAGAGAGCTGTTAGCGATCATTTTAGCCCTGAAATAATGGAGACATGTCCTCGAAGGTACCACTGTGCCGGTTCTCATTCTTACTGACCATAAGAATCTCACATTCTTGTCTGAGGCTAAACGCCTCCCAGAAGGGCGCGATGGGCTCTTTCCTTGTCTAGTTTCAATTACATTGTCTCATTCTTACCCGGCACTTAAAATGTAAGGGCTGACTCTTTGTCACGACAATTTTCCTCCACTTTCAAGATGGAGTCGGTTACGGTTTCTGTGATTCCTCCTGAACGTATTCTGGCTACAGTTTGCACCAGTCTCACTTCTCCTTTGGGTGACAAAATTCTTGCTGCTCAGGTCCATGCTTCTCCTGAGAAACCTTGAGATCTCTGTTTTGTCCCAGAGAGTCTCCGTACCGCCGTGCTCCAAACTTACCATTCTCCCAAGGCTGCTGGCCACCCTGGGAAGAATCAACTCTTTTGGGCCATTTCCCAACAATTCTGGTGGCCTAGTCTACGTGCTGATGTAACCGCCTTCGTAGTTGCCTGTTCCGTGTATGCTCAGAGTAAGACTCCACGACACCTTCCAGTGGGCCTTCTACAACCCATACTTATTGGAGAGAGGCCCTGGACCCACCTGTCTATGGATTTCATTGTGGAGTTACCCAACTCCCAGGGCAACACAGTTATCCTTATGGTGGTTTACCGGTTCTCGAAAATGTCCCATTGTATAACACTTAAGAAGTTGCCCACTTCTAAGGAATTGGCTTCCATTTTTGCTCGGGAGATCTTTCGCTTACATGGGCTACCCCAGGTGATTGTCTCGGACAGGGGTAGTCAGTTTGTGTCCCGGTTCTGGGGAACCTTTTTCTTTCTTTCTCAAAGCTGCCCGCTCAGCTGTCAGCTAATTGCCAGCTACTATCTTTCCACAGTGCCTCACCTGTTGATGATATCCTGCTTGTCAGTCCTGCCTACTTAAGCCGTCCAGTCCAGATGATCAGCTTTCGCCTTAGTCACATTTTTAGAGACGCTCTCCTGTGTTCCTGTTAAATACTTGCTTGGCTTACATTCCTTCTGGCTCCAGATCCCGCTTGCTGTTCTACTATGCTTTGACTATGTTTACCTTTTTTATTATTATTAAACAAGTGTGATTTAACTGTACTTCTTTCTCAGTTCGATTCATGGTTTCTGACACACCGACACCAACATTGGGGCACTATTCCTTTCACCGTCACCAATAGTAGGGCACTAATCCTTCCACCGACACCAACGATGGAGCATTATTCCTCCCACTGATGCTACCTATTTCTCCCCCTAATACCAAAATTGGGGCATTGTTTATTCACACTGGGCAAAGTCTGACCCCCCTAAAGTCTGAAGGACAGTAAACTGGTCCTTTGTTTAGAAATTTTGGAGTCCCCTGCCTTAGACTGTTCATTGAGCCAGAAGAATGACTGTTGCTGTGTGCCTGGCGGCTATTGCACTAATCTGGGAAAGGAACTTGGGACACATCAGCGGGTCAGTTTGAGGGTGAGCACTACAGTAACAGGCTGAGAGGGCAAGATAAACAGCTTCCACCAGTGCCTTCCCACAAAGGTTTTTTTTTGTTTGTTTTTTTTAAACAAAGTCCTTTTTAAAAGCAAGCCTGTCACTTGGATGATTGAAGTGAGAAAAGGACCTAAAAGTACAAACTTGAAGATGCTTATATGTACTCTTAGTTCTGAAGTGCTCCATGGGTTCCCTGTACTCAGTATATAGCGCCTGCGTCTGGCTCCAAAATGGGAGCTTCACCGCACATTCTCCAAATCAGTGATAAAGTTGATATTTACGTATTGTGTAATCTGGTAAGGAGGCTCCCAGTTTGCTCAACTTTTCAGCGTTTGCAAAGCACAGACAGTCTGATTGGAAAGCCTCATCATCAGGCATTGCAGAGTGCTGTGTTAATCCGAACATCACATGCATTTATTGGCCTGAGCTAGGCACTCATGCCAATAGCTTTCTGCCAGGGGAGCAATAGCAACTCAGTCTAGTTGTTGGCCAAAATAAACTCAGCTTCTGGATGTGCTTTGCATCCAATGTCCATGTGGATGCTTTCTAACTGAGCTTGTACCCATAAAGATAACCTGCCAGGATAAAAAAGAAAAAATGGTAGCCACCACTAGCATCTAATTTTGGAAGCTGTAACCCTGCCCACTGTGGGCAGCACAGTGGTGTAGTGGTTATCACTCTCGCCTTGCAGCAATAGCATCGCTGGTTCAAATCCCAACCACACTACCTGCCTGGAGTTTGCATGTTCTACCTGTTCCTGCGTGGGTTTCCTCTGGGTACTCCGGCTTCCTCCCACACTCCAAAGACATGCTGTTAGGTTTATTGGCTTCTGTCCAAAAAATTGGCCCTGGTGTATGGGTGTGAGTTGGAGACCTTTGGATTGCAGACCCCTTGGGGGTGGTTGTGTGTGGAGCCACTGCGTAGATTGATGGTGCTACATGGGTACCTTATATATATAAAAAATAATATAGTGGATGGCCATCTTGATGGGATGCAATGTGCGGGGATGGGGACAATTGTGGGTGCTCACTCAGGTTGGACTGGTGTCTTTATTCAACCTTACTAACTATGTAACCCTTACCATTTGCTTTACTACTAAGTAACCCAGCACTGATTTGTGGAAAATAAAATAAGCACTGCATTTATGAAGTCCTGAAAAATAGAAAGGTGACTGTGCGCTCTTGATGTAGTTCAATGTGTAGAGTGTTTGTCTTGTAGCTTAAAGGTGGTGTCTTCAAATCTGCATGCATAAAACCCAGTTTTGTGTTTCTTGAGCCACCAAATGTTTTTCAATTGTTCTCATTGGCATCACTAAGAGGTGGCTTCTTGGGGCTATAGCCCTGAATCTGAGGCCCATAGCCTTGAGTCTTTTTCCGGGTGCAGCGATGCAAGGCCGCCTGCCCTGGGGCCGATTTGAGGATAGTGGCGCCTTTAAAAAATATGGCTGCAGGTCAACTGCGCATGCACCGCCGCCACATCATTTGCTTCAGTTTCTTTTTGTTTTTTTAATAAAATTGCCAACATAATAGTTAAGGAAAGAGATCTATGAATAAACATATGTAAACAATGGTCTTCTACATTTGCATATGTTGTACACCCCAGTCAAGAGATTATGATGATATATAAAATATACTAACAATATCACACAAATGTAATAAATAATGCCTATCCTCTTTTATAGGGAACTTGGTGTATGTAATGTAAAACAATGTAAAACATGGTTGTATTTCCCCACCCAGGGAAAATACAACTGGGTGCAATTCTCTGTAGACTCCGTAGAAAAAAAAAAAAAAAATGCCCCATCAAATGCAGCCACTGTGCCATCAATTGCAGCCACTGTGCCCCATCAAATGCAGCCACTGTGCCCCATCAAATGCAGCCACTGTGCCCATAAAAGGAAGCCACTGTGCCCATTAAATGCAGCCACTGTGCCCTGTCAAATGCAGCCACTGTGCCCCATCAAATGCAGCCATTGTGCCCGTCAAATGAAGCCAATGTGCCCATGGAAAGCCAGAAAATCCACACCCATTGTATTTCTACATCTATTAGAGGGCATAGTTAATAGCAATTGAACTGAATCTTACTTATTTGGTGGGGGGGGGAGAGGGAGGGGGAGGGGGAGGGAGAGGAAGAGCGAGAGAGGGGGAGAGAGAGAGGAGGGGAGAGGGGAGATGGGGGAGAGAGAGACACCAGAAGCACCTTAATACCTTTAATCTTCTCTTCTGTCCCAGCCACCACAGCTGTTATTCTATTCTCCTGCTGACTGCTGCCCTTAGGCATAAACACAGCGTGACTCTGGAGGGAGAAGGGGGCATCGCCACACCGGCTCCATACAAGGAGAAATCGAGCACCGCCGCCATTCTCCTGATCTCCTCCTGCTTTCCTCAGATGGCATATCACTCTGCCGGTAACAGTGCAGTGGGCAGCGCCGCAATGCCCATATCACACGGAAGGTAAAATGCGGCTGCCGCCGCTGCTATCCATCCTTTCTCCCTTTCTCTTTAAAGCTGGACCCACTTAGACACTCTGGGCTATCGACCCCACTTTCGGGGCTCCAGCCTCAATAGCCACCTCTTAACGAAGCCTATGGAAATTAATAAGAAAGGATAAGTCCTTGCAATTTTAATAAATGAGTCTGAAAAGGTGGTCACCTGGGGATTCAAACTTGCAACCATTTTACTTACTAGCCCAGTTTCTTACATAAAAGACCACTGCCTCAATGTGTGGGTGGAGCTCAAAACTAGACCTTTAACTTAATGGAATACCATATGACTAGTGGATTAATATTCACACCATTTACTAAACTGCTAGCCTCAGACCAAGACAAATCTCTTACTTGGCCTAGAGGAAATTCCCATCTGGCAAAACTGTACCTTCAAGAGTCCAGTGCTACAAGCCACAGGTCACTATCTCAACTACTGCCTACAAAGTGCAACAACACATAGCAACTTAGGATGAGCTGAACACCCCCCAGTTTGGTTCGCAGCAGAACTTGCGAACAGGCAAACAAGTTGTCATAAAAAGTGTTTGGGGACCTGGGTCCTGCCCCAGGGGACATGTATCAATGCAAAAAAAGTTTTAAAAACAGCCATTTTTTCAGGAGCAGTGATTTTAATAATGCTTAAAGTGAAACAATAAAAATGAAATATTCCTTTAAATATCGTGCCTGGGGGGTGTCTATAGTATCCCTGTAAAGTAGCACAGTTTTCCCGTGTTTAGAACAGTACCACAGCAAAATGATATTTCTAAAGGAAAAAAAGTCATTTAAAACTGATCGAAGCTGTAATGAATTGTCGGGTTTCGGCAATATAGATAAAACTCATTGAAAAAAATGGCATGGGTTCCCCCTCCAGTCCATTACCAGGCCCCTTGGGTCTGGTATAAATATTAAGGGGAACCCCGAACCAAATTTAAAAAAAAAATTGCGTGGGGCCCCCCCGAAATCCATACCAGGCCCTTCAGGTCTGGTATGGATATTAAGGGGAACCCTGCGCCAAATGAAAAAAAAATGGCGTGGGGGTCCCCCCAAAATCCCTACCAGACCCTTCAGGTCTGGTAGGGATTTTAAGGGGAACCCTGCGCCAATTTTTTTTTTAAATTGGGCCCCCCCAAAATCCATACCAGACCCTTATCCGAGCACGCGACCTGATAGGCCATAGGAAAAGAGGGGGGGACCAGAGAGCGCCCCCCCTCCTGAACCATACC
Source organism: Aquarana catesbeiana (assembly GCF_042186555.1). Classification (NCBI taxonomy): domain Eukaryota; kingdom Metazoa; phylum Chordata; class Amphibia; order Anura; family Ranidae; genus Aquarana; species Aquarana catesbeiana. The sequence goes on along the minus strand of NC_133336.1, from coordinate 65,498,230 downwards.
AGGCCACATGCCCTCAACATGGGGAGGGTGCTTTGGGGTGCCTCATCCCCGCAACCCTTGCCTGGTGGTTGTGGGGGTCTGCGGGCGGGGGGCTTATCGGAATCTGGGAGGCCCTTTTAACAAGTGGTCCCCCAGATCCTAGCCTCCCCATGTGAATTTGTAACGGGTACATTGTACCACTGCCAATTCACAAAAAAGTGTCAAAAATTGTAAAAAAGACAGGAGACACTTTGGGACAAGTCCTTTATTAAAAAATAAAAAAATAAAAATGTCCCGCGATGTAAATCCATCTCACGCTGCCCGATGAACCGAAAAAAGAAAAAAAAAGTAACAGCTCTGCCTCCATGGGAGGCTCCCACCGAGTGATGCTTCTTCTCGATGACAGCTGTTATATAGCTAAGAGCGGGGCCACCGAGTGACTTTAACAGGTGACTCCACCTTACTCTGACGTCATGTGGTGTTACGTGAGGGGGTGGGGTCACCCGTTTATGTCTTCGGGTGGCCCCACCCTTAGCTATATAACAGCTGTCATCAAGAAGAAGCATCACTCGGCGGGAGCCTCCCATGGAGGCAGAGCTGTTGTGGGTTTTTTCTTTTTTCAGTTCGTCAGGTTGCGTAAGATGGATTTACATCGCGGGACATTTTTATTTTTTTTATTTTTTAATAAAGGACTTGTCCCAAAGTGCCTCCTGTCTTTTTTACAATTTTTGACACTTTTCTTTGTGAACTGGCAGGGGTACAATGTACCCGTTACCAATTCACATAGGGGGGCCAGGATCTGGGGGAACCCTTGTTAAAGGGGGCTTCCAGATTCCAATAAGCCCCCCACCTGCAGACCCCCACAACCACCGGGCAAGGGTTGTGGAGATGAGGCCCTTGTCCCCATCAACATGGGGACAAGGTGCTTTGGGGACCCCAAAGCACCTTCCCCATGTTGAGGGCATGTGGCCTGGTATGGTTCAGGAGGGGGGGTCTCTCTCTTCCCCCTCTTTTCCTGCAGTCTGCCAGGTTGCGTGCTCAGATAAGGATCTGGTATGGATTTTGGAGGGACCCCCATGCCATTTTTTTTTTTAAATTTGGCACCGTGTTCCCCTTAATATCCATACCAGAACTGAAGGGTCTGGTATGGATTTTGGGGGGGGGGGGCCCATGCAATTTTTTTTTTAAATATTGGTTCGGGGTTCCCCTTAATATTCATACCAGACCCAAAGGGCCTGGTAATGGACTGGGGGGAACCCATGCCATTTTTTTCAAAGAATTTTATCTATATTGCTGAGACCTGACAATTTATTATAGCCGCGATTATTTTTAAATGACTTTTTTTCCTTTAGAAATGTCATTTTGCTGTTGTACTGTTCTAAACACAGGAAAAATGCGCCACTTTACAGGCATACTATAGAAACCCCCCAGATATTTAAAGAAATATATTTTTATAGTTTCACTTTAAGCATTATTAAAATCCCTGCTCCCAAAAAAATGGCCGTTTTTAAAACTTTTTTTTGCATTGATACATGTCCCCTGGGGCAGTACCCGGGTCCCCAAACACTTTTTATGGCAATAACTTGCATATAAGCCTTTAAAATGAGCACTTTTGGTTTTTCATGTTAGTGTCCCATAGACTTTAATGGTGTTCCGCGGCTTTTCAAATTTTCTGTGAACGCCGCATAATGTTTGCTGTTCGGCGAACACCCAATGTTTGAGTCAAACTTATGTTCGTCTCGAACATCTGGCTCATCCCTAATAGCAACCAATATGGAAGGGCACCTTATCGCAAAGTTGATTGGTTGTATAAGGTTTCTGCAACTTTAATAACTATATCTGAAAAGGTAGCCATCTGAGGATTTGATCTTGTAACCATTTATTTGTTAGCTCAGTGGCATACATACAAGGGAATTTCCTCTGATGGTAAGTGGTTCTCAGAACTAGAGTGTCAGGTTACCTGGGACCAGGTGACAGATGCACTCTGTAGGAGTCGGAAGTGCACCGCTAAGGTAGTGGACCCTAGAGCTGACTGCTGCGGATTGAACCCTGGAAGGTTCAGGAAGCAGGTCTACAGGATAACTAACATGGATCCCAGTGGGAGCTAAAGCATAGATTCCCCAGGGCGCGGAATCTAAGAGCCAGCGGATGTTCACCAGAGCCTCTAGTGGTGAGGATGGACTGCGCTGCAGTCTGGCTCCAGGTCGCGGCCCCCAGGGTCTCATAGCTCACGCTCACCGTAGACTACAGGAGAAGAGGAAGGAGGCAGCAGGCTGGAACGACAGGGAAGTAAGGGGTAAGCCAAAGGTCAGGGTGACTAGCAGACAAGGATAAACATAACACGCCAAAGGTCAGGGTAACAAGCAGACAGGGAAAGTCGAGAACAGGCCAAAGTCGGTAACAGGAATCAGACATAGGAAACACAGCAAGTACACACGGAGGCTAACATACAATGGTTGATCAGCACTGCTGGCTTGCAGTGCACACGGTAATATAGGGTTCCCTGATAGGGCCTGGGGTGGGGCCATGCTTAGAGGAGAGGTTATAAAACCAGTCAGGTGAGAGGCAGCTGGTCTTTAGAGATGAACACATGGAGACAGGTAAGCTGACAGAGAAAACTCTATTGCATAACCATGACATAGAGCTTTAATATCATGGAATACCATATGACTAGTGCATTAATAATCAAACATTTTACTAAATTGCTACCATCAGACCTAGATTATTCTTCCACTTCGCCTCCTCTTAAGTACAATTTCAAGACTCCATTGCCTTGAACAGCAGGACGCTATCTCAACTGCTGCCTACAAACAAGTGCAGTAACCCCCAGCAACCATTTACCTAATCTGAAAGCCTATTGGTAGCTATGAGTTTCTGCAACTTTAATAACTTATTCTAAGTGACCACCTAAGGATTCAAACTCACAAATATAGCATTTATGTAACCCCTGCCATACACACAATACTACCAGCAAAGGTGATAGGAGTGCCTAAACCAGTAGTTGTATTATCATTACATATTATAATACTAGTGGCTTCATATCTAAAAATTGTACTGAATCGCTATCCTCAGACTTAGACTAGTCTCCTACTTGATTTACTCAGGGATCTTCTCATCTGGTAAAAATGTAGTTTTACCAGGCAATTCTCTTGAACCACAGGGCAAAATCTTAACAAAATCTTAACTGCTGCCTAAATGTTCAATAAAAAAGTCTGAAAAGGTGGCTAGCTGAGGATTCAAACTCACAACCCTCAGCTGGGTGACAACACCAGCATACTCTCAATGCCACGGCTTCAGACAGTAGGTGAGCTTCTTGTGATCAAGCTAGACTAGTCTAGTCTTTCACTTGGCCTACTAAAAGAACTTTGCATCTGGTAAAACTCTCCTTTCAAAAGTAAATTTCCTTGAACCATAAGACATCATCTCAACTGATGCCATTATCTTTTTTTCCAAAAGGATTTTTATTGAGCATATTGAAATGTTACATCACATATGAAGTTGGGAGCTAGGACAGTATGTACACATGACTTTCTCGATGCCATTATCTTTAAGATCTTTCACCAGACATGATCTCCATCTCTACTCCATCAACAGTCTCTGACCAGGTTTACTACGGGATCTTCTCATCTGGTAAAAGTGTAGTTTCAACAGTTCAGTCTCTTGAACCACAGGGCTGCTGCCTAAAACTTCAACAAAGAAGTCTGAAAAGGTGACTAGCTGAAGATTTGAACTCACCACCCTTTGCACGTAAGAACACTGGCATACACTCAATGCCACAGCCCCAGACAGCTGTGAGCTTTTATTGTGGCCAAATTAAACTAGTCTCTCACACAACCAACTAAAAGATCTTTGTATCCGGTAAAACACTCCTACCGAGGGTTAATTTCCTAGGACCATAGGACATCATCCCAACTGATGTCATTATCTTCAAGATCTTTCATTCGGTTTCAAACTCACAACCCTTTGTGTATAATAAAACCAGGATACTCTCAATGCCATGGCATCAGATGGCAAGTGGCCTTGATGTGACCAAATTAAACTAGTTTCTCACTTGCACCTACTAAAAGATCTTTGCATCTGGTAAAACTCTTTAAAAAGTCAATTCCCTTGAACAATAGGACATCGTCCCAACTGATGCCATTATCTTCAAGATCTTTCACTACACATAATTTCCATCTCTACTCCATCAACACACTGACACTGACCTGGTTTACTAAGGGATCTTCTCATCTGGTAAAAATGTAGTTTCAACAGTCCATTCCAACAGTCCATTCACAGGGCACAATCTCTGTTGCTTAAATGTTCAACAAAGATGTCTAAAAATGTAGTTATCTGAGGATTTGAATTCACAACCCTTTGCTCACAATAACACCAGCATACGCTCAATGCCAAGGCCTCACATGGTAAAGGACCTTGCAGTGAACAAACTAGACTAGACTAAAACACTCCTTTCAAAAGTAAATTCCCTTGCGCCATAGGACATCTCAACTGATGCCATTATGTTCCAGATCGTTCACTACACATGATCTCGTTCTCTACTCCATCAGCAGTCTCCGATACTGACCTGGCTTAGAGACTAGAGAAATATGTGATCACCACAGTTTTAAACAGTTAAACAGATACAATTGCTGAAGATAAATAAACCATCCAAAGCTCTGTGGCATCTCCAGGGACCTCGCCCGATGATTCAGTAGCCTTTTAAATGACTTCCACTGCTTTCTGTCTAAATGCATCTCACCAGCCTTAGAAAAGAGGAATTAAAAAGCAGACATAGGTCATCCTTCTACATATATTCTTCTTTGGTAAATTCTGAAGAAGGTTGGTTGGTCTGAGAAAGCTCTTGAGTCCAGTTACTGGCTTCGGAAGGAAAACTGGACCTTGCACAAGGTGAGTCCAAACAGCTCTTTTAGAGTGTCTTGACCTCATGCTTAAGGAATCATGACAATTGTGCCTAGCATCATCTTAATCCCTGACTGCCTGAGCAAAGCAGGATTCATAAAGTCACATTCGTGATTCATGACAAAAGGCAGGATCACAATTATATTCTGCAATGTACACAGCTTACCCATAGCTAGTACAGATCTCATTTTTTTTCCTTCAAAAGTAGAGTGAGGCTGGCCATACACTACACAACTCCCCAACCTCTCCCAGATCCACCTTCCACCTTGCAGTGCAAGGGTGTGCCTGATTGCACACAATTAAGTGGGTTTATGTTTGATCTCACACTACATGGTTTTGGTAAATCTAAAGGAAAGCCGAAAAAGAACTGCACAGTGTATGCCCCCCACCCCAATAGCCAACATGCAGCGAGGCAGGTGCCTCTATTCCACCGCAAACTGCTGTGGAACTCAAAGGCATCCCAGCTGCCATATGGGGGGATCTGTACAATCTAGAGAAATATCACTGAATGAAGTAAGATGCATTACAGACAAAATAAAAATAATAAAAAGGTAAAATCTGTCAGAATGATATATCCCTAAGCAAGCAGGAGGGGAAACCATACTGCCGCTCACCATGGACCTCCAATTGCACCATTTAAGCCGCATACATCTGCCCGGGAATCACGGACCAGCAGAGGATTTACTTCCGACCAAGAGTCCTTCAGGTAGGGATCGTCGTTATTCCCTCTTTATTGCCCCAGTTGAAGGACTTTTGTCCGAAACATGTCGGGTTGCTGAGCCTTTGTGCTTTCTGACACCACACGATACTATTTTTAATCTTTACTTTTTATGTGATCACTCCCTGTACCCACCCGACTAGGTGGATTGTACTGTTAAGCTATTCCTGTTTTAATAAATTTTTATTTTTGGATTTATGCACTATGTGGAGGCCCTTCTCTTCTTTCTTTTTTTATGGTTTGATGTGACACCATTTGGAGTTCGTACATCCTATCAAGTGCGACCATCGGATGGGAGTCCAAGTTCGTTAGCAGGGCTGTGCTAGCTACACCATTTTCTCACCACGGATTTTGACGGAAGTATTGAGGCGTATCTCCACACCAAATATCTGCTGAATCCAAACACCTGATTGACCCACCGCTGTATGGTGAGTGTGTCCACTTCTCATGGTAAGCGTACCCATTCCTTCAATATTTCCATCTTGATGCGGCAAATATCTTATGAAGAGGTTATTCCTGTCACATATAGTGGTTGATTTATTATCGTCTACAGGCATCATCTACACATGGGACTTCATTTCATTTTACTGAAGAATCTCCTATTTTTTTGGTTTATCACAGACAGTTTTAGTTGCAGTTTTTTGCGGCAAATATCTTATGAAGAGGTTATTCCTGTCACATATAGTGGTTGATTTACTATCATCTACAGGCATCATCTACACATGGGACTTTATTTCATTTTACTGAAGAATCTCCTATTTTTTTTGTTTATCACAGACAGTTTTAGTTGCAGTTTTTTTTTTTTCTTACATGGACATTTTCACTTACCTGTGACAATCTTTCCTGATTTGCTTGTCCTTTTGTTGTTGTATATTGTTCACGTTGATATCTGACCTACAAGTTACTATCAGCTTTATATTTGCACGTGAGGTGATACTTCACTTTTGCACTTTGTTACACACTAGCGCTGCATTTTTTATCTATTCCCTCTTTTCCCATTCTTTCAGGAGCGAGGACAAAAAGGGAACGCTGGGGTATGGGAGAATCCCTCCTTTTATTTGAGCAGAGGGTTGTCCTGTGGGGTCAGAGGGGTGGAGCTGACGCATTTGTAGGCTGACATGATTAGCCTCAGGAAAGAACAGCAAGGGAGATCGCTTGTACTAATAATTGCTGTTACAAAAAATTTTGTGGTGTGTACTAGGCTTTCCTCTGCAGCATATCAAAGACATCAACTACAGCCATCCACCACAGACAAGGAAGCAAGCCACAAGAGCAAAATTCAACCACTTTAAATATATATATCTATATATACTTTAAATATATATATAAAAAAAAACATGTAATACAGTCAGGTCCATAAATATTGGGACATCAACACAATTCTAATCTTTTTGGCTCTATACACCACCACAATGGATTTGAAATGAAACGAACAAGATGTGCTTTAGCTGCAGACTTTCAGCTTTAATTTTAAGGTTTTTACATCCAAATCAGGTGAACGGTGTAGGAATTACAACAGTTTGTATATGTGCCTCCCACTTTTTAAGGGACCAAAAGTAATGGGACAGATTAACAATCATCCATCAAACTTTCACTTTTTAATACTTGGTTGCAAATCCTTTGCAGTCAATTACAGCCTGAAGTCTGGAATGCATAGACATCACCAGACGCTGGGTTTCATCCCTGCTGATACTCTACCAGGCCTCTACTGCAACTGTCTTCAGTTCCTGCTTGTTCTTGGGGCATTTTCCCTTCAGTTTTGTCTTCAGCAAGTGAAATGCATGCTCAATTGGATTCAGGTCAGGTGATTGACTTGGCCATTGCATAACATTCCACTTCTTTCACTTAAAAAACTCTTTGGTTGCTTTCGCAGTATGCTTCGGGTCATTGTCCATATGCACTGTGAAGCGCCGTCCAATGAGTTCTGAAGCATTTTGCTGAATATGAGCAGATAGTATTGCCGGAAACACTTCAGAATTCATCCTGCTGCTTTTGTCAGCAGTTACATCATCAATAAATACAAGAGAACCAGTTCCACTGGCAGTCATACATGCCCACGGCATGACACTACCACCACCATGCTTCACTGATGAGGTGGTATGCTTTGGATCATGAGCAGTTCCTTTCCTTCTCCATACTCTTCTCTTCCCATCACTCTGGTACAAGTTGATCTTGGTCTCATCTGTCCATAGGATGTTGTTCCAGAACTGTGAAGGCTTTTTTAGATGTTGTTTGGCAAACTCTAATCTGGCCTTCCCGTTTTTGAGGCTCACCAATGGTTTACATCTTGTGGTGAACCCTCTGTATTCACTCTGGTGAAGTCTTCTCTTTATTGTTGACTTTGACACACATACACCTACCTCCTGGAGAGTGTTCTTGATCTGGCCAACTGTTGTGAAGAGTGTTTTCTTCACCAGGGAAAGAATTCTTCGGTCATCCACCACAGTTGTTTTCCGTGGTCTTCCGGGTCTTTAGGTGTTGCTGAGCTCACCGGTGCATTCTTTCTTTTTAAGAATGTTTTTGCTATCTCTCTGATGGGTTTTTGTTTTTTTCAGCCTAATGATGGCTTGCTTCACTGATAGTGACAGCTCTTTGGATCCCATATTGAGAGTTGACAGCAACAGATTCCAAATGCAAATAGCACACTTGAAATGAACTCTGGATCTTTTATCTGCTCCTTGTAAATGGGATAATGAGGGAATAACACACACCTAGCCATGGAACAGCTGAGCAGCCAATTGTCCCATTACTTTTGGTCCCTTAAAGAGCGGGAGGCACATATACAAACTGTTGTAATTCCTACACCGTTCACCTGATTTGGATGTAAATACCCTCAAATAAATGCTGAAAGTCTGCAGGTAAAGCACATCTTGTTTGTTTCATTTCAAATTTATTGTGGTGGTGTATAGAGCCAAAAAGATTAGAATTGTGTCGATGTCCTAATATTTATGGACCTGACTGTATATTGCAGCTTACCAACACTTAAATGTGGTGGCTGCATTAGTTCTTTTTTCCTAATGCATTTTTCCCTTTATTTTTACCTGGTGATCCTGCCCTTAAAAGAGATGTTTGGGATTTAAAAAAAACAAACATTTATACTCACCTAGGTGGATGCAGCATCAATCCGATGCTGTATCTGTCCCCTGTCTCCTCTTCACGGAGAACTGAGCGATCAACAAAGCTGATTGCTCAGTTCTTGGTCTTTGGTGAGTAGAAAGCCGGTCACTGTCAGTCACTGGCTCTCTACTCATTGGAGCGCCAGACTGTGCAGGGATTGGGAGCGGCTGGCTCAGGCTCTCAGTGGCTTGCTGAGAGACTGGAGTCAGCTGCCTTTCCAGGCATCTGGGTGAATCCCGACATTAAAGTCAGGATCCATCCAGAGTCTGGACCGGCTGAGTGACGTCAGCCAACAGTGGGATTTACAGGAGTGCAGAATGAATTGCACTCCTGTGACCCACAGACGAAATAGGACCAAAAGAGCTTTAGCCCTACTTCTCCTTTAACACACTTCATGTTCTAGGGCAATGGTCTCCAAACTGTGGCCTGGGGGCCAGATGCAGCCCTTTGCTTGCTTTTATCTGGCCCTTGGGGGACTATTACATCCTATGATACCAACAATGGGGCATAATCCCCCCCCCTGACACCAATGAAGGAGGTACAATTCCTTCCAATGACACCAACTATGGGGCACAATTTCTCCTAATCACACCAACAATGGGGCCCAATGACATCAACGATGGGGCACAATACTTCCCATTTACACCAATAATGATGCGCAAATAATCTCAGTAAAACAAACAATAGGGCATTGTTTTTCCCACTGACGTCGGGACCTTTTCTACTCCCACTGGCCACAGTCTGGCCCTAAGGAAAGTCTGAGGAACAGTAAACTGGCCCCTTGTTTAGAAAGTTTGGAGACCCCTATTCTAAGAGACCAGGGAGGGACCTGTCCAGCATCTTAGGTGGCTCAGCAAGAAGAGCTAGTGCTAGAGGTCATGGGTTCCGATCCCGGTCCTGACATGGGGAGTGCCTAGATAGCTTAGCTTAATAGTAAGTTAAACAGCCTAGGTGTACTGTACCTACCACAATACATTTTTAGTAGGTTTGTTATATTAAGACTGTATTATGAGACAAAGGGCGTTATTTACGAAAGGCAAATCCACTTTGTACTACAAGTGCAAAGTGCACTTGGAAGTGCAGTCGCTGTAGATCCGAGGGGAACATGAAAGGAAAATAAAAAAACAGCATTTTAGCTTGCACATGATTGGATAATAAAATCAGCAGAGCGTCCCCTCTTTTCAGATCTACGCCTGCGCAAAGTGGATTTACCTTTCATAAATAACCCCCAAAGTCTCAGGAGCAGGTTTAAGAGATAGTAAAAAGAGGAGAGTAGAAGGGAGTAGGGAAAGGAAGGGGCGAGGAATGTGAGAGGAGAGGGGGGATGCTCCAGAAAAGTTCACAGGATATAAGTCTCTATCGAGATGTTGCAATCTCGAGATGTTATCCTGAAATTAGCGGTATGCATCCGTAATATGAAATTTTCATATTTGGATGCAGTAAAAATGTGGTTTAACAGCCTTTGAGTGGGTGATCTAATACCACAGAATGGTTTACCCAGCACACAAATATACACATCTAGAGGGATCTGAAGGCTTGCTAGCTCCTTTACAAGTAGCTGCATCATATTCCAATATTCTTGGACTAGAGGACAAAACCAAAAATGTGGCTCAAGGATCCATTCTGACCATAATTTTTCCAACAATGGGATCATGTGTCCAGGTAGATACAATGGATTTTGTATATGTTCTGCTTTGTTAGAGTAAAGATGGAAGTAAGAGTGGCATTTTCCCATATATCATACCAGATCAGTGGCGTCTCCAGCTTTCAAATTTAGGGGGGGCACATGGGGGGACAGGGACAAAAGTAGGGGGGCAACTATAAAATGCATATATATATATATATATATATATATATATATATATATATATATATATATATATATATATATATATATCCTGGGGCCCTTTACTATGACCCCACAACAGTCCCTTTCACATGTTCTGCAGTGAGCTCCCTTCCTACTGTATTGGGGTCCCCCAGGGTGGCAGAAAACAAGAGATATATGTCACCAGCATATCAAGAAAATATAAGGATCCAAAGCAGTGGGAGAACTATCAGGGTTGCAAGGGTTGTCTTGCCTCCGGGCCCTGGTGTTCTGCCACTGTGGGGTTCCCCAGCCTCCTCTTGCTGTCCTGCCCCTGCTATTGACAGCTCTGGTCTGGCATCTCTTGGAATTTACAGGCTGGTCCTCCTGTCCTAAGGACGGGAGAAATCAGTCTGTTTTTTCAGTAACTGAAAGTCCTGGTGGAGTCCTTCCTGCAACTCGCTCTTCTCCCTGCCAATGAGAATGCAGGTGAAGGAGCAGATCAGGCGGCCGTGGTTGTGTGAACGCTCGCATTATGCAGTGTCAGCGAGCAGGGGAGGGGGGAAGAATCACCCGCAGGAGCTGACTGGGGACTCTCTCCCTCTTAGATATTGATTTTTTGTAAAAAAAAAAAAAAAAAAATTTTTTTTTTGGGGGGGGCACAGCATAATGTTGGGGGGTCAGGGCCCCCTCTGCCCCCCCCCCCCTAGGGTCGCCATTGTACCAGATTAGAGGAAAATTCATTTTCTCAAAAGCCCATTTATGGATAATTAAAGTAGTGAGTTGTAGAGTCCAGTAGTGCAAAGAGATTATAGATCAGGGAAATCTAACCCATTTGTATAGAAACTTGAAAACATAACTTTTTGAAAAAGGAAGGCTGTGAATACATCAGGGCTGTGGTGAGAGACAATAGGTAGTGATGAAATGTGGGGATGGGTGAGAGACAATAGGGTCTACAATATATTAATAAATATTCTGCAAAAAGGGAAATTTTATATTGAGTCTTGGCATACGTTTTGGCATACATCCCAGAGTGCTGGTAACAATATAATGCCCGGTATCACTGTGTGTGACTCAATCTCACTGATGAGTGAATGGAGAAATTTCTACTTTTAGTGCCACCAGACCAATATATCCTAATAGCACTGGCCCAGAGGGTAAGTGTCCTATTAGCCCAGTTCTGTTATTCTGATCTCTACACATACAGGATATGCGAGTCTGTATAAAACATGTGCAACTGACAAAGAGAAAACATGGCAATTACAGTAGACCTTTATTGTTACTGGGTGATAAATATAATATGTAAAAGCTTGTATGAAGCTTCTTAGAAGTGCTTCTTAGTATGAGTGATTTCAAATAGCTATCGTAAGTTCTCTACAGTTCACACATATCCTAATAACATGGCTGTTCCGTCACCGATGACCTTTACTGAGATCTCGGTGATTCACTCTTCTTAATAATGCTATGCTATAATGGGATGAAGGAACTGATCCGGCAGTCTTTAGACCTAGAATCCCTCAAACAAGCCGCCCTTGAATTTTATACTTGTGAAGATATGTCGACTGAAGTAAATTCAGCATAGGAGTCCTAAATGACTTTGCCTTTCATACCATGGGATCATTTTATATGATGCATTAAGGTGCTTCAAGAAAGCCAGAGGAACATTTAAGAAAAGACAGGAGAAGATGCCTTTTTATGTATTTATTGCAACAAAGTCTATATTGACAGACAATTAATGTGAACAATGGCAACACTGGATTTGTTTTTTCAGCAGATGCAGAACAATATCCAAATGAAATGTCTTCATACTCCTATATGATAGTACAACTGTACAAGGTCCAGCAATACTAGCGACAAAGTTACTAACCATGAAATATTTTTGGAAATGTTCTCATGCTATAACGGAGCCTGGGATTTCATTACCTTTATTTAGAAATCTACATTTTATAAGACACGTAGAGCACCTTGCAGCCTCAAATCTCATTCAGAATTTAATTCACCAACTATTAAGTTGACTATTAAATCATATCAAAACCCCTTCAAAGAAAGATACACGTAGACTGCCACTTTTGTCCTCCTTGTAATAAATCTTGTTAACTGACTGTCATGTTGATCCCTTGACTTCAATGCTTTCTGAGTCACTGAGTAGGAACAAGTATGTAGAACCAGAGATTTTATTTCACTGGTGTTGGTACCAGGTCAGTGACTCAGAAATGATCAGAGCCACAGGACCAGACTGACAGCTAGGAAAATAGCATGATCAGAACGAGGTCAGCTATGGTAGACTATACATTTATGTTAAAACTGCTTTTATAACTACTGACCATTGGTTAACAGGAATAATTCAAACCTGTGACTGGAAAGGACATTTGTGTATAGGACCTTTGAGCCCTGGACTGCTGTGCTCAAGCTCTTGGTCACCTAGTCCAGAGTCTTCAAACTCGCTATACCAGCTTACTTTAAATGACAGCTCTATTATGTTCAATATCTGACCCTGCTATTCTAGTTACACCTAATGGCTGTTCCAATAATGCCCGGTGGTGTCCTTGCAGTATCCAGGCTTGCTGTTGTATGTCTGGTGATGTCTATCCTGAATGCAGCCTCACTGTCCCAAATATGCCTGGTGATTCCTGCACTATTTTTAGTGATTGTGGACTACCCCCACTCCATCACCTGTTCAACATTCCAACTGTTCTTGGACATATGTCATCCTGTACTCTGGGCAGGTATCCCAGCCATGCTTGAAGAAAACACTGCTTGTATTCTGTTTCCTGCTAGTTGTAAGCTTGTGGCATGTCTACCAACTAAGCAGTGGGGGTATTCTTGGTACTACAGTCTGGGAACTGCCGTCAAGCCAGGTTCCAATGCTTTTTATAGTGTGCAATGGTAGACACTTGTCAAAGTTTCAGGGCTTTCTTGTGATAGCCAGAAAAATTAAATAAAAATTCTAATGTGGACAAAGAAGCTTCCTTTCCAAGACCTTTATCTATATTAATTTTAATAGTATATGCCTTTATAGATTTATATTCACAGTCTGTGACCTGCTTGTAAGGTATGCCAATACAGACATTATGGACATAGCCCAAAGTTTGGAAGCAAAGGGAGAGTTCTAAGCATAACTTGGGGTAGACTTGTAGTGTACGGATAATTTGTAGCGCCTGGAAACATTTGTTTTCTCCTGCATGAATTTTTTAGCCATCTACCATTTATGAGATCTTCTGTCTATGGGCAGCCAACGCCATAGACATGCAATGATCCATCATCTGATCCAGCCGTGGAAGTGGACGAATATTTCACTATGAATTTTCCTGTATGACCACCATTGTTCCTCCATAATAAGGCAAATAATAGTGTGTCTGTTTAGTGCACAACCATCCATGTACTGATACAGGTTAGTTTATTTATATAATCATTTAAAAAAAAACATTAAAAAAAAAAAAAAATTAAAAATAATTATTGTGTGATTAGAGTATGCTAGTGAACAGCCATAAATGTATTGTCATGCGTTATAAAGCAATGTTGTTTTAAGCAGTGATTATTTATATTGACATTAAACTCACAGAAATAAGTTGTCCTATCAGAGCTGGCAGTTATCTGCTGCTGGAACAGAACTAGTAATCAAGTGGTATCCTTACTAAACTATCTTATGTTTTCCTCATCAAAGTGATTATTGATTGGCTTAAAGCAAATCTGGTGACCGACCATATGGGGATATCTCTTATCCGATTGGATTAGCGCGAGAATCCAACTATCCTTTATCTGAAGGACTTTAGAAACAATACTTTAACAAGGAGATGAGTGTCAGGCTAGAATTATTAGCCTGGAAGATTTGTTTGCTATTCTCTCTGTTGCTGAGGGATCAGGAAGAAACCCACACGTGTTGTGTAGAAGCTCTCAGCACTAGAATACTGTATTTACTATCTGCACAGTTACTGTTGTATTCCAGTAAAGAGTGTGTTTTAGAGGAAGATAAGGAATGACCTTGGCGAAAATCCTAGGAGTGATTTAAAAGAAAAAAAGTGTTTAAAAGTCCATTCAGGGAATGAACATTTTTTTGTTGCATTTTTCCAATTCAATATTTTCTGCACAATACATATTTTTGGTACATATTTTTGCGCAAGAAACACATAAAATGCATGACGAGATTTATGTAATTTAATTAAACAGCACTGTAATAGTTACCACCTCTCCCTAGAAAAGTATATACACAAACAGGCAAAAAAATGCCTAAAAACCATTAAACGCTCATGAAAATTGTGTTTTGAAAGTAAAAGTGAAACTATCCCTGTAGTAAATAATGCTCTGTATAAATGCTGCAAATAGACACACAAATGTCTGTCTATGCAGAAGGTAAAACATTTGTCCATCCTAGACTGTATCACTGTGTAGGACAGCCCAAAGCAAAAAAATAAAAATAGCCTAGGGCTAGCATGACTAGGGCGACAGGGCAATCAGGCAAAGAGAGGGTTAAGGTTAAAGTTAATAAGGAGTTTGGTCACTTACGGGATTGGTGGGTTTACTATGGAGGGAGGGGTTGCAGTAGGTCAGGT
This sequence comes from Aquarana catesbeiana, assembly GCF_042186555.1. Lineage (NCBI taxonomy): Eukaryota > Metazoa > Chordata > Amphibia > Anura > Ranidae > Aquarana > Aquarana catesbeiana. Next base: position 65,483,160 of record NC_133336.1, on the reverse strand, counting down.
AGGTGAGTCTGCATGCTTCCTTCATCCGGTGAAGAAGACACGTGGAGGAAGAACGTTCCCACCCACCTCTGTATTGGATCAGTAATTCTTTAAGTGGGCATGTTTTTTTTTTTTTGGCGGTTGGAGTCTTTGGAGGTGTGTTGATCATATTAGGGACCCATCTAAGGTATGGAATCCCCTGTGGAATGTCAGTTGGTGTGTCAAATGGTATGTTAAACTGAGAGGTATCTGTAGAATGTTGAGGTTGTCCCCGAGCCGATGCGGTGTGCCTGGGGACCGTGTAAGTAGCTACGCAGATACTGAAGTGGATACTTGATACTTGGCACCTCCAAAGATCGGCAACCTTATGTTCATTGTTATGTTTATTGTATCATTATTTTGTTCCTGTTTAAATTAATGTTTGTTTTATTTGTTTTTTGTTTAATAAACAGCCGCTACGGCCAATTTTTACTCCAAAGTAGTGTCATGGTGGTTATTGCAGTAATCAGCATAAAAGGGTCGGGGCAGGTTAGTGGCCTTTGCTGCCTTAGTCATGCCAGTTGTAAAGAATGCAATAGTGACAATCTTTCCCATGTCTGCACAGAAAAGAGTGTCTATTAATACAGTGGTTTTCCAAAAATATGAAAGTACTTCTATCAGTTGGAGGAACTTGACATATAGAAAACAATCCACACAATTTGATGACTGCAAGTAGCCTGAAATATGAAAAAGATGTGACTGATTTGAGCCCTGCTTGTATTCAGTGGGCCATGTATGTGTTAAATACTGCATAATAACAAGAGCTAGTAAACACTGGATGTATATTTTACCACATACCAACAGTCATTAATCACTCTGTTTTCTCCATGTGTAAGAACATTCCTTTCATCAGCACATCATGGAAACATTTCACACCACATCATTTTGGTCGTACGATAACAAGCGGCTATCAAAGCCACTGTTTTGAGTAAAATATCGACCAGTTAAGCTGGTCATACACAACAAGACCCTTTGGTGATTATGGTAAAAAAAAAAAAATCAAGTGTTTACTCTCTCTGACAGATATCACCCATGTTAGAGTTCCACTACTTGCTTTACTTGCTTGAGCAGGTTTCCTTCCAAGTGCTGTTCTCCTAATCTACTGTATGGCTGAACAGAAGAAACTCTGCACTATGCTGGAAAACTACTATCAGTACATCACTGCTGGTTTTTATCAGTTTGCTGAACTTGATACTTAAAGTGTAAGTAAACCCCCCTATCGTTTTCAGCCAAGGAAGCTGACATTTTTGCCTCTGTTTAATCTACAACTGCCATGATGCTGCACATGTGATCAGTTATGACACCAGTCATTGGATGGTTTGACAGTTTGGTTGCGAGCACAACCAATGAGTGTTACATTTACGGCACGCGCCGTAAATTAAACTGTTTTATGTATGGGTTTACTTCCGCTTTAAAGTTGAGTTCCACTCAAAAGTGGAACTTCCACTTATCCATCTCACCACCCCCTCCGGTGCCATATTTGATACTTTTCGGGGGGGGGGGGGGGGACAGGTACCTGTTTCCACTTTCGGGAGAAGGGGCCTCGGCTGCCTGATCAATTAGAATGCTTTGCGTGCTCCGCGCATGCGCAGTAGGGAACCGGCTTTGAAGCTGAAAGGCTTCACTACTGGGTTCCATTACCAGGAATGGTGGCAGCTGAACCCGACAGCCGATCCGAAGATCAGCTGGGGTGCCAACATTGCGGGCTCCCTGGACAGGTAATTGTCCATATATTAAAAGTCATGTTCCAGCATGACTGTGCTTCTGTGCTACTCTATTTAACAAGTTTGGGGTTATTGAAAAGGTAATTGTGAGCCAGATCTTCTTGTCAAACTTCAGCACCTGGCCTCACAACTGCTGTTTAGGTTGAATGACCACAAGTTCATATGGACACACTCCAAAATCTTATTGAAAGCTTTGCCATAAGAGGGAAGAAAGCTTTCAACAAGGAGGGGGGCTTGATAGGAATTACTAATTATACATGGCTTTGGAGTGGAATGTCCAACAAGCTCATGTAGGTGTGATGGCCAGGTATTCACAAACCTTTGGCCATCTAGCATTGCACTGTTCATAGGCAGCATATAAAACTTACGTGACTTAAAGTGATATTAAAGCCTGATTTTTTTTTTTGTTATAACAAACATGTCATGCGTACCTCCCCTGTGCAGTGGTTTTGCACAGATCAGCTCTAATCCTCCCCTTCTCAGGTTCCCCGTCGGCGCTCCTAGCCCTTCACACCTGCCGAGTACCCCCACAACAAGCATCTTGTCCATTCACAAACAGGAACCCAGCTCGGCCTCACTCCCCCTTTCCTCATTGGCTCACTGGCTGTGATTGTCAATGGCTCCCGCTGAGGTCTCAGCCAATGAGGGAGAGTGCCCAGAGAGCCGAGGCTCTTGTGCACATCACTGGATACCAATGGGGCTGAGGTAAGTATTAGAGGGGGCTGCTGCACATAGGTTTTTTACCTTCATGCATAGAATGCGTGAAGGTAAAAAACCGTGGGCCTTTAGAACCACTTTAATATTTTATAATGATCCAAATGGACCAATTTATATTTATTACTTTATTTTTTAAAGTAACGCTAAAATCAGAATTAACAACATTAAAAACATAATGGTTGGTTGTTGGAATGATCATAATACTAATACAAATGTTTTTTAACCAACAGAATGTGATGATTTCACATCAAGCTTGTTGTCTGAATGTAAACATATGTTGTTCTGGGCAAAGTAGACTTGCAGCTAACGACTTTCTGATGTGAGAAAAACAGTCTGGGATTACTAATCCCTATTACTGAGAGCAGATGTTGATTGTCCTATTAATCAAAGCAAATCATTAGACATTTAATTACACTTTTAAAGCTATCACTGGAAGTTTAATTGCTTAGCTCAACACTAAGAACTGAATGTCATTAGTGACAAATATGAAAATAAACTTGTTTAGAGTTGTAAACATAAATTTATATCTCAACTGAGAAAGGCAGAAATTATGGATAGAAATACCATTTTAAGCTATTCTAATTTGGTTGCTTCCTAAAATGTTTGCTCCATAGTGACTGTAACTACAGAGGTTTTACTAGCCTTTTATCAGTATTCTAGACTTGTTTAAAATCCTATTTACTGCTTGTTAAGAATATGTAAATATTTAAATGTCCATAGTCTAGCCGCAATTCTATTTTAACATTTCCAGACTTTCAATCTAAAGAGCAGTAACAAAGTACATAACAACCAAACTCCACATGTCATTTAAGGGCAATGAAAGCTAATGTATTTATTCTTTATATTGTTTACTTGGCAGCATACAACTGTTTGTAAAGGCAGTAACAATATAAATAATTCCCTCTAACTTTTACAATGAACAAATTCTGCAGTTGGAACCATCAAGATAAGAAGAGGTAGCTTTGGATGGTCCAATACCCAGATCCAATTTAAAGCGTGTCTATGGTCAAAATATAAAATCATATTCATTTCCAGATTGTATTTCAATTATTTCTAGGCTACTCTTATTAATCCAAATTATCGTAAATTAGTACATTTACTTTGTGAAGAGCACCACACATTTACTTATTTTAATACTGCGACACACACATTCACTAAACCCTGTGAGTAGGCACTGCTGTGTCACAGACTTCACAGAGCCTGCCTTCTGAACTAAAGAAATGTGGAGGCGGAGTCAGTACAGGAAGTAAATAGCAGACGAGAAGTTGTAAGCATGTTGGGAATCTAGAAATTGTGGAAAGAGATGGCCAGCAAGCGGCAGAACTCACAACATGAAAATAGATTTTTCAAGTAATCTTGTATTGGATTGTCAAAAATAACTATGTATTGTTTGTATTGTTTGGCAGAGGACAATTAGGACTACAGTATCTAGGGGCAATAATGCGTGATCAGACATATTCATTATTGAGCCACAAAATGTTCCAAGTTGTTGGAAAATCTACATATGATGGGAGCATTCTTCCCTTTTTTTCAGAAAGCAGAAAGTATGAAGTTAAAAGCAGTGCATGCCTAATTCCTGTAATCAGGTGAGGCAAAAGAAAAGCAACAGGAATCACTGAAGTGTTTGGAAACAAGCAGATAATCAATGTTTCTTCTGATGTTGTCGGAAGTGTCATTCATGTAAAATGATTGCAATTCCCTATTGGAGATTGAGACCATCCATCACTAGAACAGCCAGTAAAGAGTGGCAGAAGGAGGCATGCCAGCCCTCAACTTTCTCTGCAATAGCCAAGATTTGCATTTTAGAATGCCCAAGGGGTTAGAGACTCTCAGGACACTGAAGGTGCTGTTTAAACATGTGCTAGCACCTGAGTGTGTGTGTAAGGCACTGCAGCTGTTTCTTCATATATTTACAGAAGAAAAAAAAATTTGCTTTTTAACCGGTTCCCGACCAGCTGCCGCAGTTTTACTGCGGCAGATTGGCACGGGTGGGCAAAACAACGTTACCTTATGGCGGCCGCGATGATCGGATTCGTTTCAGAACCGATCAGTCTCCAGGCCCAGGCCAATGATTTTTGGCCTGGACCTGCTGATCGGTTCTGACGAATGAAATGCTTCTGCTGCCTGTAAGTGTAAACACAGGCAGGAGAAGTGATGTCATCTCCCTCTCTGGAATTCTTTTCCATTCCAGAGAGAGGAGAGAGGACATCCAAATGTGATTTGCTCCAACACTACACTGACACAGTACACGTAGGCACACATTTCGCCCCCCCAGTTAACCCCTTCACTCCCTGTCACTGTGTCACCCAGTGCAGTGTTCATATTTTTCTTTGATCACTGTACTGGTGTCGTTTGTGACACTAATCAGCGTTAGGGTACTTAGTGTAGGCCCAGATAGGTCTAGGGACCCTCCTAATAAAGTTTTAACCCCTTGATCACCCCATCACCATTGATCACCGTATTAGTGTCACGGGTGATGCTGGTTAGTTAGTTCATTTTTTATAGCGTCGGGGCACACGCCGTACATTACCTAATAAAAGTTTTTTTTTTTTTTTTCCTTGTGGAGTTCAGATTACTAAAAAAGCACCCACACACCATATATGCATACACTTTGTTTGCATTTCAAATCTGGTAGAGTTCAAATAAAGTCATGAAATTTGAAAGTCATGCAAACACTGTCACAGATCCTCACATGTAAGACTTTATCGTTTACAAAACACAGTGGTTTTTCATAGTGTCTCCTCATAATAACCTTTACAATATTCTCATTTATATATAAAAATTTTTTTTGTAAACTGAGCAGACATATGATATCTTTCACACTATGCCGTGGCTGCTGGGCCGTATGGCTCATATATACCTGCATTCATTTATATAATGGTTTACATGTTTATACGTCTAAGCGCTAGTTTTAGCACCTATCTCAGTCCCGTGGAAAGAAAGGAAACTTTATATCTTCCTAACTTTCCTTCTTCAAAAGACTTTTAAAAGCAATATAAACTTTTTATTTACGGATATTTTTTGTATTGTCTATAGAAACATCTTGTCTGCACATTCACGTCTTCAATAAACACTCCACCATAAAACACACACCCAATTAACTCTATGTTAGGAGGCCATACAATCTAACGATCAGCTGTTTAGAGTTATACAATCAGTATGGGGTCATGTGTGAGATGTACAATGTGTATATAAGTGACTTTCATTGTTGTACAAACCAGCTATGAGTAAGCGCTCTATGGGAGCGTGAAACGCGTCAGCGGTTATGCTGTATCACTTCAACAGAGCAATGTACGCATTTTATACCATGTCATTTTTTCAATAAAGAAGATTTTACCTTTATTATTCCAATCCGGAGTGCGGCAGTCCAGATTTTTCATTGCACCTATACCATTGGAATAGCAATTGCCAGCACCTGGAGCTCTCACAATTCACCCAGCGGAGGACGGGAAATTCAAACCCAGTTACCTGGAGCGGTGGTCACCAACCTGTTTATTACCTAATAAAAGGTTTAACCCCCTGATCACCCGGCGGGTGATATCATTTAGGGTCTGCGTCGCCCCAGGCAGTGTCAGATTAGTGTCAGTAGCGCTAATACCCACGCACACGGTGAATGCGTTGATTGGTTTTTGGGGTCCTGTACGTGGTTAGACTGCCAAAAAGTCCCACACATGTGGTATCCCCATACTCAGGAGAAGCAGCGGAATGTATTTTGGGGTGTAATTCCACATATAGTCATGCCATGTTTGAACAATATATCATTTAGTGACAACTTTGTGTAAAAAAAAAAAAAAAAAATTAATTTTCCCGAAAAAAATAAAATAAAATAATTCAAATTTTTTCCGAAACTTGTGGCAAAATATAAAATATTCCATGGACACAACATGCCTCTCAAAAAATAGCTTGAAGTGTCTTCTTTCCAAAATGGGGTCATTTGGGGGTGGGGGGGACATTTCATGGCCTCTGAAACTGTGATAGGTAGTGAGGAAGTGAAATCACCATTTTACGCCCTTAGAAAGCCTCAAGGCGGTGATTGGTTTTTGGGGTCCTGTACATGGCTAGGCTCCCAAAAAGTCTCACACATGTGGTATCCCCATCCCCCATACTGTATTTTTTGGTGTAATTTCACATATGCCCATGCCATGTTTGAGCAATATATAATTTTCCCGGAACTTTTGGTAAAATATAAAATATTCCATGGACTCAACATGCCTCTCAGCAAATAGCTTGGGGTGTCTACTTTCCAAAATGGTGTCATTTGGGGGGATTTTGTGCTATCTTGGCATTTTATGGACTTCGAAACTGTGATAGGTAGTGAGGAGTGAAATAAAAAATTTACGCCCCTAGAAATCCTGAAGGCGGTGCTCGGTTTTTGGGGTCCTGTATGTGGCTAGGCTCCCAAAAAGTCTTACATATGTGGTATTCCCATACTCAGGAGAAGCAGCAGAATGTATTTTCGGGTGTAATTCCACATATAACCATGGCATATGTGAGCAATATATCATTTAGTATCAACTTTGTGTAATCTTTTATTTTTTTTTGTCATTTTTCAATCACTTGAAAATATTCAATGGGCTCAACATGCCTCTCAGCAATTTCCTTGGGGTGTCTATTTTTATTTTTCAAAACGGGGTCATGGGGGGGGGTTGTACTAGCACCTCAAGAAATGAGAGGCAGTCAAACTAAAAGCTGCATAAATTCCAGAAAATGTACCCTAGTTTGTAGACGCTATAACTTTTGCACAAACCAATAAATATACTTGCCATTTTTTTTACCAAAGACATGTGGCTGAATACATTTTGGCCTAAATGTATGACTAAAATTGAGTTTTCTGGATTTTTTTTCATAACAAAAAGTAGAAAATATATTTTTTTAAAAAAAATTTCGGTCTTTTTCCGTTTATATCACAAAAAATAAAAATCACAGAGGCAATTACATACCATAAAAAAAAGCTCTATTTGTAAGAAATAAAGGACGCAAATTTTGTTTGGGTACAGCATTGCATGACCGCGCAGATACCAGTTAAACCAGCGCAGTGCCAAATTGTAAAAAGTACTCTGGTCATTGAGCAGGCAAATCTTCCGGGGCCGAAGTGATTAAAAGAAGTCCATCATATTTGTGTTATAGTGTTAAAAACATGGGGGAATCTCAAAGTAATTTATTGTTATCTAACAATCAGTTTAATATGGTAACACTGTATTTCTCTGGTCACTGTATGTAGAAAAAAAATTGTAAAAAAAAAAAAAGAAAAAAATGTAAAAAAAATATTTAAAAAATGGGACATTCAATAAACATGGATTATATTTTCACCACAAAAAACAAAAGAAATTGAAAAGAAATTATTTATTTATTGTTTTTATTTATACACTGTTACCAGTCAGCGTCCCTGATCATTGCCACGCCAGTTATTTGATGATGCTGTACTGCACTGGTGATAGTATGTAAAAAAAAAAAAAAAATTGTGAAAAAAACATTTTTTCATTTCACCATTTTCCAAAAAATTGTGTCAAAAAAATTACAACTTCAAAATACTCGCCATGCCTCTTACAAAAGACTTTGGACTGTCTACTTTACAAAACGGGGTAATTTGGGGGATATTTCTACTGTACTGGTGTTTTCAGGCCTCATGGAATAAGATAGGCCTTCAGTACATCAGGATTGATCAATTTTCAGATATATATATTATAGTTTGTGGTCTCTATAAGTTTCCTACAAACTAAATAATATACACTGATTTGGGTTATTTTCACTAAAGAATTGTAGCAGAATACATTTCGGCCTAAAATGACAAAGAAAGATTATTTATTTGCAAAATGTTATAACAGAAACAAAGAAAAATGTATTTTTCAATTTCCAAATTTTCATTTTTTTTTTGTTTATTTAGCAAATAATAATAAAAAAAACAGCGGTGATTAAATACTATTTTTATAAAGCTCTATTTGTGTAAAAAAACCATCATGTGGGTACAGTGTTGCACGACCACGCAATTGTCTCTCAAAATGAAATTTGGTCTGGACAGGAAGGGAGAAAGTGTCTCGTATTAAAGTGGTTAAATAATTACAGGTTCCACCTACATACTTCCCAAGGAGGTTTTAATCATTGGCACCTAATCTGGAACCTCCAATTCTAATTTCATGTGAAGTGGTGTTAACTGTATTTTTTCACAAGGTCACAATTCTGCATTTTCATGAATTGAAATTATGAGAATTAATACACCAGGTACATTTTAGGAGTATTTTTCTAAAGTAGATAACCTTTATCTGTAAGCACTGTTTGAATGAAGATCTATTGTTTATTTTGCGTCTAATGTCAAAGATTAACAATTTACTTAGCGTGTACTTGCTTACTTACTGTAAATATTACAGGACATAGGGATAAAATGTACACATTGTCTTGAGTACAGCTGGATGTGTATGGGCAGATCTCTCACTTAAAACAATGTGTGGTTAGACATCCTCAAATGTAAAACCTTGTTGCTGAGACCAAAGGAAATCGTCATTCTTACTTGTCTGACAGTGTTAATGTTTCAAAATACTTGTCCCTGGTTAGTGTAAAAGAAACCATAAGCACCTGCTTACAAATTTTCCTATAAATTGTGAACAATAAAAGGAACTAGTACTAGTAATAATACTTGATGCAGATGCATTGCAAGGACTTAGGCTCCATTCACACTAGCGCATTTTTTGATGCATTTTGCATTTTGCAGAAATGCACGGGAATTTTTTAACATGGGTTCCCATGGAACATGTTCACATCAATGCCTTTTTGTTTCTCTGCATTTTTGGAAAGGGTCGGGGACTTTTTTTCATGCAAAAAGCAGCGTTTTGCATGTAATGGATTTCAATGGACAAGCATCAAAAACGCAAGTGCACCGTTTTTGCAGCGTTTTTGATGCGTTTTTGATGCGTTTTTGCCTTTTTTTTTTTTTTTATTTTTTTTTTAGACTGTAAAAAAAAACTGTAAAAAAAAAAACCGCAAAACGCAAATCGCGGCAAAAACGCGGCAAAAACGCGGCAAAAACGCTGCTCAAAAACGTGGCAAGCATGAAAAAAAAACCTCCAAAAACGCCCAAAAGCAACATGCATAGGTGTGAATCGAGCCTTATTGATCTGTGTATGGAAACCTTTCTGAATGCAGAAACCCTCGTCTGCCATTGTCTAGTGCTGAGCAACATCTGCCTAAAAGATTTGCTTGCTATTAACTCTGTTGCTGTGGGACAGCTGTTGCTGAGGGAAAATGGGAAACTTTCAGCTGGTTTAGTATCTATGCTTTAGAAACAAATGAACAGCTAGTACTAAGCCAACTGTCCTGGTTTGATACAATCTTGATGACTTGCTACCATTAAATTGAAAAGAGCATCTGGAACACTAAGCCAATCCAGTGACTGTGAAAACATAGATATTGTCATGGACAAGGTCTATAAAGTAGGCAGGGGACATACTTGGCTGTGATTATTCAAAAACATATGTCTGAGAGGTACTGTTTTAAAGATGTAAGATAAAGTGTTTGGTTTAGTAAGCTATAATGGCAGCAAGAGCTCAGAGAAGCCTCCACTATTGCTTAGTTGATTTAATAACAAAATAGAAACTGTTCAGTTTGAAGTGATTATTTACTAAGCTCAATAAATAAGGTGAAGCTGTGTTCAATTTGAATACCTAATCATGTCCAAGGAAAATTGTGTTGTGATGCGGTGTAGCCTATTGCTTGGTTCCTATTCCTATTGGTTGGTGTGAACTTACTCTTACTGAAAATAATTGACTTTCAGCTGTATATGCTTTGGAGATACATTGAGAAATCTCAGATCCTGCTGCAGGAAAATGTATTAATTTCCAAGATTGCATGTTATAGTTAAAGTTTTTTTAAATTATGTCAAAATAATGTTAAGAAGCACTAATAAACTACACACGATTGGACATTTCGACAACAAAACCGTGGATTTTTTTCCGACGGATGTTGGCTCAAACTTGTCTTGTACACACGGTCACACAAATGTTTTCGGAAATTCTGATCGGCAAGAACGCGCTGACATACAACACGTATGATGGGACTATAAAAAGGAAGTTCAATACCAAGTGCGCCACTCTTTGGGCTCCTTCTGCTAATCTCGTGTTAGTAGAAGTTTGGTGAGAGACTATTCTCGCTTTTTAGCCTCATGCTTTTTAGTTCGTACCTGCTCTTCAGTTTGTGCTTGTGGGTTCGTATCTGTTTTTCAGTGCGTTCTTGTCCGCTCATTTCTGATTTTCAGATCGTTCTTCTCAGGTTCTTTCTGATTTTCAATGCCTTCTGTTAGTTTGTTCTGACCAGCCGACCGTTTTCTAGCCATGTTGTGGGTACGTACTCATCGTAGAGTTCGTGTTGTGCAGGGGCTTGGTGTTCGGGTTCTTACTTTGACCCAAGCCCAGTCCATGAACAGGGTGAGGAGGAGTTCATGGAGGAAGAATTGGTTGCTCCAGCGTGACCAATTCTCTCACATGCCTTTGTTGCGGGAGATCCGTGAGAATAATGCTGATGATTTCAGGAATTATCTCGGATGACGGACCCTGTTTTTCACCGTCTGTTGGCTTTACTGTCCCCTTATATTACCAAGCAGGACACCTGCATGCGGCAAGCCATCACTCCCAAGCAGAGGCTTGTCTCCACCTTGCGGTACTTGGCGACGTGGAGAAGTCTGCAGGACATCAAGTTCTCGACAGGCATCTCCCCCCCAGGCTCTGGGAATCATTATTCCAGAGACCTGTTCTGCCATTATACAGGTCTTGCAGAAGGACTATATTAAAGTGGAGTTCCATCCAAAAGTGGAACTTCCACTCATCAGATTCCTCCCCCCCTCCGGTGACACAGTTGGCACCTTTCAGGGGGGAGGGGGGTACAGATACCTGTATATTACAGGTATCTGTACCCACTTCCGGCATAGATAGCCGCAGAATCTGCGGTTATTTACGCCATTTCCTGCTCCCTCCCCGCTGCCTGCTGGGAAACACACGGGTCCCAGAGGCAGCAGGGACCATCTGTATTGCGCTGCGCGACTCGCACATGCGCAGTAGGGAACCGGGAAGTGAAGCTGCACGGCTTCACTTCCTGATTCCGATTCCCTTACTGAAGATGGAGGCAGCAGCACCCGAGGACGGAGAGATGCTTCGGCCTCGGGTGCCGACATCGCGGGCGCCCTGGACAGGTAAGTGTCCATGTTTTAAAAGTCAGCAGCGGCAGTATTTGTAGCTGCTGACTTTTAAAAAAAAAAAATTTCGGCGGCGCTCCGCTTTAAGGTAAGTTTTATCCTTTAACATCACATTCTATGTATTTAATGTTTGCTAATGTATTGTATTTATTTCATTATTCCCTAATTACCATGATTGTAATATGCTGTGAATGTCCTCTTTGTCCTCATGCATACTGGAAGTTTTTAATGCTCCTTTTTTTGTCCTTCGTGCATATTCGCCTTCACTAACCTCCCCAGCATGCTATCCTGGGTCCATACACACCTTATCTAGTCACTTAACAATGTATTTTGTCTGCTCCATTGTAGTGCTTACCCTAAACACCCCCTAAAATATGTCAAAATGTTATTTTTGTCCTTAAATTCAGGCAGAGTGCAAGAGGCTTTTTTTTGGGGGGGGGGGTGCAAAACTCATTTGGAATCCTAGTGAAGGGTTAGTGTGTGGGTGTGGCGCTGTCCTAATTTATAGAAATACTTGGTAAATTGTGTGTAGCCAAATCCCATATGTAAAGTCGCATAAACCAAAATTGCAAATAAAAAATTCAACGAAAATAAAACCAAACATAAAACAGCAAAGTGACCCCCTTTGGAGTGTGTAGGTGTAACGTTGTCCTAGTGGAGAAAAAAGTGGAGAAAATGAAAAAAAAAAGGACTGCTGCCTCCACAAATGTGATTTCCACCAAGGTGGAAAAAACAGAAGGTAAGTGAAGGGTTAGTGTGTGGGTGTGGCACAGTCCTAATTCATAGAAATACTTGGTAAATCATGTGTAGCCAAATCCCATATGTAAAGTCGCATATAAAGTATAAACCAAAATTGCAAATAAAAAATTCAACGAAAATAAAACCAAACATAAAACAGCAAAGTGACCCCCTTTGGAGTGTGTAAGTGTAATGTTGTCCTATTTTAAAAAATACTTTGTAAATCGTGTGTAGCCAGATCCCACATGTAAAATCGCATGTAAATTATAAACAAAATATAAACAAAATCGCATATAGCAAATATAACGGCTAGGTTGGCCCCCTTTGAATTGGGGGAGGGGGAAGGGGAACAAGGAATGAAATAAAAAAATGACTTTAGCCAAACTATTCCATCCGCATAAAAACCCCATATAGTGATTGACAAACATAACATTGCTGAATAATTACATAGGTTAAATCGTGACTAGTGCTCAGTGCAGTTTAAGTGAAAAACTTGACATCTTTGTAAAACAAGGCAGGTATTTGTATTAATCTTGGTGACCAGGTGCTCGTGTCTTGTGATCATGCGGACACTCACCAGCTTCTTTAACCCCTGCGGGGGTAATGCGCAGTCACAGTGTATGCCACTGTGCGGCAATCCACAGGCTGTTTCTGGGTCACGGTGACGTTTTAGGCAGCTTCTTTAACCCCTGCGGGGGTAATGCGCAGTCACAGTGTATGCCACTGTGCGGCAATCCACAGGCTGTTTCTGGGTCACGGTGACGTTTTAGGCATAAGAGAAGAAAGAGGAGATTCCATAGCGTAAAACCATAAAACACTCTTTATTGAACGCAGATGACAGAATGGTACTCACATTTAAGCAGTTTATAATAGGCAACCAAATGTCATCAAAACAGGAGAGCGTCAGATTTAAGTTGGTGATCCTCTGGGAGATGATGCAAAAGCGTCAGAATAGGCCACGCCCTACGTGTACCGTCATAGGGACGTCAACTGGAGCGTGCCCCCTTTGCGTCACCTCCCCTCCTTTTATACTGTGCGATGTACTGCATGCCTGCACACCGGAAACCTCCGGCGGCCATTTTCCCTTAGGTTTTTGCGCGACCATCTTGCATGTGGCTATTGCAGACCGGAGCCATGTGTATAAACCTTTAGTGGAATATCCCTAGTGTTGTAAAAACAGGAAATTGCCCTAGTGTTGTAAAAACAGGAAAAAAACCAAAGGGAAATCCGTGGCCATTTTGTGAGAGATTTAGCAGACCGAAGCCCAATAGAGCAATTGATAGGTATATGCTATTTTGCAGGCCGAAGTCCGCAGCCATTTTCTCGTAGGTTCTGCAAGATCTATGTAGGTTATATGCCTGAGTCCGTGGCCATTTTCTTGTAGAATGTGCGGGGTATATTTGGATTATACGGTGACCCCGTACGAAAAAAGTTCTCCGTTCGAGTATGTGTCACTCTGAGCCACAGATTTACTCTATCAAGATGGAAAATAAACCCGTAAAGAATCATCATAGGCAGAGGCAGTATTAATTATTCGCACAGTATAATTAAATATACCTGACGAATTATACATAGAAATATAAAATATAAAATTTAAAATACATATACACAGAAATGTTTAATATTTATTGCTCCAAAGTACTAAAAATAAATTACATATCACTATGTACATGCAATATTATAAAATAAAAAGTTAACTAAACATGAAAAAAAAATTTAAGAAAATTTAATAATAAAATAAAAATAAAAATAAAAATGATAAAAAGGGGGGTAAAATAAGAGGGGTGGGAAGGAGACCGAGGGAAGATGGTGTTTATGTCATCATGGAGCCTAAAATTAATGTCATACGTCAGGAACCTTTTTTATTTTTCACGTCAAAAAAGATTAAGCTAACTAATAGTGGTAGTTTACTGGTAGTACTAATAGTTAGTGAGAAAGCAATTTAGATCGACATCTATATTCATTCCTGATGGTTGTAGTGTGTCTAGCTGGAAAATCCATCTAGTTTCGTTTTGCGACACTTTAATTTTCTTGTTGTCGCCCCTCCAGTGCCCTTTGATTTTATCAATAGCATAAAAAACAAGGCCTGAGGGGTCCCTGTTGTGGTGGTCTCTAAAGTGTCTGGATACACTGTGCTTTTTAAACCCATTTTTTATATTTGTAATGTGTTCTCTGATCCTTATGTGCAATTTTCTAGTTGTACACCCCACGTACTGTTTCCGACATGGGCATTCTAATACATAAGTGACGTGTGTATTATTGCATGTGATCAGGTCCCTGATGGTATATTCATTTCCATTAGATGTACACCTAAATTTAGTTGTCTTTTTACTTGTTTTCTTACTTACTCTACATGGTAAACATTTACCACATTTGTAAAAGCCTCTAAGGTTATTCCCTATTTTAATTTGTTTTGGGGGGTCAAGGGCATTGTGCACTAGTTTGTTCCTAAGGGTTGGGGCCTTCCTGTAAATAAAAATAGGTATGTTTGGTAATATTGGTTTAAGAATCTGATCTGATTGGAGAATTGGCCAATATTTTTTAATGATTGATTCCATAGTTTTATATTGCCTGTTGTATCCTGTCAGGAAAGCAAAGCCTACATTTCTATTCTTTTCTTGTTTACGTGAATTTTGTGTTCCTTCTATCAGCCCGTTTCTATCCATACTTTTCACTTTTTGTTTCAATAATAATAGGTCCCTTCTTTTATATCCTTTATCGGTGAACCTGTTGATTAAGACGTCTGCTTGTTCCTCAAAATCAATGATGCTACTGCAGTTTCTGCGTATTCGCATCAATTGCCCCTTTGGGATGTTACCTATCCACTTCGGGTGATGGCAGCTACTTGTTGGTATGTAGCCGTTTCTGTCTGTATTCTTGAAGAACGTTTTTGTATTAAGCTGCCCGTTTTCTTTGTATATCTGGAAGTCGAGGTAACTTATGTCTTGTTTACTCCAGTTACCAGAGAAAGTTAAACCGTAGATGTTATGGTTAATTTCTTCGAGAAATACTTGTAGTTCTTCTTCTGTGCCTCCCCATACTACAACAATGTCATCTATATATCGTCTATATAGCTTCATATTTGGCCTATTGATACTATAGATTTGTTCTTCTTCCCATTTGTTAAGGAGCAGGTTGGCTACACTGGGGGCATACTTAGCCCCCATGGCCACTCCCTTCTCTTGCGTGTAGAAGTCTCCCTTATGCCAGAAATAGTTATGGCTCATGGCTAACTTTAAACCTTCTAATATGTATTTTATTTGTTCTTCTTTCATGTTGGTTTGTTGGTGTAATGCCCATTCTGCTCCGCTGAGGCCATCTGATTGTATGATGTTAGTGTATAGGGAGTTGATGTCAATAGTCACAAGTATGTCTTCCTCCTTTATGTTGAAATTTTTTAACTCCTTAATCAGCTGTTTACTGTCTTTAGGTAGGATTTCCCTCCGGTTACCAACGGTTGCAAATAGCTGTCCAAATATGCCCCCAGTCTAGAGAATAGGCCATCAATCCCACTTATTATGGGTCTACCTGGGGGGTTAAATTGGTTCTTATGGATTTTTGGGACATAATATATTACGGGGGTCTTGGCTGCTTCAGGTAATAGAAATTTTGCTTCTTTTTTATTCAGGATTCCTTTTTTCTCTCCTTTCTGTATATAAGCTTTGAGCTTCTTCTTATATTCTGCCTTCGGGTTGCCCCTTAGCTTTTTGTATGTGTTAGGAATAGCTAGCAGTTTCTCCATTTCTGATTCATAATCCTTTTTGTTTAGGATAACAAGTCCACCGCCCTTGTCCGCCGGACGTATGACGATATTTTTCTTCTTTTCTATTTCTTTGATGGTCTTCCAGATTTTTGCTTTTACCTTCTTTGGTTTTAGCTTTCTTATATCTTGTTCCACCATCTTTTTAAAAGTTTTAAGGCTTTCATTCTGTTGAGTATTGGGATTGAATACGGAGTTGTTCTTCAACTGCGAGTGCTTATAAATTGGGGCTTCTTTTTCCGTGAGTAATTTATTTTCTCCTTTCATTGCAAAAAATTTCCTTATGTTTAATTTTCTAATGAATTTTTGCAGGTCGATGTATGCTTCAAAAGGGTCCAGGCATTTTTCTGGAGCATACTTAAGTCCCAGGTCAAGTGTCTTCATTTCTTCTTTGTTGAAGGTCGCTTCGCTTAAGTTGAAGATACCACCACCTAATACTCTCGCCTTCTTTTTCTTTGTCCCTCCTCTCTTTCCTCTGGTCCGTTTTCTCTTCCTCCTCTCTGCATTCTGTATTCTTGGTCCATTCTCTCTCCCCATTGCATTTCTTCTGGTGCTCTGTTCCTCATTCCCGCTTCTGTGTCTCGGGTACTTCTTGGGTTCCACCCCCTGTAGGGGTATCTGTTGTTTCGGTTCCTTTCTGGGAATCTGAAGGGTTTCCAACCTTGAGGGTCTCTGTCTTCCCTGTGTAGAAATGGTCTTCTTCTGGGGGCCGGGGGTCTCCCTCTGTATTCCCTGGGAAAAAAAAACCCTCCTGTATTGGGGTTCTCTATATGGTGTGTAATCTTGTTCACGCCTTAAAGGTGAATACCTATTCCTATACCTAGGCGTTCTTGGTGTTGGAGCATTTGCATGTGTTCTATTTCCATGTATATCTTGTTGTCTATGGTTTCTTCTTTCTGGACTGTATCCTCCTCTTCTATACTCAGATGTCGGTGTCTGCCCTAGTGGTTCTCTCATACTTCTTACTGGTACAGGTTCTGTTTCTTGCCATATGGTTGCGTCTTCTTCCGTTATGCTCTCATTAGTGTCATCTACCATTGAGATATTCAGGTCTTCTTCCATATACGTTTCATCGGTCTGCCACTTATATACCTGTTGATTTTTGTAATCTAGTACGTCTCTTTTAAATTTCTTTTGTTTTTTTAATTGTATTTCCTTATCATATTTCTTTGCTGCTTCTTGTAAGTTGTTTTCTTTGTCTTTATATTCTCTGGTTTCATGGAATGGTAATAATTGATCTCTTATTTGTAATATTTCTGATTCGATGTTCTTCAGTTTGTGTTGTCTTCGCACCACTATTTTACGTAGTAATGTGATTTCGCTATCATTGAAGAACTTATACCATTCCTCCATTAGCCCTTTTTCATTAATTGCATCGTTAGGTGAGACATCCCACCTGAGCCTCCTAGGGGTGATTTTCTCTGTAATATACATTTCTATCGTGGCTATGTCCCACCAAACTCTGATCTGTTTTTCTATGGTATGTCTGAGCTGTTTAAAAAGGCTATCCATATCTTTTTTATTGACTACATGTTCCTGGTTAAAGACTTCAGTGAGATTGATATTCCTATTGTTTAGATATTTGAAAATATCCATTGCAGCAGATGACTACTTGGTACTCTAAGGGCCCAAGTCAAATAGTAATGAAATATGAGTGGTGTATCCGCGCAACGAAACAGAAAATTAAAAAAGTGGAGAAAATGGAAAAAAAAAAATGGAAAAAAATGGAAACAATGGAAGAAATCGCATAAAGGACTGCTGCCTCCACAGATGTGATTTCCACCTAGGTGGAAAAAACAGAAGGTAAGTGAAGGGTTAGTGTGTGGGTGTGGCGCTGTCCTAATTTATAGAAATACTTGGTAAATTGTGTGTAGCCAAATCCCATATGTAAAGTCGCATAAACCAAAATTGTAAATAAAAAATTCAACGAAAATAAAACCAAACATAAAACAGCAAAGTGACCCCCTTTGGAGTGTGTAGGTGTAACGTTGTCCTAGTGGTGAAAAAAGTGGAGAAAATGAAAAAAATGGAAACAATGGAAGAAATCGCATAAAGGACTGCTGCCTCCACAAATGTGATTTCCACCAAGGTGGAAAAAACAGAAGGTAAGTGAAGGGTTAGTGTGTGGGTGTGGCACAGTCCTAATTCATAGAAATACTTGGTAAATCATGTGTAGCCAAATCCCATATGTAAAGTCGCATATAAAGTATAAACCAAAATTGCAAATAAAATTCAACGAAAATAAAACCAAACATAAAACAGCAAAGTGACCCCCTTTGGAGTGTGTAGGTGTAACGTTGTCCTAGTTTAAAAAATACTTTGTAAATCGTGTGTAGCCAGATCCCACATGTAAAATCGCATGTAAATTATAAACAATATATAAACAAAATCGCATATAGCAAATATAATGGCTAGGTTGGCCCCCTTTGAATTGGGGGAGGGGGAAGGGGAACAGGGAATGAAATCAAAAAGAGACTTTAGCCAAAGCTATTCCATCCGCATAAAAACCCCATATAGTGATTGACAAACATAACATTGCTGAATAATTACATAGGTTAAATCGTGACTAGTGCTCAGTGCAGTTTAAGTGAAAAACTTGACATCTTTGTAAAACAAGGTAGGTATTTGTATTAATCTTGGTGACCAGGTGCTCGTGTCTTGTGATCATGCGGACACTCACCAGCTTCTTTAACCCCTGCGGGGGTAATGCGCAGTCACAGTGTATGCCACTGTGCGGCAATCCACAGGCTGTTTCTGTGTCACGGTGACGTTTTAGGCAGCTTCTTTAACCCCTGCGGGGGTAATGCGCAGTCACAGTGTATGCCACTGTGCGGCAATCCACAGGCTGTTTCTGGGTCACGGTGACGTTTTAGGCATAAGAGAAGAAAGAGGAGATTCCATAGTGTAAAACCATAAAACACTCTTTATTGAACGCAGATGACAGAATGGTACTCACATTTAAGCAGTTTATAATAGGCAACCAAATGTCATCAAAACAGGAGAGCGTCAGATTTAAGTTGGTGATCCTCTGGGAGATGATGCAAAAGCGTCAGAATAGGCCACGCCCTACGCGTTTCGTCATAGGGACGTCAACTGGAGCGTGCCCCCTTTGCGTCACCTCCCCTCCTTTTATACTGTGCGATGTGCTGCATGCCTGCACACCAGAAACCTCCGGCGGCCATTTTCCCTTAGGTTTTTGCGCGACCATCTTGCATGTGGCTATTGCAGACCGAAGCCATGTGTATAAACCTTTAGTGGAATATCCCTAGTGTTGTAAAAACAGGAAATTGCCCTAGTGTTGTAAAAACAGGAAAAAAACCAAAGGGAAATCCGTGGCCATTTTGTGAGAGATTTTGCAGACCGAAGCCCAATAGAGCAATTGATAGGTATATGCTATTTTGCAGGCCGAAGTCCGCGGCCATTTTCTTGTAGGTTCTGCAAGATCTATGTAGGTTATATGCCTGAGTCCGTGGCCATTTTCTTGTAGAGTGTGCGGGGTATATTTGGATTATACGGTGACCCCGTACGTTCAAGTATGTGTCACTCTGAGCTTTCTCACTAACTATTAGTACTACCAGTAAACTACCACTATTAGTTAGCTTAATCTTTTTTGACGTGAAAAATAAAAAAGGTTCCTGACGTATGACATTAATTTTAGGCTCCATGATGACACAAACACCATCTTCCCTCGGTCTCCTTCCCACCCCTCTTATTTTACCCCCCTTTTTATCATTTTTATTTTTACTTTAATTTTATTATTAAATTTTCATAAAAATTTTTTTCATATTTAGTTAACTTTTTATTTTAGCAATAAATATTAAACGTTTCTGTGTATATGTATTTTAAATTTTATATTTTATATTTCTATGTATAATTCGTCAGGTATATTTAATTATACTGTGCAAATAATTACCGTATTTATCGGCGTATAACACGCACCGGCGTATAACACGCAGCCCAATTTAGGAGGGAATTTTAAGGAAAAAAAACTTTTAGGAGGGAAGTTGAAGGGAAAAAAACTTACATTTAAATGCCCTTCATTGCAGCCTTGTCAGTGCAGCCATGTCAGTGCAGCCTTGTCAGTGCAGCCTTGTCAGTGCAGCCTTCCCCACTGCAGCCTTGTCAGTGCAGCCTTGTCAGTGCAGCCTTCCCCAGTGCAGCCTTGTCAGTGCAGCCTTCCCCAGTGCAGCCTTGTCAGTGCAGCCTTGTCAGTGCAGCCTTCCCCAGTGCAGCCATGTCAGTGCAGCCTTGTCAGTGCAGCCTTGTCAGTGCAGCCTTCCCCAGTGCAGCCTTGTCAGTGCAGCCTTCCCCAGTGCAGCCTTGTCAGTGCAGCCTTCCCCAGTGCAGCCTTGCCCCAGTGCAGCCTGGGATCCCCTGTCCCTGCTTCCAGGGCTTCAAAATCGCGGTCCGCGATTTGAAAATGGCGCCGCCGGCGCCGAAGTACACAGAGCCGGTCCTCGGCTCTTTCCGGCGGCTCTCGTTTACTTTCGGCTCCACTCGTAGTCCCGAGCGGAGCTATCCGAGTAGGTTCGGATAGCTCCGCTCGGGACTACGAGTGGAGCCGAAAGTAAACGAGAGCCGCCGGAAAGAGCCGAGGACCGTCTCTGTGTACTTCGGCGCCGGCGGCGCCATTTTCAAATCTCGGTCCGCGATTTTGAAAATGTGACAGCTCGGGATCGGCGTATAACACGCACCTGCGACTTTCCCCTGATTTTAAGGGGAAAAAAGTGCGTGTTATACGCCGATAAATACGGTACTGCCTCTGCCTATGATGATTTTTTACGGGTTTATTTTCCATCTTGATAGAGTAAATCTGTGGCTCAGAGTGACACATACTCGAACGGAGAAGTTTTTTCGTACGGTGTCATTATACGCCGTATAATCCAAATATACCCCGCACATTCTACAAGAAAATGGCCACGGACTCAGGCATATAACCTACATAGATCTTGCAGAACCTACAAGAAAATGGCCGCGGACTTCGGCCTGCAAAATAGCATATACCTATCAATTGCTCTATTGGGCTTCGGTCTGCAAAATCTCTCACAAAATGGCCACGGATTTCCCTTTGGTTTATTTCCTGTTTTTACAACACTAGGGCCATTTCCTGTTTTTACAACACTAGGGATATTCCACTAAAGGTTTATACACTTGGCTCCGGTCTGCAATAGCCACATGCAAGACGGCCACGCAAAAACCTAAGGGAAAATGGCCGCCGGAGGTTTCCGGTGTGCAGGCATGCAGCACATCGCACAGTATAAAAGGAGGGGAGGTGACGCAAAGGGGGCACGCTCCAGTTGACGTCCCTATGACGAAACGCATAGGGAGTGGCCTATTCTGACGCTTTTGCATCATCTCCCAGAGGATCACCAACTTAAATCTGACGCTCTCCTGTTTTGATGACATTTGGTTGCCTATTATAAACTGCTTAAATGTGAGTACCATTCTGTCATCTGCGTTCAATAAAGAGTGTTTTATGGTTTTACGCTATGGAATCTACTCTTTCTTCTCTTATAGAAAATAATAAAAAACAACTCAGCGCTAACACAAGAACAATATAAAATAAATGCAAGCAAGCACAAAGGCAAATTCAACAAAAACCTCAAAAATCATATAAATATTAAAAGTGCTGCGCAGATAAATTGTCCATTCAATGATAAAATAAAATAAGGTGGGAGATGAGATCACCAGTGGCAAGTCAAACGCCTAGGATAAGATCAGAGGTGACTATAAATCCCTTCACCATATAAAGATGGCCCCTCACCTGCAATCTTCGACCTGAAACAGGTCACACAGCATGTACACCAAACAGAAGGTAAGCTGAAACAGGCGATAGTAACTTCTCATATAGTACTCCCACACTCATCAGATGGCATATGAAATTGAAGCAAAGACAATATAGTGCTCTCCGTTTCTAAAACTTTATTGCTAAAATAGAAAAACTGGTGCACTCACAAAACAAAGCACTCAGGTCCGAGTGCCGGCTAGATGGCGTGTGATCGTGAACTGGCTGACAGCCGCGGGTGACGTCATGCGCTCCGTGCCCCCGTACGCGTTACGTCCTGTGGGCGGGACTTCATCAGCGTGGGGCGGGACACGCAACGACGGCCCGCATTGTTGATAAGTAATGGCATGGTAACCAATGCTCCAATCACGGCACTGATCTAATTATCCAGAGGACGCGAGCCTGCACGTCACTCCGGTTACACCTATTACATAAAAAGTTTAAACCACACAACCTCTCAAAAGGTAAAGGGGCAGTAGGGAGAAAAACCTAATGCATCCCAGATATACGATTCCTGTAAGGCTATGAAGGGATTATAGCCCAAGGATATCACTGTAACAAACGAAACCCCCCTTGAATTAGAGAGGAGATCAAAGCTGGTTAAACATCCCTTGCTTAAAGGGAAAAATATAAGCAATTTGATTGCGCAAAAATCGCTAAAAATCGCATACATAAATAGAAAGGACAATTGATAAAAAATATATGACAATCACGCCACGGGTGTACCAGGATACGATCACACTTACATATCCCAATAAAAGAAAAAATAACCACACACAAAAAAAAAAAAAAAAAAATTATCTATTAGAAATAAAGCAATTTAAATCAAAATCCACGTTCATACCTGCCGGAGATAAGACCTTGGTCTCATAGATCCAAAAGGATTCTCTACGGCTAAGTTGTCGAATGTAGTGACCACCTCTCCAATGGCGAGGGACCTTTTCGATCCCCCAAAATTTGAGACATTTGGGGTCTCTATTATGGCATAGGCGAAAATGCCTGGACACACTGTGGGTTTTTACCCCCCGTTTGATGTTACTAATATGTTCGCCTACCCTAACGTGTAAAGCCCTTGAGGTGCGGCCCACATACTGGAGTCCACAATCGCACTCCAGCATGTAGACCACCCCCACAGACGAACAAGTAATAAGACCTTCAATTTGGTATTTTTTCTGCGTGCTGTTTGAAACAAACTCTTTGCGCCTTTTGATATTCTTGCTGGCCTTCCTGCAAGTAGCACACTTACCACAAGCGTAAAAGCCAGAAAGAAACCCAAACATCCTATTAATTCCTGTTTTAGGTGGATCAATTACTCCCGGGGCCAATCGGTCACTTAAGATGGAGCTTTACGATATATAAACCGTGGACGCTCCGGCAGTACAGAACCCAGGGTACGGTCACCTTTAAGAATAGGCCAATGTTTAGCTATAATTTGTTCGAGTTTTTTATACTGGATATGCCTAAAACGTCACTATGACCCAGAAACAGCCTGTGGATTGCCGCACAGTGGCATACACTGTGACTGCGCATTACCCCCGCAGGGGTTAAAGAAGCTGCCTAAAACGTCACCGTGACACAGAAACAGCCTGTGGATTGCCGCACAGTGGCATACACTGTGACTGCGCATTACCCCCGCAGGGGTTAAAGAAGCTGGTGAGTGTCCGCATGATCACAAGACACGAGCACCTGGTCACCAAGATTAATACAAATACCTGCCTTGTTTTACAAAGATGTCAAGTTTTTCACTTAAACTGCACTGAGCACTAGTCACGATTTAACCTATATAATTATTCAGCAATGTTATGTTTGTCAATCACTATATGGGGTTTTTATGCGGATGGAATAGCTTTGGCTAAAGTCATTTTTTTATTTCATCCCCTGTTCCCCTTCCCCCTCCCCCAATTCAAAGGGGGCCAACCTAGCCGTTATATTTGCTATATGCGATTTTGTTTATACTTTGTTTATAATTTACATGCGATTTTACATGTGGGATCTGGCTACACACGATTTACAAAGTATTTTTTAAACTAGGACAACGTTACACCTACACACTCCAAAGGGGGTCACTTTGCTGTTTTATGTTTGGTTTTATTTTCGTTGAATTTTTTATTTGCAATTTTGGTTTATACTTTATATGCGACTTTACATATGGGATTTGGCTACACACGATTTACCAAGTATTTCTATGAATTAGGACTGTGCCACACCCACACACTAACCCTTCACTTACCTTCTGTTTTTTCCACCTTGGTGGAAATCACATTTGTGGAAGCAGCAGTCCTTTATGCGATTTCTTCCATTGTTTTCATTTTTTTTCATTTTCTCCACTTTTTTCTCCACTAGGACAACGTTACACCTATACACTCCAAAAGGGGTCACTTTGCTGTTTTATGTTTGGTTTTATTTTCGTTGAATTTTGTATTTGCAATTTTGGTTTATGCGACTTTACATATGGGATTTGGCTACACACAATTTACCAAGTATTTCTATAAATTAGGACAGCGCCACACCCACACACTAACCCTTCACTTACCTTCTGTTTTTTCCACCTAGGTGGAAATCACATCTGTGGAGGCAGCAGTCCTTTATGCGATTTCTTCCATTTTTTTCCATTTTTTTTCCATTTTCTCCACTTTTTTAATTTTCTGTTCTGTTGCGCAGATACACCACTCATATTTCATTATCATTTGGAATCCTCCCTCCCCCTAACCGCTAAGTCAGCTGATACCAATCCTCTATCTGCTGACTTTGCCAAACCCATACACACCAAATTCACCAAAGCATGTAGTGCAAGGGCCTGCCTGAATACTTTCAAATGGTTAAGTTTTGTTCTCCTATTATCTTGATAGGTAATTGCAGAATGTAAAAATGTGTGTCAATTTGTACAGTGTGTATTCATATTTTTGGATTATGACACTTCTTACCTGTCCAGTGGGCTGCCAATAGTGTAAGTAAGGTGGGGCTGGCCAAAGAAAAACACATTATTTATGCATTCAGCTCTCAATGAAGTGGAGATGGTTACCTGTCCAAAACATCTCCCCCCCCCACCACCATAACATTTTTGCAATGGGCCATCAGAGGGGGTGAGGAGTCTTTAAAGACAAATACTTTTGTCTTTAAAGACTCATTTCAATAAACTTCAATAGTGCAAGATACATGAGGTGACAATCTCTTCTTCAGCTAACAATTATGTTGTAGGTCTGCTACACACACACATTGTTTTTGTTGTTAATGTATGTAATGCATTAATGATAAAAATAATCATCGTTTTCAACACGATGAATTGTTTTGAATCCCTCTAATGGCCTGATTGGGGCAAATTTTTGAGCACTGTGGGGGTTATTAACTAAAGGCAAATCCACTTTGCACT
The DNA here is from genome assembly GCF_042186555.1 of Aquarana catesbeiana. Classification (NCBI taxonomy): domain Eukaryota; kingdom Metazoa; phylum Chordata; class Amphibia; order Anura; family Ranidae; genus Aquarana; species Aquarana catesbeiana. The sequence continues at coordinate 65,457,870 of NC_133336.1, read as the reverse complement.
ACAAGTGCACTTGAAAGTGCACTTGTAGTGCAAAGTGGATTTGCCTTTAGTCATTAACCCCCATTGCCACTGTAAACACCAACTTACTCCAAAACTGGTATTGAGCATTGAAATAAGAAGCCACACATTGTTGAGTATAAAACATTTTACTTTGTGCACATTCACATGTGTGTTAGAAAAGGGTTTTTGAACAAACCAACATCTTTGGTGTATAACATTTATGTTTGACAGTAGAAATAACCTGAGCACATTTCTGTGTTTTTGATTTGATTACATTATTGAATAATTTTTATTATTATTATTTGTTATAATTATTTATAGTTATTTATTTTATAATTTATGATTTCGTTTTTCAAACTTTATCATATCCAGGATGTCTACTAGACTCTTGTTTGGACAGATTTAAGTGAGTTATTCCTAAGATTTAAAGGCCTACAATATAAAACGCCAAATTTCCATGCAAAATAATTGTACCGCTTTCAGCATCAAAAATCTGAAATAATCATACCGCCAGGGAGATTAAAACTTGATTTAAAAGAACAAATTCCACCACAAAACGGTACAATTTTTGTGTGTTTCAGATTCTGCCTAAAACATCAGTGATGTCCTTCATTTTTTGTTGAACATCATTGATATTTTCCTTTATCTTCTCTAAATCCCAATTGCACACCATGATCTCCCCAATGAGGATGTGTGCACTTGCACTGGTGAAATGAGTTTCTTCTTCCACAACATCTAAAATAAAAAAACACACCATGTATTATAAATATGCAGGCATATATTATTATTATTATTCTATTACCTGAAGCTGTGGTCTCAGGCACTGACCTGTTGTGGTCACTATTTCGCCCAATTCATGTACCTCGGAATCCACATCCTTAGGTTGTGGTGTGGGGATTTCCCCTTCTTTAGGAGGTGTGGTGTTCTTGGTGTCCTCAGATGTCCCGAGTCTTTTCTCCCCTATGTGAATAAAAAATAAGGTATACTTAGCACACAGCTATTTGAGGCAAGAAATAGGAATATGAAACATTGCTTGGAAGTGACGTATAATTGTCTGTTTTGGCAGAGTTCCAAGCTGAAGACATGATTTTTTCCCTTTCTTAAAGCTGGAATACTTACCTTTTTTGAAAAGTTTCACACATGGAGACACCCCTAGTATACACTGGAGCACCTGTGTGGGACACCCTAAAAAGGGTGTTCTGGTGTCTCACACTAGTACTCCTGCGTCCAGATTTGTAAACAGCTGCCGAGTGTCCTCTCCTTACACTGAATCAAGTTTACATTTCATTCTAGTTACAAACACATCTAGACAACAATGTACTACACTTCTTTTAATCCAAATAGGCCCGAACAAATGAAGTTAACCTGTATCTGTCAAAAACATTGTATTAGTAGGCAAATGAACGATGTTTACTACGAACGATTATTGTGCCCACGAACCTGAAACTTGCCATTTTAAACTGTACAACAGTAAAGAAAAGCACATGGAGCAGCATGCAAGTAATAATAATAATAGGAACACACGACAAATACTTACTTTTTTGCAGCAGTCTCTTGATCCTTCTGTACTGATCCTGCTCCCTCGGTTTGAGGTCTGACCAGCGTTTCCTCAATTGCTCCTTGGATCCTCGTACCCCAAAATTCTTCTGCAGACTTCTCACAACTTTAGTCATGATTTTGGCCACACTCACATTTGGGTTGCTGTACGGTCCATATTTCCCATCATAGTCGTCCCTCTTCAGAATGTCCACCATCTCCACCATCTCAACAAAGGCCAATCTCCTCCGGGATCGGGGCGCTTCTGGTTTCGGGCTTTCGTCGTTGCTGCTCTCCTCTGCAGGCACCTGTTTTCTCTCTCCGCCATGTGCTCTCCCACTGCGCCAAAAGAGAAGGGGCGGGGAATATACTAGAAAGAAGGTCAGGGGTGGAGTTTAACGCATGCACAGTGTATATAAAGCATAAAACGCGTGCATCGTACGTACGATCTGTGAGCGGAGGACGGAGTAGCGTAAGCACTGATCGTGCTAACAAAGGTACCATTTTAACTTGGGGCATCAGTGGTTAGTGGCCTATACTGCTTATAGATTGAGGCATATATTGGAACAAGATTAGGAGAGTTTAGCCTGACGTTTGTCTTGCAGAGAATATGGATACATTCAATGATCATGACTTTCTCCCCAACTTCATTGATAAATACAGGGAGCTGCCCTGTCTGTGACAAGTGAAACACCAATTTTATAACAACAAAATAAAGAGGAAGGCAGCGCTTGATCAACTGTTGGAATTGGAACATGGCAGACATCAACTATTTGCGGGCCAAAATTGGTGGCCTGAGGAGCACATATAATAAGGAGCACAAAAAGGTCCAGGATTACATGAGATCCGGAGCAGCAGCAGATGACATTTATGTCCCCAGGCTGTGGTACTATGACAGACTGCAGTTTTTGTCAGACCAGACTGAAATCAGGCCATCACTCTCAACCCTTCCTTCCACTCTTCCTTCCACACTTCCTTCCACATCAGATGAGGCTTCCAAAGTCCAACCTGGTCCTACCACCCATGGAAGATGTGGAGGAGCCCAGCTTGAGTCAGGTATAGCATTGTTCAACATGTTACTTGTCAAAAAATTAATGATGTTAACTAGATGTTGTTATTATTGATCACTAATTTCAGATTTAACAAAGTGGTTTACATATCAATAGATAATAGTAGCCAAAAATGATTGGGACAAGAATGAAAAATGCTGGGGTCAGAATGATAGTCTTTTCTATTTGTTAAGTCTCAGCCAGGAGGTAGCGGGGGAAAGTGGCAGCTAAGAGGTGGTGGGGGGAAAGTGGCAGCCAGGAGGTGGGCTGTGCCCAGTAGCCTGATCAAATCCCAAGTTCCTCCCCTACGCTTTCGAACAAAAAGGCCCAGGAAGGGGAGGAACGTGGAGCGCTTAGTTTGATTCGGCAGGCTATTGTGGTCCTCACACCCCTAATGTCCAGGAGGCCTTTACGTGTACGACAGCCAGTAAGGTGCAGGAAATGGAGGTGGGCCAAGGACTCATCAGTGAGGAGCTCATATTTCAGGTCCTAAATAAGGGGTTGAGGGGCGAACTCACCAAGAAATATCACGTATGTGAGTTGGACCATACTTCTCCTCCAACTCCTGCCAAAACTCCAACACCACAGCCACAGCCTGGAAGGAAGTGTGGAAAGAAGTATTGAGAGTGATGGCCTGGGTTCGGTGTGGTCTGGCAAAAGACGCAGGCTGTTGTAAGACCACAGCCTCGGGACATATATGTCATTTGCTGCTGCTCCTGATCCCTCGGAGTCCAGGACCGTATTGCGCTCCCTATTAAATGGACTCCTCAGGTTACCAATTTGGCCTGTCAAATAATTGATGTCTGCCCTGGGATACAAAGACTTCGGCAATTTCAACAGTTTATCCAGCGTTGCCTTCTTATTTATTTTGTTATGACCCCTAATAAATTTCTTTTTTTTTCTTTTTTACAAATCCTTGGCTATGTGTTTTATTTCAAAAGGGACAGGTTGATTGTGAGTAGGCAGGTACATTTCAAAAATACGTCAAATTAACAAAGGACACCAACACCAACCAACCTCTTTGAGGTTAAAAAATACAAGATAATAATGGTGTTGTGGTAACTTGACACACAAAATGACAAAAAATATTATGGAGATCACTAGAAAAAAAAATCAGGAGATCTTGATAAAAAAAAAGTAGATCACTATAAAAAAAATTATAAACATTATTCTGGAGATCTGGCGAAAAAAAAAAAGATTATTCAGGAGATCACGAGAAATAATAAAGAAATCAGTTTGTCAGAACTCTGTGTGAATATCAGTAGCAAAACAACTTCATTATTCTAGCATTATAAAGAAGAAGAGAATGCGCTGCATTGAAATATTTCAGAATTTGCAACGTGACGAATGTGCTATCTCCATTACGAACGCTAGTTTTACCAGACTGATCGCTTCCGTCTTGTACTTGATTCTGAGCATGCGTGGAATTTTGTGCCTCTGACTTGTGTACACACGCTCAGAATTTCCAACAACAACGTTTTTTGTCGGAAAATTTGAGAACCTGCTCTGAAACAGTTGTTGTCGAAAATTGCGACAGCAAACGTCTGATGGAGCATACACACGGTCGGAATTTCCGACAAAATGCTCACATCAAACATTTCCCGTCAAAAAATCCAATCGTGTGTATGGCCCATAAGGGTAAGAAGAAGCCTCTTCCTGATCTTTTTTACCTTCGAGAGTGGGAAACTGAGATGGAATGAACTTTCCCTGACTCTCAGAAACACTCTGTAGCACCCTCCTAGTTAGGTTGCTAGGATGTTAGGTGAATTTAGTTTTTTTGGCTCCTCTGTAGTCGATGGAGCAGTGGTTGATTTATTTTGGCTCCTCTGGGTTTCACAGGCTGCAGGTTTGATTGCCCTTCCCTGTCTTCCAGAAAGTTTTGGAACATAGAAGTGAAGCAAGGTAAATGGGCGGCATGAATATTTATGGTGCTGAAGCCAGTCCCTGGGGAGGTGTGCCCAGAAGGTGGCTGATGGGCACATAAATAGTATAAGCTGTGGAACAGCAGTGGCTTGCTGTCCAGGGATTCCACCTGTTCAGGTGGGGGATGGCTACCCCCTACCTCCAACTTTTCTGCTGTTTCAAATTGTTGTCCCTCGAGGTCCTGGTAGAGAGGGTATCAGACACCCGAGACTTCACCTAAGAATCCAGTCCTCATAGTTTCACTGGAAGGCATCTGGAGAAAGCTGAATGGGAACAGCTACTCCTCTGGCCCCGTGCTTTGCCGCAAGACCCAGGTGACTGTACTATTGGGATTGCTGGGCCTTATAGTTCCTCTCCTGAGAGGTACATAGTTCCCTTTAGTCCTGTGGAAAGGCTTTGAGCTAAATGGTTACTCTCCTGAGAGGTACATACATTAGTCTCCTCTAGTTTCTCAGTGGACTGTCCTTTAAAGCTGGGTCAAGTAGTTCCCCTCCTGAGGAGTACACACCTCTGGCCTCTACTAGTCTCTCACAGGTAGATTGTGTTCTGAGCCAAGCAGAAGAAGTGTTCCTAAAATTTACAACATAGAGAAGAGTGCCCTCTTGTTTCTGTCAGTGGTTATGGAGTATCCCATACTACCCTACACCCCATCCAGGTTATTCAATAATAAAACCACGAAAAGACATCCCCTAGACTGCTCTTTGTGTCAGCGGGGTTGATTTACGAAAGCTGGAGAGTGTAAAATCTGGTGCATCTGTGCATAGAAACCAGAAGAGTGACGACCAATGTGACAATCTGCCATTGTAAGGGGAGAAAAAAAATCTGCTGCTAACAATGCTGGGGACAGAAATCATCATAGAAATTTTGCTTGAGGATGTAAGCAAATCATCTTGTCCAGAGGCAGACTATATTTGTCTAATGCTCTGTAAATATTCTTTTGAAAGGGCCATGAGTGGAACTGAGAAAATGGAACCTCTTAGAGGGTAGATACCATCAATCTATGCACTTGCAGGCAGCTCCACTGGGAGGACTGATGCAAGGATTGAAGTTGGCAAACCTGACTCTAAATTTTGACCAGTCAGCCAACGCCTAAGATATGAGTGTGGAGGTGAGTCTGGCATAAAGGTTGGAGCCTTTATGCCAGACTGTAAATTGTAAATGCATTGAGAAATTGCGTCACCCCTATCAGTGGGGTCCTAAAAGAAATGTACGTAATTTAAAGGGATGGGAATGAGGAATTACTTAAGTGCAATGATTAAATCCATGAGAACTTAGCCCAGACACCATGTTCAGATGGGGAAATCCCAGAATCTCTGGAAGGAGACTTAGGGGTTGATTTACTAAGACTGGAGAGTGCAAAATCTGGAGCAGCTGTGTATAGAAACCAATCAGCTTCCAGGTTTTTTTGCCAAAGCTTAATTGAACAAGCTGAACTTGGAAGCTGATTGGCTACCATGCACAGCTGCACCAGATTTTGCACTCTCCAGTTTAAGTAAATCAACCCCAGTGTGCCTGGACTCGGCTCTGTGTGTGTTGGCAGCCTTTGCACTAGTGAGGTAGAATTCTGGTCATCATAATCTGTCCTGCTGCTATCTGGAGGAGTGTGGTGACTGTGCTTTAATCATCCATTGACCAGCGGCCCTTTTGGGGGTAGCTCTATATGTGGGGTGCTCATCTGAGGATCTCCTCTAGTGCATGCTGCCAGAATTATGGCCACTAACTGAAGAATTTGGGAGTAGGGTGCTCATGGACTCTTTGCAAGTCTTGCAAGTTTGAAATCTGCAAATTTATTAAGAATAAAAACGAAAGAAAATCACATGTACTGTACATAAGTATTTACAGCCTTAGCTCAATACTTTGTTGAAGCACCTTTGGCACCAATTAAAGCCTCAAGACTTTTTGAGTTTGATACTACAAGCTTTGCACACCTATTTTTGGGCAGTTTCTCCCATTCTTTTTTGCAGGACCTCTCAAGCTCCTTCAGGTTGGGTGGGGAGTGCCAGTGCACAGCCATTTTCAGATCTCTCCAGAGATGTTCAATTGGGTTCAAGTCTGGGCTCCGGCTGGCCCATTTAAGGACATTTACAGAGTTGTTCCATAGCCACTCCTTTGTTATCTTGGCTGTGTGCTTAGGGAGGTTGTCCTGTTGGAAGATGAACCTTCGCCCCAGTTTGAGGTCCAGAGCACTCTGGAGCAGACTTTCATCAAGGATGTCTTTGTACATTGCTGCATTCATCTTTCCCTCAATCCTGACTAGTCTCCCAGTTCCTGCCGCTGAAAAACATTCCCACAGCATGATGCCATGACCAGGTTTTACTGTAGGGATGTTATTGGCCAGGTGATGAGAGGAGCTTAGTTTCTTCCAGACATGATGCTTGCCATTCAGGCCAAAGAGTTCAATCTTTATTTCATTAGACCAGAGAATTTTGTTTCTCGTGGTCTGAGAGTCCTTGCCTCTTGCCTTTTGGCAAACTCCAGGCAGGCTGTCAAGTGCCTTTTACTGAGGAGTGGCTTCTGCCTAGCCACTCTACCATACAGACCTGATTGGTGAAGTGCTGCAGAGATGGTTGTTCCTCTAGATAGTTCTCCTCTCCACAGAGAAACGCTGGAGCTCTGTCAGAGTGACCATCGGGTTTTTGGTCACCTCCCTGACTAAGGCCCTTCTCCCCTGATCGCTCAGTTTGGCCGGGCGGCCCGTTCTAGGAAGAGTCCTAGTGGTTCCAAACTTCTTCCATTTATGGATGATGGAGGTCACTGTGCTCATTGGGACCTTCAATGCTGCAGAATTTTTTCTGTACCCTTGATCAGATCTGTGCCAGGATACAATCCTGTCTTGGAGGTCTACAGACAATTCCTTGGACTTCGTAGTTTGGTTTGTGCTCTGACATGCACCGTTAACTGTGGGACCTTATATAGACAGGTGTGTGCCTTTCAAAATCGTGTCCAATGAACTAAATTTACCATCGGTGGACTCCAAAAAAGTTGTAGAAACATCTCAAGGATGATCAGTGGAAACAGGATGCACCTGAGCTCAATTTTGAGTGTCATTTCAAAGGCTGTGAATACTTATGTACATAATAAATTTGCAAAGATTTCAAGCAAACTTCTTTTACGTGGTTGTTATGGGGTATTTGTGGAATCTTGAGAAAAATAATGAATTGAATCCATTTTAGAATAAGGCCGTCACAGAACAACATGTGAAAAAAGTGAAGCGCTGTGAATACTTTCCGGATGCACTGTATGTACAGCAGGGGATTGCTGCAGTAATTTGTCACAGTAAAGCCCCAAACACATGGGCCGACATCATCAGGTTTAATAAAAACCAGCCGACATTCGGCTGGTGTGTATGCCAGCCGGCTTCTGTCGGACAAGCATGCTGGAAAACCAGTAGCCGACCGGCTCCCAATCAGCACTCTCAGCCAATGGCTGAGGGCGCTGATGGAAGTGCTCTGGTGGGGGGGCCTGTGTCTCCCTTTCAGAACACAACAGCTTAGCAGGGGAGATCGCTGTACTAACGTCAGATCGTTAGTACAACAGCTCTGACTGGAGCTGACAGGTTTTTTCGCTGGATTGAAAGGGAAAAAACTAACACTGTGTGCCTGTCTCTCAGAGAAGAATAGCTGCCAGTGCGGGTGCATTTTCTAGTGGATAGTAAAGATTTAACTACCGGCGCAAGAAGATTCTGCCCAACAGAAAGAGAAATTGGCACCAGTGAGTCCTGGGGAAAGGGCTACTACAGTGCTTGTCAGCTGTGGAAAACTTCTCTTCTGAAAGAGAAATAACTACCAGTGAGTGTGCATTTCCAGTTGGGTAACAGGGGGGTTAACAGCACAAGCAGGAGATAAGGGGTGATAGACTATGTCAAGGTCATGTGCAGAAGAAATTCTGAGGGTGACAGATTACCAGGGATTCTCATCCCTGAAGCTGTTTGCGGGCTCTCTTGTGCACTGTTTTTATAAGAGGCTTCCTTCTGGGACGACAGCCATGTGGACCAATTTGATGCAGTGTCCAGCATATGGTCTGAGCCCCTAACTCTTCAACCTATGCAGCAATGCGGGCAGCACTCATACGTCTATTTCCCAAAGACAACCTCCGACTATGATGCTGAGCATGTGCACTCAACTTCTTTGGTCGACCATGGCGAGGCCTGTTCTGAATGAAACCTGTCCTGTTAAACCACTGTATGGTCTTGGCTACCGTGCTGCAGCTCAGTTTCAGGGTTTGGCAATCTTCTTATAGCCTAGGCCATCTTTATGTAGAGCAACAATTCTTTTTTTCAGATCCTCAGAGAGTTCTTTGCCACGAGGTGCCACGTTGAACTTCCAGTGACCAGTATGAGAGAGTGAGAGTGATAACACAAAATGTAACACACCTGCTCCCCATTCACACCTGAGACCTTGTAACACTAATGAGTCCCATGACACTGTGGAGGGAAAATGGCTAATTGGGCCCAATTTGGACATTTTCACTTAGGGGTGTACTCACTTTTGTTGCCAGCGGTTTAGACATTAATGGCTAAATGTTGAGTTATTTTGAGGGGACAGCAAATTTGCACTGTTTTACAAGCTGTACACTCACTACTTTACATTGTAGCAAAGTGCAATTTCTTCAGTGTTGTCACATGAAAAGATATAATAAGATATTTACAAAAATGTGATGGTTGTACTCACTTTTGTGAGATACTGTATATATCAGGAGGCACAAAGGTTGTCATCTCAGTGGAGTTCATTTACTTAAGAAGAATGGGTGCTTTCAATTTGCAAAATTACTTTTTACTTAGCTTGGTGAATGAGGTGAAGCCATTCTGACTTCTTTAATTACCCAATCCAATCATGTTCAAGCAAAAGTAGGACTATTGTACTCCTGGTAAAATAGTTTTTTCTACTTAGTGCCACATTCTCTAGTACTTTGAGTGACGTATTTTGATTTAAAATCCTAAGACTCCCTGGCCAATCGGGTCTCAGGACCAGTTCCGGATTTGCTGGGAGGAGAAGCAGAAAGTCATTAGCGAATATTAATTCGCTAATGTCACACAACTGGGTGGGCTGAGGGCGCATTGATCTGCGCCCTCAGCCCACCCTTTTTTTAAGCCAATTAGAGCCTCAGGCTCTAATCATGTGCTTCAAAAAAAAAAAAAAGAAAAAAGAAAACTCCATTGAAATACATGTGTCCGGCCCCCTGCATGTAGATTAGGGGCCGTGCGCATGGATTAGGGGGGCAGCGTCCCTGCGCCCCTAATGGAGCAGCCGTCACTGGTCATTTGAATGGTACATGGATTTGGATTGTAATAAGGGATTCGTTTTTGTTTACCCTCAGCTTAAAGGAAGAAAGAACATGACCCATTAAAAAAGCATGTGTGGAAATCAGCATAGACTTACACCAGTAAAAATTTGATAAACCTTGGGATGTATGTTTAAAAACTTTGAGCATGGGATTACTGAATCTGAAATGCCCCTCTCTCTCAGAAACTGGGCTTTAACAGCCAGGTCATCCAAGTCAACGAATGAAATGCAAAGGATCAGGAGTGATTCTTGAGATAATGGATCTGGTTAATCTGGTAGAAACAACATAGTGTCAGCTAGCAGATCAGTGTACCACACTCTCCGAGGCCGATCTGGAGCTATGAAAATGATTGGAAAGCCTTTGGTGCTGACCCTTTCAAGTAGACAAGGTAAAAGCTTCAGATGAGGAAAGAAATAGATCAGGGTATGTGGATTCCACCATGTCATTAAGGTATCTGCTACATCCCCAATATGTTCTGCTTCCTGTAGGCAATTCTGTCAAGCTTCAGGTTGAGCTAGGAAGTTTAGCAAGTACACATTCAACATTACCCAACACAAACAAATGTTATGGAACACCTTGCGACAGACTAATCTCCCAGGTCCAGATGTTGCCTGTTGAGAAAATCTGTCTATAAATTTTCCACTCTAGAAATGTGCATTACTAAGAATGAACAATGGAAAATACAGTAAAACCCCTCCTCTGTCGCTGCCACAATACTCTTGGTTCCCCTCTGATGTGGGCCGCAGCTGTGGCATTGTCTAATTTTTTTGGACCATATCACTGATCTGGAGGGAAGGTCTAGTAAATTGCCTAAAGACAAATTGCTTGTATCTCCAGAATGTTGATTGGAAGCGTCTACTTCTCCTGAGTCCAATACTGAATTGACAGAAAGCCCAGAACTCTGCCCTAACCCAGAAGACTGACAACCAATGTGACAATCTGCCATTGTAAGGGGAGAAAAAAAAATCTGCTGCTGACAATGCTGGGGACAGAAGTCGCCAAAGAAATTTTGCTTGAGGAAGTAACCAAATCACCTTGTCCAGAGGCAGACTAGATTTGAATTACTTGGTGGAGTGATTAGATCCATGAGAACTGAGCCCAGGTACTTAGGGCTTAGGGCTTGATTTAATAAAACTAGAGAGTGAAAAATCCGATGCAGCTGTGCATAGAAACCAATCCGCTTCCTTTTTTTTTTTTTTGTCAAAGCTTAATTGGACAAGCGAAACTTAGAAACTGATTGGCTACCATGCACAGCTGCAGCACATTTTGCACTCTCTGGTTTTAGTAAATCAACCCCTTACTGTGCAACAATGAGTCTTCAAGAGGGTCTCCAACAATCAGAGATATTAGTGAATGCACTCAGGTGCGCTACTAATAAGGTGCACCTTCAACCTGTGTGGTTTTTTTTTGGCATTAGTAGCGCACCTGAGTGCATTTACTATTTGACAAAACTGGATATTCAAGTTTTTTTGGGTTGCAGCACTATTTGTCACCACTTTCACTTTTTAATTTAACTGATAGTCCTAAGATTTCTCATAATTATTTTTCAAAGTATTGTAGTAAGTTGGGGTTAGCGCAGATTGCTTGTATTACAATCAGAGATATTAGGCATCTCTGCATCAGACTTTGCCAAAGAAGGGGCATTTGAAACCCTTGTGATCAGTGGAGGGGAGGGTCAGAAATGTCTGCCATCAAAGATGAATCCAATTGGGATCTACAAGAAATCCAACCCTGTGCTAAGCTAAACCTTGCACATATCGCAAATTAGATCTTGATTAGATAGATTGCCCACAGTCGTAGGGTGACTACTGTTTCATTTGCTGCCAGATACTTTGCTAATAGGCAAAAAAAACTACACAAACTCCCCCAGAAACGCTCACTGACCAGCTTAAGGAATACAGGGAGAAATATTAGGAGCTATGGAATATGATCACTGTCAATGAAGACGAAGCGCTAAAGACAGAAGTACACAAATTGTTTCTCAATGCGGTGCCCTTAGTTAGGCTGTCTGTGGTAGAAGTGTACTCTACGCTGTGTTTTCCACAGTGCTTCACTATTCTAAACTTTATTAGTACTAGAAAGTAAACTGTTTTGATCCCGCAGCTGCTCAGAATTAGCCAAAGTGTGGCACAGAAATGTTTGTCCTGATGACAGTTGACTTCCCTTTGCACGCTCCTGTACAAGACCACAATCTCACAGTGCTGCATCACCAACATAGGAAGAAGGAGGAGGTGGAAAAGTTAAAATGGTAGCTCGGGCATAGGCAGGGCCTGATCGCCAGCATTGAAGATGTACAACCCAAAAGAGAAAATAAAGGGGGGGGGGGGTCACCCATGTTGCCAGCTTCCTAATTACATTAAAGTACAGTATAAGGGAAGCTGAGTAGTAAAAGAAGAATTGTAATTCTCTCACAAATGCCCAGTCAGCTACAGCTATTTCATTAGCAAAAAACACACATGTAGCCTCGGTACTAAACAAAGGACAAACCTCAATACAGCACAAAGCTTCCCAAGTACTCAGAGAGTGAGACAGGAACACTACACAACTTTAATCCCAAAACTTCTACAAGGAATCTCCAGACACACCGGCCTGACATAAAAGCATAAAAGCCCTGTGCTAACTGGAACACAGACAAGTAGTCACTGTCAACTGGTGGACTGTCACAGAGAATACAGTATACTTGATGAACTGGGAAAACTTTTTGATTGACTAGAGAAACTTCCAAGAACTTAGGGCTGTCCCAGAGAGAACACCAGTATACTTAATGAACCAGAAAAACTTGCACTGGTTGGCTAACTAGAGAGACTTCTAGGATTTCATTATCCAGCGTAAATCTACCAGCAGCTGTTGAGAGTGGAAAGATCTTCCAAATTAACAGAAAACATCAGAGCTGAATAAAATCCATCCACTCTAATGAGAATACAAAGTGAAACTGAACAGGTGCAAGGTGATAGGGGCCTTAAAGTGGTGTTCCACCCGCAACATTTTTTGTTTAAAGTCAGCAGCTACAAATACTGTAGCCGCTGACTTTTAATAAGGACACTTACCTGTCCAGGGAGCCTGCGATGTCAGCCCCCCGATGCCAATCCATCCATCAGATCAGGTGCAGGCTTCGCCATTCTAACTAAGGGAGAATGGCAGTGGAGCCTTGCGGCTTCACTGACCACTTCCTACTGTGCATGCGCGAGTCGCGTGGCACTTTGTGAATGGCCACCTGTCTTCTGGGACACACACAGGTCCCAGAAGACAGCGGTGGGGCTCCCCACACAAAAGGAAACGACATCCTGCGCCATTGACCGGATGGATTGGAAGTACAGGCTGTACTTTATAAAAAGGTACGATAGAAGAAGGAAAAAAAAATTTTACTATCCAAAAACGAGGGGTGGAGAGGTGGTCTTTCATTTAAGAGCACCTCTCAAAAGTGGGTGGAACTCCACTTTAAAGGGACAGATCTTAAGTTTTCTATGTGCCTAGTTTCAATTTCTCCTGTAGGCAACAGTATAACCCTAGGTTTCTTATTATCAAGTTGTGCATCTCAATAGATGAGAGAGAAATCCTGTTTTTGTCATTTTTTCTCTTCACATGATTTCGTTTTTAAAGCCAACACAGCTTTATACCATTCACTTAGCTATTCATTTTGAAAAGTGAACATGCTCTAGTCCTTATGCAAATCATCCCTAGTGTATTAAGCTTCCATCATGTCATGGAACTTCTGAAACTTAATGATGTGCAATATCAAGATGAGTTTATTATTACTGCTAAATGAGAATGTCAAAATATCACAGTAAAAGCACTGATCCAAGTTGTAAACTGCAAATATCAGTTTGTTAAATTTTTTTTATACAATTAAGTAGTTGGTAAGGTTGAATAAAGACACCAGTCCATCCAGTTCAACATGTGTGTGTGTGTTTATGTCACTACCATTTCCCATATCCCTGCATATTGCATTCGCTATCAACTCCCCGCTGATACCATCGCTATGACAGAAAAGAATCCTACGCAGTTTAACCACTTGCTGACTGCTCCACGCCGATATACGTCGGCACAATGGCAGCGGTGGGCAAATGGGCATACCTGTAGGTCACCTATAATTGGCAGGTCTAGCGGGCAGCGCGAGCCCGTTGCGTACAGCGTGACCATGCTCGCGGGACCTGCGGACTCTATGTCTGCCGGTTTGCTGGCGATCGTGTCACGGAGCCGCAGAACGGGGAGATGTAATCAAGGCATTTCCCTGTTCTGCCTAGTGGCACGACAGAGTTCACTGCTCACTGTCATCGAGAGCAGTGATCGCTGTCAAGTGAGTGGAAGCTCACCACCCCCCAGTTAGAATAACTCCCTAGGACACACTTAACCCCTTGATCACCCCCTAGTGTTTAACCCCTTCCCTGTCAGTGTCATTTACACAGTATTCAGTGCATTTTTATAGCACTGGTCGCTGTATAAATGACAATGTTCTCAAAATAGTGTCAAATGTGTCCGCCATAATGTCGCAGTCACGATAAAAATCGCAGATCGCCGCCATTACTAATAAAAAAAATGAATAATAAAAATGCCATAAAACTATCCCCTATTTTGTAGACGCTATAACTTTTGCGCAAACCAATCAGCATACGCTTATTGTGATTTTTTTTTTTTTTACCAAACATATGTAGAAGAATACATATCGGCCTAAACTGAGGAAAAAATTTGTTTTTTATATATTTTTGGGGGATGGTTATTACAGCAAAAAAATATTGCTTTTTTTTCAAAATTGTCACTCTTTTTTTGTTTATAGCGCAAAAAATAAAAACCGCAGAGGTGATCAAATAACACCAAAAGAAAGCTCTATTTGTGGGGAAAAAAAAGGACATCAATTTTGTTTGGGTGCAACGTGGCACGACCGTGCAATTAAAGTTAAACTTAAAGCAACGCCGTGCCGAAACGCAAAAAGTGCTCTGGTCAGGAAGTGGGTAAAATCTTCCGGGGCTGAAGGGGTTAAAGTGATTGTAAAGTCTTGTTTAAAAAAAATAAAATAAATAAACATGTTATACTTGCCTCCTCTGTGCAGTAGGCTTTGCACAGAGCAGCCCAGATCCTCCTCTTCTTGGGTTCCTCTGCGCTGCTCCTGGCCCCTCCCTCCTATCAAGTGTCCCCACAGCAAGCAGCATGCTATGGGAGCACCCGAGTTGAGTCACAGCTCTGTGTATCCATTCAGACACAGAGCCCCAACCCAGCCCTGCCCCCTTTATCCCCTGATTGGTTAACTGACTATGATTGACAGCCACGGGAGCCAATGGTGGTGCTGCTGTGTCTCAGCCAATCAGGAGGAGAGTCCCGGATGGCTAAGACACTCGTGGACATCACTGTAGAGAGATGGGGCTCAGGTAAGTATTAGGGGTGCTGGGGAGGCTGCTACACACAGAAATGTTTTGTTTGTAAAATGTTTTTTGCATAGAATGCATTAAGATAAAAAACCTTCTGCCTTTACAACTCCTTTAAGGTTAAACCGCTTCTCATCCAACCTCATTGAGTGGCCACGTGTTCTCTTAAGTGATCTGAGACTGAACAGATTTCTCCGTATGCTGGAATCACTATTGAGGTATTTGTATATCACTATATATATATCCTCTAAAGCAGTGTTTTTCAACCAGGGTGCCCATGCACCCTGTGGTGTCTTGGCAAAATGCCTAAAAATTACCCAAAAGTTGTATACAAGCTGGGATGTGAATGAAGCCTGCCTTTTAGTTATACAAAAGCACAGGCTTTCATTGTGCACAATTACAACCTTCTAGCTGCCAGCATCCTAACGACCAATGGTATCATCAGTTGATAAGGAACATCTCAGTCACCTGCATAGCATCCTTGTTTGACCCTCCCCTGCCCCTCTCCTTCAGCGTTGTGGTCACATTAGCTGAGTGATGGAGAAAAACTGAAGGAGAAGAGAAACATTGGAATACTAGTCAGTACCAGTTTGCAAAAGTGTATTTGCTTTGGAAGAATAAATCACCACTAATGATGGGTGTCCTATTTGTGTGGATGTTGCTGCATTATGCAAAACTATTAGAATAGTTTTTACAATTTAAAATGTGGTGTCTCGAGACTGTCCATCATTTTTAAAGGGTGGCTTCACTGAAAAGAAGTTGAGAAACACTGCTCTAAAGGTCTCTTCTCCAGGAAGAATACGCTGAATGCTTGTAGTTGTTCCTTGTAACTGAGATCCTTCAGCCTCCTTATTAACTTTACTGCCCTCCTCTGGACTCTTTCCAGTTCCAGCACATCCTTCCTGAGGACTGGTGAGCAGAACTGCATGGCATACACAAAATGTGGCAGGACCAGCAAGCGATAAAATTATAGTTTTATCGCTTACTTGCATAAATGCCCTTTTTATTGTATGCTAATAGTCTGCTAGCTTTGCTTGGGAAGCCTATTGCTGAGCCTGTGATCTACTAGGACTCCCAGATCCTTTTCCATCTTAGATACCCCCAGAGGTTCTCCCACTAGCAAATACCTTGCATTCATATTTTTAGCCTCCAAGTGCATTACTTTACATTTTTCAGCATTAACCCTTTCATGCCCAAGCCTATTTCTGACATTTGTTGCTTAGAAGAAAAAATCTATATTTTTTGCTAGAAAATTACTTAGAACCCCCAAATTATATATATATATATATATATATATATATATATATATACAGTGGGGCAAAAAAGTATTTAGTCAGCCACCAATTGTGCAAGTTCTCCCACTTAAAAAGATGAGAGAGGCCCGTAATTGTCATCATAGGTATACCTCAACTATGAGAGACAAAATGTGGAAACAAATCCAGACAATAACATTGTCTGATTTTTGAAAGAATTTATTTGCAAATTATGGCAGAAAATAAGTATTTGGTCACCTACAAACAAGCAAGATTTCTGGCTCTCATAGACCTGTATCTTCTTCTTTAAGAGGCTCCTCTGTCCTCCACTCATTACCTGTATTAATGGCACCTGTTTGAACTTGTTATCAGTATAAAAGACACCTGTCCACAAAATCAAACAGTCACACTCCAAACTCCACTATGGTGAAGACCAAAGAGCTGTCGAAGGACACCAGAAACAAAATTGTAGACCTGCACCAGGCTGGGAAGACTGAATCTGCAATAGGCAAGCAGCTTGGTGAGAAGAAATCAACTGTGGGAGCAATGCTTAGAAAATGGAAGACATACAAGACCACTGATAATCTCCCTCGATCTGGGGCTCCACGCAAGATCTCACCCTGTGGGGTCAAAATGATCACAAGAACGGTGAGCAAAAATCCCAGAACCACACGGGGGGACCTAGTGAATGACCTGCAGAGAGCTGGGACCAACGTAACAAAGGCTACCATCAGTAATACACTACGCCGCCAGGGACCCTGCAGTGCCAGACATGTCCCGATGCTTAAGCCAGTACATGTCCGGGCCCATCTGAGGTTTGCTAGAGAGCATTCAGATGATCCAGAAGAGGATTGGGAGAATGTCATATGGTCAGATGAAACCAAAATAGAACTGTTTGGTAGAAACACAACTCGTCGTGTTTGGAGGAGAGAGAATGCTGAGTTGCAACCAAAGAACACCATACCTACTGTGAAGCATGGGGGTGGCAACATCATGCTTTGGGGCTGTTTCTCTGCAAAGGTTGATTCGTGTACATGAAAGAATGAATGGGGCCATGTATCGTGAGATTTTGAGTGCAAACCTCCTCCCATCAGCAAGGGCATTGAAGATGAAACGTGGCTGGGTCTTTCAGCATGGCAATGATCCTAAACACACTGCCCGGGCAACGAAGGAGTGGCTTTGTAAGAAGCATTTCAAGGTCCTGGAGTGGCCTAGCCAGTCTCCAGAGCTCAACCCCATAGAAAACCTTTGGAGGGAGTTGAAAGTCTGTCTTGCCCAGCGACAGCCCCAAAACATCACTGCTCTAGAGGAGATCTGCATGGAGGAATGGGCCAACATACCAGTGTGTGACAACCTTGTGAAGACAGAAAACGTTTGACCTCTGTCATTGCCAAGAAAGGATATATAACAAAGTATTGAGATGAACTTTTGATGTTGACATAATACTTATTTTCCACCATAATTTGCAAATAAATTCTTTCAAAAATCAGACAATGTGATTGTCTGGATTTGTTTCCACATTTTGTCTCTCATAGTTGAGATATACCCTATGATGACAATTACAGGCCTCTCTCATCTTTTTAAGTGGGAGAACTTGGTGGCTGACTAAATACTTTTTTGCCCCACTGTGTGTGTATATATATATATATATATATATATATATATATATATATATTTAGCATATAATCTAGAGAATAAAATGCGATCGTTGCAATATTTTATGTCACACTGTATTTGCACAGCGGTCTTTCAAACACAATTTTTTGGAAACATACACTTTCATGAATTTAAGAAAAACTAAACAGTAAAGTTAGCCCATTGTGTTTTGTATAATGTGAAAGATGATGTTACACCGAGTAAATAGATACCTATCATGAATGGCGACAAACTACAGTACCTAAAAATCTCCATAGGAGGTGCTTTAAAAAAAAATAACGGTTAACAGGTTAGAGTTACAGAGGTGGTCTAGTGCTAGAATTATTGCTCTCGCTCTGATGATCGCGGTGATACCTCACATGTGTGATTTGAACACCGTTTACATATTAAACGTGTGCGTTTTCTTTGCTGTGCGAGCTCACGGGGATGGGGGCGCTTTAAAAAAAAAATTTATTTTTTTATTTATTTGTATTTTTTTACATTGTCACTTTAAAAAAAAAACTTTGATCACTTTTTTTTGCTGTCACAAGGAATGTAAACATCCCTTATGACAGTAATAGGTGGCGACAGGTATGGAGGGATCAGGGGTCTAAAAGACCCTCCCAAACAAAACTGAAGTCCTTTTTTTCCCAAAAATAGAGATTTCTTTTGGTGGTATTTGATCACCTCTGCGGTTTTTATTTTTTGCGCTATAAATAAAAAAAGAGCGACAATTTTGAAAAGAACGCATTATTTTTTACTTTTTGCTATAATAAATATCCCCAAAAAATATTTAAAAAAACATTATTTCCTCAGTTTAGGCCGATACGTATTCTTCTACATATTTTTGGTAAAAAAAAAATGCAATAAGCGTTTATTGATTGGTTTGCGCAAAAGTTATAGCGTCTACATAATAGGGGATAGTTTTATGGCATTTTTATTAATTTTTTTTTTTTTTTTACTAGGCAGCGATCAGCGATTTTTATCCTGACTGTGACATTATGGCAGACACATCGGACAATTTTGACACATTTTTGGGACCATTCACATTTATACAGTGATCAGTGCAAATAAAAATGCATTGATTACTGTGTAAATTTCACTGGCAGGGAAGGGGTTAACACTAGGTGGCGCTGTAGGGGTTAAGTGTGTCCTAGGGAGCGACGCTAACTGTGGGGGGGAGTGGCTACGTGTAACACATCACTGATCACCACTCCCGATTACAGGGAGCTGTGATCAGTGACAGTGTCACTAGGCAAAACAGGAAAATGCTTGTTTACATTTGCATTTCCCCGCTCTTTCTCTCCGTGAGACGATCGTGGGTATCCCTGTGGACATCGAGTCTGTGGGACCCGCAATCCTACTCATGGAGCTCGCAGTGGGTGCACGCGCATGCGCCACCGGCGGCGCACACGCAATGGCACGGCGGCAAATTCAAGGGGACGTACAGGTACGCCCATTTGCGCAGCCGTGCCATTCTGTCGACGTATATCTACATGCGGCGGTCGGGAACCGGATAACTCAAAACAAGTTAAGCTTTATATTTAGTAGGAATTTAGCAGGAATTTTCTAAAATTTGCTGTATTTATATCTGCTAATAATAATTTTAGAGTATTTTTTGTGAATATATTGTTCTGGTAAACATTTGCGCAATATCGCAGGGCCTTAAAAATCAGTAGCACCTTCTATTTATTCTACAGTTCAGAAAATATATGGTCTTCTAACAAACCTTGAAAGCTGTAAGTGAAAAATGAAAACCTCGAGAATGAAGACCACGGAGGTACTCCTCTAAAGCAGGAATACTCTGTGGAAACAATTGTTGGAAATTCCGATCGTGTGTGGGCTCCATCAGACTTTTTCCGTCGGAATTTCCGACACACAAAGTTTGAGAGCAGGATATAAAATTTTCCGACAACAAAATCCGATCATTTAAATTCCGATCGCGTGTACACAAATCCGACGCACAAAGTGCCACGCATGCTCAGAATAAATTAACAGACGAAAGCTATTGGCTACTGCCCTGTTTATAGTCCCGACGTACGTGTTTTACGTCACCGTGTTCAGAACGATTGGATTTTCTGACAACTTTGTGCGACCGTGTGTATGCAAGACAAGTTTGGCCCAAAATCTGTCGGAAAAAATCCGATGGATTTTGTTGTCGATCAATGTTCGATCGTGTGTACAGGGCATTACTCTGAGCACACAAGGAACAGGCAGCTACAGTACGAAGGCGGTTATAGCAGCATGTAGACTAGGCCACCAGAATTGTTGGGAAATGGCCCAAAAGAGTTGATTCTTCCCAGGGTGGCCAGCAGCCTTGGGAGAATGGTAAATCTGGAGCACGGCAGTAAGGAGACTCTCTGGGACAAAGCAGCGGGTTACAAGGTTTCTCAGGAGGAGCATGGACCTGAGCGGCAAGAATTTTTTCACCCAGAGGAGAAGTGAGACTGGTGCGAACCGTAGCCAGAATACGATCAGGAGGAATCACAGGAACTGGAACGGACTCCAGCTTGGAAATGGAGGAAAATTGTTGCAACAAAGCGCCAGCCCTTACATTCTTAGTACCGGGTAAGAATGAGACAATGTAACTGAAACTAGACAAGAAAATAGCCCTTCGCGCCCTTCTGGGAGAGAGGCATTTAACCTCAGACAAGAATGTGAGATTCTTATGGTCAGTAAGAATGAGAACCGGCACAGTGGTACCTTTGAGGAGATGTCTCCATTCTTTCAGGGCTAAAATGATTGCTAACAGCTCTCTGTCCTCAATCTCGTAAGTGCACTCCGCAGGTGACAATTTCTTGGAAAAGTAGCCACAAGGATGCATAGCGTTCTCAGAGGTAGGACGTTGAGACAGAAGGGTGTCAACTCCAGTCTCAGAAGCATCAACCTCAAGGATAAAAGGTAACGTAGGATCAGGATGTGCCAACATAGGAGCAGAAAAAAAGGCAGCCTTGAGACTCTCAAAGGCCTTAATGGACTTCGGAGACCAACTTTGCGGGTTACCGGCCTTTCTGGTCATATCAGTCAGGGGCTTGACCAGAGACGAGAAGTTACGAATAAACTTCCTATAGTTGGCAAAGCCAAGAAAACGCTGCAGAAGACGTAAACCCATGGGTCGGGGCCACTGTAGGACTGCTGAGAATTTCTCTGGGTCCATCGAAAAACAAACAGTGGAAGTGACATAACCCAGGAATTTAACCTGTTCACGATGGAATTCGCACTTCTCCAATTTACAATATAGATTGTTTTCTCTTAGTTTCTGAAGCACATGACAGACGTCTGTGTGGTGGTTCTCCAGGAACTTGGAAAATATGAGCATATCGTCAAGCTAAACCACCACACATAACTCCAACAAATCTCGGAGGACCTCATTATTCATTTCATGGAAAAGAGCGTTACAAAGGCCAAATGGCATTACGAGGTACTCATAATGGCCTGTTCTGGTATTAAATGCAGTTTTCCACTCGTCACCCTCCTTAATCCTCTATCACGTACCTGGTGGAGACTGGAATGTGATGGAGGCCTCCCTTGCGCCTCCCACCTACAGTCCTGAAGGTGGGAACAGAAAGTGTAAAGGCAAGGAGTGGCACGAGTGCCGAGTAGCTGGCTGGTGATGTCCCCTCCGAAGGTGGGTAGAGCTGGCAGCTAAGATCCTTGGAACAGGAAGCGGAAGCAGCTGGGCACCGAAGCATGAACAGGAGCAGAACCAGGAGAAGAGCAATAGTCAGCAACAACAGGGCAGCAGGGCACTGAATCAGCATGCAAGAGGAAGTCCTGAGGGCCAAGGTCGGGTAACAGCCGGGCAATGCGGTACCAAGTCAGCAGGCAGATCAAGCCCAATAAACAGGCCGAAGTCAGGATACCAGGTAACAGGTGAAGGAGCAAGCAGAGGGGAAGTCCAAGACGAGCCGGGTTAAACATGAGCAGACAGGAACACAGGATCAGGACTTGATGGTTCAGGGAAAAGCTGAAGATCATCCGGCACTTGTTTGCAGTAACAGAGCAGTTTAAATAGGCCACTGGACGCCAAGTGCTAATTGGTGTGTATACAAGCGCGTGCATGTGCGCGCACCAATGCGCGCATACTCGTGCACGACGAACTGGCATTGCGGGCATTCTGTTGGTCCTTTGCTCAGGAATATTAGCATGGGTGCAATGTGTGCGGGAATGAGCAGGTATCTGTACTGGCCTTTTGATGGTGGAAGTCCGGTTTACCCTACATCCTCATGAGATTGTATGCCCCTCTCAAATCAAGCTTCATGAAAAACGTTGCTCCCTTGAGGTAATTGGATAAGCATTCTTAACCACTTGCCGACCGCCTCACGCAGACATACTGCGGCAGAATGGCACGGGCAGGCAAAGTAACGTATGGGTACGTTACTTGTCCTCCCGCAGGCGGGGGGTCCGAATGGACCCCCCCCGGTGCCCGAGGCGGTCGGCTTCTGTCCCCGAGCGATCCGTGCTGAGGGGGAGGCCATCCATTGGTGGCCACCCCCTCGCAATCGCTCCCAGCCAATGGCAATCTTCCTCTGCTGCTGTATAGTAAACAGCCGCAGAGGAAGTGATGTCATTGCTCCTTGGCTCGGTATTTTCCGTTCCGGCGCCGAGGAGAGAAGACATCGATGTAAGTGCACAACACACACACATACAGTAAAACACACCAGAAACACTTTACACCCCCCATCACCCCCCCGATCACCCCCTGATCACCCCCTGTCACAGTGACACCAAGCAGTTTTTGTTTTTTTTTTCTGATTACTGCATTGGTGCAGTTTGTGACAGTTAGTGTGGTAGGGCAGTTAGTATTAGCCCCCTTTAGGTCTAGGATACCCCCCTAACCCCCCCTAATAAAGTTTTAACCCCTTGATCACCCCCCGTCGCCAGTGTCACTAAGCGATTCTTTTTTCTGATCGCTGTATTAGTGTCACTGGTGACGCTAGTTAGGGAGGTAAATATATAGGTTCGCTGTCAGCGTTTTATAGCGTCAGGGACCCCCATATACTAACTAATAAAGGTTTTAACCCCTTGATTGCCCCCTAGTTAACCCTTTCACCAGTGATCACCGTATAAGTGTTACGGGTGACGCTGGTTAGTTAGTTTATTTTTTATAGTGTCAGGGCACCTGCCGTTTATTACCTAATAAAGGTTTAGCCCCCTGATCGCCCGGCGGTGACATAACTTCGGTTTTAGGGTCAGATAGGGTCTGCGTCACCCCAGGCAGTGTCAGGTTAGTGCCAGTACCTCTAACACCCACGCACGCAGCATACACCTCCCTTAGTGGTATAGTATCTGAACAGATCAATATCTGATCCAATCAGCTCTATACTAGCGTCCCCAGCAGTTTAGGGTTACCAAAAATGCAGTGTTAGCGGGATCAGCCCAGATACCTGCTAGCACCTGCGTTTTGCCCCTCCGCCCAGCCCACCCAAGTGCAGTATCAATCGATCACTGTCACTTACAAAACACTAAACACACATAACTGCAGTGTTCGCAGAGTCAGGCCTGATTCCCGGGGATTGCTAACAGTTTTTTTGGTAGCGTTTTGGTGAACTGGCAAGCACCAGCCCCAGGCAGCGTCAGGTTAGTGTCAGTCGCACTAACACCCACGCACGTACCGTACACCTCCCTTAGTGGTATAGTATCTGAACGGATCAATATCTGATCCGATCAGATTTATACTAGCGTCCCCAGCAGTTCAGGGTTCCCAAAAACACAGTGTTAGCGGAATCAGCCCAGCTACCTGCTAGCACCTGTGTTTTGCCCCTCTGCCCGGCCCAGCCCACCCAAGTGCAGTATCGATCGATCACTGTCACTTACAAAACACTAAACACATAACTGCAGCGTTCGCAGAGTCAGGCCTGATCCCTGCGATCGCTAACAGTTT
Organism: Aquarana catesbeiana; assembly: GCF_042186555.1. Lineage (NCBI taxonomy): Eukaryota > Metazoa > Chordata > Amphibia > Anura > Ranidae > Aquarana > Aquarana catesbeiana. The sequence goes on along the minus strand of NC_133336.1, from coordinate 65,433,947 downwards.
TTTTTGGTAGCGTTTTGGTGAACTGGCAAGCACCAGCGGCCTAGTACACCCTGGTCATAGTCAAACTAGCACTGCAGTAACACTTGGTGACATGGCGAGTCCCATAAATGCAGTTCAAGCTGGTGAGGTGGCAAGCACAAGTAGTGTCCCGCTGCCACCAAGAAGACAAACACAGGGCCATCGTGCCCATAATGCCCTTCCTGCTGCATTCACCAATCCTAATTGGGAACCCACCACTTCTGCAGCACCCGTACTTCCCCCATTCACATCCCCAACCAAATGCAGTCGGCTGCATGAGAGGCATTTTCTTTATGTCCTCCCGAGTACCCCTACCCAACGAACCCCCCCCAAAAAGATGTCGTGTCTGCAGCAAGCGCGGATATAGGCGTGACACCCGCTATTATTGTCCCTCCTGTCCTGACAATCCTGGTCTTTGCATTGGTGAATGTTTTGAACGCTACTATTCACTAGTTGAGTATTAGCCTAGGGTACAGCATTGCACAGACTAGGCACACTTTCACAGGGTCTCCCAAGATGCCATCGCATTTTGAGAGACCCGAACCTGGAACCGGTTACAGTTATAAAAGTTAGTTACAAAAAAAAGTGTAAAAAAAAAAAAAAAACCACAAAAAAATATATAGAATAAAAAAAAAAATATTTGTCCTTTTATTGTTCTCTCTCTATTCTCTCTCTATTGTTCTGCTCTTTTTTACTGTATTCTATTCTGCAATGTTTTATTGTTATTATGTTTTATCATGTTTGCTTTTCAGGTATGCAATTTTTTTTTCTTTACTGTTTTATTGTTAACCATTTTTTTGTCTTCAGGTACGCCATTCAGTTGCAGCGCAGATTTATTTATCTTGACAGCAACAGCGTTTGCACCCACGATATATAAAGCCGTGACTCCAGCGGAGGTGATATATTCCGAAGCATGGGGGCAGCAGGGGCGGAGGAGCGATTTGCTCCTAACTTTTGGGGTGGATGCACCCATGCTTTGGCATATATAAATGGTGCATATATGCCCATCTTTAGAAGTGGGTGGATGAAGGGAGGTATTCTAATGGTGGGCATACCCACCGATTAATCTCTTTTTTTCGTTCAGCCCACAGGCTGAATATATGCCCAACAAGGACCAGCAATGTACTGGTATGATGCTGGACTTTGAGTGGTTATACCAGAATGATGCCTGCAGGTTTAGGTATCATCTTGATATCATTCTTTTCAGCCAGCGGTCGGCTTTCATATAAAAGCAATCCTAGCGGCTAATTAGCCTCTAGACTGCTTTTACAAGCAGTGGGAGGGAATGCCCCCCCCCCACCGTCTTCCATGTTTTTCTCTGGCTCTCCTGTCCCAACAGGGAACCTGAGAATGCAGCCGGTGATTCAGCCAGCTGACCATAGAGCTGATCAGAGAACAGAGTGGCTCCAAACATCTCTATGGCCTAAGAAACCGGAAGCTACGAGCATTTCATGACCTAGATTTCGCCGGATGTAAACAGCGCCATTGGGAAATTGGGAAAGCATTTTATCACACCGATCTTGGTGTGGTCAGATGCTTTGAGGGCAGAGGAGAGATCTAGGGTCTGATAGACCCCAATTTTTTCAAAAAAGAGTACTTGTCACTACCTATTGCTATCATAGGGGATATTTAAATTCCCTGAGATAACAATAAAAATGATTAAAAAAAAAAAAATGAAAGGAACAGTTTAAAAATAAGATAAAAAAAAAAATAAAGGAAAAAAAACAAAAACAAAATACCCCTGTCCCCCCCTGCTCTCGCGCAAAGGCGAACGCAAGCATCGGTCTGGCGTCAAGTGTAAACAGCAATTGCACCATGCATGTGAGGTATCACCGCAAAGGTCAGATCGAGGGCAGTCATTTTAGCAGTAGACCTCCTCTGTAAATCTAAAGTGGTAACCTGTAAAGGCTTTTAAAGGCTTTTAAAAATGTATTTAGTTTGTCGCCACTGCACGCTTGTGCGCAATTTTAAAGCATGTCATGTTTGGTATCCATGTACTCGGCCTAAGATCATCTTTTTTATTTCATCAAACATTTGGGCAATTAGTGTGTTTTAGTGCATTCAAATTTAAAAAAATGAAACACCCACCATTTTAATCTGTAGGGCATTTGCTTTAAAAAAATATATAATGTTTGGGGGTTCAAAGTAATTTTCTTGCAAAAAAAAATAATTTTTTCATGTAAACAAAAAGTGTCAGAAAGGGCTTTGTCTTCAAGTGGTTAGAAGAGTGGGTGATGTGTGACATAAGCTTCTAAATGTTGTGCATAAACTGCCAGGACAGTTCAAACCCCCCCAAATGACCCCATTTTGGAAAGTAGACACCCCAAGCTGTTTGCTGAGAGGCATGTCGAGTCCATGGAATATTTTATATTGTGACAGAACTTGCGGGAAAAAGACAAATTTTTATTTTTTTTTGCACAAAGTTGTCACTAAATGATATATTGCTCAAACATGCCATGGGAATATGTGAAATTACACCCCAAAATACATTCTGTTGCTTCTCCTGAGTACGGGGATACCACATGTGTGAGACGTTTTGGGAGCCTAGTCGCGTACGGGACCCCAAAAACCAAGCACCACCTTCAGGCTTTCTAAGGCCGTAAATTTTTGATTTCACTCTTCACTGCCTATCACAGTTTCGGAGGCCATGGAATGCCCAGGTGGCACAAACCCCCCCAAATGACCCTATTTTGGAAAGTAGACACCCCAAGCTATTTGCTGAGAGGCATAGTGAGTATTTTGCAGACCTCACTTTTTGTCACAAAGTTTTGAAAATTGAGAAAAGAAAAAAATATTTTTTTTTCTTGCCTTTCTTCATTTTCAAAAACAAATGAGAGCTGCAAAATACTCACCATGCCTCTCAACAAATAGCTTGGGTTGTCTACTTTCCAAAATGGGGTCATTTAGGGGGGATTTGTGCCATCTTGGCATTTTATGGCCTTCAAAACTGTGATAGGTAGTGAGGAGTGAAATCAAAAATTTACGCCCTTAGAAATCTTGAAGGCGGTGATTGGTTTTCGGGGGCCCCGTACGCGGCTAGGCTCCCACAAAGTCCCACAAGTGGTATCCCCATACTCAGGAGAAGCAGCTAAATGTATTTTGGGGTGCAATTCCACATATGCCCATGGCCTGTGTGAGCAATATATCATTTAGTGACAACTTTTTTGTAAATATTTTTTTTTTTTGTCATTATTCAAAAATTAATATTCAATGGGCTCAACGTGCTTCTCAGCAATTTCCTTGGGGTGTCTACTTTCCAAAATGGGGTCATTTGGGGGGGGGGGTTTGTACTGCCCTGACATTTTAGCACCTCAAGAAATGACATAGGCAGTCATAAACTAAAAGCTGTGTAAATTCCAGAAAATGTACCCTAGTTTGTAGACACTATAACTTTTGCGCAAACCAATATACGCTTATTGACATTTTTTTTACCAATGACATGTGGCCGAATACATTTTGGCCTAAATGTATGACTAAAATTGAGTTTATTGGATTTTTTTATAACAAAAAGTAGAAAATATCTTTTTTTTTCAAAACCGCAGAGGTGATCAAATACCATCAAAAGAAAGCTCTATTTGTGGGAAGAAAAGGACGCAAATTTAGTTTGGGTACAGCATTGCATGACCGTGCAATTAGCAGTTAAAGCGACGCAGTGCCAAATTGTAAAAAGTTTTCTGGTCAGGAAGGGGGTAAATCCTTCAGGGGCTGAAGTGGTTAATGGTGAAACAATTGAGAACCCTATAATCGATACAAGGTCTCAGTTCACCACTCTTCTTCTTCACAAAGAAGAAAACAGCACTAGCAGGAGACGAGGATTTGTGGATGAAACCTCGAGAAAGTGTGTCTGCAACATACTCCTCCATGGCCTTATCCTCCAGGACCGACAAAGGGTAAACACGGCCATGAGGGGGTATGGCACCAGGTTGAAGGTCAACTGCACAATCATACGACCGGTGTGGAGGCAAACTAACGGCTTGAGCTTTGTCAAAGACAGCGCTAAAATTGCCATACTCCTCCGGCAGGGAGGAGAGTGAAGAGGTGCACAGGACCTTGGCTACCTTCTGGAAGCTTGTCTTACTGCATTGTGGCACCCAGGAGAGAGCCTCACCATGGAGCCAATCAAAAGAGGGGTTGTGCCTCTGCAACCAAGGATAACCAATAATCTTAGAATAAACTTAGGTGAGGAAATAACTTGAAATTGGATTATCTCATGGTGAAGAGCCCTTACGGCCATGGACAATGGAACAGTCTCATTAGTCACATGGGCAGGCTGTAGATTTCTCCCTTCAAGAGCCTCAATGGCAAGTGGAGTGGCACGCAGCTGCAGCGGAATCGAGTGCTTCGATACAAAGGCAGCATCAATAAACAGGCCTGCAGTCCCAGAGTCGATTATAGCCTGTATCTCGACAGGCGACTTAGCCCAAGAAAGGGTAACTGGAACCAGGAGCTTATCCTTCTGGATAACTGGGGACGAAACAATGCCACCTAAGGTCTGTCTGTGACGGGACCTCAAGGTTCGGGCGTTCCCTGGACGGGTAGGACAAGACTTCAAAAAGTGACCTGCATGGCCACAATAAAGGCACAATCTCTCCCTCCTTCTAAGGGCTCTCTCTTCTGCAGAGACATGCGTGAAGCCCAAGTCCATGGGTTCACCTTCACTGACTGACTCGGTACCAGAAGGCATGGGAAGTGAGGGAGGCAAGGGTGGGGCTGCAAGGCTCGGAGACAAATGTACAGGAGGCTTCCGCAAGCGCTCCTTAACCACTTGCCACCCAGGCCAATTCTGACATTTCTCTCCTACATGTAAAAATCATAACTTTTTGCTAGAAAATTACATAGAACCCCCAAACATTACATATGTTTTTTTTTTGTTTTTTTTTAGCAAAGACCCTAGAGAATACAATGGCGGTCGTTGCAACTTTTTATCTCACACAGTATTGGCGCAGCAATTTTTCTTGGAAAAAAAACAGTTTTGTTTTTAAAAAAAAAAACGTAAAATTAGCCCAATTTTTGCAAAATGTGAAAGATGAAGTTACGCCGAGTAAATAGATACCTAACAGGTCACGCTTCAAAATTGCACACGCCAAACTTCGGTACTTAAAAATCCCCATAGGCGATGCTTTAAAATTTTTTACAGGTTACAAGGTTACATGTTTTGAGTTACAGAGGAGGTCCAGGGATAGAATTATTGCTCTCGCTCTAACGTTCACGGCGATACCTCACATGTGGCGGGCGGGACTTACGTATGTGTTCACTTCTGCGTGCAAACACAGGGGGACAGGGGTGCTTTAATTTTTTTTTTTATTGTTAATTTTACTTTTTTTTTTCATTTTTTGATCACTTTTATTCCTATTACAAGAAATGTAAACATCCCTTGTAATAGGAATATGGCATAATCGGTCCTCTTTACAGTGAGATATGGGGTCAATAAGACCCCACATCTAACCTCTAGGCTGGGAAGCCTGAAATAAAAAAAAAAACAAAAAACGATCTCGGCTTCCCAGATGAGGCAGCCCCGTTTGTATGAATGCAGAGGCCGGGCGTGACGTCATAACATCGCGCCCAGCCTCCAAACGAACATAGAGACTCCGGCGACCATCTGGCCTGCCGGAAATCTCTATGGTAAACATCCGGGGCCAGGGGATCCTGTCTCCGACTCACCGATGGAAGCGGTGAGTCAGGAAAAGCTCCGGAGGGCAGCGGGAGGGCGTCCCCTCTCGCCGCCCATAAGAACAATCAATCGATGGAACAGCCACTATGATCATTCTTATGGTGTAGGAAATGAAAGTGTCTTTTTTCCCAAAAAAGTGCATTGAAAGGGCCGCTGCGCAAATACCGTATGACATAAAATATTGCAATGATCACCATTTTATTCTCTAGAGTCTCTGCTAAAATATGTATTGTTTGGGGGTTCTAAGTAATTTTGTAGCCGAACATACAGATTTTAACTTAAAGTAACGTATAACGTTACTTTAATGTAAGCAACAAATGTCAGAAATAGGCTTAGGCATGACGGGGTTAAATACAGCATGCCTCAACCCTTACATGCATTTAATTATTTATTTACTTCTGTGAATAGGGTTTACCGCCTTTCCATGCGGTATTTACCAAGCGTTTTCAGCATTTTGCGATAATGCCTGACGTCCGGTCAGGATATTGAAATCACTTTGCCGCCGTCATTTTGCTATATGGCGGGTGGCAAGAGGTTAAAAAAAAAATCTAAAAATCTGATCACTTTTATTGCTGTCACAAGGAAACATTCCTTGTGACAGTAATAGTCAGTGACAGGTACTCTTTATGGAGCGATCGCACCACACATGAGGTATCGCTGCGAATGTCAGAGCAAGAGCAATAATTCTAGCACCAAACCTCCTGTGTAACTCTAAACTGGTAACCAATAAAGGCTTATAAAATGTCACCTATGGAGATTTTTAAATACCGAATTTTGGCACCATTTCACAAACGTGTGCAGTTTTAAAGCGTGATATATTTGGTATCTATTTACCAAGATCAACACCATATTTTATATGTATATAATAATTCTAGCTCCAGATCTACTGTGTATCCCTAAACTGGTAGCCTGTAAAGGCATTTAAAATGGCACCTATGGAGAATTTTAAGTACCGTAGTTTGCCACCATTCCACAGGCAGACTCAATTTTAAAGCATGACATGTTAGGTATCTATTTACTTGGCGTAACATCATCTTTTATATCTTACAAAAAATTTGATATATTGTATTTGTGTCCAACAAAATTAATAAAAGTGTATTTTTTCCCAAAAAAATACGTTTGAAAATTGCTGCGCAAATACTATGTGCAATATCCATCATTTTATTCTATAGGGCCTCTGCTAAAAAATATAATGTTTGAGGGTTCTAAGTAATTTTCTAGCAAAAAAAAGTAGATTTTTACAAGTAGGAGAGAAGTGTCAGAATTGGCCCAGTTGGGAAGTGGTTCATTTTGTACACACGCACATTATTTTCTCCTTGTTTGTTCAGAGGCTGCAATTGGATTCTGCCACCCTACGCACCTTGGGTTTAGTTGCCCCCTAATAGCACCCTTTGACCTTCACTCACTGCCGGCTATAGCTTCTTCTGATCCCTACCCTCCACCACCTAGTTTAAAATGCCCTCCAATCTTTTGGCCATCTTCACTCCCAACAGAGCTGCAATCTCCCTATTTAGGTGCAGTCCATCCCTGCTATAGAGCCCGTAACCAACCAAAAAGTCAGCCCAGTTCTCTGTGAATCCAAAACCTTCCTTTCTGCACCAGTTCCCTAGCCACTTGTTAATTTCACAAAGCTCCTGATGCCTCTCTGCTGTGGCTCTAGGCACAGGCAGTATTACAGAGAATATTGCCTTTGAGGTCCCTTTCTTTAATATAGCCCCTAAGTCTCTGAAATATTTTTTTTAGGATGCTCTATCTTCCTCTAACTTTGCCATTGGTACCAATATGTACTATAACAGCTGGGTCCTCCCCAGCCCCATCCAACAATCTGTCTATCTGATCTGTGATGTGCTGAACCTAAGCATCTGGTAAACAAGATACAGTTTGGCGATCACGTTCATTATAACAGATTGCCCTATCTGTCCTTATATAAACTGAGTCCCCTACCACCAGTATCTATCTATCCTTTCCTGTAACCCCATTCTCATTGGAGGAGTTTTTCCCCTGGCAGCTAGGGAAGTCACTCTGCTCCAACAATGCCACTCCTGAACTGATATCTCCAACATCACGCAACCGGGTGTATATATTGGGATGTGTCAGCTCAGGACTTGCCTCTCTAACGCTTTTCCCTCTACCCAATCTAACTGTCAGCCGTCTTCCCTCCTCTGGTGCCTGCACCTCCATGTTTTCACCTACCTCTAAACTGGCCCCTGCCAGCACCTGATGGTTCCAAACACCTGCCAGGTTTTCATTGCTGTCTAAGCCCCCGTTATGAAGAATCATCCTATTTGTCCTGTTTACCTTTATCAATAAAAGTGAAAGTAAAAGAAAATACCAAATTGTGGGTTATCCCCAAAACAGGAACAGAGGAGAAATCTTCCAATAGTGACACTAGTTCTGGTAACAACCAGAAATTCCCTCACTTTGGAGGGATATCCTCTCACTTCCTGTTTTGACCATGGGACAGGAAGATAAGGGAAATCTCCACAATGGTACATGAACAGAGAAAAAAAAATGACAGGAGTTATAACCCTCCCTTAACCGCTAAGCCACCGCCCACCGTCATATGACGGCTGGACGAGGCTTCTGTTGTTCTGGGAGGACGTCATATGACGTCCTCGCCCTCTCGAGCCACTAGGGGGCGCGCGCGCCGCCGGCGGCGCGCACGCGTGCCCGCTGCGTCACTCGGGACCCGGTGCGCGTGCCCGGCGGCCGCGATGTCCGCCGGGCACCCGCGATTGCCGGGTAACAGAGCAGGAGCGTGGATCTGTGCATGTAAACACAGATCCACGTCCTGTCAGAGAGGAGAGGAGACTGATGGCGTGTCCCTTGTACATAGGGACAGCAATCGGTCACCTCCCCCAGTCAGTCCCCTCCCCCCACAGTTAGAATCACCTCCTTAGGTCATACATTAACCCCTCGAGCGCCCCCTAGTGTTAACCCCTTCCCTGCCAGTCACATTTACACAGTAATCAATGCATTTTTATAGCACGGATCGCTGTATAAATGTGAATGGTCCCAAAAATGTGTCAAAAGTGTCCGATGTGTCCGCCGCAATATCACAGTCACAATAAAAATTGCAGATCGCCGCCATTACTAGTAAAAAATAAATAAATAATAAAAATACTATAAATCTATCCCCTATTTTGTAGACGCTATAACTTTTGCGCAAACCAATCAATATACGCTTATCGCAATTTTTTTTTACCAAAAATATGTAGAAGAATACGTATCGGCCTAAACTGAGGAAAAAATTTGTTAAAAAAAAAAAATTGGATATTTATTATAGCAAAAAGTAAAAAATATTGTGTTTTTTCAAAATTGTCGCTCTTCTTTTGTTTATAGCGCAATAAATAAAAACCGCAGATACCACCAAAAGAAAGCTCTATTTGTGGGGAAAAGAATGATAAAAATTTAATTAAGGTGCAGTGTAACATGACCGCGCAATTGTCATTCAAAGTGCGACAGCGCTGAAAACTGAAAAATGGCTTGGGCAGGAAGGGGGTGTAAGTGCCCTGTATTGAGGTGGTTAAATGAAAAAAAAAAACGCCCTTAATTCTATTTTAGGCCTAACTTTTTTTTACACATTTTGTAATGCAAGGGCTAATACTACTTACCTGTCCCCAAGAAACTGTTGCTGTAAACTCTCAATGTGATGGTCATGTGACTAGAAGCCTAGGTATTTTGTCATGTGATCTCTGCAGCTCTGAACTTTCCATCTGCAGAGATTACATGGCCAACTGCCTAGAATTATGGTCACATTACTTGCACATAGGGGTCTTCCAGAAAGCTCTGTTTTTTTAAAACCTTCTATTACGCTTTATTTAACCACTTCAATACCCGCGTATAGTCATATGACGTCCACAGATGGGATCTCCCATCCTGGGTGGACGTCATATGACATCCTGGGATTCCCGGCCGTCTAGGGGGCGCGCGCGCCCGCCGCCGGCAGCGCGCGCCCGCCGCGTTCCTCGGGACCCGGTGCGTGTGCCCGGCGGCTGCGATGTCCGCCGGGCACCCGCGATTGCCCGTTAACCGGGCCGGCATGTGGATCTGTGTGTGTAAACACACAGATCCACAGCCTGTCAGCTCTGAGGAGAGCGATCTGTGTTCCCAGAACGGAGGAACACTGATCGGTCTCCTCCCCTAGTGCGTCCCCTCCCCCTTCAGTTAGAATCATTCCCTAGGAAACATACTTAACCCCTCCCCGCCCCCTAGTGGTTAACCCCTTCACTGCCTGTCACATTTACACAGTAATCAATGCAATTTTATAGCATTGATCGCTGTATAAATGTGATTGGTCCCAAAAATGTGTCAAAAGTGTCCGATGTGTCCGTCATAATGTCGCAGTCACCAAAAAAAATCGCGATCGCCGCTAAAAAAATATTTTCTTTTAGAAAATGCCATAAATCTATCCCGTATTTTGTAGACGCTATAACTTTTGCGCAAACCAATCAATATACGCTTATTGCGATTTTTTTTACCAAAAATATGTAGAAGAATACGTATCGGCCAAAACTGAGGAAAAAATGTGTTTTAAAAAAAAAAAAATTGGGATATTTATTATAGCAAAAAGTAAAAAATATTGTGTTTTTTTCAAAATTGTTGCTCTTCTTTTGTTTATAGCACAAAAAATAAAAACCGCAGAGGTGATCAAATACCACCAAAAAAAAGCTCTATTTGTGGTGAAAAAAGGACGTCAATCTTTTTTGGGTACAACGTCGCACGACCGCGCAATTGACGTTTAACGTGCGACAGCGCTGAAAACTAAAAATTGGCCTGGGAAGGAAGGGGGTGAAATTGCCCTGTATTGAACCGGTTAAAGTGAACATCCAGACAAACTTTTTGTCCTTCTATGATTGGATATAGTGATAGAGGATTAGAAATTGTGTCAGCTTTTATTGCTATCGGGGGCTATGTTAGAGAGATTTCCACTTACGTGTAATCTTGTCAATGTGATAAAGGTTTTGCCAATAAAGAAAAACATTCAATAGTAAAAAAAAAAAAAAAAAAGACAGTATGAGAGGAGAAATCTAAAGGAGTCTCAGATGGAGGTAAAATCTAAACATGGGTTCTAAACCTCTGCATCTCTATCTAAAATAAAAAATAAATAAATACTTTTTGACTGGCCCTACATTTTAATAATCCCAGCAAGACTACAAGCACAGATTTATGTTGGCATTTCAGTGTTAGTATGCTTAAAAGAAAAATGTATTGAGAAACTGCTATTTAGCTATTTTTAAAAAAACAGTTACGTTAGCAAGCTAAAAATTATATTTGTATAGATTAAATGTTAAGAATATCTATTTAGTCTCCTGATTTTCAAATCAAGTCTGATAGTGGATTGGCCAGTAGCTGTCACTGCTCATATGTTTTGATGAACAAACACCGTAACTAGTTTTGAAGCCCTGGAAGAATTTACTATGCTACCAGCAATCCCTTGTCAAAATCATCATAGTAACTGACAAACTAGGTAACAAACCAACGACAGATAACACATATGAAGACCTATCTCGCAATGTGCCAATAGGTACGATATGAGGATATTTTTATTACTGACACTGACCTGCATGTGCTGCATATCCCATAAATTTGCAGATATGCAATAAATTAGTTATATGTTAGAATATATATTTATAGAATGAGTTGGAGAAATTGGACTTACAGTAAGAAATATTACTGTAGATCAGGTTATATTCCAATACATGGCCTTACATTACCTCACTACTTGTTCATTTTTAAGTTAATCTGTTCCCTTTCCTCAAAGTAGAAATTCAAGAAGGTGTTAATCTTTAAGAAAAAAAAACTTGTATACATTTTTATTTTGTTTATAACACATTTGTGCATGTAATCAGTGGAAGAAGGGTTAACAAAAGAAGCTAGGAAACATGAGCCTCGGTGGGCAGGCTTTTGTTAGCATCAGAAGTGATTCTATCCCTAAATAAATAAATAGGAATGCAGTTCAATGCAGGTTGGTTCAGCTTTGAAGTAACTGCAGGTTAGAAAGAGGTGAAGTGATGGTGCAATGCAACAGTCAGTGAGTGTGATTAATTCCAGAAGCATTTTTAACTGATCTCAAATGGAGTTGAAAAGCACCTGAATGCAAGCTGTTTTCGACACAAGCCTGTCAACAAAGGCTCAAAGACAACCACAGAGGAGAGAAAACTGATTAGCAACACATACACTTATTTTCCCTCCCCAAAATATTCCAGCACAAAATTCTAGTTCCTCACAATGGCAGCTGTCAGCAGCATTGAACATTTTGACAGTATTTGGAACTGTAAGCCTTGTTTGGTGTTGAGTAAATGACATTTTTTCTTAAAGTGGATGTAAACCCTCTATATACCCAGTGAAGTGAACAGCCACAGACGATACACAGAGATTAAACAAATCTGCCTACATAAGTTGTACATGTATATCCTCTGTCTTCACCTATATATACTTTTCAGAAAGTGCACGTCCTGTTAGAATTTTCACTTCCTGGTTCCCCTGTAGGAGGGGATTATTGCTAGACATTGAGACAGCTGATTGGAGGAAAGGCACACACCCTTTTCCCCACACATGCAGAGCTTGCCTGTGTATAGTTTAGCAGTCTGCTAATCTATTTATAGCAAACCTGTTCCCGACACACAGTTCTATGTCCTGTCTCGGAGAGCTTGTCAAAAGTTATCATGCTGATAAGAGGAAAGGAACAGGACAAAGCTACCAGACACAGGGCTTTGAAGAGATAAAAAAAAAACACTACAGATATATGTGCCCAGCTAAAATTTCATGAATCGGGTTTACATCCATTTTAAAGTATAACTAAAGGCAAACTTTTTATTAGTTTTGGATAGGGTGGGGGGGAGGCAGAACAGAACACCTGTAAGGTTTTTGATTCTGTTTGTGCCCGTTATGGAGATTTACTATATGTATTTACAGAGAAGCCTTGACGTGGGCACTGTGGCTTTCACATATGTTCGCAAATGTGTGCAATGAAACCCTCTGTTTTTAACGTGACTTTCTAGGCTCAATTTGGTTTGTTTGCAGGCTAGCTGGTAAGTGTGATTTGAACCTGAGACTTTCAAAACTATAGAGTTAGGACTGCAGTACGCAGAGGAGTCTTGACTTCGGCACTGTGGCTTTCACATATTTGCTAATGTGTGCAACAAAACCTGGCAATTTGATTTGTTTGCAGGCTAGATGAGCTGGGAAATTTTTGTTTATTTGTGAGGAGAACCATATCTATTTGTCTTGGTTTACTGTTACTGCCGAGAGGAAAAGTGAAAGAAAATCCTAAATTTTGGGTTGTCACCAGGACAGGAATAGATGGGAAACTTTTCAATTGGCACCCTAGATCTCGTGACCCTGGAGACAACCAGAAACTTCCTCACTTAGGAAGGAGGATTACCAGTCACATTCTGTTTTGGCTTTGGGACAGGAAGTGAAGGGGAATCTCCCCATTGGGAGACAGATGGAAAAAGAATAAACTGATGGGTTATAACCTTTTCTTTACTATATCGAAAATCAATTAACCACTTGCTTACTGGGCACTTAAACCCCCCTCCTATCCAGACCAATTTTCAGCTTTCAGTGCTCTCACACTTTGAATGACAATTACTCAGTCATGTAACACTGTACCCAAATGATTTTTTTGTCCTTTTTTTCATACAAATAGAGCTTTCTTTTGGTGGTATTTGATCAGCAAATTAGTAATTTTTCTTCATAAATTTTGGCCACAATTTATAATGCTACATATCTTTGGTAAAAATAACCAAAAATGAGTGGAAATTATTTGGTCTGTGTGAAAGTTTTAGAGTCTACAAGTTATGGTGCAAATCATAAAAAAAAATTATCACATCTGATGTACTCATTTCTTGAGACCCTAACAAGCCAGGAAAGTACAAATGCCCCCCAAATAACCCCTTTTTGGAAAGTAGACATTTCAATGTATTTAGTTAGAGGCATGGTGAGTTATTTGAAGTTGAAATCTTTTCCCACAATTCTTTGCAAAATTGAGATTTTTTTTTTCCCCACAACATTGTCATTGTAATAGCTTATTTCTCTCACATGGCATGTGTATACCACAAATGACACCCCAAAATACATTCTGCTACTCCTTCTGAGTATAGCGATACCACATGTGTGAGACTTTTTCACTACCTGGCCACAGAGGCCCAACATGCAGGGAGCACCACCAGGTGTTCTAGGAGCATAAATTACACATCACATTTCTCAACCACCTATTACACTTTTGAAGGCCCTGGAGCACCAGGACAATGGAAACACCCACAAAATGACCCCATTTCGGAAAGCTAACACCCCAATGTATAATCTATGAGGCATAATGAGTCTTTTGAACTGTTCGTTTTTTTCCAGAAGTTTTTGGAAAATGTGGGAAAAAAATGAAAATGCATTTTTTTTTTACACAAAGATGTCCGTTTATAAGATATTTCCAACACATAGCATTTAGATAGCAAAAATGACACCCCAAAATACATTCTGCTACTCCTTCTGAGTATGGCGATACCACATGTGTGAGACTTCTACACAGCCTGGCCACATACGGGACACATAGCATGTACATACCAAGAATTACACCTCAAAATACATTATGCTGAGCAAAGCGTAAACAAAAGATTACCTGTGGTTGTAGTAGCGCAGTTGTACACAGGAGGATAGCACTGGTCCAGGCAGCAGGCAGGGACTTGGTCAGCAACGGCGAACACAATTGTCCAGGCAGCAGGCAGGGTTACTGTCCGTATAAAGTCCAGGGTCAGTGCAGGCATAGATATTGTCAGCAGTGCCAAAAATATTGGTCCTGGTAGTAGGCAGGTCCATGTGGTGTGGTCAGTGCAACAGGCAGAGGCATAACGGCAGTAAGTACTACAGGCAGAAGTAGGGCCTCATTCAGGACAGAATGGGGACAGGGGTAGAGGCTTCTCCCACCCAAATCTCTTTGAAGCCTCCAGACCCTAATCTAGGATTGAGAAAACAAAAAAAATTGTTTTCTTCATCCAGAAAAACAATTCTGGAGCCCCTCACATATGTGAGACCCCTGTGTTGAATCCCACTAGTCCAGTAGCAGGGTACAAGATTAGTCCATGAGGCAGGCAAAAAACATGGTCAAACAGTCCAAGGTCAGTTCCAGATCAGGCAGAGGTATGTACAGAATCGTTAGGCAGAAGCATGGTCGAAAAACAGTCCAGGGTCAGTTCCAGATCAGGCAGAGGTATGTGCAGAATCGTTAGGCAGAAGTATGGTCGAATAACAGTCCAGGGTCAGTTCCAGATCAGGCAGAGGTATGTACAGAATCGGCAGACAGGAGCGTGGTCGAATAACAAGCCAGGGTCAGTTACAGAGCAGGCAATGGCATAAGGGGTGTGAGGGTAAATTGCAGGAACTGAGGCTTACGTTTAACCATACTTCACTAATAATTTACTGAAGTATGGTAACGGCGAAAACATTCACCTATGCAGAGGCCTGGTTCGGAAGGACATTGTGCACAATAAAAAGATGTGTCTCTTCTGAATCCTGCTCTGGTACACACCTTACATTTTTTTTGCCGTCGTTGGCCTGTTGGTTTGGTAGGGATTTTATCGGGAAAGTGGCGTTCGGAGAGTCGACTTAGAACATCTGATCGGATATTTTCTGGTGGGCCGTTCGGGAATATAAGGGCAGTGAAAACTTCCTCCTGGTAGCCAAGGAAGAGTTTGGGGTTTTGGGTGGAGTTACAATAAATTACATATGAATTGTATATGGCCAATTGAAAAAAATAAATTGCGACTTTTTTATACCAATGGTATGTCCGTTTTGTGGCAAGGTATGGTTCCAGCATTTGGTCATTGAAGTCGACTCCCCCCATAAACAAATTATAATCATAGATGCATTTAGGTTTTTGTATGGGGCCATTCCTTCTGGGGATTTCCACGAAGGTATCATTGTGGATTGAAGACAACATGTAGACATCTCTTTTGTCCCTCCACTTCACTGCCAAAATTTCGTTGTTTCGTAGACTTGCCGTTTCTCCTTTTCTCAATTTCTTATTGACAAGACTTTGAGGAAAGCCCTTCCGGTTCTTTTTTACTGTGCCACATGCTGGCGTCTTCTTCCAGTGAAGGTTGTGGAACAGGGGCAGAGATGTGTAGAAGTTGTCTACGTATAAATTGTAGCCTTTTTCCAGTAGGGGGTATATGAGGTCCCAAACAATTTTCCCGCTTGATCCCAAGTAGTCTGGGCAATTAGGGGATTGCAGCTGGGTGTCCTTCCCTTCGTACACTTTGAAGGCATATATGTAACCTGTGACTCGGTCACATAATTTGTATACCTTCACCCCATAGCGGGCCCTTTTACTGTGAATAAATTGTTTTATTTTAAGCCTGCCACTAAATTTAACAAGGGACTCATCCACACATATGTTTTGGTCCAGGGTAAACAGCTGGGGGAATACTTCAGAAAAATAATTTAGAAGCGGCCAAATTTTGAAAAGCCTGTCATAATTTGGGTCATTTCGGGGAGGGCACTGGGTATTGTCATTGAAATGAAGGAACCTCATTATCATGAGGTATCTGTTTCTGGGCATTACCTTGGAGAATACTGGCATGTGGTGGATGGGGTGGGTTGACCAATAGGACATCAAAGTGTTTTTTTTGGCGAGTCCCATATTAAATGTGAGGCCTAAAAAAACCTTCAACTCCTCCACCGTTAGGTCTCTCCACTCGTAGGGACGGGCATAGTAGGACATTGGATTATTTAAAATAAATTGCTGTGCATAAAGGTTGCACTGGGCCACAATATTTGATAGCATGTCTTCGGTAAAAATTAAATCAAAAAAATTTATTGGGGAAAAATTCTCTGTGTCCACCTGGCCTCCTGGCTGGGCAGTGAAAGCGGGAATGTTGGCTTCTCCTGAATTAGGAGGAAGCCACAAGGGGTTCTGCAGGGCATTGGGAAGGCTGGCATGGGTCCTTGGCCTTTCTTGCCGAGGTACTGCGGTGCTGGTGGATGGCACTGCGGTGCTGGTGGATGCCACTGCCTCCTCACCAGAACGCCTTCGTTTGGCAGGCCGAATATCTTCCTCCTCTGAGTCACTCAGTGTTCCACTACTGAGGACTGGCTCATAATTTATGTCCGACTCAGAATCGGAGTCTGAAAGGGAATCTGAAAAAGAGAGCTCCCCGTTGCTCTCGTCGGCCTGGGAAAGTATTTGGAACGCCTCCTCGGCGGAAAAGCATCTTTTGGACATAGTTGCTGGTGGTGATGCGACTACACAGGTGTGTGCTAAGCCTGCACTGATGAGCACAGATGGGCACTGAGGTGGCACAGAGGGGCACTGATTAGGTGGAACAGATGTGCCCTGATGAGGCGGCACAGATGTGCACTGATGAGGTGGCACAGATAGGCACTGATAAGGCGGCACAGGTGGGCACTGATTGGCACAGGTGGGCACTGATGAGGTGGCACAGGGGGGCACTGATAAGGTGGAACAGATGTGCACTGATGAGGCGGAACAGATGGGCACAGATGAGGTGGCACAGGTGGGCACTGATGAGGTGGCACAGGTGGGCACTGAGGCGCAACAGATGTGCACTGAGATGGCACAGATGTGCACTGATGAGGTGGCACAGATGAGGTGGCATAGCTGGGGCAGCACAGATGGAGCGGCACAGATGGGCACTGATGAGGTGGCACAGATGTGCACTGATGAGGTGGCACAGATGGGCACTGAGGCAGCACAGATGGGCACTGATGAGGTGGCACAGGTGGGCACTTATGAGGTGGAACAGGTGGGCACTGATTGTGAAGATGTGCAAATGGACACTGATCAGCGATGGCAGACAGGTGGGCACCGATTGGCACAGGTGGGCACTGATTTGAACAGGTGGGCACTGTACTGATGGGGCACTGTACTGATTGGCACTGTAGGCACAGTAAAAAGGTTTTTGTAACTCACAGATCGCTGATAGATTCTCTCTCTCCTCACACGCTGTCTCTGTGTGAGGAGAGAGAGCCGGCAATGAGAGATGATCTCATATGTTTACATTTGAGATCATCGCTCATTGGCCATCGCAATCGCGCTGTAAATGGCCGCTGTGATTGGCCATTTACAGCGATCTGTGATCCAAGGGACACGGCCAACACAGAATTTCCCCGATGCGTGGGAAGCCTCCCGGGAATTGACATCCGCGCTGTAGCCGTCATTCGGCTATGGCCGGATGTCAAGTTGTTAAATTTTTTCCTTTTAGTTCTATTTTAAAGTGTTTACTTTTACAGAAAAAAAATCAAAAGATGAATTAACATTGCATACCGTCCTCACCCCTACTATCCCCATTGGCTCCTGCTGTCAATCAGAGCCAGTGAGGAGGGAGCAGGGGCAGGGGCAGGGGCTTATGGACATACAGAGCAGGGCTCGAAATCCAGCAAGCCGCTTCCTGTGAGGGCACTCAGAGAAGAGGAGGAGCCAGGAGTGATGGAAAAAGAATTAACTGATGGGTTATAACCTTTTCTTTACTGTATCGAAAATTAATTAAATTTTTTCCTTTTAGATCTATTTTAAAGTGTTTACTTTTACAGAAAAAAAAAAATCAAAAGATGAATTAACCCTGCATACCTCACCCCTACTATTCCCATTGGCTCCTGCTGTCAATCAGAGCCAGTGAGGAGGGAGCAGGGGCAGAGGCTTATGGACACATAGAGCAAGGCTCGAAATCCAGCAAGTCACTTGCTTGATTTAGAGCGGGGAGAATAGGGTGAGCGGGGAGTACTATCCTTCAGAGTTGGTTGATTTAAGTTGATTTAATTAAATGGTCTAATACGGCCAAATTGTACCAAAACCACCAAAGGTTGGTGATAGCTGATACAAAAATTAGTAACAGCTTCCAGGGCAACCAGATATAAGCTAGGTCAATTTTGGACAGCCCATCATAGAGGATCCAGCAGTCCAGAGATTGCTAGATGGTTCCTGACCGATATCTTGATGCAGTATATTGTGAAGCTCCCCGCTCTGATGACAGCGCCCCGCCAGGTAATAACAGCTGTTATTACCTGTCAGGAACCATCTAGCAATGTCTGGACTGCTGGCTCCTCTATGATGGGCTGTCCAAAACTGACCTAGCTTATACCTGGTTGCCCTGGACGCTGTTGTTACTAATTTTTGTATCAGCTATCACCAACCTTTGGTGGTTTTGGTACAATTTGGCTGTATTAGACCATTTCATTAACTCAACTTGAAGACCTGCCCTTTCTGGACGCCTACTAAGGTGAGGGGGATAGTACTCCCCGCTCATCCTATTCTATATATCTTTCCTTTTCTGTGAAAAAAATATGCCAAAAGCTCCTGGGGAAGCGTTACTGAACGCGTAACATGTAGAGCAAGCTGAGCTGAGTTATATATGTTACCCTGTCTCTGAAATCTGTTACTACTAGAAATAATGAACTGTTCGGTTATCCGAATTTTGTTCAATATTTATTAATTATGTAGATGGTGTATTTAACTTGCTCATGGGTAATATCTGTGAATTTATGTAAGTCTATGTATGTGTTCTCTAGTTCTATTTTTTGTAATAAATACTGAAACTCTTTTTTAAAAACTTTTCTGTGTTATGCCTATAAAGTCCATCATTCCAATTTTTTTCCAATGATTCATGATTTCTAAACTGCCACCACTCCCTCATTTTCAAGCCCTCCTACGCAAATCTTATACCAAAACGTTCAGCTATCCTGCTACCACTAAACATGTCCACGGCTAAGCCATAGTCCTGAAAGTTTTCACAATATGACCATTTGTTTGCAACTCACGCCGTCCATTGACATTAATTGTAACTCCACTCTAGCCACTTCAAATTTGAAGGGCAATATCTAAACTGTGACTGTGCCTTCATTTTTATTATTTCAGAGATATACTATGCATCAAAATCTAGGTCTGGGTCTTGTAATTGTCACAATATAAAGCTCTTCGCTGTAAAATAGGACTGTTTGAAGTACTGCACAGTTATTACAGCTATCATGATCCTGTGTATTGTGTTTTGAGCAGTGGTTGTGAACACACTTAGAGCCTGCATAAACAGGACATGAGCGTTGCCAGGAAACAGTGGTTGTAAACACTGATTATCATCAAACAGATAGCACACCTTCACCTCCATTCTACGTCAAGATGTTGAGACCCCCCAAATGCATGTGGTCATACCTTCATCTGCTAGGCTTGATAATGCTGCTAATGTTTTTATAAACGTATGTTTTAATGTAATTGTGAAGCACTTTGGGCAACAACGTTGCAATTAAATGTCCTATATAAATAAATAAAAGTTGCAATGCATTTCTCACTCTATCAAGCTTGTCATGTGCACTTTTTAAATGTGATCAATCAATTGGTTAGTATAATGTTTACTATCTTTACTCACTCCAAACACTCCACACAGTTACTCTGCCCACTCCATAAAGTTACTCTGCCCAGTCCAACCTTTCCACAGTTACTCCGCCCAGTCCAGTTGTAGACTACTAGTGGAGGCAAGAACACCTCACACAATTTCCCCAGAAATTGTAGCTTTTCTAGTTTCATTTGTTGTTGCTTCTGAATGCTTGTTGTAATTTTAACATTGCCTTATTTGTGCTATCAGCATAGCGTATTGGTTTTTAGAGCTGCTCTTTTGGGGCATGCCCTGCTTTTCATACCAAAGTAAGCAATCCTGGTGCATGTCACAATTACTTTTCTTTTTTTTAAATCATAATTTTAACAGACACATAATGCAACATGTCTGCACATAAGGCACAAAAACATTCCCTATTTGGGTGTTCAATGCACAATGCAAATGGGGACTGCAATGTATGCACGCAACAAGACTGTACGCTTAACCACCTAAGCCCCTTAATGACCAGACCATTTTTTGCGATACGACACTCTGTCGCTTTAACTGACAATTGTGCGGTCGTGCGACGTTGTACAAAAACAAAATCCATGTCCTTCTTTCCCCACAAATAGAGCTTTCTTTTGGTGGTATTTGATCACCTCTGCGATTTTTTTTTTTTTTTTGCGCTATAAGCAAAAAAAAGCGACAACTTTGAAAAAAAAAAAAAAAAAAATATTACACACGCACAAAATTTAAAAAGGGTACTTTGATTTGCAACTTCTAAGAGTAAAAATAACAGTTTTAGCCCTCTCTGAAAATAATCAGTACAGTAGAGCCTTTAGTCTGAAAGCAGAGATGCTAATCTTGAAGCAACCTAGGTGCAAGGTGGATTTAAGAGGTCATGGCCTATATTCAAAGAATATCGGCTTGATTTCTTATGGCTTATGTGACCTGTATGCTTTTTGAGACACTGAAATCAACCTGTTAATGTGGGAGGACATAGGTTTCTAAATAAGCTGTCTCTGGCTGTCTCAGTTATTTTTTTTTGGTGAGAAATACATTTGTGGTTTGACATTTGCTTTATTTTTTCTGATCTTATTGGTTGATTCTCTATACCCACAAGCAGTTACATTCATTATCTTTAAGCAGCTAACTTAGTGAATGAGGATGCAGCTCTGACCATATCTTGTTACTCTAAGAGGGAAACAAATCACCTGTTCAGACTCATTAGTGTCTATGAGGTTTTAATGACCTACTCCGTTGCAGTAAATGAAAAACTAATCCTTATTTTATTTCATTGGCCGAAGAGGATTAACTAATTCGTGCTACCGTGCAATCAACCATGTAGTGGGGAGATTACAATTTATAATACAGTAAGTCTACACATTTCAATCTGCTACAGTAAGTAGCATTTAAGGTTTATTTTTTTCTGCAATGCCTAAGCGCATTAAAAAAGTAGTTTTGTCACTATTATCACAAAAAAAGGGATCACATCACTGCCACACCTTTAAAAATTCAATGTACGTAGCTAAATGATAACAAGATGCCTGTAGAATGTACAGTATATACCACATGCCCATGAGGTAAGAAGACACTAATTCATTAAATCTGTAAAAAAAAAAAAAATACAGGATCACAGATGACTGTCCTAACTTGTAATTATTGTGTAATTATTTTGTAATTATTATTGTTATTATTATGTAATTATTTTGTGTCTTTGAAATATGCATACCCTCATAACCTATACAGACAGAAAAGTTCACATAGGAAGACACAGTAGCTGATTTACTAATGGACCATTAACTTGAGACTCGAGATACAATGATCTATAAATATCTTAGGGAAGGATGATCTAAGCATACATAAATAAAAATACTATATGGCTAAATTATGTCATAAAATAAAAGAAAGCTGGACCTACAGCTTACACTCTGATTTTTCAATCGCCTTACAGTACAATTTACTATTAGTTTGTCAGGAGATACATAGCACATGGGCCTGCCTAAACAACTTTTTTTTTTTTTTTTTTTTAGACTGGTGGGCAAGGTTTCCAACCAACTGTAAATGTACAGACAATTTGTAAATATCAGTGATTTTTATAACTATCTGTAAATGTTCATTATAGACATTTTCTGTCCGTAAAATCTTTCTTCAGGCACAGTACACCTCCGTCAAAAGACTCCGGGAGCAAGTTGGCCAGACGGTCGTGGTAGGAGACAGCGGCCACATTTGCTGATACTGCTCCCCTAGTCCCGGCTGTCACAGTGGGCAAAGTTAAATCTGTCCTCTGCCTCTCCTGGGTCTCCCTGCGGGCGCCTGCCCAGCACTTCCACTGGGGCTCACATAGCAGCCCAGGTTCCTTCGAGCACACCATCGAAGGGCAGAAATTCCCCGGATTTCATTACAGTGAGCTGCCTCAGGCAGGGATCCTCCTTTATTGTTTGTGATGGATTTATGTAGTGTAGCAGAGCTATCCTTGCTGTATACTGTTACACCTCTGAATATTTTCAATGCTTAAACTATACAGGGGGATCCTGGGCACAAGATATAATCTTTTTAATCTATGTGATCACTGTGCCCAAATCCCTTCTGATCTATCAGGTCACTGCCCTATACCCCTGATCTTTGAGAACAATGCCCCAGTTCCTTTTGATATATGGGATCCATGCCCCAATCCCTTTTAATCTGTGGGATTACTGCCCTGTTCCCCTCTAATTTGTAGGATTATAGCCCCTATGCCCCCTTGATGTAGAGGGGCACTTGGATGTATAGTAAGGGCAATGCTATAGACCCTGATGTAAGTGGGAACTCTCATGTAAAAGGGAAAGCTTATGCTGTGGACTCTGATGTAAGGGGGGGGGGGTTCTGCTCACCAGAGACCACCTTACATCACAGGTCCCCTTTACACCAGAGTCTGCAGCATTCCCCCTTAAATCAGAGTCAACGGTGTTCCCTTTTACATCAGGGTCTGCAGAGTTCCCCCTTGCACTGTAAAGGGGAACACTGCAGACCGTGATAAAAGGGAGAACTTTGCTGGGTTATATTAACCTGACCTTCATGTAAAAGAAGAAATACATTTTTGCCTTTTGTTATACTTTAGGCACATTGATATTTGCACTAGCTACATGTTTGTAGCTTAAAAATTAATATTTGCATTGAAACAGTCATTCTGGATAACTTTTTAACGTGCAAGTAAAAACTTGGCTCTGTCAATAATATTTTTGTGACATGTCAGTAAAAAATTGGCCCCATCAGTTTTTGTGTCATGTCACCAAATTTTCTCAAACTGCATTACTTGAGGTTGTGAAATGGTATAGTAACATGAGTGGCCATCTTAAGAAAGAAAAATATGTTAAAAAACAATAAAAGTAAATATAAGCAAATGCACCTTGAATATAAACTTTATTATGGTATGTTCAAAGAATGTAATTGTTTATATTGGCCTTCATATAACAAGATGCAAAGAGAAAATAAGTGATTCTACCAATAATATCCAATTGGAAGTCCTGAGCATTGTACAGTATTTAAACTTATATAAGATGATTTCAAATTCTTTGCTTTAGATTATGATACTGTAAAACTGGCTAGGGGGCCAGCCTGCAGGAACAAATACTGTGTTTTCCAAGTTCTATAAAAGTCCTATAAAAGCAAACTAATGCAAACGTATGAAAACCTCATAAATTACAACTACTGGTCTCATGGACTACCAATCTGCAATACCCACAAGCAATAGCTCTCTAACATTCAAAGATTTCATTAACTTTTTTATGGAAAACCTGCACATAAATCCAAGGCATCTGAACTTTGTAACTTTGTCTTAAACTTTCAGACAATGCTCCTTAGTCATTCTAAACAAAACTACACTAACCCCCCCCCCCCTCTCCAGCTACTTACTTACCTTATTGTAACCGGGCCAGAGCCAAGGCTTTGTTTTCTTCCTTTCAGGTCAAAAGCCTTTTCAATGCTGACCTTGCCTATGCACTCAGTGGCGTAGCTATGGGAGTGCGGAATGCACCCGGGTGACACCCACCAGAGGAGTGACACCATCAAGTAGGAAGTGATATCCGACGATGATGTCACTCCCATCAGGAACGGATTAACATAGGGGCTGTTAAAGCTGCAGCTCCCAGCTTCCCAAAAACTTCCCCCTGGCACTGCCACTGTTGTGAAAATTATTGGTTGCTAGGACCGCCTAGCATCCTAGCAACCAATCAAGTGCAAGCACAGGCCCAGACAGAGGAGGAGGATGTAACAATCTCCTCCCTGCTCTGCCTCTGAATGCCCCGCCTCTTGGCTTTCACCCTGCAAATGACAGAAACAACAAATGACGGAACCAACTAAGGTAAGGAGCACCAGCCAGGAATTGGGACTGAGGACATGTCACTGTCTGGTAAGGAAAGAGTGGGAGAGGAGGGGCACAGACTCTGGAAGTGACAGTGTGTGTGTGTGTGTGGCACTGCAGGAAACGGGGAGAGAGGGTGTCCTCTCCTGCAGTGCAGCCATGCTCAGTCATATTGTGTACTGGAGAGCAGTTGAAAATGGGATCCCAGTCTGCTATGCTGGGATTTGTAGTCCCATGGATGGGGGGGGGGGGGGGGCTGTATAAGGCAAAAGACTCTGTGCTGTGAGGGGGCTGCCATGGCTGATCTGCTCCTCTTCTAGAAATAATCTTTCCAGACTGCAGACACTTGGGAAACAATCCTACAAAAAAAGCCTATGAAGTCAACTCAAGCCAGTCGATTGGGTTGGATGCACACTGATCTAAAGTATTTAACCTTAAACTGCTCTATGATAATAACTGTATGTAACATGTATATTAACAAATCAACCTGCAGAAGACAACTTTAATTTACTCTAAAAGAATGTGAATGCCATTTTACTTTGTGATTGT
Source organism: Aquarana catesbeiana (assembly GCF_042186555.1). Taxonomy (NCBI): domain Eukaryota; kingdom Metazoa; phylum Chordata; class Amphibia; order Anura; family Ranidae; genus Aquarana; species Aquarana catesbeiana. The sequence goes on along the minus strand of NC_133336.1, from coordinate 65,409,046 downwards.
TCAGGCTCCTTCAGTGAAAAGTCTTTGAAAGTCTCATATCTTGCCCAAATGGCAGCCTAAACTCAAAATTATCTTTGTCTTCTTCTGAACTCTGTGAGGACTTTGAGGTGAATGGAAATGCAAAGTTGTCATCTCCTTCAATTCCACCAAATATGCTTTCTGAAAAACATAATATATATGCACATCAGCAAATAAAAGTTAATCCCTCTGTGGCTAGTCTTTAGGCTGCAGACTGCCAAAATGTCCACTAAAGTATGCTATAGGCAACTAAGTATTTGGCATTTTGCAGCATAGAATAGAGACTGGCTAGACAGGGATTACTGTGGAAAAATACAGTTGGCCAGCTTCAATGTGTATTGCAATTATTGTGAACTAAAAATCCTTTTGACAGATAATTTATAGTTTTCAGCATTCACATGTAATCACACCCCTTTAGTACCTTATGTGTCATATATATGTAAGCTATTTGGATTTTGGCACAAATATTTCACCTCTACTTCTTGCATAACGCAGATCATTAACCTGAGTCTGTAGCTCTCTGCCAATCAGATTGGCAGACAGATGAGAGGGAACAGTGAAAAGATAAGAGTGTAAAATGAGAAGAGAGAACAGAGCAAAACAGAAAAGGTTTGTTCTCTCAACGGGATTACTTTCACCAATATTTTGCACTTTTGTTGCAGCTGTTATCTATAATGATGGACATTGAGAGACCCCGAGGGATACACTTTTTTACCCATGTCATGCTCACCCTCCAATTGTTCCTTGGTGGGTCTCTGCCGGTTCCACTCCTTCAGCCCCCGGGCTAGGCACACTTCACCACCACCTTTTGGGAAATCAGCTTTTGGTACCTTGGCTCAGCCGATTTGTAAGTATGGGGTTGCCCTTACAAAGGCCCCCTACTATTTGCTAAACGATATCTACCATCGTGGTATATACTTTCAATTGATATTTTATTTTTGAGTTACACTGTATATGCATCCACTCCTGAAGAAGCAAGCAATGGCTCATGAAACGCGTCGTTTTAAGATGCCTGTGTATAATTTTATATGAATCATTGTAACATATGTGAATATCTTTAAGCATTTTTGTACCATGTTGTTACCAAATCGGTTTGGCACTTATGTCCAAGCATTTTATATATGATGATTGCTATACACCTAATAATTCCAGAAACAATGTCTACTCTACTTATATTCATTGGCCAATTGTGTTCACCTCATTCAAAGTCCCAGGGCTAAATCTTGTTTTTTGTATGTATTATGGGGATGGAGGTGTGTCACTGGGTGGTCCTGGGCTGCTTCCCTGGTGCTCCTGGGCGGCTTCCCTGGTGCTCCTGGGTGGGATCCGAGGGGGGCTGTGCTGATAAACCAGCAGCACAGACCCCCCCATCAGGAGAGCAGTCGATCAGCTCTCCTCTACTAGATCGGTGTCGCGGGGAGTCAGACTGACACACTGCAACAACGATCGCCGCGATGCGCGCCCGCGGGGGCACGCAGCGGCTCAATATCCCGAGGAGGTCATATCATGCCCAGTCAGGATATTGAAACCACTTTGCTGCCGTCATTCTGCTATATGGCGGGCGGCAAGTGGTTAAACAAGGATTTTAAGGCATCTTCTTTCATCAATTGCAACACTAGATTTTTGGTCTATGTGGTCACTTGTGAACAATGCTCTATTCAATATGTGGGGCGCACGACCCGAAGGCTGAGTGATCTGTTGTATGACCACCTATATGACATCTCTAAGGATCATTCTACTAACATAGCTTGGCACTGGAACTTGTGTCACAATAGGGATGTCAGTAGCCTACGCATTCAGGGAGTTGATAAAATCATGGTATCAAAAAGGGGAGGTGATAAGTTCGGGTTACTTTGTAAGAGAGAGGTTTACTGGATATTCCACCTTAATACTAGGTGGCCCATCGGCCTCAACTTCGAGTGGTATATCACACATTTTTCTGAATGATACAGTATCTCACAAAAATGAGTACACCCCTCATATTTTTGTAAATATTTAATTATATCTTTTCATGTGACAACACTGAAGAAATGACACTTTGCTACAATGTAAAGTAGTGAGTGTACAGCTTGTATAACAGTGTAAATTTGCTGTCCCCTCAAAAAAACTCAACACAGCCATTTTTGTAAAATATTTACAAAAATGTGAGGGGTGTATTCACTTTTGTGAGATACTGTGCATTTGATCTGTACACGGTGTACACGGTATGCCCTGCATTGGTATTATGGACTCTGTCAGTGTCTGGACTTGAGATCGGTATGGGAAGCTCTCTTTCTAGAATGGTTATCTGTTCCATGGTGGTCTCCTGATAGGTGTTCACATTACATTATTTTACATTCTGCTGTCTGCTGTAATATTTCATCACAGTTCTGTTTTACTTTTTGTTTTTTCTTTTGCTACACATTTCTCTTCTTTCTATTGTTCTCCATCTCATCTATTTTTATTTTGCCTCTCCTGTTTTTATTGTCTCCTTTTGAGATTGGAACTCTTCTTTAGAGCAATATATATATATATATATATATATATTTCTGGAGATAAGCCACAGTTACCACTCCCCCCCGGCTGTTGTTACATATTTGTCTATTACATTGACACATATCTATACACTGCTCTATTAATGGGTGCATGTATTTCTTTAGTGACTTCATGTGTGCATGCCAACTTACTTCCTGTCTCTCCTCCCATGGGAGTAGACGTGTTTATTGCCTTTCCCCAGTGTCGCACTATCTCCTGGGAGCTTAGTGTCAGGCTTCCCAAGATTCAGTGTGGAAACAATGATCATGCGAGTGAACAAGCTGTGAATGAACAGCATTCACCGTATCCCGGAAATCAATGCTTGTGGGCTTCACATGCCCACAAGCAAGATGGAAACAGCCAGCATCACATTTTTTAAGTTATTCTTCAGTACGAAAACAGACAGAGGCGGAAATATTACACCCAAACTGTGAGTATTATTTTGGGATTAGCAAAGTGTCTCAATGACCTAAAAAAAAAAAAAAAAGATTGGTCGCTGGACTCCCGCTTTAAAGGTTTTACTCAACCTTGACTGCAGTATACCAATAGATGACTTGAATGACACCTCACACAGTGAATTTAAATTTAATGACAAAAAAACTTGGGTCATAAACATTTGAAATGGATACCAAGGATGTATTTCAATGCTTGCTGCCTGGCCATAGTACATTTACTGCAGCAAGCAGCATGGGCAAATCCTGTTACTTTCGGGTTATGGATGGGCAACACAGCACTCCCTGGAGTGTTTTTTTTTTTTGCAGTGTCCCACAAGTGACATTTCCCTTCAATAAAGCTTTAAGAGCTGTAATCATTTGAAAAACATGACCTAATATTTTCATACTAACCAAAGTCTTTCCCAGGTGATGATGTATCTATGTTCAGGGGTGAACGGCTTCCACCCTGAAAATAAAAGCAAGTAATGGCAATTTATACCTTACTATAAAATACAATTAACCTATTGTAGCGATCCTACCTTAAAAACTAGTGTCTGATTAATTTTTGCATTTGCTAGGCCACGTTAGAGTGATACTTGAGCGTCTTAGGGTCTCTCCTGGGTTTTACTTATTGTTTGTTTTTAACAATAAAAATAAGGGCAACGCAATCTCTTATTAGTTTATATACATGTGTCCATTTTACATACATGAATAACAAAAAAAAGAATAATTATATGTAAAGTTTCATGTTCTATTTAAATATGAAAAAAGTCCAAAGTGTCTTCAGTGTGCTTAGTAATCTTATATCACAGTATTTTTCATGTATGTAAAGATGGACACATGTAGTAAAGTGGATATAAAAAGTCTACACACCCCTGTTAAAATGTCAGGTTTCTGTGATGTACAAAAATGAGACAAAGATAAATCATTTCAGAACATTTTCCACCGTTAATGTGAACTATAAACTGTACAACTCACTTGAAAAACAAACTGAAATCTTTTAGGGGGGAGGGAGTAAAAATAAAACACTAAAAAAAACTGTGGTTGCATAAGTGTGCACATCCCCTTATAACTGGGGATGTAGCTGTGTTCAGAATAGCTGTGTTTAAATAGGAGTCAGTACACACCTGCCATCATTTAAAGTGCCTCTGATTAACCCCAAATAAAGTTCAGCTGTTCTAATAGGTCTTTCCTGCCATTTTCTTGCTTCCAAAGCATCAGATGGATCTCATTGTTAACTACTTCAATACCAGGCACTTACACCCCTTTCCCGCCCAAGCCAATTTTCAGCTTTCAGCGCTGACGCTGTTTAAATGACAATATCGCGGTCATGCTACACAATACCCAAACAGAATTTTTATCATTTTGTTCCCACAAATTGAGCTTTCTTTTGGTGGTATTTGATCACCTCTGCGTTTTTTATTTTTTGCTAAACAAATTAAAAAAGACCTAAAATTTTGAACATTTTTTTTTCTTTTGTTTCTGTTATAAAATTTTGTAAATAAGTAAGTTTTCTCCTTCACTGATGGGCACTGATAAGGCGGCACTGATGAGGTGGCACCAATTAGGTGGCACTGACGATGGGCACTGATGGGTGGCACTCATATGCAGCACTGATGGTCACTGAAAGGCTGCACTGATGGGTACTTATGGGTGGCACTGATAAGCGGCACTGCTGGGCACTGATAAGCGGCACTGATGGGCACTAATATGCGGCACTAATAGATGGCATTGATAGGCATCACTGATGGCACTGGCAGGCATTGGGGATGGGCACTGATTGGCAGCTGCCTGGGCACTGATTGGCAATTCCCTGGTGGTCTAGGGTGGCATACCTGGTGGTCCAGTGTGGTGGTAATCCCTGGTGGTCCTGGCGGCATCGTGGTGGTCCTGAGTGGGCATCCGAGGGGGAGCTGCTCTGATAAACAATCAGCACAGACTCCCCCATCAGGATAGCAGCCGATTGGCTCTCCTCTACTCGCGTCTGTCAGACGCGAGTGAGGAAAAGCCGTTCAACGGCTCTACCTGTTTACATCGTGATCAGCCGTGATTGGACATGGCTGATCACATGGTAAAGAGCCTCCGTCAGAGGCTCTTTACTGAAATCAGTGTAGCGGTGTGTCAGACTGACACACCACCGATCACTGCGATGAGCACCCCCACGGGCACGCGAGAGCGGTCGTTCTGGAGGCCCGTCATATGACGTCCACCCAGAACGAGAGCCGCGCCACCCAGCCGTCATTTGGAAGAGGTTAAAAGGTATCAGTCAGGAGAAGGGTACAAAAGAATTTCCAAGGCATTATATATACCATGGAACACAGTGAAGACAGTTATCATCAAGTGGAGATAATATGGCACAACCGTGACATTACCAAGACCTGGATGTCCCTTCAAAATGAATGAAAAGACAAGAAGAAAACTGGTCAGGGAGGCTGCCTAGAGGCCTACAGCAATAAGGAGCTGCAGGAATATCTGGCAAGTACTGGCTGTGTGGTACATGTGACAACAATCTCCCATATTCTTTATATGTCTGGGCTATGGGGTAGAGTGACAAGACCGGAAGCCTTTTCTTAAGAAGAAAAACATCCAAGCCTGGCTAAATTTTGCAAACATACATCTGAAGTCTCCCAAAAGCATGTGGGAAAATGTTTTATGGTCTGATGAAACCAAGGTTGAACTTTGTTGAACTTTTGGCGCAAAAACAACACTGCACATCACAAAAATAACACCATACCCACAGTGAAGCATGGTGGTGGCAGCATCATGCTTTGGGGTTGTTTTTCTTCAGCTGGAACAGGGGCCCTAATCAATGTAGAGGGAATTATGAACAGTTCCAAATACCAGTCAATATTGGCACAAAACCTTCAGGCTTCTAATAGAAAGCTGAATATGAAAGGAACTTTCAGCATGACAATGACCCAAAGCATACATCCAAATACACAAAGGAATGGCTTCACCAGAAGAAGATTAAAGTTTAGGAATGGGCCAGCCAGAGTCCAGACCTGAATCCAATTGAAAATCTATGCAGTGATCTGAAGAGGGCTGTGCATAGGAGATGCCCTCGCAATCTGACAAATTTGGAGTATATTTCCAAAGAAGAGTGGGCAAAAATTGCCAAGTCAAGATGTGCTATGCTGATAGACTCATACCCAAAAAGACTAAGTGCTGTAATAAGATCAAAAGGTGCTTCAACAAAGTATTAGTTTTTTTTTTTAACAGAAAAATGTTATTAAACAAATCAGCATTACAGTACAAGAACTTAGTACAGTCATTTTGGTGAGAATAATTACAGTGGGATTTACCCTAAAACAATAACTACTGTTTATCAGTTGTTCCAAATGTGCACTCAACAGAATTTTCACCCAACCATAGTTCTCATGGCTTGTGTCATCTTAAAAAAAAAAAATTCTTGGATAATATGAAGTAAAAAACCCAGTATTCAATCAATCCTGACAGGGGCGTCTGGGGGGGGGGGGGGGGAGCGGGGAGAGAAGAAGGTGGGAGGGGGGGGGGGAGAGGGAATAGGAAGGAAAACAGGGGGGGGAGAGGGAAAAGGGAGAAAAAGGAAGGGGGTGAAGAGAAGCGGGTATAAGAAGAATGGACTTGAGATGCAGGATGTCCTCTCCTATGTTTCGTGTCTTACTTATGGGGTAGGGGGTTCGGGGTCCCCAGAAGCGTCAATCTAGGACGACCAAATTTTGTCAAACTTCCCTGGACATTGCCTGCTTTCGTACGTCAGTCTATAGAGGGGAAGTACCTTGTTCACCGAACTTATCCCCGAGGCCAGAGTAGGAGGCTCCTCCAGTTTCCATCGCAGTAGAATTTCCCGCCTAGCGTAGTACAATGCGAAGGTTAGACACAGTTTATCATACCTATCACCCTTAACATCCTCCAGATGACTGAGCAGTAGTATTTTGGGGTCAACCGGCAAGTCTGAACCTATGACATTACCCAGTGTGGAGGCCACCGCTGACCAAAAGGGTCTTAGTTTGGAGCAAGACCAGACCATATGCCAGAAAGTACCCTCCTCCTGTCTGCATCTCTGACAGTTGGGATCTCTTTGGTGGTATATGCGCGCCAGTCTCTGTGGGGTAAAATACGCTCTGTGTAGGAACTTAAACTGTATGAACCTATCCCTAGCAGCGATCATAGAAGGAATGTAGGAGATTAAACACTCCTTCCACTCCTCTTCGTCTAAAGAGGGAATATCAATCTTCCACTTTTCCCAGGTTTTGGTTAGTTTTGCATCATATTCCACCGTAAGGTATAAATATATTGTTGAGAGAGGCTTCCCCATCACGCTGGAGGTCAGGAGCCTTTCAATGGAGTCCGGTTCCAGAGTGAGGGGGGCAGGGAACTGAGCCTCAAAGGCGTGCTTCAGCTGCCAATATCTAAATTGGAAGGAGGATGGGATAGCAAAGGTTTGCCTCAGGGCTTGGAAAGTCATAAGCCTGCCATCTTTAACTATATGTTTTAATGTGAGGATTCCCTTTTTTGCCCAAAGAGAGGGGTCCGGTATAGTGTAAAAGTGGGAGAGTAGAGGGTTACCCCATAGGGGCATGTGGGGTGAAATGTGGTTGGGTTTCCTATAGATTTTCCTAGCCTCCTGCCATACCCTCACAGTGGTCCGCATCGAAGTCGTCATCGACAAACTGGCCCTAAGACCGCGAAACGGGAGATTGCTCAGGGCAGCAAAGGAACCCATGATGGCTGCCTCCAGAGTGACCGCCGGATTTTGCGTGGGCTGGGAGAACCACCACCTAACCGTGACCAAAACAGCTGCCCAGTAATAGATTTGAAAATTCGGCAGCCCCAGACCCCCCCCCCCCGAAAGCGTGAGGTATAAGATCTGCCTGGCCACCCAACAAAGTGTATCAGCAGACTCTCCAGCCTACGAAAGAAAATCTTAGGGATGGGTATGGGTGTGTTGCGGAAAAAATATAGATATTTCGGGAGGAAAATCATTTTTAATAAATTTACTCTGCCTACCGGGGTCAGTGGAAGGGAACGCCATGCAGTACACCTAGCCGTAAATTGTGCCATGAGTGGACGCAAATTGTTATCTATGTAATCTTGGACTTTGCCGCTAATTTTTATCCCCAGATATTTAAAGTCATCTACCCATTTAAGCTGGGGGTGAGGTGTTCTAGGGGTCGAGGGATGGAGTGGGAAAAGAACCGACTTATCCCAATTAATACGAATCCCCGAGTACCCACCAAATCGGTTAATCAGTTCGAGTGCAGTCTGCAACGAGGACGACGCTTCCGCCGAATAGAGCAGAGCGTCGTCCGCGACAACTTCTCCTCAATGGGACCCACCTGGAGTCCCCTCACCCCAGGGTCAGCCCTCAATAATATAGCCAGGGGCTCCATCGCCAGAGCAAATAGACCCGGGGAAAGGGGACACCCCTGTCACGTACCCCGAAACAATTGGAACCTTCCCGAGAGGCTTCCGTTAGTACGTATTCTTGCTGAGGGGCAATGATATAACATGCGGAGCCATTTTGTGAAACCCGGGCCAAACCCGAATCGCGAGAGCACTTCCCATAGGTAGCCCCATTCGACGGAGTCGAAAGCCTTCTCCGCGTCGAGTGAGGCCACCATTCCATTAGTCGCCTCGTCCGCCCTATCTATGTGGGTATGGAGACGTCTAATATTAATGTCCGTACCTCTCCCGGGCATGAAGCCCGTTTGATCCCTGTGGATGAGAGCAGTAATTACCAAGTTAAGCCTATTGGCCAGTACTTTAGCCAATACTTTTGCATCCACATTCAGAAGGGATATAGGGCGGTACGAGGAGCACAACGTGGGGTCCCTCCCTGGCTTGGGGATCACCACTATGATCGCTTCGCTCATAGTGTCCGGGATGCAGAGAAGAGGGCCTGAAGCTTATCGACTAGCTCCGCAGCATATTGTTTATAAAACTCCACAGGGACGCCATCGGGTCCCGGAGTTTTCCCTGTCTGCATTGATTTAAGGGCCTGTAATATCTCTAAGGACGTGATTGGGGCATCAAGCTTGTCACGATATGTTACAGTGAGGGTTGGGATATCAATGTCATCTAGGTATGCTACCAGATCCTCCCCTCTATAGTCCACCCTGGACCCATAGAGGGATTCGTAGTACTCCGCAAAACAGCGGTTGATTCCTTCCGGGGTATGAATCAACTGTCCCGAGGAGTCCCTAATATGTGAGATGCTCATTCCGCCTGCCTGTTCCCTGGAAAGCCAGGCCAACAGGCGACCCGATCGCTCTCCCTGCTCAAAAATCCGTTGGGATTGAGCCAGCATTTTCTTCTGGGTAAGAGCGGTACGGAGACGAACCACCTCTTTCGTCATAAGTTGTAGATGCGAATAGTGCGCAGGGTCTCGGGTACGAACAAAGAGAGCCTCCGCACTACTCACCTCCCTTTCAGCCTCAATCAAGTCTGCCCTGCGCTCCCGTCGGACTCTGGCAATGATGGTCTGATAATGTCCCCTCGTCGTGGCTTTAAAGGCATCCCACACAACTACGGGGTCAGCCGAGCCCTCGTTTACAGCCCAAAAATCTAGCATTTCCGTTCTAAATTGGGAGTCTACTGCAGTGTCTGAAATCCAAAATCTGGAGAGCCTCCATATCCTTTCTACTGAGCCAAGGGAAAGGTCCAATGACAACAACAAGGGTGCGTGGTCGGAAATTCCCCTATTCAATATTTGTATATCTGTGACCCGTGGAGGGACCTGAGCCCCTGCGAAGACCAAGTCTATGCGGGAGAACATTCTATGAAAGGCTGAGTGGCATGTGTATGCCCTGGTCTGGGGGTGACGCTACCTCCAGACATCAGTCAGACCAAACGTATCCGCCCACTCAGCCAACCCAGGGCAGTGATGTCCCGCAGGAGTTAGTCTATCCAAGTCCGGGTTAGGGACCAGGTTAAAATCACCCAATATAACATTATTGTCCGATGCGAAGTCGGCTATCTTGCTAGCGATCTGATTGAGCACCAGCAAGGAGGCCGGAGGAGGCAGATATAAGCCCACAATGGTCCACGTTAGAGTGTATATTTTAGCGTGAATAATTACATACTGACCATCAGGGTCCAGGGCCAAGTCCAAGAGCCGGAATGGAAGTGTCTTCAATACCAGTATAGTAACACCTCTAGAAAATGAGGAGTGCGTGGAGTGGTAGTGGTGTCCCACCCATGGTTTTTTAAGGGCCAGAACCCTGCGTCCTGTTAGGTGTGTCTCCTGGAGTACACATATATGTGGGTTATAGGTTTTAATGAATTGGAACACCAGGGAACGCTTGACCGGAGAGTTCAGTCCCCTGGTGTTCAAGGAGATGATGTTAAGGGAGGACATGACCACTGGAAATATGGAGAGTATTAGGATCAATAGAATTCACGGCTCTCGGACTGGACCCCGCCCCCCGAAGCGGATACATCTGTAAACAGTGCAATGCTGATGAGTCAATTTTTTTTTTTGTACAAATATCAAACAAAAACAAAACCAAATTAACAACAGGTAACGGATACCAAATTTAAAGTAGATGAAATTAGCCCCATTAGGGGAACTTACCCCACCCCCCACCTCACCCAACCTCCCAAAACTGAGGCAGGTTTCGATCCCTAACTTATACAGCTCGCCGGCTGCAACAGGGGGTCCGTGGAAGAGGCAACTCACCCCCCCGAGACTTCACACGGGGGGGAAAGTGGTAGTTCAAGCGTCTTGTGTATGTGAAATCTCCGCTTGTGATACAGCAGGCTGTGGGGGCTTAAAAAAAAAAAAACAAACAAAGGGAAGTAGCCATAATGCGACCCCACAGTAAATTCGATCCATCTTTTGGGTGGAGATACCGAACCGGAAGTCCAGCATTCCTCAAGGAAACAAGCATATGTAGAAGAAGATTTATACTTCAACGATCTCCTGACCAAGTTCTTTGGCAGGGGCACTAGAATTTCCCTGGTAGGGATTATCCCCCCACCAGTCCGTACACACCATGGAACGAACTGGGCATAACTTATGCAACATAATAAGTCATCCATGTGGAAGTTCGTGTGGTAACGGAGACCTGAGCCCAGGTTATGGTAAGTAAACAACAAAAGGGGGCCACACAGCATATACCAGGTGGATTATCAGCGAATCCGTGGTAGCGAGTCCAGCCAGGCAGAAGCCTCTCTCGGGTTGGTAAAGAAGCGGGTTGTCTCGCCGTCCTGGACTCTCAGACGGGCAGGGAAGAGCACACTGTAGCGAATGCTGCGTGATCGTAGAGCCGCTTTGACTTGGTCAAAAGATTTCCTGAGCTTCTGGGTCTCCACAGAATAGTCGGGGAAGATCATCAACTTCGTGTTCTGGAATCTGAGTTCCCCTACGTTTCTAGATGCACGGAGGACTTCGTCTCTGTCTCTGAAATTAAGGAGACGGAGGATGAAGGTGCGAGGGGGGGGATCCAGGAGGCCCCGGCTTAGGCGGGATGCGGTGAGCCCTCTCCACCGTGAAGTAAGGTGACCAGTGGGCCTCGGGTAAGAGATCACGAAGCAGACCCTCTATAAAGGAGGTAGGGTCGCCTCCCTCCGACCCCCCCCCGGTAGTCCGACAATGCGAAGATTATTACGCCGGTTTCTGTTCTCCGCATCCTCGGCTCTGTATTCAAGGGCCTTCACTTTGGTTTGAAGCATACGGAGTGATGTTCCATGTTCTGCAATGGTATCTTCAGTGGTGCTCAGTCTCTGCTCCGCCTCAGTGACTCGCGATCGGATTTTATCAATATCTTGGCGAATTAGACCCATATCCAGCTGGACTGCTTCGATCTTTGTTGTTAGCGTGGATTGGCAAGTAGCAATGGCCACCATAACATCCGCCAGCCAGGGGGGCCGAGAGTCAGCCGACTCCATAGTAATTGTCTGTGGAGCCCTTTGGGTGCTACGTGTATGGAGGACCTCTGGGGGGAGACAGCTGAGCGTCAGAGGGGAGTCCGGTTGTGGTAGGAAGGTTAACTTTTTACCCCCTTTGTTATATTTTGCGCTGGAGTTCCTGCGCCTCATTCAGATAACAGTGGCCCAGATCTGGGCGGTTATCAACAGCTGGGTGTGGGAACTTGTCCGCAGAGTGAGGGGTGTTCAGGCAGTAAATAGGGCAAAGTGAGTGTCCCCTTTAATAGTACTCCCCCTCACCTGAAATGTATGATGCAGGAGCAGACTAGTTCAGGCCCACACTGAGCCACAAGGATTTTCAGCCCATCCACCTCTCTACACAGCCTGGGTGGGAAGGATGTGGGTGCTCTGTGGTCTCCTCCTGCTATCAGCCAGTCCTCCTCAGCTGTCCCAGGGACTCCTCAAAATAGGTCACACTGACAGGCCGGAGCTCCAGGAGAGGCCGCGGCCTAGCAAAACGTGGGGAAAGGGAGAGGCAGCAGGGCCTAATCACTGGGTTTCTACCTTGTAGAAGCAGCTCACCCACTTCCATCCAGAGTCTGCGGCGTCCGATGAAGCCCGGGAGCGGGTCCGACCGCGATAGAGACCTCCGGTCCACCGCTCGGGCCGGCAGGAAAGGCCGCGGCTTCGGCCTAGTCACCCGCGGCAGGCCGGGAGCCGATCTCGGGCCAGGAAACGAAAAATTCCCTCACTCTCCAGCAGATAGGGATTCCCTGGGTCTCCCCCAGCTAGCAGGGATGCGATTACTGCAGTATAGAAGCCGATGGATCCGGATTTAACAGACGGAGCGGCGGAGCTCACAAAAGAACCAACCGCTCACAGCGCCATCTTGGCCACGCCCCCAACAAAGTATTAGTTTAAGGGTGTGCACACTTATGCAACCACATTATTTTATTTTTACTTCCCTCCACCTAAAACAATTAAGTTTGTTGTTCAACCGAGTTGTACAGTTTATAGGTCAAAAGGTGGAAAATGTTCTGAAATGATTTATTTTTGTCTAATTGTTTTACATCAAAGAAACCTGACAGGGTGTGTAGACTTTTTTATATCCACTGTATATACAGTCAGGTCCATAAATATTGGGACATTGTTAATCTGTCCCATAACTTTTGGTCCCTTAAAAAGTGGGAGGCACATATACAAACTGTTGTAATTCCTACACCGTTCACCTGATTTGGATGTAAATACCCTCTGATTAAAGCTGAAAGTCTGCAGTTAAAGCACATCTTGTTTGTTTCATTTCAAATCCATTGTGGTGGTGTATAGAGCCAAAAAGATTAAAATTGTGTCGATGTCCCAATATTTATGGACCTGACTGTATTATTAACTATTTTATAATTAACTATTAAGAGGCGGTGCTGCATTTATTTTTATTGCTACACTTAATTTGGTGTGGGATCACACATCAGAAATTAGGCTGCAACATTCACATTAGGTTTTGTTCTATTTCAAATGAGTTTTATTTTTATCATTGGGGTGGTAGCGCAGAGAATATTTGTATTATATTAATTAAGGTCGCTCATACCAAGTATTTGCACAAGTATCGGTACTCCTGAAAATGCACCAATACCTGAAACCGATACTTTCAGGCTCGGTTCTTTGAGCTGTCAGTGGGTTGACAGCTGAAGTGTTAAAGAAGTCCGGTAATTGGAGCTGTCAAAAAAAAGCAGACGCAATGTTTATTAACAACATTGCTCAGACGCTGAAACACTAAAATTAAAAGAAACATTGTTTCTTTTTGTATCTTTCTGTTTCTTCATCCGCAGATCAAAGGGATGAACAAATGTTCCTCTGTTTAACCCCTTATTAACCCTTAATTTACTATAGTCAGCCTTAATTAACTCCCTATTCTCCTCCATTTAATTATTTTCTTGCTTTTCTTTTTTTTCACGTCTATTTTATAAACGATAAACAATGAAAACTTTATTTTTTTTTTGCTTTGTTAGTGAATAATTTTACACATACAGGAGGTCCCTGAGTTACGAACCTTCGGCTTGCAAACAACTCCTACTTACGAACGGGAGGTGGCGTCGGCGGGCACATCGGAAAACGACGTTGGAAATAGCAGAAAACATCGGAAAACGACGTTGGAAAACAGCAGAAAACAATGTCTCTGCTGTTCTGCGCTTCCGACTTACAAACAAACAGGCAGTCCCTAACCCGTTCGTAACTCGGGGACTGCCTGTATATATTAACATATATTTACACATTTCACATTGAAAAAGCGCAAAAAGTAATCTATTTTGTTTGTAAATAACTTTTCAATGCTTTGTACCATTGCTGACAGCTGAAGTGAAAACAAAACAAGTGTGGTAGGTATCGGTAATTGGTATCGGCAAGTACTAAAAAAAAAAGTATCGGTACTCGTACTCGTGAAAATAATGGTATCGGTGCATACCTAATATTAATGCATTATTGTTTGCTTCTACCTGGTTCCTGGTAGTGTCCCTGGCGTGAGAGGCTGCACTAAACAGAGTTCTGAACATTTATATCTTCCTGTCAACCACTAGGAGGTTTACTATAAGTGGTGCATGCTGGAAGAGGGTATAAATACTCTGGCGTGACGTTGGTAAGTGAGGGATGTAGGTGGCTATTGCTTCCTCTCAGGTTTGAGGCCTAGTATGTTGAACAAGGGGATTAAAGCTTCATGGGGGAACCTTCAGCTTATTTGGGGAGCCTGGGAAGCCAGGTGGAATCTTGGTCTTCGAATGAAGAGTGGTGGCCTCTTCCCAAGGAGTCGGTAGCTGGGCCAACAAGTGTCTTGTAGTCAGGAGCTGATTTCACAGAAAGCCAGGTTGATGTAAAAGGTCCTCTATTTACGAAGACTCTTTTTGGTCTTGGGCACAGTGGGTGAAGGGCCACAACTCTTATCAGGGTTTTAGTTTCAATCTGAGCCACCTAGTACAGAGATGTAACTCATCTTTTTAAATAAAATGGGTAAGGGTTAGAACCTTTGTTCAGTTATTATTAATGACTGGTCCTGATGAAAACCACTTCCTTGCTTTCCTGTCTTGCTCTCACAAGGACAGGAAGTGAGGTAAAATCCCCCTAACAAGGTCACTGACAGCAAAAAAACTGACCGGATGTACTACTCTTTCTGAGTCTATCCAAAACTGAAAATAAGCTTTCCCTGATGGTGGGCTTCAAATAAAAGTTTGCAGTTTCACAATAAAGACTGGATTATTCACTAAATAAGTGTGTTTTACCTGATCTGGAAATGTAATTGATCTAAATGGAGATTCAAAAGTGCCAAAGCTGGGTGTCTTGGGTGTAGATGTCTTAAACAAGTTAAAATATGGTGATTTTTCAGTTTGCTCCATTGGTGCTGAATACCTAAAACCAAATTTATAAACACAAAACAATACTGAATACAAAACAACTCAGATCATTTTCAAAAAACACTGCAACAATTTATTAGAGCATGTTCAATATTTGATTGATTGTGATGTTAATGAATAAGCGCACTTTTGATCTTTAATGTTTATGATTAGCAATGTATTGTGCATGCTCTCAAATTAAAATGGATGTAAACCTGATTCATGAAATTTGAACTGAGCACATATATCTGCAAAGTTTTCTTATTTCTCTTCAAACCACTGTGTCCTGTAGCTTTCTCCTGCTCAGTTCTTCTGTTATCAGCATGATAGCAGCTAACAAGTTCTCCGAGACGAGATGGGAGCTTGAAGTTTGTGTTAGGGAGGGAGCTATAAATAGATTAGCACAAAGCTGAACTATTCAGAGGCAAGCTCTGCATGTGTGGAGAGGGGGTGTGTGCCTTTCCTCCAATCAGCTGTCTCACAGTCTCTCACAGTGTATAGCAAGTATCCACACCCACAGGTGAATCAGGAAAAGAAAATTCTAACAGGATGTGCACTTTCTAAACAGTATATAAAGATAAAGAGAGCAGATATACATCGAAAACTTATGTAGGGAGATTTGTTTCATCTCTATGTACCTGGAGTATATGGAGGGTTTACATCCACTTTAACCGGTTCCCAACCGGCTCCCGTAGATATACGTCGGCAGAATGGCACGGCTGCGCAAAGTAACGTACCTGTACGTTACTTTGAATTTGCTGCCGTGTGCGTGCGCGCCTGCTGCAATCTCTGTGAGTCAGGTCGCGGGTCCTGCGGACTCGATCGCCTCACGGAGAGGACGAACGGGGAGATGCCGTTGTAAACAGCATCTCCCCGTTCTGCCTAGTGACAGTGTCACTGTTCTCTGCTCCCTGTCATCGGGAGCAGAGATCAGTGTAGTGACACACACAGCCCATCCCCCTACAGTTAGAATGACTCCCCTAGGACATACTTAACCCCTCCCCGCCCCCTAGTGGTTAACCCCTTCACTGCCAGTGTCATTTACACAGGAATCAGTGCATTTTTATAGCACTGATTGCTGTATAAATGACAATGGTCCCAAAAATGTGTCAAAAATGTCCGATGTGTCCGCCATAATGTCGCAGTCCCAATAAAAATCGCTGATCGCAGCCATTACTAGTAAAAAAAAAAAAGGTTATTAATAAAAATGCCATAAAACTATCCCCTATTTTGTAAACGCTATAACTTTTGCTCAAACCAATCAATAAACGCTTATTGCAATTTTTTTTACCAAAAGAATGTAGAAGAATACGTATCGGCCTAAACTGAGGAAAAAAAATGTTTTTCTATATATTTTTGGGGATATTTATTATAGCAAAAAGTAAAAAATAATGCGCTTTTTTTTTTTAAATTGCTGCTCTTATTTTGTTTATAGCGCAAAAAATAAAAATCGCAGAGGTGATCAAATACCACCAAAAGAAAGCTCTATTTGTGGGAAAAAAAGGACGTCAATTTTGTTTCGGAGCCACGTCGCACGACCATGCAATTATCAGTTAAAGCGACGCAGTGCCGAATCGCAAAAGGTGCTCTGGTCAGGAAGGGGCTAAATCCTTCCGGGGCTGAAGTGGTTAAATACGTACTTGTTATCTGAAGATTTATTGAAATCCTGTCCTTTCTTGCCATTGCCAAAGTGAACTTTTTTGACAAATGCAGTTGTTGCAGGAGAAAGTATTTCAGGCACAGCAAAAGATGGAACCTTTGGCAATGCGAAAACTTCATGTTCAGATACTTTTCCATTGGACAGATCTTCAGTTTCCCTAGAACTTCCATGTTCAGCCTGTGGATTTAAATACATTTTTATCAACCTAATTTTCGCACTGTCATCTTAATCATTTTCCTCATATAATTTCAGTTTGTATCTATTGTGTAATGCACATGTTCAGTCACTTTGATCGCAAAGAGCACATGTTCAGCACGTTATACTGTATGTCAGTGGAGGAAACCAGTGGTGAGCCATGCATTTCACACCCAGGCCTCCAGTCAAGTCCTACCTGATTTAATCCAGCAATTTTTGTCTGTAACCTTAAAGTAATATTAAACCTAAAAGTAAACATTTATTATATTGCAGCTTATCAATTCTTAAATGTAATTTCTTTTTTTTGGCTTTCATTCTTTAATTTTCTTAAAAATCTCTCTTGCAGATGTATCATTTTATAGGATGAGGCAAACCATTTACCACTAACAGGGGTGCTTAAAATGATCAGCTTTTATTTATGTAAAACCTTTACATATCCCAGGTGGCTACAAAAGCAGTCTGCTGTGTCCAATTACATCAGGCTAACTTCAATCTTTTACATTTAGGTCTGGAAAAAAATAGAAAAGAATGCAGACGTGATTGTACAGATGCTAGATTGCCCCAGTGACCCAAATCTGATTGGTTAAAGCTACAGTTTCTTTGCCATTTACTGTAAGCTATCACTGCTGATTTTGAAGACCTCAAGGCAGATTTCTTTGACCCCGGCAACACATGACGGCTGTCGTGGCTGAAATATATGATTGAATAAATGCTCTAACACTACTGGAAGCAGTGAAACCTAGAGAAAAGCTATGAAATGAAGAGAATAGACTATTAAGAATAACAAATTCATGGAAAAAATATATTAAACGTAAGTCAGTGATTCTGATAGTTTATGCGATGTTTAGGCCAACAGAGAAGGCCTTGCTGGCCCTGACGGCCCACCACTGGTGAAAACTTAGACATAGGAGACCTCACGTGTGGCTCATGACATCACCAAAGGGCCACACATAATATTCAGTACTGTGGACATGATACAGGAGACTAAGGATATTTTAGATTAAATTGCTAGAAGTCATGGCCATTACAGCCTCTTTACAAATCATTTGCTACTCCTAAAAGTTACTATCAACTCAGTTAAAGGATAAGTTCACCATATTCATGGTGTAACACCTAACTAGTTACTAATGCAGCAGCCCCACACCCCCCCCCCTGATCTCCCATTGTGACAGCGGGAGGGGGATCCTCTCCCCTCTGTCACAACTTAAAAACAGTGCAGCTGTGCAGGGTTCAGCCCACACATTTGTGTCATTGATTTACAGAGTTCGGTGAATGAAAGAACAACAAATCCCACCTTCCACTGTACAGACGGCTTGTAGTTCTCAATGAACTGCGAGGATGCTGCTGAGCATCCTCGTAGTTCATTGATTCTTCTTGCTCTTCAGTAACCGTCTGCCTGTATGGGAAGTACTGTACTGATTTTGTGCAGAAGCCTGACATTGTACCCGTGATCTACCTATTGCGAGTGCAATGCTTTGCAGGCTCCATTGTAAAAAAAAAATAATAAATGCACATTTTTTTACCTTCAAAATCATGTGAATTTATATTTTTTTTTACAAAAAGCTGAACTCTAGTGAGTTTTTTTTTTTGATAGTTCCGGTACTTGCTCAGCAAATAGTACAGTAACATGCGTTAGCATTTATAGCCTGGGTAAAGTACTGGAGAGGGCACTTTCTCTGACACCCTCATTGTTATAGGACATAAAGGCGGAGAGGAGGCAGTGTTCTCAGGCTTTCCTCATGTCACAGGGCACTTATTGCAAGGCTGTAAGTCCAGGAACACTCCTACTGTTCCCAAGTAAATGCTTAGCAGATCTAAGTAAGTGCCTAGGCAGGAAAACACTAGTTGCTGTTATGGATCGGGAACCTGATCTCACTAGGGACGGAGAGAGCCTGACTAGTATTTGCAGCAGCTGGGTAAAAGGAGGCAAAAGCTACAGAGTAGATACACAAAGGTCTTGGCTGGCCGCTCGTGTAGTGACGGTGAGAGCCCCAAGAAGGGCCGAAGCACAGGGTCTAAGACACCACCTGGTCTTCACCAGAGCTCCTGAGGGTGGAGATATGGCACTGCAGTTAGTGTTCAGGTAGCGGTCCTCCGACTCACCCGAGCAGGCTGCAACCAAGAGCTGGTGAGATTCTATTACAGCACAGGGGAACATACTAAGTCAGAGTGGAGAAACACAGGCAGGGAATGCTGATGAATATAACAAGGAATTGACAAACACACAGAGAAACAGATTGGGCAGATAAAACGTGAGACGAGAGACAGAAAGCAGGAAGGAATGCACAGGATAACTCAGATAGGAAACAGGTAAGGGAACACAAGGCTGAAAGTACAAGGAACACAGAGGAAATTCAGGAAGGATCACTGGGAAACACAGGGAGGAAGAAAAAAGGGGCATGGAGGCAATACAATGAATCACAGAAAAAAATGAATAGAAACAGGGGTCTGACTACTTGTGTGTGGATGCTGCTTGTACACCGAGCAATCCACATGCTAGCCTCTTAAAGCAGCGTCACCTCTGGGATTGGCTGGAAGCCGGCAGCTGCACCCAGAGGGAAAAACCTGGCACTGCAGTCTTTGTGACAGTTATTTTGGCCAAGAAGCCACACAATAAATATCTAAAAGCACTTGTGGCCCTTAAACCCCTGGTTAGGAAGGAGGAGTATATACTACTATTATACTATACCTGGGAACAGTAACCTGAATCCTTAGATGTATCTGAGATAGAAGCAATCTGTTCCTTTCTGATTTCTGATAATAAAAACACATTGAAATCAATATAGTTCTGTTAATAATGGCTATACAATAAAGTCTTCACAATAAAGTGCATTCAAAATATACCTAAAATAATACATTTTATATCCCAAAAAGGTAGGTAGTTCATATATACAAACATGACAAAGGGTTACTTACATGCATGTAAGTAAAGTCATTGTTAAAAATAAAATAAATACAAATAAAGAAAAAAAAATACAGAGAAAAATGCAGCCTTATGCCGCGTACACACGACCGGACTTTCCAGCAGAAAAGGTCCGACGGAATCATTTCATCGCATATTCCATTCGTGTGTGAGCTTCATCAGACTTTTTCTTTCGAAAATTCTGATGGACCTAGAAATAGAACATGTTTTAAATCTTTCCGACGGAATCAATTCCTATCGGGAAAACCGTTCGTCTGTATGCTATTCCGACGGACTAAAAACGACGCAAGGGCAGCTATAGGCTATTTAACTTCCTTTTTCTAGTCCCGTCGTACGTGTTGTACGTCACCGCGTTCTAAACAATCTGACTTTGGTGTGATCGTGTGTACTCAAGTCCGTTTCAGCGGAACTCCGTCAGAAAAATCATCAGAGTTTATTCTGATGAAAAAAATGGTCGTGTGTACATTGCATTAGGCCCCTTTCGTACTGGTACGACACGACAGTTGTACGACTGTGGATCCGACTTTGCCCTGCGTCTTGAAGTCCAGCTTGCGTCGGACTTCATTGAACAGGGATCCGACATGCATCTGACTTCATTAAACAGGGATCCGACATGCATCTGACTTCAATGAACAGGGATCCGACTTTGATCCCCAACAATACCAGGCACTGTCTGGTATGAATCTTTAGGGGGAACTCCACGCACAATGTAAAAAAAAATTAAAAAATAAGACGGCATGGGTTCCCCCTCCTAGAGCATACCAGGCCCTTCAGATTTTAAGGGGAACCCACACACCGAAAAAATGGCGTGGGGGTACCCCCAAAATCCATACCGGACCCTTATCCGAGCACACAGCCGAGCAGGTCAGGAAAGGGGGTGGGGACGAGTAAGCGCCCCCTCCTAATGTCTTCTGCCTCTGACAGTTCTTCAGCGGAGAAGACCCGGAGGGGGAGAAGGAATCGTAAACAACGCCTGAGTTGCCTTAATAAATTACTTTAAAAACCTGTGTACTGTGTTTTATTTTTGACACTTTTTTTTAGAGGAATGGGTAGGGGTACAAAGTACCGATACTAATTCACATAGGGTGGGGGGCCAGGATCTGGGGGCCCCCATGTTAAAGGGGGCTTCCAGATTCGGATAAGCTCCCCGCACGCAGACCCAACAACCAACAGCCAGGGTTGTCGGGAAGAGGTCCTTGTCCTCATCAACATGGGGATAAGGTGCTTTGAGGTGGGCAGCGCAGGGCCCCCCTACCCCAAAGCACCACCCCCATGTTGAGGGCACTGTCTCGTCCCCACCCCCCTCTTGACCTGCCGGGCTGTGTGCTCGGATAAGGGTCTAGTATGGATTTTGGGGGGGACCCCCACGCAGTTTTTTTGGCGTGGAGGTTCACCTTAAAACCCATACCAGACCGAAGGGCCTGGTATGCTCTTGGAGGGGGAACCCATTCCATTTTTTTTTTACATTTGGCGTGGAGTTCCCCTTCAAAAACATCAGAGCACAAGTTGCATGCCAAAGTCGGATCAGTTAAGACGGCAATCCGACTTTAGTGATATTCAATGGGTTGAAGTAGGATCAAAGTCAGACCAAAGTAGTGCAGGGACTACTTTAAAGTCATACTAATATGAATGGTTGTCATGGGAAATCATGGGGAACGAGTTGTCATACGACTTTGCAGTTCCACGTACAAGTGTGAAAGGGGCCTTAAAGTGATTGTAAAATCTCGCTTAAAAAAAAAAAAAAAACAACAAACATGTTATACTTACCTCCTCTGTGCAGTTGGTTTTGCACACAGCAGCCCGGATCTTCCTCTTCTCGGGTCCCTCTTCGCTGCTTCTGTCCCCTCCCTTCTGACGAATGCACCTATAGACCAGCAGCTTGCTATGGGGGCACCCGAGCCAAGCTGCAGCCCTGTATGTCCATTCAGACACGCAACTGCCGTTCCGCCCCACCCCATCTCTCCCCTGATTGGCTAACTGACTTTTATTGACAGCCAATGGCGTCTCGGCTGTGCCCAGCCAATCAGGAGGAGAGTCCTGGACGGCTGAGGAAATCGTGGACATCGCTGGATAGGGAAAGGGCTCAGGGTAAGTGTTGGGGGTGCTGCTACACACAGGTTTATCTTAATGCATAGAATGCATTAAGATAAAAACCTTTTGCCTGTACAACTCCTTTAAGCCTTCACAATCTGCTGGTCATTACTAAGCACTGCAGCTTAGCTCTCTGCAGAGCACACCTGCTCTTATCAGGGAGGTGCCTAATAGACTGCTGGGTATTTCTCATTGCTTATCAACTGAAAAAAAGGTCTGATGACTTTTGTTTTTGAAATTTTTGTTTGAAATTTTTCGTTTTAAGAACATTTAATTCAGTTGGACCAAATGGACGTTCATTTTTGACCACAATGAAAAGAAAATTTGAAGGAGCAGAATGGTGAATTCTTCTTGAAGGAACAAATTTCCAACAGTTAATGTGGTTTTCATTCAGCAAAATGAATTCACTCCAAAATTGAATGTTAAAAGCAAAGAAAATTTTAAAGTACTTTTGAACCACATTCATCCAATGTACTGAGAATCTTCTTACAAAAGTTTGTAAGAATGTTTGAAAATCTACCAGTGTATTGGCAGCTTAACGGTTTGTGCCCTGGAAGAAAAACCTGTGTTTACACTGCTTTTGTGCTCAGCTTGTCTTTGCTTATCCTGAAAATTGATCTTTAATCTATGCTATTGCCAGTTTGTGCTCTGTCTACCTGACTAGAACCTGGACCCTCTTTTAGGATTAGTTTTGTTTGTGCCTTATCTGACTATCAGCCTGCTAACTCTGCCACTGTTTGTTTGATTTGATCATCTATCTTGGGAGTTGCACCACTCTATCATCTCTAGCATTAGTCCTGCTTGTTGTTCGCTCTTCCCCCTAGTGACATCAAGGAAAATGTGCAGCAGACCTATAGTCAGCAACTACATTTCAAGAATGTGGACAGTGTTTGGATTTCAGACTTCAGACTATACGCTGTTTAGAATAAATATAAAGTCACTGGTCCCTGTATCTCTCTAATCAGATATGAGGGGCTGTTACATGTTAAATATATATCCATGTTGCATATGTGATACAAAATGTATGCTTACGAACCGTGGTATTTATTTTATATATTTTATAGTTTAAAGTCAAACACTGATATTGGAGCTTTTATATTTTGTTAGAAGAAAAGTGGTTTAACCTAAAACTGCGCAGAGGGTTCTTTGTAAGAGCGGCAAGGACGTGGAATTCCCTTCCACGGGCGGTGGTTTTAGCGGGGAGCATCGATAGTTTAAAAAAACTATTAGAAAAGCACCTGAATGACCACAACATACAGGGATATTCAATGTAATACTGACATATAATCACACACATAGGTTGGACTTGATGGACTTTTGTCTTTTTTCAACCTCACCTACTATGTATAACTTGGCTGTATAACTATGTTATACAGCCAAATTATTAATGATTCCCCGATAACCTAAAGTTTTGGGTACCCACTATATTGTGTAGTAAGAAAGATATGCATGTCTATTGACAGGATGAAAGTCTTTCCAGGTAACTAGCAGACAGTAAAGCCTGGTACATGCTATAGGTTTTTTCTTTTCAACACGGGTTGAACGAAAATAAACCTGTCAGCTCTGGTTGGAGCCACTGTACTCACTATGTGAAGTAAGTACAGCGATCTCTCCCCCGCTGAGCTTTTGTGTTCCACCAGAACACTCTGATCAGTGCTCTCCACCATGGGTGGAGGGTGCTGACCAGGAGTCGGACGACTGCTGGTTTTCCAGCATTCTCGTCCGACAGACTGACAAACACACGGGCCGAATGTCGGCTGTTTTTTTTTTTTTTAACTGGCAAATGTCTCCCAACATTCGGCCAGTGTGTATCCGACTTTAATTAAAAATTAGGAACTGGGCTTTGTCTAATCATTTATGACGTAAACACATCTGTCAGGAGTCAGTAGCTGGAAAGACCAGATATATGTAGCTACACTAAGAAACTGGGACCAGACCATATGTATATATCTTTAAAATTAAATTTATTTACAGTGAATGAAAGACAATCACACACGAGCAAGCAATACACATGAGAATGCATGGAAATCAAAACTGAATGACAAACTGCCACAGCCATCTCGGCTTATTGAATCCACTTTCTATCGGCATGCAAATGGTGGAATAGACAGATGAAATGTGCAAGCGCCGCGGGGTGGTGAGAGCCTCTGGGCAGCCTTGTTTCTTCATGTAATCCCTCTTGAAAGACATTTATACTGGCTGACTCTACTCTGGCTGAGTCTAAGCATGATGCAAGCTTATGATGCCACAGTGTGAACTTTGCTGTAGGTGGCCGGTGTGTCTGACAGAGAGAGGAGCTGTACCTTTATTATATGCCAGCCATTGCTTTAAGGAGACTTTTTTCCATGCTACCATTTAGCAAGCAAATCAGCTTGGACTTATTAGAGGACTGATCTCGTTAGCAATGTTGCATTGACCGGATGTGGACTGACATACTGTACACACACTATTTTCATCCCTATATCCAAAGGCCGACCAATGTATGATCTTTACTCAAGGATGCCATGAGACTGACGATTCTGTGTATGGAGTGACCCCCACCATCTCCAGTATCCCGTGCCACATGCTTTTTAACTATGCAGCCCTATTTGAATCGTGTCTTCCCAAATAGGTATAATAGGGCCAGTTTTAGGGACATAGGGGAATTCTCAGGGCAGGTTATGGAGTCAGGGTTGTCCCCAGCATACAATAGCCTCGTCGTGTTAGGCATGTACTGAACGGGACCCTAGACCCCCCTGCCTAGTCCTTTTGCCTGCTACCAGGGAGTTGACTGAGGATTGTCTGCAGTATGCATGAATGTGTGTGTGTGGGGGGCCCTGTTTTGTTGCATGTGTGTGACAACGTTGTCCACTCTTTTTTAACAATTTTATATTATTGGTGTTTGGAGGTGTGGGCCACTCTGGCCTGTAATTTTTGTTACTTGCATTTTTCAATAGTCATTTTTTTTCTATAAATACTTATGCCGTGGTTGGTTCTCCCTGTGCAACTCTTTTTCTTTTGGGGTAACCAGCTTGGTCCCCCTAGTGTTTGTTTTGCGGATTGTCTTTAAGTTACGGGGGTACCCCGTTCAAATGGACAAATTGGTCTTTATATAATCATATAGCAGATTCTCAGTATCTGGGTGAAGGCCCCCATTTTTGTTTTGTTATCAATTTTCTTTTTATTAAATATATAAAAAAAAACACACAATATACATCATACCATCTTCAAAAATACATATATTAATAACTCGCTTTACCTAACAATGAATAGTTTGGTGATATCCTCTACTTCCCAATTTCTAAAGAAGAAACTTCGAAAAATTTCTATTACCCACACATACCTAAATACATTGAACTACACCCAAAAAAACCCCCCACAATTTATAAGTTTTCTGCTCCCTTCCACTTATAAGTATTCTAACATTCTATTTGAGGACCGAAATTCATCCCATTTTCTCCATATTTCTGGCACATTACATACCCTTCCTCTCTTATCTGTTTTTCTATATATTGAATTTCGTTTATTTCACATATCCATTCCAACACAGTTGGATTAATTGTTTCTTTCCATTTTCGTGCTATTATTGTCCTATATGCAGTTGTCATGTGGTGAAGAATATCTATCTTAGCAACTCTTGTTGAATCTGATGTAAGGGAATATAACAACGTGTTTATATTTGATCTCATTTCTACTCCTGTCACCTTCTGATAGATCGCAAATACTTGATCCCAGAAGCTCCTCACGCCATGACATCCGTACCATACATGATCCATAGTCCCTCTTTCTACTTTACATCTTCAACAAGTTTCTGTATTATCTTTGTTAATTATATTTGAAGCTACTGGGCTCCAATACCATCTCATTGCAATCTTATAATTTCTTTCTTGATATTTGATAGCTATAGATGATTTATGTATTGTTTCAAAGATTTTCTCCCATTCTTCTTCTGATATAGGGTTTTCTAATTCCTTTTCCCATTTCTTCATACCTGTTAATAGTCTAAGGGAACCGGAAGGGAGTAATAGATTATATATCTTAGATAATTTTTTAGTTCTTGTTCCTCTACTAATATTCCCAATTTTTGTTTTTTTGTTTGTTTACTGACAAACTGAAGCAACCTAACAAACTAACAATATAGACAAATTAATACAAAATGAGGGATACAGGTAACAGGGATTACCAGGGATGCAAGGAAGGAGGATTACAACTTGGTACAAAAACAAAAGCAAAGTAGCAAAGTACAGGATGCAAGGCTTGCTCAGGAGCAGGATAAACAGGCATAAGGATCTGGCAGCAAGCATGGCAATCAAAACACTGACGCAAGTTGCAATAGCAGAGGTGGGACTTAGTACCCTGGGACCAGGTGGAACTGATTGCAGTAACCTTCTGGCTGCTGGGAGACACACGCTGGTGGTCACTGGAACTACAGCTTTCAGCCAAAAGACCCACAGTGATACCAGCAGATGAACCACATCCTGACAACATCACTCTCAAGCATATACCCTTTGGTTAGTAGTCTGACTCTAATTGTTGTAATAGTGACTAATCACTTCCTGAGACCTATATGCCTGGCCTGAATGTAGCAGAGACAATCACTGCATGCAATCTTCATCAGATGAAGAATTTCTTTAAAGAAGAAGTAAACCCTGATGGGTTTTACTTCCTCTTTTGCTCACTGCAAATGAAAAGCATAATGGGCTAGTATGCATCACTGATAAGGGGGCACTGGCAGGCATTATTACTGGGCACTGACTGGTACCATTTGTGGGCAATTATTGGCATAGATTTTGGGCACAGACTGGCATCCCTGGTGGTCATCAGTGGTGGCAATCTCTGGTGGTCCTAGTGGCATCCCTGGTGGTCATCAGTGGTGGCAATCCCTGATGGTCCTGGTGGCATCCCTGGTGGTCTGAAGTGGACATCCTTGGGGGGGCTGCGCAGACCCCATCAGGAGAGCAGCCGATCGGCTCTCCTCTACTTGCTTCTGTGAGACACGAGTGAGGAAAAGCCGATACATGGCTTTTTCTGTTTAGATTGTGATCAGCTGTGATTGGACACAGCTGATCACGTAGTAAAGAGCCTCTGTCAGAGGCTCTTTACCAAATCGATGTTGAGGTGTGTCAGACTGACACGCCGCGCCACCACGGGTGCACGCTGGCTGTTACCCTGAAAGATGTCATATGACATCCAGTCAGGATAACAGAACTACCGCCCGGCCATCATTTTGCTATAGACCAGGTGGGAAATGATTAAACTTTAAGCTTCATCATAATCTTTGACAACCACGAATATCATTATTCTATGCAGAAGGGTTTATTGTCCTTAGTGGTCTCTGATAACTGTCTTAGTAAGGATTTGCCATGTATGGTAATAGGAGCTATGCACCCCTGTGGAACATATAAACTGTTCGCCACTGAGAGAATACCAGCTTCTTTGTAGAGCTAACTTGAAACCCAAATGAGTCTTAGTAAGTTTCACCATGAGCCCAGACGTCTCTGTACAGGAGAAAATGTTTGAGAAAACTTTATGTGGTGGATTCTTTTTTCATATTATGTATAACAGGCACAGTATTTATTTATGGAAGTATTGATTAGTATCTCATTTGTTATTATTTTTTTTTGGATTTTGTATAATGGCTTGGGTTTGTTATAACTACATTTTATATATTTATATATATATATATATATATATATATATATATATATATATATACGCACACATACATACACATGGAAAAAAGTGTTATGGTCAGATGAGTCTAAAAATGTAATTATTTGGCCTCAATACCAAATGATAAATCTGGCGGAAACCCAACACAGCTCGTCATCCAACTAACACCATTCTTATAGTAAAGCATGGAGGCGGTAACATCCTGTTATGGGGTGTTTCTCTGCAGAAGGGACTGGAGTACTTGTCAGGATAGCAGGAAATGGATGGGGCAGAATACCATCAAATTCTTGAGGAAGATCTGCTGCCCTATGCCAGGAAGTTGTCAATGGGAAGGTTTATCTTCCAACATGACAATGACTCAAAGCACACAGCAAAAATTACCACACAGTGGTTGAAGGTGAATGACTTAGTCAGAGCCCAGACTTAAACCCCATTGAAAATCTATGTAATGGCTTGAAGACTGCAGTCCACAAACGGTCACCATTGAATTTAATTGAACTTGAGCAGTTCTACAAAGAGGAGTGGGCAAATATTGCAAAGTTTAGATGTGCAAAGTTAATAGAGATATATCCCAACAGACTAAAGGCTGTAATTAAAGCAAATGGTGGTTCAACAAAATACTGACACGGGGGGTGTCATTTTTCCATCTCAACGATTCTGTTTTTGAATTTTTTTTTTTAATTCTGACTTGTTGGTGTTATATCTTACACTTGGATGTTATAAGTTGTACTGAGTAAACACAGCGGGATAAAACAAAAACTGTGTCTGTCTTCATTCCAGGCTGCAAAGCAACAACATATGATTATTTTAAAGGGGTGATTCTTTTCTATACTCACTGTACATATACTGTATATATTTATTGTTTTAGCTCCAGACTGGGTTGTGTGAATAAGTTCAGCATAGATCCTGAAGAAGCATTTTTCCATTGCAAAATGCCCTGACACAGTATGCTGTTGAAACTTATCGAATGTGGACTGTTGTAGCTCGTTCTATACTAAGTCTGGTTAATTATTAAATGTTTTATGAATATTGATAATAGTCTACATAGAGAGAAAAGGTAGTTTATTCTTGATCTGCTCAGTATTTTTATGTAACATACCGTACATACTCGAGTATAAGCCGACCCGAATATAAGCCGAGGCACCTAATTGTACCACAAAAAACTGGGAAAAAAAAAAAAACTTATTGACTCGAGTATAAGCCTAGGGTGAGAAATGCGCAGCTACTGTAAGTGGAAAAGAGGGTCAACAATGCCCATTTGCAGCCTCACTGTGCCCATTTGTAGCCATAGGTCCCACAAACTTCAAACTTGGTAGTTAAGGGTTTCGAGATGCCCCCTAGCTGCAGCCAAAATTTGGGGTCTCTGGACCCAAAGGGTCCCGAAATGACATTGCTGCAGATGGACACAGTTGACTGAATTTGGGGCCCCGTATCTCGGGGCCACTTGGTGCTAGGAACCCCAAATTTGGTGTGCAAACTGGGGTTCTTAACACCAAGTGGCCCCGAGATACAGGGCCCCAAATTCAGTTCGGAAAATGTCAAGCACTTTTCTGCAGCAGAGAATGACATTTTCTGAACCGACTTTGGAGCCCCATATTTCGGGGCCACTTGAAGTTAGGAACCCCAAATTTGGATATGTTGTAGTGCTAGTTCCACTGGGTTTGCACACCAAAGTTCCTAGCATCAAGTGGTCCCGAGATACAGGGCCCCAAAATTAGTTCAGAAAATGTCATTCTTTGCACCAGAAAAGTGCTTGACTTGAATATAAGCCGAGGGGGGCACTTTCAGCACAAAAAAAATGTGCTGAAAAACTCAGCTTATACTCGAATATATATGGTAACTATTTTACAAAAAACAGGAGTTGCACTGGGTGGAAAGTGCTCTCGGTGTGTCCAATTCATTCATGGCATAGAAAGGGATAAATTTGAGCGGTCCTTTCTTCCCACTTTTTTAGAGCAGTATTTCAGTGTAAGAAAAATAACTTCTAAAGAAACAATAGAATATTTTGAAAAGTGACAGGATTTTAGGCACTGTGCTTACCAGTTGTCATGTTCAGAAAAGCTCCAACTTTAAGGGATAGCGTTACTCCCAACATAATAAATCAGCCAGAATGACTGTCCTTTTTTTCAGGTTTGAAAGGTTTCTTTTCTTGTAAAAAGTACCCCACGTTTAAATGCAGTGGGAAAAATACAGTGAGGACTAAAACTTTGTCAGAGGTAACAAAAAAGGTAAACATTATAAATTAGTTTATTACATGCTCTACAACTCATGCTGTCTACCTCATGCAGTGCCCATGCGGGCTGTAATACACAAGAGAGCACTGCAGGTCAGAATAGGTGAACATATTACCAATATTCTCAAAGGCTTTAAGGGAACCCAATCTATCTCACCACTGCATATCACTCAAAAGACCCTAAAAGTTTGAGTATAGTTGGTTTTGATAGGTTCAAACCCCAATGACGAGGTAGTAATACTGTCAGAGAAATTTCTAATGGCACAAAATGGATCTTTGAAATGAAAACCTATAGTCCTTTGGGACTAAATGTAGACTGGGAAATCAACTGTTTTAATAATAATAGCTAAGGGGACAATATTTTAAACTTTTAGTAGTTGATTTTTTTTTTAATCAAAAATTATTTTAACCATTTAATAACATTTTTATCCATTCATTTTAACCAGTTGCCGACCGCCTAACGTACCTGTACTGTGGCAGGTCGAAATGATTTACCTGTACATCATTTTGCGCAAAGTACACTAAGGGGCGCGCGCCGCCAGAGGCAGAGGGGACAGAGGGGGAGCCAATCAGCGGGTCCAGCGGGCCCGATGTCTGCCGGCCACCCACAATCATTCCCAAGAGAGGCAGAACTGTAGTCTGCCTATGTAAACAAGGCAGATCACCGTTCTGACAGGGGAGAAGACAGAGATCGGTGTTCCTGTAAAGCTGGAACACCGATCTCTGTCTTCACTCAGTCAGAGCAACCCCCACACAGTTAGCAAACACCAGCTAGGCACACAGTTAACCCTTTGAGCTCCCCTGATGTTAACATCTTCCCTGCCAGTGTCATTAGTACAGTAACAGTGCATATTTTTAGCACTGATCATTGTAATAATGTCACTGGCTCCCCAAAAAGTATCAAAAGTGTCAGTTAGGTGTCCGATTTGTCCACCACAATGTTGCAGTCCCACTAAAAATCGCTGATCCCGTAGTTTTTAGACGCAATAACTTTTGCGCAAACCAATTAATATATGCTTATTGGGATTTTCTCACCAAAAATATGTAGCAGAATACATATTGGCATAAATTGATGAAGAAATTAGATTTTTTAACATTTTTTAATTGTATGTGTTTTATAGCAAAAAGTGAAAAATGTTTTTTTTTCAGTAGTTTTAGTAGCTCCTTTTTTATTTATAGAGTAAAAAATAAAAACCGCAGATGTGATCAAATACCACCAAAAGAAAGCTCTATTTGTGTGAAAAAAAAGGACATAAATTTCATTTGTGTACAGCGTTGCACGACCGCGCAATTGTCAGTTAAAATAACGCAGTGCCGTATTGCAAAAAATGGCCTGGTCATTAAGGGGGTAAAACCTTCCGGGGCTGAAGTGGTTAATAAAGGTGAAACATTGATTAGGTTTAACTATATTTAGATTATATGAATGCAATTATTGTATTTATTTTGTTTGAGAATTGAGGTAAGAATGTTACGGTTGATATGCAAAAGGTATTTGTTATATGACTGTTACTGCATGATGCATTTGAGGGTTAAAATGAGCTGCAGCACAATTGAGCATCTACAAACCAGAGGGCGCCAGTAAGCACCTTTCTGTGTGTGTTGGTCAGCTGTCTATATATGTAGATGGGTCACTAATCACTGCTACATGAAATCCCTAGAAGGCATCTTTTGAGACAAAATGTTATGTTGGACAGAGCATAGTGGTGACATCATCACTCACCCCATGAGAGGTTGAATGTTTTCATGCAATGTTTATTTGTACACCTTGCTGTATACTAAAGTTTTGTGAGTACCATTTTTTTTTAAATAAATGCTTCAATCTAAATACTGAACTTTGGCACCACTTTCTGTATTTTTTTCCAGCAACATGGCCGAGTTGTTAACTACAGAGCTGCTATTTGTGATTGGATTCTGCCTGGGCTTTTGATCACATATAGAAGCGTTGTGAGACCTCTTGATCTGTGGGGTCTACTATTCTTATTAAGTAGTTTGATGTGATGATGGAGGAGCACCTGGAGGATTATTTATTTATTATTAGTCACACGTTTTGAAGCATGGTGCATCAACACTTATGGACTTTATTTCACTAATTTAAAGTGCTATATACGTTTGTGTGTTTTTTTATGACACTGTAGATGTGATTTCTTATTTATTTATTGCCAATTTCTGATTGTTATTCACACATGATTTTTCATAATTAAGAGTTTAAAGGATAAGTTCACTTTTACAAAAAAATAAAAATTGCCTATTTTTGTGCAGGTAAAAATTACTAACTTTATCACAAAGTAATTTGCCTTGCTGGAATTTTTCCCCACAATATGCCTTCTGGATCTGCTTGTGGACCTCCCTTTAGCAGCATTCTAAGAATTTTGTTACCAGCATACAAAGGATTTTGTTCTTTTATGCAAAAAAAAAGCATACTATTTCAGTGGCGGGATCTTCACTCCACAAATCATAGTATGTGAGTGCAACTGATCAATTCCTATAGCTGAATCTCCTCTGAACACTAATACATTGTACCTTATGTACTATCAGGGAATATCGGATTCCCTCCTGAGGGATCAGGAAGGAATTTTTTCCCCCACTGTAGTGAATTAGAACATGCTTTGAAAATGATTTGTTCCTATAACTCACAGTAGTTTGGAATCAGCTCATTTAAAATTATAACATTTTATTTAGACAACATTAACCACTTGCCGACCGCCTCACGCAGATATACTACTGCAGAATGGCACGGGTAGGCGGAGTAACGTATGGGTACGTTACTCCCCTCCCGCGGGCGGGGGGCGTGATTGCGCCCCCCCGGTGTCCAAGGCGGTCGGCATCGTTCCAGGAGCGATCCATGCTGAGGGGGGTGGCACCGATTCATGGCTACCCCCTCACGATCGCTCCTGACTAGGGATGAGCTTTGAGTTCGACATCGGCTGTTTGCAAGTTCGCTGAACAGTCGAAAGACGCGGAACACCCTTTAAAAGTCTATGGGAGAAATCAAAAGTGCTAATTTTAAAGGCTTATATGCATGGTATTTTTATTAAAAAAGCGTTTGGGGACCTGGGTCCTGCCACAGGGGACATGGATCAATGCAAAAAAAAGTTTTAAAAACAGCCGTTTTTTTGGGAGCTGTGATTTTAATAATGCTTAAAGTGAAACAATAAAAGTGTAATATTTCTTTAAATTTCGTACCTGGGGGGGGGGTCTATAGTATGCCTGTAAAGGGGCGAATGTTTTCGGTGTTTAGAACAGTCTGACAGCAAAATGACATTTCAAAGGAAAAAAAGTAATTCAAAAGTACTTGCGGCTATATGAATTGAATTGTTGGTCCGACAATACACATAAAAGTTCATTGATAAAAACGGCCCACAGGGGAACCCCCGAACCAAAATATTAAAAAAAATGGCGTGGGGGTCCCCCTAAATTCCATACCAGGCCCTTCAGGTCTGGTATGGATATTAAGGGGAACCCCGCTCAAAAAAAAAAAAAAAACGCGTGGGGGTCCCCCTCAAATTCCATACCAGACCCTTCAGGTCTGGTATGGATTTTAAGGGAACCCCGCACCAAAATTTTTTTAAAAAATGGCGTGAGGTCCTCCCAAAAATCCATACCAGACCCTTTATCCAAGCGCGCAACCTGGCAGGCCGCAGGAAAAGAGGGGGGCGAGAGAGCGCCCCCCTCCTGAACCGTACCAGGCCACATGCCCTCAACATTGGGAGGGTGCTTTGGGGGGTCCCCTGTGTGAAATGGTAAGGGGGTACAAAAGTACCCCTACCATTTCACCAAAAAAGTGTCAAAAATTTTAAAAATGACAAGAGAGTTTTTGACAATTCCTTTATTTAAATGCTTCTTCTTTCTTCTATCTTATTTCTTCTATCTTCTTTCTTCCTTCGGATTCTTCATCCATCTTCTTCTTCTTTTTCCTCCGATCCTCTGCTTCTTGCTCCGGTGTTCTCGTCCGGCATCTTCCTCCGCGGCGTCTTCTTCCCTTCTTCGTGCTCGGGCCGCTCCGCATCCATGATGGGAGGCGCCCACTGTGTGACGCTTCTCGTCTTCTGATGGTTCTTTAATAACGGAGGGCGGGGCCACCCGCTGACCCCGCCCCCTCTGACGCACGGGGACTTGACGGGGACTTACCCGAGGCTTTCCCCGTGACGTCAGAGGGGGCGAACAGGGAAGTCCCCGTGCATCAGAATAGGGTGGGGTCACTGGGTGGCCCCGCCCTCTGTTATTTAAGAACCGTCAGCAAGACGAGAAGCGTCACACAATGGGAGCCTCCCACCATGGATGTGGAGCAGCTCGAGCAAGAAGAAGGGAAGACGCCGCGGAGGAAGATGCCAGACGAGAACACTGGAGCAAGAAGCAGAGGAGCGGAGGAAGAAGAAGAAGAAGATGGAGGAAGAAACCGAAGGAAGATAGAAGATAGAAGAAAGAAAAAGCATTTAAATAAAGGAATTGTCAAAAACGGTCTCTTGTAATTTTTAACATTTTTGACACTTTTTTTGTGAAATGGTAGGGGTACTATTGTGCCCCCTTAACATTTCACACAGGGGGGGGCCGGGATCTGGGGGTCCTCTTGTTAAAGGGGGCTTACAGATTCTGATAAGCCCCCTGCACGCAGACCCCCACAACCACTGGGCAAGGGTTGTGGGGATGAAGCCCTTGTCCTCATCAACATGGAGACAAGGTGCTTAGACAAGGTGCTTAGACTGTTCTAAACACGGGAAACATGCACCCCTTTACAGGCATACTATAGACACCCTCCAGGTACGAAATTTATAGGAATATTACACTTTTACTGTTTCACTTTAAGCATTTTTAAAATCACTGCTCCCGAAAAAAACGTCCGTTTTAAAAACTTTTTTTTGCATTGATCCATGTCCCCTGGGGCAGGACCCAGGTCCCCAAACACTTTTTATGACAATAACTTGCATATAAGCCTTTAAAATTAGCACTTTTGATTATTCATGTTCGAGTCCCATAGACTTTAACGGTGTTCGCGTGTTCGAACAAATTTTTTGCCTGTTCGCATGTTCTGGTGCGAACCGAACGGGGGGGTGTTTGGCTCATCCCTGCTCCTGACGAATGAGAAGCTTCCTCTGCTTCTGGACTGTAAACAGAAGCAGAGGAAGCGATGTCATCTCTCCTCGTGGAGCCTTTTCGTTCCAGCACCCGAGGAGAGAAGACATCAATGCGAGTTTGCACCAACACTACACTAACACTAGTACACATAGGCACATAACGCCCCCCCCGACCCCCCTGTCACAGTGATGACACCAATAGCAGTTTTTATTTTTTTACTGATCACTGCATTGGTGTCATTTGTGACTGTTATAAGTGTTAGGGAAGTTAGTGGTAGGCCCCTTTAGGTTTAACCCCTTGATCACCCCCCCAGTTAACCCTTTCATCCCCTGTCGCCAGTGTCACTAAGCAATCTTTTTTCTGATCACAGGTGACGCTAGTTAGCCAGGTAGGTATTTAGGTTCACCGTCAGCTGTAAACCCATATACTACCTAATAAAGGTTTTAACCCCCTGATTGCCCCCTAGTTAACCCTTTCACCAGTGATCACCGTATAAGTGTTACGGGTGACGCTGGTTAGTTCGTTATTTTTTTATACTTGCCGTTTATTACCCAGTAAAGGTTTAACCCCTGATCACCCTGCGGGTGATACCAGTTAGGTTTTAGGATCAGTTAGGGTCTGCGTCGCCCCAGGTAGCATCAGTTTAGTGCCAGTAGCACTAACACCCTTGCACGCAGCATACACCTCCCTTAGTGGTATAGTATCTCAACGGATCAATATCTGATTCGATTTATACTAGCGTCCCCAGCAGTTTAGGGTTCCCAAAAACGCAGTGTTAGCGGGATCAGCCCAGATACCTTCTAGCACCTGCGTTTTGCACCTCCGCCCAGCCCACCCAAGTGCAGTATCGATCGATCACTGTCACTTACAAAACACTAAACACATAACTGCAGCGTTCGCAGAGTCAGGCCTGATCCCTGTGATTGCTAACAGTTTTTTTGGTAGCGTTTGATACAGTTGCTGACAGCCTAGGAGCTTTTTTACCTGAGTCTCACTACTGTACCAGTAAATTTAGAGCCCAAAATGGCAAATCGAAGGTACAGTAGTGAAGAGGCCTACACGTTTCTGAGCATGACAGATAGTGAAGAGGAAGTCACTCATCTGTCAGATTCAGGCTCAGAATATGATCTTGTAGACGACAGCGGCTCCATGACAGATAGATCTGACGACGGAGTTGTGGTCCCTGCCAAGGTCAGGCGTACCAGACCCTGATCTTCTTCTGCTGTTGCAGTATATTTGGGAGATTTTGGGACTTTAGATGAGGCAATCAGTTAAGACAAAAAAGGGAAATTTGGGACTTTGAATGAGGTGGTAGACTCGTGTGGAAAACGTGGTTGATTTTATTGGAGTAAAAAATTGTACATACATGTAAATGGTAAACATCATATGGAAAAATAGGTAATGAGGTGTTATCATATTGATACATATGCATACTGAATATAAATACAGATCAATAGTAAAATTAATATACAGAAGTCAATGAGTAAATGTCATCATAATGTACGTATGCATAAAATCATATGAATAGATGTATACATAGTAAACACTTGGCACATATATATAGCATAGTCAACTCACGTGACAGCTGGCAGCTCGATGAATGATACAAAGGTTAAAAATCAGTCTTACATATCCTGATCTTATGTTGGTAGGGCATGTAACTACATCCTTAAGGCCCGACGTGTTTCTGTGTGAAATACACTTCTTCAGGGGCGGATGTTTAGGAGTGTCTATGAAAAATATAAATTATAGGAATTAATCCTGATATTGGTAAGTACAGCAGGTCAAGACATAGTACATAGTACCCTAAGTACTTACATGCCTGTGAGTAGTGACGGTGTGCAGTGTGAGCAGAGATGGAGCCATGGGAATGGTCTGTCCCGGGAGCTGAGGTGATGGAACACCCCATGACCAAGGACTTGCACACGCAGAGACCCCCAAGAGAGACATGGACCCCTAGTGACCAAGGTGTGTCATGTGGTGAAAAACAGCAAAATTGATGAAGTGACCTAAAAAGGATAAATAGAGTGGCCATAAGTGGTGAAAGTAGGGCAATGGAAACAGAATAGAGAATGAGGTGAAGTGTGTGAGAAAGGTGGTGGTATGAACCACCGCATCACAAGAAATTAATAAATGGTAAGAAGCTGGGAAAAGGAGAAAGCAAAAAGAACATGTGCGAAAAGGTACTGTCCCAGGGACACATCTGTGTTTACCTTGTGTGAAGGTGCAAACATGGAAGGCTTGCAAGAGGTGAGCATGCCGCATGTGTGTAAGAAAAGAAGAACTGCATTGGGGGGAGACTTTATGTGTGTCCAAGGGGGGGGGGCCACCACCAACATCACGCGCAGGACAAGCAAGAAGGGGGAGCCCAAGCACGCACGGCGGAGGCCGTACGTGACTAGGCACCGAGAACCCCACTGTCGGCTAGATGGAATCCAAACGCAGCCCTGCTGTGGAGCCACAGAGTGACGTCACATACGGGGCCACTGGGCGTGGGGCCGATGCGCTGTGGACACCCGCCCACCACCCCAGAAAAGGGGGGGAGGATGAGCGCGCAGAGTGAATCGCAGCTCCCGGGAACTAGACAAAAACACAGGCCCGAGACGGCAATGTTTGCATGAACCGCCGAGACTTTGGGCATGATAAGGTACTGCCACCAAATGATAGAACATGAATAAACGTTGTCTCGCCACGTACGCAACATCTACACAAGGAAGGCAGGGGAACACTACCCACCAAAGTCAGTGTTCCCCTGCCGTGCGTGCTTGGGCCCCCCCTTCCCTGTTCTTTTTGCTTTCTCTTTTTCCCAGCTTCTCACCATTTATTCATTTCTTGTGATGCGGTGGTTCATACCACCACCGTTCTTACACACTTCACCTCATTCTCTATTCTATGTTTCCATTGCCCTACTTTCACCACTTATGGCCACTCTATTTATCCTTTTTAGGTAACTTCATCAATTTTGCCGTTTTTCATCACTGGACACACCTTGGTCACTAGGGGTCCATTTCTCTCTTAGGGGTCTCTGCGTGTGCAAGTCCTTGGTCATGGGGTGTTCCATCACCTCAGCTCCCGGGACAGACCATTCCCATGGCTCTGTCTCTGCTCACACTGCACACCGTCGCTACTCACAGGCATGTAAGTACTTAGGGTGTCCGACATTACTATGTCTTGACCTGCAGTACTTACCCATATCAGGATTAATTCCTATAATTTATATTTTTCATAGACACTCCTAAACATCCGCCCCTGAAGAAGTATATTTCACACAAACGCTTCGGGCCTTAAGGATGTAGTTACATGCCCTACCAACATAATATCAGGATATGTCACACTCATTTTTAACCTTTGTATCATTTATCGAGCTGCCAGCTGTAACGTGAATTGACTATGCTATATACAGTGGGGCAAAAAAGTATTTAGTCAGCCATCAATTGTGCAAGTTCTCCCACTTAAAAAGATGAGAGGCCTGTAATTGTCATCATAGGTATACCTCAACTATGAGAGACAAAATGTGGAAACAAATCCAGACAATCACATTGTCTGATTTTTGAAATAATTTATTTGCAAATTATGGTGGAAAATAAGTATTTGGTCAATATCAAAAGTTCATCTCAATACTTTGTTATATATCCTTTGTTGGTAATGAAAGAG
The DNA here is from genome assembly GCF_042186555.1 of Aquarana catesbeiana. Classification (NCBI taxonomy): domain Eukaryota; kingdom Metazoa; phylum Chordata; class Amphibia; order Anura; family Ranidae; genus Aquarana; species Aquarana catesbeiana. The sequence goes on along the minus strand of NC_133336.1, from coordinate 65,370,372 downwards.
ATCAAACGTTTTCTGTAAGTCTTCACAAGGTTGTCACACACTGGTATGCTGGTATGTTGGTCCATTCCTCCATGCAGATCTCCTCTAGAGCAGTGATGTTTTGGGGCTGTCGCTGGGCAACACGGACTTTCAACTCCCTCCAAAGGTTTTCTATGGTGTTGAGATCTGGAGACTGGCTAGGCCACTCCAGGACCTTGAAATGCTTCTTACAAAGCCACTCCTTCATTGCCCGGGCGGTGTGTTTGGGATCATTGTCATGCTGAAAGACCCAGCCACGTTTCATCTTCAATGCCCTTGCTGATGGGAGGAGGTTTGCACTCAAAATCTCACGATACATGGCCCCATTCATTCTTTCATGTACATGGATCAGTAGTCCTGTTTCCTTTGCAAGGAAACAACCCCAAAGCATGATGTTGCCACCCCCATGCTTCACAGTAGGTATGGTGTTCTTTGGTTGCAACTCAGCATTCTCTCTCTTCCAAACAGGACGAGTTGTGTTTCTACCAAACAGTTCTACTTTGGTTTCATCTGACCATATGACATTCTCCCAGTCCTCTTCTGGATCATCCAAATGCTCTCTAGCAAACCTCAGATGGGCCCAGACATGTACTGGCTTAAGCAGGGGGACACGTCTGGCACTGCAGGATCTGAGTCCCTCTGTGGCGTAGTGTGTTACTGATGGTAGCCTTTGTTATGTTGGTCCCAGCTCTCTGCAGGTCATTCACTAGGTCCCCCCGTGTGGTCCTGGGATTTTTGCTCACCGTTCTTGTGATCCCCACGGGGTTAGATTTTGACCCCACGGGGTTAGATCTTGCGTGGAGCCCCAGATCGAGGGAGATTATCAGTGGTTTTGTATGTCTTCCATTTTCTAATTATTGCTCCCACAGTTGATTTCCTCACACCAAGCTGCTTGCTTATTGCAGATTCAGTCTTCCCAGCCTGGTGCAGGTCTACAATTTTGTTTCTGGTGTCCTTCGACAGCTGTTTGGTCTTCACCATAGTGGAGTTTGGAGTGTGACTGTTTGAGGCTGTGGACAGGTGTCTTTTATACTGATAACAAGTTCAAAAAAGTGTCATTAATACAGGTAATGAGTGGAGGACAGAGGAGCCTCTTAAAGAAGAAGATACAAGTCTGTGAGAACCAGAAATCTTGCTTGTACCAAATACTTATTTTCCACCATAATTTGCAAATAAATTCTTTCAAAAATCAGACAATGTGATTGTCTGGATTTGTTTCCACATTTTGTCTCTCATAGTTGAGGTATACCCTATGATGACAATTACAGGCCTCTCTCATCTTTTTAAGTGGGAGAACTTGCACAATTGGTGGCTGACTAAATACTTTTTTGCCCCACTGTATGTGCCAAGTGTTTACTATGTATACATCTATTCATATGATTTTATGCATACGTACATGATGACATTTACTCATTGACTTCTGTATATTAATTTTACTATTGATTTGTATTTATATTCAGTATGCATATGTATCAATATGATAACACTTCATTACCTATTTTTCCATATGATGTTTACCATTTACATGTATGTACAATTTTTTACTCCAATAAAATCAACCACATTTTCCACAGGAGTCTACCACCTCATTCAAAGTCCCAAATTTCCCTTTTTTTGTCTTAACTTCTTCTGCTGTTGTTGAGGTGAAAGAACCGCAGGGCTCTCATATGGAGCAGAGAAGTACTAGTGCCGCTCATCCTTCTGGTGAACTGGCAAGCACCAACGGCCTTGTATACCCTGGTCTTACATCCAGCACTGCAGTAACACGTGGTGACGTGGCGAGTCCAATAAGTGCAGTTCAAGCTGGCGAGGTGGCAAGCACAAGTAATGTCCTGCTGCTACCAAGAAGACAAAGACAGGCCCATCAAGCCCATAGTGCCCTTCCTGCTGCATTCGCCAATCATAATTGGGAAACCACCACTTCTGCAGCACCCATACATCCCCCATTCACTGGCCAACCTGGACTTCAGGTGGAAATAGTTGATTTTACGTCATTTGATTTTTTTTCGCTGTTTTTAACTGAAGATCTCTATAGATCTATTGTGGACCAAAGTAATTTGTATGCTGGTCAATTCATTGCCGCTAATCCCCAGTCCTCCCTTGCCAGAGATTGGAAACCAATTACGGTTGTCTGTTTATTTCAATTGGCTTTGCTGAACGCTCATGTGCTATACAGAGCTTCAGGACGGACTGGATCCTTCCTTAAATTCCAGGAAGAGATCGTCGGAGCCCTTCTGTTTCCAGACGGTGCTCCACCTCACCTTCCCAATCCAAATGCAGTAAGCTGGCTGCATGAGAGGCATTTTCCATATGTCCTCCTGAGTACCCCTACCCAACGAGCCCCCCAAAGAAGAAGTTGTGTCTGCAGCAAGCATGGATATAGGCGTGACACCAAATATTAGTGTCCCTCCTGTCCTAACAATCCTGGTCTTTGCATTGGTGAATGTTTTGAACGCTACCATACACTAGTTGAGTATTAGCACAGGGTACAGCACTGCACAGACTAGGTCACACTTTCACAGGGTCTCCCAAGATGCCATTCGCATTTTAACCTGGAAGCGTTACAGTTTTTTATAAGTGTAAAAATTTTTTTTTAAAAATCTATAAAAAAAAAAAAAATAGTTGTCGTTTTATTGTTCTCTCTCTCTCTATTGTTCTGCTCTTTTTTACTCTATTCTATTCTGCAATGTTTTAGTGTTATTATGTTTTATCATGTTTGCTTTTCAGGTATGTAATTTCTTTTATATTTTACTGTTTACTGTGTTTTATTGTTAACCACCATTTGCTTAGCAGGTACACCATTCAGTTGCAGCGCGGATTTATATATGCCGAAGCATCAGGGCAGCAGGGGTGGAGGAGCGATTTGCTCCTAACTTTTGTGGAGGATGCCCCCATGCTTCGGCCTATATTTTTTAGGCCATTCAGCTGCAGCAATGATTTATTTATCTTGACAGCAACAGCGTTTGCTCCCACGATACATAAAGCCGCGACTCCAGCTCTGTAGGAAGTAATTTCACCACCACAGTTAAAAACAAAATGGTGCATGTATGCCCATCATTAGAAGTGGGTGGATGAAGGGAGGTATTCTAATGGTGGGCATACCCACCGATCAATCTCTTTTTTTCGTTCAGCCCACAGGCTGCATGAAAAAAAAGATTACAATATATGCCCAACAAGGACCAGCAACGTACTGGTATGTTGCTGGACTTTGAGTGGTTATACCAGAATGCTGTCTGTGGGTTTAGGTATCATCTTAGTATCATTCTTTTCAGCCAGTAGTCGGCTTTCATGTAAAAGCAATCCTAGCGGCTAATTAGCCTCTAGACTGCTTTTACGAGCAAAGGGAGGGAATGTCCCCCGCCTTCCACCATCTTCCATGGTTTTCTCTGGCTCTCCTGTCCCAACAGGGAACCTGAGAATACAGCCGGTGGTTCCGCCAGCTGACCATAGAGCCGATCAGAGACCAGAATGGCTCCATTCATCTCTATGGCCTAAGAAACCGGAAGCTATGAGCATTTCATGACTTAGATTTCGCCGGTTGTAAACAGCTTCATTGGGAAAGCGTTTATCACATCAATCTTGGTGTGGTCAGATGCTTTGAGGGCAGAGGAGAGATCTAGGGTCTAATAGACCCCAATTTTTTCAAAAAAGAGTACCTGTCACTACCTATTGCTATCATAGGGGATATTTACATTCCCTGAGATAACAATAAAAATGATTAAAAAAATGAAAGGAACAGTTTAAAAATAAAATAAAAAAGCAAAATAAATAATTAAAAAAAAAAAAAAAAGCACCCTTGTCTCCCCCTGCCCTCGCGCAAAGGTGAACGCAAGCGTCGGTCTGGCGTCATATGTAAACACCAATTGCACCATGCATGTGAGGTATTACCCCAAAGGTCAGATCGAGGGCAGTAATTTTAGCAGTAGACCTCCTCTGTAAATCTAAAGTGGCAACCTGTAAAGGCTTTTAAAAATGTATGTAGATTGTTGCCGCTGCACGTTTGTGCGCAATTTTAAAGCATGTCATGTTTGGTATCCATGTACTTGGCCTAAGATCATCTTTTTTATTTCATCGAACATTTGGGCAATATAGTGTGTTTTAGTGCATTAAAGATAAAAAAAAGTGTATTTTTAAAAAAAAAAAAAAGCGTTTGAAAAATCGCTGCGCTACCATTTTAATCTGTAGGGCCTTTGCTTTAAAAAAATATATAATGTTTTGGGGTTTAAAGTAATTTTCTTGCAAAAAAAAAAAAAATTTCATGTAAACAAAAAGTGTCAGAAAGGGCTTTGTCTTCAAGTGGTTAGAAGAGTAGGTGATGTGTGACATAAGCTTCTAAATGTTGTGCATAAAATGCCAGGACAGTTCCAAAACCCCCAAAATGACCCCATTTTGGAAAGTAGACACCCCAAGCTATTTGCTGAGAAGCATGTCGAGTCCATGGAATATTTTATATTTTGACACAAGTTGTGGGAAAATGACAAACTTTTTTTTTTTTTTTTGCACAAAGTTGTCACTAAATGATATATTGCTTAAACATGCCATGGGCATATGTGAAATTACACCCCAAAATAGATTCTGTTGCTTCTCCTGAGTACAGGGATACCACGTGTGAGACTTTTTGGGAGCCTAGCCGCGTACGGAACCCCAAAAACCAAGCACCACCTTCAGGCTTTCTAAGGGTGTAAATTTTTGCTTTTACGCCTCACTGCCTATCACAGTTTCGGAGGCCATGGAATGCCCAGATGGCACAACCCCCCCCCCCCCCAAATGACCCCATTTTGGAAAGTAGACACCCCAAGCTATTTGCTGAGAGGTATGGTGAGTATTTTGCAGACCTTACTTTTTGTCACAAAGTTTTGAAAATTGAAAAAAGAATAAAAAAAAAAATTTTTCTTTTCTTTCTTCATTTTCAAAAACAAATGAGAGCTGCAACTTGTGGCAAAATATAAAATATTCTATTGACTCAACATGCTTCTCAGCAAATAGCTTAGGGTGTCTACTTTCGAAAATGGGGTCATTTGGGGGTGTTTTGTGCCATTTTGGCATTCCTGAATCCTGAAGGAGGTGCTTGGTTTTCAGGGCCCCGTATGCGGCTAGGCTCCCAAAAAGTCCCACACATGTGGTATTTCTGTACTCAGGAGAAGCAGTAGAATGTATTTTGTGGTGTAATTCCACATATGCCCATGGCATGTGTGAGCAATATATCATTTAGTGACAACTTTGTGCAAAAAAAGCTTGGGGTGTCTACTTTCCAAAATGGGGTCATTTGGGGGGGGGGGGGGGGCGGTGCCATCTTGGCATTTTATGGCCTTCAAAACTGTGATAGGTAGTGAGGGGTGAAATAAAAAATTTACACCCTTAGTCAGGGCCCCGTACGGGGCTAGGCTCCCAAAAAGTCCCACACATGTAGTATCCCCGTACTTAAGAGAAGCAAAATGTATTTTGGGGTGCAATTCCACATATAACCATGGCATGTGTGAGTAATATATCATTTAGTGACAACTTTTTGTAAAAATTTTTTTTTGTCATTATTCAATCACTTGGGACAAAAAAATTAAATATTCAATGGGCTCAACATGCCTCTCAGCAATTTCCTTGGGGTGTCTACTTTCCAAAATGGGGTCATTTGGGGGGGGGGGTGTGCTGCCCTGCCATTTTAGCACCTAAAGAAATGAGATAGGCACTCATAAACTAAAAGCTATGTAAATTCCAGAAAATGTACCCTAGTTTGTAGACGCTATAACTCTTGCGCAAACCAATAAATATACGCTTATTGACATTTTTTTTTACCAAAGACATGTGGCTGAATACATTTTGGCCTAAATGTATGACTAAAATTGAGTTTATTGGATTTTTCTTATAACAAAAAGTAGAAAATATCATTTTTTTTTTTTATTTTCTGTCTTTTTCTGTTTATATCGCAAAAAATAAAAATCGCAGAGGCAATCAAATAAATCAAAAGAAAGCTCTATTTGTGTGAACAAAAGGATGCAAATTTCGTTTGGGTACAGCATTGCATGACCGCGCAATTACCAGTTAAAGCAGCGCAGTGCCAAATTGTAAAAAGTCCTCTGGTCTTTAGGCAGCCAAATGGTCCGGGGCTTAAGTGGTTAAGGCCTCTTGCACACAGGGTGTTTGAAAAAATGAGCTGCAAAGCCACTACCAATGCCAGTAAAATGCAGCTGTAAAAACGTGCTTTTAGTAGCGTTTCTCTGCCTCTATTCAAAATCAATGGTTCCCTATGAGAGCCCATTGATTTGAATAGAAGTCCCTCCAGAAGTCAGTTTATAATGATCCGACTTTCAATGCGGCTTGTGTTCCCACCCAAGAGCATAACAAACCCTTCACTCTGGTATGGATTTTAAGGGGAACCCCCACGCCCAAAAAATTGGTGTGGGGTTCTCCCCAAAATCCATACGAGACCCTTATCTGAGCATGAGGTTCCCCCCTCCTGCTCATATTACTACTACAATACACCTGTAACCTAATTAACCTAATTAACATGAGCTAGTTTACTAAATCATTTACCCAGACCAGATGACTCAGAGACATGACCTGTAGGACACAGACTTGTGGGCACCGAGCTTCACACAGTAGTATAAACACAATAGCAGGAGCTAATTACAATTAACAATACAAACAATGATCTCCCCCCTCCTCAGCCTAGTCATCAACAACTATAGTAGGATTAGACTGTTTGTCTCCTAGCCAGTCCTGGAGGCTAATGTGATCATCTCACTCAATTAACAGGTTGAGTTCAGAATCAATCAAACCAATAATAGTCTCTACATACATCCTGGGAGATATTGTGGACAAATATTACTGTCCCATTTTAAGTAGTCCAGGATATATTTTCTCACTCACCCTGTGCCAGGATAGCACAGGGTGACTTAGACATAACAGGTGTATGGGGAGCTGGAACAAGGGCATCCCCTACTTTTCAAGAGATTCTGAGTTCCACGGGCCCTCCCGCCACACCATACCAGACCCTTATCTGAGCATGCAGCCGGAAGGCCAGGAAGGGGGGGGGCGAGTGCCCCCCTCCTGGACTATACCAAGCCACATACCTCAAAGCACCTTGTCCCCGTGCTGATGGGGCCAAGGACCTCTTCCCAGCAACCCTGGCCGGTGGTTGTCAGGGTCTGTGGGTGGGGGGCTTATCAGAATTTGGAAGCCCCCTTTAACAAGGGGCCAGCAGATCTCGGCCCCCCACCCTATGTAAATGAGTATGGGATACATTGTACCCCTACCCATTCACCCAATAAAAAGTGTCAAAATTAAAAACAGTACACAGGTTTACAGGTTTTTGAGAAAGTAATTTATTAAAGCAGCTCAGGTGTCTTCTTCCAATTTCTTCTCCCTCCGGCAATGTCTTCATCCTCCGGTTCTTCTAGCTCCGCTGATGTCTTCTCCCGCTGCCGATTCTCCTCTGTACCGTCTTCTCCTGCTGCCAGTTCCCCTCTCTCTGCTGTCTTCTCCCTCTGATGTGTTCCTGACGCTCCCTCCCGCTGTAATGCTGAGTCCCGTATGCCATATTACTTATTACTCATTACTTATATAGCCATGGGGCGGGGCCACCCGGTGATGTCATCTGGAGGTCACACCCCTTGTGATGTCACCACCCCCCCTGCCCCAAAGCACCCACCCCTCCATGTTAAGGGCATGTGGCTTGGTATGGTCCAGGGTGGGGGGGTAGCTCCAGCGTCCCCCCTCTTCCTGACCTGCATGCTTGGATAAGGAACTGGTATGGATTTGGGGGGAACCCCACACCAGCTTTGTTTTCCATTTTGGTGAGGGTTCCCCTTCAAGATCCTCAGTGCATAAGCCACACCGCAAGTTGGATCATCATGATCCGACTTCTGGTGCGACTTCTATTCAAATCAATGGGATCTCATAGGGAACCATTGATTTTGACATTTAAAAAAAAAAACACTTGATGAGGCTTAATGCAGCTGTATCCAGTGTTAAGCCGCTTTTAGCAGCTTTTACCAGCGTCAGACGTTTTTACAGCTCTAACACCGGTCCTCAGAATGCGCTGGCCCTGGGGTTTTTTTTGCAGCTATATCACTTACAGCTCCTAATAGCATGTGTGTGCATGGACACATAGAATAACATGGAGAGGTATTTTTAAGCTGCAAAAAAAAAAAAAGTCTGGACGCGGTTAAAAGCAGCTGTAAAAACGCTCTGTGTGCATGAGGCCTATTTTTTATTTTATGTTTAGTCTAATTCATGGTTACCTACTGTGTGGTTTTCAAATGTATGCTTGTTGAAAAACTGTAGATATGCCACCTTTGGGGGACTCTCAAAGGATCATTCCCCTGCTGAGCTCCTGAACTTTTCTGCCCCCTTCTGATTGTATGGTGGTTGGGAGGAGGGGGAGATGGCCCTATGGTAGAGAGGGAACCCCTCTGAGGCCATTTGATCTAATTGGCGGATCATCATCTTCATTATCCTAAGATAAGTCCCCTGTTTCTGGCCATACCCAGGGCTATCAACCTCTGCCACTACCTATATGCAACATTGGGGTTAAGCGAGTGAGATCCTAGTAGATGCTTCGGATAGTGGCTTACTCTTTTTTGGAAAATCCTATTAATGCCACTTGGATATCCATGTTCCCCAGCAAAAGGTGTTGGCAGCAAATGCACACCCAGTGGGAATGGCTTCCACTTTCCTTCTCTGGTAATCTACTATGAGGGAAATGGTCTCCCCTAGGTGGCAATTACCTCCTAAAGAATATACAGCTAAGCATTATATTCATCATAGACTCTTACTTGGAGACACAACTGTTATACAGTTATATGGTTCATTATGTTATTATGCATATGTGATGTTTATTGTCCTCGTCACCCTTGCTTGACTGGGATGGGCCGGAGCCACTCTCTCTGGTCCTGCTCCAACCGATCCACCACTTAGGCTGGCCCACAGATCTCTGGCAGTGAGAGTGTTGTATTACTATTGTAATCTTAGTTTGTTAGCGTAGTTTGGGTAGCTGGGCCTATTTAGCACAACCTTCCAAACTTTTTGTTCTTATTCCTTTCTCATCTATCTTTTCTTACTCCCCCTACTCTCTCTTCTGGCCCCCCCTTTTTTGTTTTTAGGATGGTCACTTTAAAGATAGTGTCGCTGAACGTTAAAGGTCTTAATGTCCCAGAGAAGCGACGTATGCTTCTACATGATCTGAAACATATGCATGCAGATGTAACATTTATTGAGGAAACCTATTTTAGAGACGCAAGCTCCCTTTCCTTAAGAACAGATTTTATCCTGAGACCTACCACTCAAATAACAATGCTGCTAAATCTAAGGGAGTCTCAATAATACTCTCTAACAGACTTCTATGGAAATGCCAGGAGACCCTTGCCGTCCCCGAAAGTTCTTTCCTGTTCATTAAAAAGGTACAATTAGCGATGTCCGAGTGACACTAGCCACACTGTATGCACCTAATGATCGTCATGACCTCTTCATCAGTCGTAACTTAGAAAGGCTTCTTGAATTTGCTGAAGGCCATTTGATTATAGGCGGCGATTTCAATGCCCCTCTAACTCCAACTGTAGACTACTCCTCTGGCTACTCCTCTATCCCCCTCCGTTAGCGTAAACAAATTACACACACCATTCAAAATGCTCAGATGGTGGATGTTTGGTGTCTCCTTCATCCAGGAGAGATGGACTATACGTTCTACTCTTCTCCACATAAAGTATACACACAAACAGATTACGTTCTTATTCCACATCGCTAACTTCATGCTGTGTTGGATACTTCAATCGGTACAATCACTTGGTTAGATCATGCCCCTATTGTTTTGACGTACACACGCTCTGAAGTTCCTTCCTCCACAAACAGATCTTGGAAGCTAAACGAAAGCCTCTTACAAGCACCAGAAGTCCTGGCGGATGTAGAAAAGGAATTACATTCTTTTTCCAAACCAATGACCTTCTGGACAGTGACCCTGGGATTCTTTGGGAAGCTCATAAGGCGGTTATTCGAGGCATGCTCATTAAACATGGGACACGGATCAAAAGCGAAACTAGAGGAGAAGCTCCGATCACTGATGACAGATTCAGACCTTAAAATCCCAGCGTAAAACTACTCCGACATAGACGCTTGAACAAGATCTTCTAACTCTTCGGAGAAAGGTAGTTGACATTATCCACTATAAAGCTAAAGCTGCTTTACAAATTTGTCGTAAACTATGTTGTTATGAGTCGGGCAATAAATGTAGCTGGATGCTGGCCAAATCAGTCCGTGACCAAAAATTGGCAACTTATATTTCTCACGTTTCATCTTCAAATGGTAGGAAGGTTGTTCTTACCAAACAGATCACACAAGAATTTAGAGAATTTTATTCCTCCTTATACAATCTACCGGTACAACTCCTTCCACAAACTTGACTCGAGGAATATCTTACCTCATCTCAAATGCCCCAAATATGATTTGCGTGAAGAACTTAAAGCCCCTATTACATTGGTGAAACCAAGCCGGGTAGAGCCCCTGGGACCCGATGGTTTCATACTACAATATTACAAACAGTTTCTCCCCACTCTTGGCCCATACATGGTGAAACTATTCAATGCTCTTGGATCAGAGACAGAATTTCCTAGAGAAAACCTTGAGAGCTCATGTCTCCATCATTCCTAATGAGGGGAAGGACCCTGCATCCTGTGGCAGCTATAGACCTATATCTTGCTTAAACATCGATCTTAAGCTGTTAACCAAAATTCTGGCTTCTCGCCTACATCATCATATGCAACAACTGATTCACCTGGACCAGGAGGGTTTCATCCTCACTCGAGAGGCCCGTAATAACACAGTTAAAGTCCTTAATTTGGTTCATGTAGCAAACGTGACTCACACTCCATGTGTTTTCTTGGGTACGGATGCCGAAAAAGCAGTCAACCACGTTAATTGGAGCTTCGTGTTTTCGGTTCTACGCCACATTGGTCTTGTAAAATATGATTGTGTGGATCAATAAAATATATTCTGACCCGTCTGCTCAAGTCATTGCTAATGGGTTTTTCTCTGACTCCTTCCCTATCATTAATGGGACTCGACAGGGGTGCCCCCTATCCCCCCTTCTTTTTGCGTTATCCCTTGAACCTTTTCTATGCAAAATTTGTTTAAATCCAGACATCACCGGACTAACCATAGGTGGAGTTCAACACAAAGTATCAGCTTATGTCGACATGCTGTTTTCTTTAACTAACCCGTCGATATCTCTCCCGAACCTGCTTCGGGAGTTTGATACCTATGGCATGTTGTCCAATCTGAAAATCAATTTCAACAAATCAGAAGCTATGGGGGGGTCGGACTTTCGTCTCTTCTTCTCCAGACTATGAAACACAATTTTAAAGTTCGGGTGGACAGATACAGCCTTGAAATACTTAGGTACATGTATCCAAACTAAGCTATCCTATATTTTTGACCTGAATTTTATCCCACTCCTACACATGACTCAGGTCTTATTGGAGTCATGGCGTTGCGGATTACATTCTTGGTTTGATATTCTGCTGAAGTATCTATTTGTTCCAAACCTTACCGATAGCAATACTTTCCCATTACTTCAAGCAAGTGCATTCACTCTTTATTAAATTTACAGTGCCTTGCAAAAGTATTCACCCCCTTAGCATTTTTCGTGTTTTCTTGCCTCACAACCTGAAATTAACATGGATTGTTTGAGGATTTGCATTATTTAATTTACAGAACATGCCCACAACTTTGAAGATTTTTTTTTTGTGAAGCAAACAACAAATAGGACAAAATAACAGAAAAAGTCAATGTGTATAACTATTCACCCCCCTAAAGTCAATACTTTGTAGAGCCACCTTTTGCAGCTATCACAGCTCCAAGCTGCTTTGGATAAGTCTCTATGAACTTGCCACTGGGATTTTTGCCCATTCCTCCTTGCAAAACTGCTCCAGCTCCTTCAAGTTGGATGGTTTGTGCTTATGAACAGCAATTTTTAAGTCTGACCACAGTTTTTTTTTATTGGATTGAGGTCTGGGCTTTGACTGGGCCATTTTAACACATTTACATGTTTCCCCTTAAACCACTCAAGTGTTTTAGCAGTGTATTTGGGGTCATTGTCCTGCTGGAAGGTGATCCTCTCTCCTAGTATCAGGAACCATGAATCAGACCGAGAGAGAAGTAAAGTTAAATCACGCTTGTTTAATAATAATAATAATAATAATAAGGTAAACAGAGTAAGCATACTCAAAACAAGCCAGAGTTCAGTAACTGGATCGGGTAGTCAGCCAAGCAAATGTCAGAGAGTCAGAGATATACGTAGTAGTACAAGCAAGCAGGATCAGGAACCAGAAGGAACGCCAGCCGAGCAAGACTTCAACAGGAACGCAGGAAAAAGTCTCTGTGATGTTGACAAAGGCGAAGGCAGAGATCAAGTGAGCTGGACGGCTTTAAGTAGGCAGGACTGACGAGCAGAATCAACAGCTGGGTAACTGTGGAGAGAGATGGGAGCTGGCAATTAGCCGACAGCTGAGTGGCCAGCTCAGAGAAGGAAGGGCTGAGCCCAGCCCTGACACCTAGCCTCAAATCACACAGAGTGGTACAGGTATTGCTCAAGAATATCCCTGTATTTAGCACCATCCATCTTTCCCTCAACCCTGACCAGTATCCAAGTCCCGACTGCTGAAAAACATCCCCGCAGCATGATGCTGCCACCACGATGTTTCACTGTGGGGATGGTGTTCTTTGGGTGATGTGATGTGTTGGGTTTGCGCCAGACATAGCATTTTCTTTGATGGCCAAAAAGTTCAATTTTAGTCTCATCAGACCAGAACACCTTCCTTCATACATTTTGGGAGTCTCCCACATGCCTTTTCATAAACTCAAAACGTGCCATTTTGTTTTACGCTGAAAGTAATGACTTTCCTCTAGCCACTCTGCCATAAAGCCCAACTATGAAGCATACGGCTTATTGTCGTCCTATGTACAGATACTCCAGTTTCTGCTATGGAACTCTGCAGCTCCTTCAGGGTTACCTTATGTCTCTGTGCTGCCTCTCTGATTAATGCCCTCCCTGCCCTTGCTAATTATGTGACTTCTGAAGGTAATTGGTTGCACCGGACCTTTTTATGGGCTTCATAACAAAGGGTGTGAATACATACGCACATGCCAATTATCAGTTTTTTATTTCTGAAAAATAGTTTTATATATCTATTTTTCTCATGTTACTTCACCAACTATTGTGTTCTGATCCATCACATATAATTCAGATTAAAAAAACATTGAACTAAAGGCTGTAATGTAACAAAATAAGTAAAAAGCCAAGGGGGGTGAATACTTTTGCAAGGCACTGTATTTGGAGACACAAGCGCCCCAGCCTTCTGAGGTGCCATCTTTCGCTCCCTAAACAGAATGGAGGTCTAGCAGTCCAAGACATCCAGAAATACTACCAGGCAACCCACCCAAGTAGACATAGATTGGTGTCACCATTACAATGCCAAATTTGGACACAAATTGAGCAGGCACAAAGTACGATACTGCTAATAGGGGCACCGTGGTGCTACAAGTTTTTACTCCGCACTTGCACCCCTTAATAGGACCCACACTGCATATATGCTTGCAGTTATTTTCTTATGCTGCTCTTTCTCCTCCAAACTCCCCACTACTTCCTATTTTGGGGAATCCCCGATTCCCCCCAGGCCTTCACGATACAACTTTTCAAGTACTCATTCATAGTGGATGCCACCATGCTTCCCATTTCCTGACACCAGATGGATGGCCTTCTATTACGTCCCTAATGAACGACACGGGCCTATTTTGATTGCCCTTCTGGAGAGCTCTCCAGCTGCACCATTTTTTACATTCCTTACCAAACCAACAGAACTTTGGCAGTCAACCACAGACCACTTTTGAGGAAAATTTGCTCTGATGAAGGTACATTACCTCAGGTACTTTCTAAAATCTATTGCCTATTGATCGCCCCTTCTCATGATCATAGCCTGCCGTGATTTAGGAAATGGGAAAAGGACTTGAATCGCTCCTTTACACCGGACCAACTACGCAACAATATTAGGTTTTCCCTTATATCCTCAATATGTACAAGGATTCAAGAAACTAACTTTAATATTCTCACAAGATGCTATTAAACCCCCCAACAACTTAAAGAGGATGTTGGGACGCTGCTTCATATCTTTTGGTCCTGCCCTAGAATTGAGCACTTTTGGAAAGAAGTTCGGGGAATTACCCACAAGTTTACTGAATATGAGGTTCCTGATGATCCAGCCTTTTTTCTATTACATGTCTCGGACATTCCAGCAAAAACACAAAAAAAAATCAATTCTACGGCATCTCCTGAATGCTGCCAAATCCTGTGTACCGCTCCACTGGAAGAGTACACAACCACTGACCGTAAGTCTTTGGCTCCACAAAAGGCAAGATATAAATGAAATGGAAGACTTAATCCTCACAGCACAACACAAAAAATATTCTAAAACGTGGAGGTTGCGAAATATGTTCATCTGTTCTGTGGAAGGAGAATCTCGCATTTAAATATAAACCCAGTTGTCAGGCAACTTCTCTGGGCTGTTTTTATTCCTACTTATATTTTTATGTTCGATGAGCCGCCCTGCTTCGCCGTTACAAACCTTCTCCCCCAACCCCCCTTCAGATTCCATTCCCTTCCCCACCCCCCCTCCTCTCTACCTATCTCTTCCTCTTTCTCTTTTCTTTCCTCTCTACCACTAGTTTTTTATTTTCGTTCTATGTATAAAAAAGGAAAAATGGAATGGGCAGACCCAAGTGATCCCCCAAATGGTCCATTTGCTCCAGTTGCCCCCAGGGAGCCAAGATTGGTAACGCTGAACTGCCGATGGGGATCCAAGACGATGGACCCTGCCATGTGTTGGTGGAATTCGTTAGAGAAGCGAAAGAGGTTCCAATGAAACCATCTGGACTTACGTTCCTCTGACTTATCTCCTAAAGCAGATGTCAGATCTTCCATTTGCTCAATGTCCTTCACTCCTGCGCACCATTGGGCTACCGTTGGCGTAGACTGTTGCTTCCAAAGAGGTGGGTTGCTGGCTCAAGCGGCATTAAGGAGATGCTTGAGAGGGATTTGTGGTAACATTTCCTTGATAGGGGAGTAAGGTTAAGGAGGAGCACAGCTGGGCTATCCTGAAGGGAGATGTCCGTGAGTTTCTGTATGAGCTTAAGCACCGGCTGCCAAAAAGTTTGGAGCACAGGGCAATCCCAGAAAATATGTAACAGGGTGCCTGAGTGTAGACCGCAACAGTGATCAGTTTGTACAGGAAATATCTTAGCCAGCACAGAAGGAGTTCTGTACCAGTGCGTCACTAATTTATATGCTGTCTCTAGATATTTGCTGCACAGAGGATTTCTGTGCAAAAAAGTGTATGCGTTCTTTTTGGGGTCTCTCTCCCATTCTGCTAAGAATGGGGGGCCTTCAGTGGCATGAAGGTCCAACAAGGATTTGTAGGAGGTTGATAAGGACCTCTGAATCGGTCCCTCACCCAAGCAGAGTTCCTCAAAAGAGTGGAGCTTTCTGACAAAGCAGGTAGGTTTGGGCAGTGAGCCAAGAAAGTGAGATAGTTGGTGGATCCCCCAGCAGTCTAATGAGAGTGGTGCCTGAGAGAGTCCCACCTCCCAAGATCAGCAGTGAGCGTAGATAAAAAGGGGCTGGAAGTTGAGGGCGACAATGTCTTGTAGCGGGCAGCCCATTTGAATGGGAAGAAGGGGCGTAGGTTAGAAATGGTAGAATCTGACAAGGAAACACTTTGATTTTTGTAAATTAACCTTAAAATTAGACAGGTGCCATAGCGCTTCAGCTCCTGTAACAGGGAGGGTAAAGAGGTGAAGGGTTCGGTAAAGTAGAATAAAAGATCGTCAGCATAAGCTGCAACCTTGTGTTGACACTGGCCCGACTAGATGCCTCTTATGGACTGATTACTCTGATATGGTGTAGAAAAGGTTCTAGGGAGAGGACGAACAGCATTGGCGATAGGGGGCAGCCCTGTCTGGTGCCATTCGATATAGAGAAAGGGCTGGAGTCGTAGCTGTTTACCCGAACAGTCGCTATGGGATTATTAGAGATGGCCAATATCCACGACAGGATGGGATCTGGCATACACCCATGAATTTAAGTGTCTCCCGGAAGAAGGACCAGTCCACCCTGTCAAAAGCCTTCTCAGCATCTGTGGAAAGGAGCAGCAGGGGTATTCGGGAACGCTTCGCTTTTTCTATGATGTTCAGTGTCCGGGTGGTGTTGTCCCTGGCCTCTCTAGTCTTGATAAAACTGACTTGGTCTGTTCCAATTAGCTGTGGTAATAAGACATTCATCCTAGAGGCAAGGATTTTAGTGAATAGTTTCATATCACAGTTCAAAAGTGAAATGGGCCTGAAGGCGTGCTCCTTCATCAGGCATGCTCTGAACGCGTGCACGCCCATAGCGTCACTGGAACCCAGGAACAACAAACCATACGATCCACGCTGTGCCTCTCCTACCCCAGCCTGGGACACTGGACACCACCGGCGCCGCCAGACAGGAATGGAGGAGAATACTCCAGCATCTAGGATCGCCCCCTGTGGAGCCTTGCTGCCCACCACAATACCTACCCGGACCGTTTTATCTGATGTGCCTGTAACTATCATACTCTGAGTGAGTGCATTTCCATTTTTAATAAAATGTGTATATATTAATACTGCACTTAGGTTGGCGCTGCTTTTTTTCTTCTTTTTGTGTCAGCTATTGCGGCTGCGAATTCATCCGTGGTAATAGGTTTAGACAAGTCCTCACGTTCCTGTCATCAGCGTAAGAAGGTCAGTTTCTTGAAGATAATTGCGGATATCCAGGGCTTTTTGGGGCAACAACCGGGGGGTTGGAAATTGGTTCCAAATTATACAATTTGGAGTAAAAAGCGCGGAAAGTATCCGATAGTTCTGGAGATGAATGAACTCTGGAGCCGATGACGAGAGAAGAGCGTGTACGTACGCCCAAGAGCGCTTCACACATAAAGCATTGGCCAATAGCTGACCGCAATTGTCGCCGTACTCGTAAAAAGAACGACGGGTCTTCAATAGTACATGTTTCGCCTCGCACATGGAATGATCTTGTATAGCTTCCTGAAGACGGACCAGTTCCGCTTCAGTAGCACTCTCTGGCCGATTCTTATGTTGGCGTTCCTAAGTGTGACGTTGCGCCAGGAGGTCAGACAAGGTTTTAACGCGATGTTGTTTGGCCGCATGACCATGTTTGATTAGTATGCCTCTAATGAAGCACTTATGCGCTGACCACACAGTGGCTGGTTTGTCTACAGAGGCTGTATTGACAGAGAGGTAGGAGTTAGGTTCCCTAAGGACGTCTGCGGCAATCTCAGGGTCTTTTAGGAGTGCCTTGTTAAGTCGCCACATGGATGTTTTGGGGGATGCTTGTGAAATAGCCAGTTCCAGGGAAGACAAGTTCGAGGAGGAACCTTTATGAGGGTCCAATGTTAAGTTGTAATCCCCTCCCAAGACAAGGGTTCCTTCGAGGAAGGAGTCGAGGGTGGTCAAGAAAGCCTCAAGGGTGGGGAGAGGGTTGGAATTCGGGATGTAGATGTTCGCAAGAGTGAAGGTCTGAGAACATATTTTTCCCTTTATGAGCAGGAATCTGCCCTCATGGTTGCAGTACTCAGAGAAATTGCCAATGGAGGGACTTAGAAATTAGTGTACTCATCCCTTTAGATTTAGACGATAAATACGGACTATGATAGGCCATTGGGAAGTGTTTGTTCGTTAGTTTGGGTATCTTGTCTGCCCTAAAGTGAGTCTCTTGGAGAAATGCAATGTGAGCCCTTTGTCTCCACAGCTCGGCAAGACAATTAGTACGCTTCTCCGGGGAATTCAACCCCTTTATGTTCCACGAGAGGATCTTGACAGTCATGTTGTCTAAGTCTATGTCGACTTGCGTCGACACCCCGGGGTGCAAACGAAGGGGGGGGGGGGAATGGGGGAAGGGAGAGAAAAAAAAAAGGGGGCCAAAAGGAGAAAAAATACAAGCGAAAGAAGATGAAAGATAAGAAGAGATCTAGTCAAGGATGTAGACTCCACAGAGAGAAGCTACTGCCACCTGGGCAGAGTGTGCCTATTGCGGGGAGTAGTAAGGCACAGCTGAGTTCTGGGCCCCGGCCATATGGGCCCCCGCAGCCTTTGTGGTCATGCGATTAAGGCACCATTGTTGTTACCCGGCTAAAGAAAAGAGAAAATAAAAAAAAATTGGTGCAGACAGACCCACGAGTCGAAATCAAAAAGTACTTGCCCTACCAGCAAGCCGTAACCAAGGACAGCACCAGCCCCGCGCCCCAGCCACGAGGTGGCCCAGCCGCACGGCGCCCAAATCTAGGCACGCGGGTCAGCCGGGACCATCCCATGGCAGGACCACGGCATTCAAGTGGTACCTGAAAAACTGTAAACAAATTGAAAAACCTGTAACAAGTCAAAGGCAAGGTATTAGTTAAGAGAACATATACATGCTCACATTTGCACACATATAAATACCCCCACAAGTACATACATAACCCCAAACATATACATATATGTGTGTGCATCATCATAAGGAATAGCATAACTACTACGTCAAGTGATATGTTGTTATTCCGCGGTTCCACCAACAGGCAGCCACAGTCTCCTCATTGATCCTATACTCCAAGCCGGTTGGGGTCATCAACAAAGCACCCCAATTATGTGGCTACTCGGCAGTGGAGCCCAACCCTAGAAAGAGCAATTGCTCTTGCGCATAGACCAAGGACCTCTGCTTCAGCGGGACATTCGGAGTATACCAATGTGGTGGTATTAGGTCGTAGTTGAAGGTAGCAAGCATAGTACTGGGTCTGTCAGAAAAAACGTAGGAGACAAGCCATCGATTATGTGGGGTGATCGGTGCATAAGAAAGGCCTTCGTTCATCCGTGGACCAGGATAAACTGAATGGCAAGCTGGAGGGCCCCCATTTCGCAGGCCTTACACACATTCTTCCTGGCATGTCACCGGTAAATAACAATAAAGATTATTTAACTCAGAATTCAACCTGGAAAACAAGAAAAGAGAAATGCTGAGCTGGGTGCGTGTTAGCAGTCTGCGTGTTTAGGATCAGCCAGCCACTTCTTCATTCGGGGGTTGTGAGCGGGAGTTTCCTGCCCGTCTAGCTTGAGAGTGGTTCCCACGACCACGGCGACTATAGTGAGCCCTTTGTGGTCTACCCGGGGGAACTTGGCGCAGTGGGTCCTTGGTAACAACAGTCAGCAGCCAATTGGGTACCGGAAACGGGTCCAAGTCGGCAAAGGTGAACAAGTCTGGAAGCTCCGAAGGGTGACACAAAGGAAAGGTATCTGGGCGCTTGCAGACTATGAGGTGAAACGGGTGACCCCACTTACGCAAGACCTTTCTCCCCAAGACCGTCTAGGAGAGGTTTGAGCGATCGTCACATTAGGAGTGTCTTTCTGGAAACGTCTGGTAGGAGGTGGACAGCTGCGCCATCAAATTCCAGGCCTCCCACCCGCCAAGCCCGCTACCATATATCCTTCTTGAGGGTGAAGGAGTGTAAACAGTAGAGGACGTCTCTTGGTCTATCAGATGGATCAGATCATGGGCCCAGAGTTCTATGAACTCTGTCAATGATGATCTGAGTCTGGCGGGCAGTCTAGGTAACGGTTAAAGACATTAACCACTGTTGAGCGCAGTTGTGTGTGGGACACTTTCGGGCACCCCCCTTTACTTGATGTTCTGCTTGCGGCTGCGATTCTCCTTGTCCTGGAGTAGATACAGTTGTATGATTTGGTCAGTAAGTTCAGATTGGGAAGTCTGCAGCGTTTGCACAGATTGAGACACTATGTCCTGGTCCTGATCTACTACAGTGACACGGGAGTCCAGCACTGCAACATCCTGTCTGATAGATTGCATCTCGCGCTTCATGGCTGTCTCCATTCTCTGAACAAGTGATTCCAAATACGTTTTTGTGGGTAGCTGCTGCAAGAAATCCCACAGTCTTTGTTCAGAGGAGGCATGGAAAGGGAGACCCTGTGATTGCTGCATGCAATAGAGTGTACTCACTGTGGTCTGATGAATGGGTGGTTGCCTCTGCTCCTCCGAGTCCCCATGGGCTGAAACAGAGCGCTGGATGGGATGGGAGCTGAGGGTGAAGCTGGGAGCGCTGGGCTGTGCAGAATGTCCTCCCTGTCTGGCGAGGCTACCAGTGATCTGGGGAGACAGAGTGAGAGGTCACTGGGTGGCGAGAAGGGCGGCATAGTGTGATCATTTGCCATTTGCAGAGGGGGATCAGTCATGCTGGGGACCTCCGCTGTGTCCTTGGCTGCATGGCGGGCCGGTGCCATCTTGGCGGCCGTTGGTGTGGAGGCCGCTGGCTGGAGTGAGCGCAGGTAGCGATCCATGCCGCTCTCCGGAACGGGTGGATGGCGGTCGGGTTCCCCAGGTGTCTGAGGAGGCGGGTAGATGCCGGTAATGTGCTGTGATATCGCTGCGGGAGAGACGCCGGACAGGAGCCCTGTGAAGATGCGTCCTCACACTGCCATGTCTAGGCCACGACCCGCATGGATCTTTTTGATTTTTCTAACTTGGACTTTTGCATTGGGAAATCAAGCAGACACATTGGTGTCACTGTTCAAATGTTATGGTTGTGGTGACAAGACATTCACCAAGTAGGCCCTTGGGAAATCTATTAGCATCCCTTGTGCGTTGTATGGCCCACTGGAGATACATGTGACATTGCTGCCCCTTTCCTGGAGACTTCCAGCACGCAATGTAATGTTATGTACACTGAATAGTGCCTTGAAAATTGACAAGGGACGCTATCTTCCTTTGAAAGACCTAATTGGTTGATATGCGTTGCTCTGCTTTTTTATGCGTTCAAAACTGCTATCTACTGTTTTGCAAGACATTTACCTTTGTACATAGCTTCAACTTTCGCTTTTAATTTTGTATGTACTAGACTGTCCCCATTCATTTCGGGGGCTTTTTAATGTTGTCTAAATAAAATGTTATAATTTTATATGAGCTTTGTATGCTTATACTAATGGTGTCAGTATCACAAACTCCCATCATCCCCCTTCTCGGGGTGGTCAATGGAACATGCTTTATTGGGTTTTGTTTTTTTTCACAAGAAAAATGTTTATTCAAAATAATTAACAGTACAAGCGATGCATAGACACAGTTAGTTATAGTAATATTATTACATAGGTAATTGGTTTGTTCACATAGGCAGGAGAAAGATGTTTGAAGCCGTTACATAACACTGCAGCGAAATATAGGTTAGAGGCAACAGACTACAGCAAAATTAATCAAGGAGGTCTTGTGGGGAGGGGCGGGGGGAAGAAGGAGGAGGCAGGATAGATGAGAGATGGGGGGGGGAGGGAGGGGAAGGGGGGTGAGGCAGGGGAGGGACTTCAAGTACCTCATTAGTTTTGTTTAGCATAAACAATAAGTAGTTATTCAAGAGATCCTGTCAGTGGTACATAATCATGGAGCTGGTACATCGGCAATACCACGAACATCGTCTACAACCTCAGTACTCCTTGCATCTATCCATCCCGACCATATCTTGTCAAATTTGTTAGGGCAGTTACGACTGGCATATGTGAGTTTGTATAATGGGAGCACAGAGTTCATTGCTAGGCGCCATGAAGACACCCTGGGGGGGGTAGCGTCCTTCCAGTGGAGGAATATCTCTCTCCGGGCATAAAAAGTAGCATAACTCAGGAACAGTTTGGTATACTTGCCCCGTACACTGGGATTGAAGATATTCAACAACATCGCCTTGGGGTTAGTTCCCAATGAGGTAATCTGATCGAGAGTGTTAGCTATTTCCGACCAATAGTCCCCGAGGCGGGGGCAAGACCATACCATGTGAAGAAAGGAGGCGGACCCTAGCCCACACCTGAGACAGGCCACCGGGGTGCTGGGAGTCATGATTGTCAGTCGTTTTGGGGGTGTAATAGGCCCTGTGGAGGAACTTGACCTGCATAAACCGATCTCTAGCAGAGATCGCGTTAATAACAGAGGATACACGTTTCCTATTTATCCTCTGACAAGTCGGGAATGTCCATTTTCCATTTGTCCATGGTTTTCCCAAGCTTCTTTGTAGGGGGTATGGACAAATGGAAATATATAGAGGATAAGGGCTTATCTATGATCTTAGCGGTAAGTAGTCCCTCCACAGGGTCCGATTCTAACTTAAGGAGTGGTGGAAACTGTTTCCTATAGGCATGTCGTAGCTGGTAATATCGGAATAGCATCCATCCCGGTAGTGAGTAAGCATCCTTAAAGCGGAGTTCCACCCAAAAGTGGAACTTCCGCTCATCTAATTCCTCCCCCCCTCCGGTGCCACAATTGGCACCTGTCAGGGGGGAGGGGGATGCAGATACCTGTATAAGACAGGTACCTGCACCCACTTCCGGGAATAGACTCCCGCGGGAGTCACGCCCCCTCCCGCACTGCCCCGCTGTCTCCTGGGAAACACAGAGGTCCCAGGAGATAGCGGGGACCACTAAGGACGCGCAGCGCGACTCACAGATGCGCAGTAGGGAACCGGGAAGTGAAGCCGCAACCACCTACAATGATATGTTTCAGCGTAACAATTCCCTTCCTTGCCCAGATTTGGGGATCTGGAACAGAGTTCATGTGTGGTAATTTAGGATTGCCCCACAGGGGAATGTGAGGGGAAAATGTCCCTGGAGAGTTAAAGTGGGTCCTGGCCCCTGTTCCATACTGAATTGTAGTGCTCATCAGCTTCGTAATGCCAGGATGGGATCTCATCCCTCTGAACACCACGTTGCTGAGGGAGGAGTAGGAACCCATGATAGCAGATTCTAAGGTCACTGATGGGTTATCTTGTGGTTGGGAGAACCATCTAACCGTCACCAGGACAGTCGCCCAGAAGTAGACCTGAAAGTCCAGTAGAGATAGGCCCCCTTGAGTGATGGGTAGCTGAAGGGTGGTGATGGCCAGTCTTGGGGGCCTTCCGTTCCAGATAAAGGAGGATATTATACTTTTTAGTTTGGCGAAAAATGAGGTGGGGGGGGGGGGGAATCAAGGGTGAATTCCTGTCAGTAGGTTCTGACTGGATGCGTTTAACAAAAAAAGGAGTGATTTCCCCCAGTTCACCTTGATTCCTGAAAAGGTGCCACATTCGTCTATTATTTGAAGCGCTGGTGGGAGGGAGGAGATGTCTTTGAGGAAGAGAAGAGTATCATCGGCATATAACGATATTTTGTCCATTATTACCCCTACTTGAATGCCTTGTACTGAGGGGGCAGATCTGATACGGGCAGCCATGGGTACCATGGCCAGCGCAAACAGTCCGGGGGAAAGTAGACAGCCCTGTCTAGTGCCCCTGGACAGAGGGAAGGGCAAGGATAGAAAGTTGTTTGTACGTATGCGAGCCGTGGGGTTGTGGTAGAAACATCTGTACCCATCTAATGAAGCGGGGGCCGAATCCAAATTTACGCAGGACAGCCCAGAGGTAGCGCCACTCGACCGAATCAAAGGCCTTTTCGGCATCAAGAGAGGCTACCACCTCCGGACCATCCCTGCCCACCCTGGAAAGATGTGTAAGGAGGCGTCTAATGTTGATATCAGTCCCCCTTCCTGGCATAAATCCAGACTGGTCTGGATGGACCAGTGCCGTGATCACAGTGTTCAATCGTCCAGCCAATACCTTGGCCAATAGCTTGCCGTCCACATTGAGGAGTGAAATTGGTCAGTACGAGGAACACTGAGCAGAGGGCTTACCAGGTTTAAGAATGACCACAATTACTGCCTCAGCCATTGTCAGGGGCAGCGAGTTCCCCTCCATGGCTTTTTGGAGCATTAGTTTAAATGATGGGAGTATTTCTTCTGCGTATGTTTTATAGAATTCGGCAGGGATGCCCTCTGGACCTGGTGTTTTACTATTTTGTAAAGAGGCTACTGTCCGCTGAATTTCCTCTATCAGGATCGGGCCATCCAACGCTTCCCTATATGTGGATGTCAGGCAAGGGAGCTCCAACCCGTCGAGGTATGCCGTCAGCTCCTCATCCGAACACTCCATCCGGGAGCCATAGAGCTCTTGGTAGAATGATGCGAATCCGCTATTAATATCTGAGGGATCGGTCAAAGTCATCCCGTCCGAATCGCATATGGTTGAAATAGTCACTGGGGAGGAGCTTTCCCTCACCAGCCATGCCAGCATACTGCCCGTTTTTTCTTCATGCTCAAAAATTCTTTGGGACTGGTGTAGAAGTTTGGTTTTTGTGGCCGCTGTGCGTAGTAGGAGAACATCCCTCAATGCTGGCTGGAAGTTTGAGTATACCCTAGGGGTCCCTGTCGTGGAATAGTCCGCCTCATTTGCAGAACCTTCTCCTGGGCCCTCTGTTTCCTCCCTCAGATTCCTCTGGATCCTACGGATGTGTGTTTGCAGACTGCCCCTAGTGAAGGCCTTAAATGCTTCCCAGGATGTGGTTAGAGTCACAGATTGGTCAAGGTCCCACCAATAGTGTATCGCCTCGGATCTATATGGTTCAGATATCCTGGAGTCGGACAGCCAAAATCCGGACAGTCTACGAAGACTCTCCCCCGGAGTATTGGACACGCATAGCTTCAAGGCGAGAGGAGCATGGTCGGATATGCCATGGGGAAGAATAGTGATGTCCCGAACCCTGGGCAGGACAGACCCCCCCTGCATAGGCAAGGTCTATACGTGAGAGGGTTTTGTGTGGGGCTGAATGACGTGTAGGCCCGCCGAAAAGGGTGACGCCACCTCCACACGTCAGTCAAATTGGAAGCCTTGGCCCAAGAGAGCAGCTCCGAAGGTGAGTCCGCTCTGGGTGAGAGCCTGTCCACCGCAGGATCTGGGACCAGGTTAAAGTCGCCCAGTACTACCACATTATCTGTGCCAAAGGCAGCAATTTTAGAGATAAGCTGGTTAAGTATTCTTGTAGAGGCGGGGGGGGGTAAGTATAATCCCACCACCACCAGTTCCAATCTGTCCACCATGGCATGCAATACAACCATCCAGGTGGAGCTCCAACGCCATCAGCCTAAACGGTAAGGATTTATTTACTAGGATACTGACCCCCTGGAATAGTTGGTATACGTGGAGTGGTATTGGTGTCCCACCCAGGGTCACCTAAGTCTCAGAAGTTTGCCCCCCCCGTCAGGTGAGTCTCTTGTAGTATACAAATTTGGGGATGGTATGTTTTAAGAAACTGAAACACCAGTGACAGAGGAGTTCAAACCCCTGGTGTTCCATGAAATTATGGTACAATCAGCCATCCATGCCTGGTAGCACATTTTCTATCCGTAGACCACCATTCAAAAATATGATGCAAGGTCTGGACCCCCAAAAAGGTCAAAATGTGGCATCTTGCATATCTTGTGTCAAACATGAGTGCATCGCTTGTGAAAAAACAGTATAAAAACCAGGTTATAACAAGACATTTCCAACCAAGCCCCTCACCCCCCACCCCAACCCCAATGGAGGCTCAGGATCCCAACTCGGAACCAAGGCAAACACGCCGTGCACGGAACGGCATCCACAGTTCAGCAGTCAGATGAAGAACATCTAGTCTTCTGCTAGAGATCGGATCATAAGAAATGGGTGCAGTCTCCCGGCAACAGCCAGGGGTACAAACTTGAACTTCGACATTGCAGAAATAGTTATATTTTCCGGCCATGACCAACATAGAAGGAGAGGAGGGGGGGAAGGAGGATGTGGCAAAGGATCAATTTGCTCCCGCTTCCCCTTTTAACATGTCTCAAGGAACCATGAGATGGATTGGGGATCAATGAAACCCTGGGCCCTTGTTTACCTTAAGGCAAGGTGATTGGCAACACAAGGGGAACCTCCAGGGGCCAGGAGTGGTGTTCAGGCCAGTGAATAAAGGAGGCACGTCTTTAAGGCACCAGTTGGCCATGGCTCGCATAACAAGAAATAAACAGCTTCCCAGTTGCAGGGTTACTCATCTGCGTGGTAGTGTGTCAATCCACATGGAGGCATCCTCGGGAGATGTGAAGAATCGCACCGATTCACCGTCCTCCACCCGCAGCCTGGCCGGAAACAGCATGCTGTACTTAATGTGCTTGGCTCGGAGTCTGGCCCTCACTGCATCGTATGATTTCCGCGGCTTTTGAGTTTTCAGCGAATAATCTGGGAAGATCAGGAGTTCAGCATTTTCAAAGCGCAGCTCCCCCTGGGCCCTCGCCTCCATCACCATGTCACGATCACGAAAGTGGAGTAATTTGAAGATGAAGGTGCGGGGCGGCGCTCCCTGTGGGCCCCTGGTGGAGGATATGCGATGTGCTCTTTCCACGGTGAAGAATGGGGAAAACCGTGCTGAGGGGAGCAATTGTTGCAATAAACGTTCAGCAAATGCAGTGGGATCAGCACCCTCTGCCCCTTCTGGAAGGCCCAAAACTCACAGGTTGTTTCTTCTGTTGCGATTTTCAGCGTCTTCGGCCCTGGCCTCCAGCACCTTAACTTTGTTTTGCAGCATATGTAAATCAGCTCCCTGGTCACGTACCATGTCTTCATTATGGGAGATCCTCTGCTCCACATGCATGCGGCCTCGCAGGGTATCAAAATCCTTCCTGATAAATTCCACATGGGTCTGTATGTGATCCACCTTTTCTGTCAGGGAGGTTATGGCCTACATCACTGCCTGAAAATCCACCGCAGGGTCCGGGAGCTGCTCCAGTTCGTTCGGTCCGCCGGCCTGGTTCTCCATCTGGGCAGGAGATTTAGGCGAGGCCTTGTCTGCGGTGTTCAGCGGCACGGCCTTTTTGTAGGATTTCTGCTGGAATTTCCTCCTGTGCATACCCCAGGGGTGTCTCAGGAGTTAGGGGTGCGCAGGAGGGTCGTGTTTTAGGCCGCTGCACCCCAGAAAAGGATTTAGAGCCGATCTGTGGGAGCTTAGACTTCACACATCTGCTCCCTTTGCCATCCCGGACACGCCCCCTTTGTTGGGTTTTGTTGCCTTCCTTTGGATCAACTGTGGGTATTGGATTGTGTATATGGTGATTTTTCATTAGTTTGTTTTCTATTGGTTGAACTAGATGGACTTGTGTCTTTTTCCAACCTAAATATATACTAACGTTTGTCTGTAGATTGTATATTTCCCTACCTTGTTCCCCTAACACCTCAATCTTCTAACATTGCATATTATGTATTTATGTTACTTTTGAACAGGCCATACACACCACATATACCACAACCACCTCTTAATACAACAAATATTACATTAAAAATAGATTGGGATACAGTTCTGGGGAAACCACAACCATGGCTGGGAAATAAAATAAATCCCAAGTTCTGAACAGTACTTTGAACATTAAAAAACAATCACAAATCTGCCTAGAAAAGGTTGCCTACCAGTTACGGGTGGCATTAGTCAAAGAAGCACCCAAGAATTTCCATTTAAACTGGCATGTTCTCTAATTGTAAACCCCTAAATAAAGTGGCCCTATATTCTGGCAACTATGCTTTCAGATATTCCAAGTGTAGCTGTTCTATAACAATCTCTGTGGTGAATAACCATCATTTGAAGGGACTGAGATTATGCACCGTTTAAATGTTTGCTTTATTGTATTTTATCCTGACAAAATCGCACAGCATCTCTGAAGGCCTGCACTTTATACATCTGGATCAAAAAATAAAAAGGGCAAGCCTGCCTCCCCACTCTCTCTCAATTCCTTACTATTCCAGATCCCATTATATGGGCAACCAAAGGGATTCAGATATAAGGGGATATCACTAGAGGGGGTGAACTATTTTCTTTTGCAGACTTTAGACAGAGATTTAATCTACCTAATCCTTACCTCTTTAGATACCTACAGCTGTAACATGCTTTTACCTCCAAATTTGGCTAAGGTGGAAATTAAGCCCTCAAGCTTAAAAAACAGATGAGTCCATGAAAAAAATATTTTCTGAGTTATAGAAAGTACTTTTCCATGTCCCTCCTCCCTCGGTGGTCAAGTGCAGAGAGAGATGGGTGGAAGAGGTTCCAGATCTAGAAGGGGAGAATTGGGATGATATGTGGAGTTTCCCTTTTATTTATCTAGTGTCAGCGAGGGTTTGGCTAATCCATTTTAGATTCCTACACAGGATGAACAAAACTAGCCAGAATCTACCCGGGGGCATTGGCGGAGTGCTGGCACTGCTCTTACCCCCCCAGGCTCTTTTGATCATGTGTTTTGGCATTGCCCTGTGGTTAGGGATCACTGGACTGCTAGCCATCGCTGTATAGTAGAGGTTACCTCTTTACCTGTGCCTATGACGGTGGCAGTCTGCCTGCTTGGGCTGATGGAGGGCTTGGCGTCTACTAGGGCTCAACGTACACTGCTTAGTCTGTTGTTTTATGTCCATAAGGCACTAATTTTATATTGGGAGAAGTCCATGACACCCTCTATCCGCTACTAGAAGGGACTAGTGAATACAATTATAATGCTCTATAAAGCCACATACCTGAGCAGGGGTTGCTTAAAGAAATTTGGAAAGTTTGGCAGGCCTGGTTGGATAACCCTACCACTGTTGCCTAAGAATTTTCAGGGTCATGTTATTTCAGATATGATTGCCTAAGTGTGTGTGTGTGTGTGGTACTTGTAGTTAGATTGCTCTCGAACCCTCACTCTCTTTCATTGCATAATATTTCCTCTTGATTCCCTTTATACTTCTGGTCCTCATTGTTTGGGGCTTTCTCTCAAGGAGGAATGAGTTGTGATTGTCCATAATATTAGGCCTGATTCACACCTATGCATTTTTAGTGCTTTTTGCATTTTGCAGATTTGCACTACAGAACGTGTTCCATAGGAAACCATGTTAAATGGACAGTAGTGCAAATCTGCAAAATGCAAAAAGCACAAAAAATGCATTGGTGTGAATCAGGCCTTACAGAGGAAATGTATTTGTGTTTTTGTATGTTTTCTTTCCTATGGGACTGTTATTCTCAATTTCTGTGGGACTCATAACCAACATAATCCGATGACATGGAAGTTTCTCATGGGATGTTGCCTGGAAGGGGGGGGTTGTTTTTGGCTTTTGTGTTGTACTGAGCCCTGTGTGGCGAAAAACTTTTTCTTGTTACTTATACATAACTAATAAAAAGAAATCCCCCCCCAAAAAATTAAAAATTAAAAAGGGGCAATTTTCAATGGCTACTCTTATATAAGAAGCCTGAATTTTTTTCAAAAGACTTTTGCCCCTTTGATATTTAGCACTACAAGTGCCCCCTACATTGGTCTGCTGGGCAAAGTCTGTTAGTACAGTATGTATTTTTATTTCTCTATCTTTCCTGCACCCTCTCTATGTTTTGACTACCGATTTTTCTGCTTTCAACACCCCTCTCAGACTTATGAACCTGCATCCATCCATTAGACCATTTCTTTATTATGGTCTCTTTTTAGATGTATTCTCTACTGTTGGTGCATCTCTCTCTACCTTCAGTGCCTTTCTCTTCTATATAGGTTTGCCTTTTTGACCTTACTCTGTAGCCCTTTTGCTTCTACATCAGCCATCACAGACACTGGTTTCCTTTTTACTGCTTATTATGTCTATTTGCCCTTTCCTTCTGTCCCTACTCGCTTAGTCATTCTCTGCCTCTTCTTCTCTGTAGGCAGTGTTTAAAAACTAGCTGTATAGAAGTTGCTATAGTAACTACTCTGCTGCCAAGTTCAGATGCTCGGGAAAAGCTTGAAGTGGCATAAATTCCCAGAATGTGCAGCAGAATGATGTTATAAGCCAAAGCTGTGCTATAAACATACACAATACAACATGCTGCTAAGATCAGGTAATAAGTATAAAAAGTGACAAAAACTTTCATAGAATCCTATACACAGCTTTTTCTTTCTAACGCTATAACTCTAGTATTGCTGTGTCTTGAGTGGTCTAAGTTAGAGGAACAATGGAAATAAATATTGCAGGTCAAGAAAACGATAACAATAAAACTCTTACTGCAGCAAGACACCCATCTGTGTCAAAACATACACATGGCTTATAAGATCCAGTTTTTGTCTTGGTTCACATACTCGATGCTGGAACCATTGTGATTCCTGTGCAGATTCCCGCATCCCATGTCAATCGCAGGCAGTTCACACTGCCCTCTGCGAACCACTGTGGCCGCTCAGCTGTCGGCTAATTGCCAGCTCTCATCTCTCTTCACAGTTAACCAGCTGTTGTGGATCTGCTCGTCAGTCCCCCCTACTTAAAGATCTCCAGCTCACTTCATTCCTGCCTTCGCCTTGGTCAAATCACAAGAAACCATCTCCTGCGTTCCTGTTAAAAGACTGGCTTTGCTTTGCTGACATCTCTTTTGGCTCCTTATCCTGCTTGCTGTTCCTCTAGTTGAATCCCTGACTTCTGGCTGATTACACGATCTGGTTACTGAACTCTGGCTTGGCTGATTACCCGATCTGTTTACTGAACTCTGGCTTGGCTGGCTACCTGATCCGGTTACTGGACTCTGGCTATGCTTTGACTACCCTTACTCTATTTACCTTTTTATTTTTATTAATAAACAAGTGTTATTTTACTGTACTTCTGTCTCGGTCTGGTTCATGGTTTCTGACAAGAAGACACCTGGGAGCCAGAAATCTTGCTGACTGAAAGGGGATAAAATACAAATCAATTTATAACTTTTTTAAATGCGTTTTTCTGGATATTTTTTTTGTTATTCTGTCTCTCACTGTTAAAATAAATCTACCATTAAAATTATATACTGATCATTTCTTTGTCAGTGGGCAAACGTACAAAATCAGCAGGGGATCAAATACTTTTTTCCCTCACTGTACTTAACTTCAGTACAGGGCGGTTTCACCCCCTTCCTGCCCAGGCCAATTTTCATCTTTCAGCGCTGTCGCACTTTGAATGACCATTTTGCGGTCATGCAACGCTGTCCCCAAATTAAATGTTTTGCATTTATTTTGAGACAGATAACGCTTTCTTTTGGTGCTATTTAATTACCACTGGGTTTTTTTATTTTTTTTTGAGCAAAAAATAATGAAAAAACAGTTTGAAAAAAAAAAAAAGTTTTTTCTTAGTGTCCGTTATAAAATTTTGTAAACAAGTAATTTTTCTCCTTCACTGGTGTGTGCCAATAAGGCTGCATTGATGGGCACTGATGAGACACTAATATACAGTACTGATAGGTGGCACTTATAGGCGGCACTGATGGGCACTGACTGTTTTTTGTAGGCAAAAACGTGCAAACAGATTTGGGAGCCATCTGTTTATGTCCCAGCAGTGAGGAGTATTACAAAAACACTCCCCTTATATAGGCGTAGGAAGGTGCAGTCAGGGTTGTGAGACTTGGTGACACATCATGTTTGGTGAGTCTATAGCTCAGGGATCTGATTTAATAGGAAAGCACTGACAGTGTGAGTTAGCAAAGGAAAATACATGCTTGCCACCAATGTAGAACCCTCTATTGTATAACTGAATATGACCATGCACGTTCCTGTATTCAATCATGCATAGTTTTCGTTGTACAGCTGTATAGGAAGTCAGTAATCAAGGCCTCCATATTTCTCTTAGTACAGGGCAGGCTTATTTTAACCAATTTACTACTGTTAATTTAACTATTTCATCAGTGGCATTATTGGCTTGTAAGCAAACTCCAGGTTGCTTTAGTTTGTTTTCCATTTCTCTGCAGGTTACTTGCTATGTGGTTGAATGGATTCAGGCTTGCACGCTTCTACATTGTGGGGATTTTATTGCCCCCGCCCCACACTGTATGTTCCAGGCTTACCTGTCCTTTCTGGGTGCCTAGGACCATGATGGTATTAGGATGGAGAGCAGCAGGAGTTTAAAAAATTAAACTACACAATAGCCAGAAAAATAGGATTTTTGTACTCACCGTAAAATCCTTTTCTCTGGAGTTCATTAACGGACACAGCTCCATTCTCTTGACCGTAGGGTTTCAGGAGAGACTAGGCAGAACATGCATTGCATGTGAAAAAAACAGAACCATACAGTTCTGCCCAGGGGGCTGTCCCTCTGGTAATAACCCCTCAGCCTGCCTTTTGCAGCTCAGTAAGTCAACAAGCAGTATAACGTAAATCAATAGGAGGGGTGGGTGCTGTGTCCGTTAATGAACTCCAGAGAAAAGGATTTTACGGTGAGTACAAAAATCCTATTTTCTCTTTCATTCATTGATGGACACAGCTACATTCTCTTGACCATAGGGACGTCTTCAAGCAGTGTCATAACGAGGGGTGGGAACAGCAAAACAGAACTTCACCCACAACCAGAGGTGCTCCCCAAAACGAAGGAGTTACCCTCTGAATCAACCGCAGTAGAACCTGCAGCAAAAAATGCATCAAAATGCATGGACAATCAAAACGAAAACTTTGTCCAACAAAAGGAAAGAATGGAAATTGCAACAATTACACGGCCGCCTGCAAAACTTTGCGGCCAAAGCAAGCATCCGAAGATGCGCTTACATCAACTTTATAAAAGTGTGAACGGACGACCAAGTCGCCGCCTTACACACTTGGGAGACAGACGCTTGATGTCGGAAACCCCAAGAAGTCCCAATTGCCCTGGTGGAATGGGCCGTGACAGGGAAGGGGGGCACCTGCCCCTTCAAGGCGTAAGCCTGGACCACGATCTGCCTGATCCACCTGGAAATGGTAGTCGATGAGACCACCAGCCCTTTTTTCGGACCAGCCACTGAAACAAACAGTGAATCTGACTTCCAGAAGGGAGTCGTGGCAGACAGATATACCCTTAGGGCCCGGACCACGTCCAGGGAATGGAGGGCCACCTCTTTAGGATGTGTCAGCTTAGAACACAGAGATGGTAACACAATGTCTTCATTGAGGGGGCAGGCAGAAACCACCTTCGGCAAAAAAGAAGGTTGCGGACGCAACACCACCTTATCCTTGTGGATAATCAGATAGGGCGACTTGCAAGACAAGGCCACCAACTCAGAAACCCTCCTGGCAGATGTAATAGCCACTAAAAAGACCACTTTCTGAGACAGAGTCAACAAGGGAATTTCCCTAATGTTTTCCGGGGCACACCGCCGTGGCGTAGTCTGACTGGATCCTGATCGGACATCCTTGTAGTCTCATCGACCATGTGGAGAGGCATAGCCTGATCGCGCGAAGCTCAAGCACACTGATCAGTAACTGGGATTCCTCCCTCGACCAGAGACCCTGTGTCGATTGTACTCCCAGCACTCCACCCCAGCCAGTTAGGCTGGCGTCCGTTGTGATCACCGTCCAATGAAGGGAGCATTGTATACACCGCTCCTAAAGCGCCTCAAAGAAGCTGCTTGCAGGACTTTTTTTTGACGTCCTGCCAGCACAGCGCTCCAGTGTGGAAGCACTCGGGTTTTCACACTGGGATTGCAGATGAGGCATTTTTCAGGCACTTTACAGGTGCTATTTTTAGCGCTAAAGCGCCAAAAAAAGCCTCCAGTGTGAAAAGGGTCTTAAATACACTTTCTGACACTTGTTTCTTACAAAGTTAAAATCAGTATTTTTTGCTAGAACCCCAAACATTATCTATATTTTTTTAGCAGTGACCCTAGAGAATAAAATGGCGATTGTTGCAATATTTTATGTCACACTGTATTTGCGCAGTGGTCTTTCAAATGCAATTTTTTGGAAAAAAAACACTTCAATGAATTAGGAAAAAAAAAAACTAAACAGTAAGCAAAAAAATAGTGATTCTCATTTTAGCCAGAATTGTGCAGCTCTGGTGTGTGGATGTATGAAAACAACAATTGTGCCAAACCTATTAAGTTTCACCTACAGTAATACTTCTAGGGCCAACATCTACTGTTAACTCTAAACTGGGGTGGCATTGGATGAATTTTTCAGGAAAATAGAATTGCCCTCCTTGTCGGTGAGGCACTGGAGGCTCCGATAACATTAGAAGATATTAAAATAGCCGTAAAGGAACTGGCCAATAAAAAATCTCCCGGTCCTGATGGTCTCCCTGCGGAGATTTATAAGAACTACGGGGAGATTCTACTACCAGAGCTTCTCAGGGTGTTTGAATGGGCATACCAGGAGGGGAAACTAACTGAATCAATGACAGAGGCCACAATAATAATGATACCTAAAGAAGGGAAAGACCCCTTGGAACCCGCATCATATAGACCCATCTCGTTACTGTGCTCAGACGCAAAAATCCTGGCAAAGATTCTCGCCACTAGGCTACAAAAAATAATTCATAAACTGGTTCACCCGGATCAAACTGGGTTCATTCCCCAGAGATCAACAAGCGAAAATATTAGGAGGTTTTTTCTAAATTTACAAATACCAATTGAAAACCCGGGTTCCAGAGCTGTTGTAATTCTAGATGTTATAAAGGCATTTGATAGCCTCGAATGGGGTTTTATTTGGTATATACTGAAGGCATATGGCTTCGGCCCCTCATTTAGTAAATGGGTAAAAATTCTATACAATGGACCTAAAGCAAAGATCAGAATTAATAATGTACTCTCTGCTTGGAGAGAGCTACAAGACAGGGGTGCCCCTTGTCACCTCTGATCTTTGCTTTGGCAATGGAACCAGTGGCCGCTGCGGTAAGACAAAATAGAAGTATGGAAGGCTTCAGGAGAAGGATAAGGGAAGAGAGGATCGCGTTATACGCGGACGATGTACTGATCTTCCTGGGAGATACGGAGGGATCACTCAGACAGGTGATGGGTGTATTCTCAGATTTTGGGGAGATCTCGGGTCTCTCCATAAACTGGGAGAAATCGGTCTTGTTACCAATAGACCCAATTAAACAAGGTCCCTTTTTGGAAGAAACCCCGCTAAAAATAGTGGAGAAAACAAAATATCTAGGCATCCATATAACAAAAGACTCGGAGGATTTTTTACACAATAATTTGGTCCCCTTGCTGGTGAAATTTAGGAAAAAGATTGATATATGGAAGAGACTCCCACTGTCGGTAGCTGAAAGGTGCAACCTGATTAAAATGCTGTGGCTGCCCCAATTATTATATATTTTGCATAATTCACCAGTATGGATCTATGGTAAATGGTTTAAAAAAATAGACATGCTGTTTAGGGGGTTGATATGGAAGGGAGGACACTCCAGGATAAGTTTACAAACACTACAGCTAGCAGTAACTGAGGGAGGTATGGCAATTCCTCATCCCCGCAGCTACTTTCTGGCAGCTCAGCTACAACATCTGAGACTGGGTCACGGTCTTATGGGTAATAACAATACAGAAATAATGACTGTTGGAGCCCCCCATAGGCGGGTTTTGGAGGCTTTGGAGGCAAACTCGTTTGTATATAGAACCCCCACGGTTAAATTAATGTTAAAAGTATGGAACTTTATTAAAGGCATGAAGGGTATGGAGGGAGAAGGGAGGTGTAGCCCTCTTTGGGACAATAAGAACTATCACGAACTGTCACAAATAGGTAAAATTAAGACCTGGGAATCAAAGGGGATAGTTAAGTTGGAACAATTATATGATGGTAACATGTTAAAAACCTTTGCCGCCTTAAGGGAGGAATTTGGTATCTCGAGTCACTCATACTTTAACTATATACAGATCAGGCATGCTCTGCAGACCCAATTTGGGCAGCAATGCCCGAAATTTAGTCAATCTCCCATCTTCCAAAAAATAGAGAGTGTGGAGGGATCAAAGGGGTTAACAGCAGAGTTCTACCAACATATATGCAGGTACAGCAGGGAGGGACCAGATAAACTTAAGTGTAGAAGGGAGTGGGAGAGGGACCTGGGGACAATATCGGATACTCAATGGAAAGAGATATTGGAGGGGAGTCACCAGGTCTCGATCTCACCCGCCCAGAAATTTTCACATCTATTGCTCTTACATAGGGCATACTATAACCCAGAAAAACTGTTTAAGTATGGGAGAAGGGTAGATGCCAAATGTCCAAGGTGTCAATACACAGGAGATCTGTTACATATGTTATAGAAATGCCCCAAGTTAGTTCGCTACTGGGTGGAAGTAGTTGAGACCATAAATAAGGTCTTTAACTTAAGTCTTAACGTAGACCCGAAAATGTGTATTTTAGGGGTGGGAGGGGATCTAGGTAATGGGAGGGTGAAAATAAAAGCAGTGCGGAGATGCCTCTACCAGGCAAGAAAGGAAATAGCTAGGAGATGGCAAGCAGAGAAACCCCCTACAGTAGAGAACTGGTCTAATACGGTGTGGGAAACAATAAGGAATGAAAGGATAATTTATGTAAGGGGAGGGAACATTAAGGAATTTAAAAAAATGTGGAACCCCTGGTTTCTGAAGATGGACTACCCTAGGTAGAGAGGAGTGTTCAGAGAGGATAGGGAATCACGATAAAGAGTGGGCTGGATACTTGTCTATAGATTAGGGCTAGAGGGAGTAAAATGGGAGAAAATTTGAGAAAATTCCCCTTATAGAGTGGATACATACATCGTATAGGAAAGAGGGTGATTTTTTTATTATTATGATGATATATGTATACTGTATGTTGTGATGTATTTTGTATGAATACGAATAAAAAGCATTGAATTTAAAAAACTCTAAACTGATGAGCTTTTTTTTACCTGACCTATAAACAGTTTAGGGTACTGTAGTTTTTGCAATTTCACAAGTGCGTGCAATTGTGAAGCTTCACATATTTGCCAATTAAATGGAACATAATTTTTTACTGAACATATAATTTGATAACCGTAGTGTAATGACAGCAATGTGTGACATAAAGGAATGTATCTACCATTTCATTTCACATTGTCTTTGCTTTCAGGAAATACTATATAAATCGGTGTATAACACGCACTTTTCCCTCCCTAAAATAGGGGAAAAATCGTGTGCATGTGTGTGTTATACTCCGATATAGGCTGCCACCGAGGGGAAGGAGGGGACGAGTGCCGCCGAAATAGACAGAGCCGGATCTCCTGTGTACTCAGCTCTGCTCGCAGTCCCGCTCAGTCCCGCCCTTGGACGGCTCCTAGCATTGACGTTCCGGCATTATGTCCATCATAGGATCCGGGCCAAGGGGAGGACTGGGTGTGACGCCGAGCTGAGTACACAGGAGATCCGTCTCTGTCTATTTCGGCAAGGCTGCAGATGGACACTGATCAGGCTGCAGTGAGGAGGAATGCTGCAGATGGGCACTGATCAGGCTGCAGTGAAGAGCAATGCTGCAGATGGGCACTAATCAGGCTGCAGTGAGGAGCAATGCTGCAGATGGGCACTAATCTGGCTGCAGTGAGGAGCAAGGTTGCAGATGGGCACTAATTAGGCTGCACTGAGGAGCAAGGCTGCAGATGGGCACTGATTAAGCTGCAGATGGGCACTGATCAGGCTGCAGTGAGGAGCAAGGCTCCAGATGGGCACTGATCAGGCTGCAGTGAGAAGCAAGGCTGCAGATGGGCACTGATCAGGCTGCAGTGAGGAGAAAGGCTGCAGATGGGCACTGATCAGGCTGCAGTGAGGAGCAAGGCTGCAGATGGGCACTGATCAGGCTGCAGTGAGGAGCAAGGCTGCAGTTGGGCACTGATCAGGCTGCAGTGAGGAGCAAGGCTGCAGTTGGGCACTGATTAGGTTGCAGTGAGGAGCACGGCTGCAGATGGGCACTGATTAGGCTGCAGTGAGGAGCAAGGCTGCAGATGGGCAATGATTAGGCTGCAGTGAGGAGCAAGGCTGCAAATGGGCACAGATCAGGCTGCAGTGAGGACCAAGGCTGCAGATGGGCACAGATCAGGCTGCAGTGAGGAGCAAGGCTGCAGATGCACACAGATCAGGCTGCAGATGGGCACAGATCAGTCTGCATTGAGGCTGCCGATGGGCACTAATCAGGCTGCATTGATGCTCACTGACCATTATTTTGCTTCAAAGTGATTTAAAAAAAGGGGTTTTTTTTCCTGAAACTTCCCTCTTAAATTGGGGTGCGTGTTAAATGCCAGCGCGTTATACGCCGATAAATACAGTATATAATGTTTTGGTAGTTTTAGGGCCTAAAAACTGAAAATACTTACCGTAATTGACCTTTTCCTGATGGACTCCATGACAGCATACGTATGGGTTTAGCCCTGCCCCCTCATACCTCATAGGACCCCACTCCCATAAATCTTTGTTCTGAGCCAGAGGCCTTGTCCCGTAACTTAGCCTACTCCAGCCAATAGGAGGGAACTCCTGCTGCCATGGAGTCCATCAGGAAAATTACGGCAAGTATTTGTTAGAAAATTTTCCGTTTTCCTGACAGACTCCATGGCAGCATAAGTATGGGAAGTAATTAGCCATACACAACCAGGTGGGCAAATGCTGGACAAAAGAAAAAAGGTTTAATTTGCACCGTCAACAGACAGGATATGCAAACCAAAGTTAACAGAAGACAAAGAGGCAGGTTTGACGCAGTAATGCACCATAAATGTGTTAATTGAAGACCACAAGGCCGCCTTGCAGATCACTTCTGGGAAAACGTGCCGGGAAGCCGCCCATGATGTAGAAACGCTCCTAGTGGAATGCGCAGTCACCGCTTCCGGAGGCGTCAAGCCTTTAGCTTTATAGGTCCATTGAATGGACTGAACAATCCACGCTGCAATGGATCTGGAAAAGGCACGCAAACCCTTGTTTTTTCCATGGAAAAGAATGAACAGATGGGCAGACTGACATAAAGGAGCTGTGGCTTCCAAATACTGTCTCAGAGCTTCTCCCACATCTAAAGGATAAACACTGGAACTTTCAGCGGACCTGAACGTCGAAAGAACAATCTCCTGATTCTCATGAAAAACAGATGATACTTTGGGGTTTGAACCCAGCATTGGAATCAATACTACCCAATCAGGGAAACATTTTAGAAATGGCTCTTTGCATCCCAGAGAGCTAATTTCGGAGACCCTTTTGGCCGATGTGATGGCTACCAAAAGGGCAACTTTTAGGGAAAGCTCCTTGATAGAGAACCGTTCTGCATGTTCCATCTATCTTCCCGATAGAAAATCCAGAACAAGCGGAATATATCTTGGTTTTCTTTGGGGTCTGAGCCTTATTGCTCCCCTGAAGAACTGACGTGTAAGGGTGTCTAGCCCAGGATAGGACGGTGAAGGCAGAAATTGCGGAGACTTGAACCCGCAGGGATCTGACTGATAAGGAAAGATCCAGGCCTGATTGAAGAAAACTGAGGATATCCTGTTTTTTTGGATTGTTTCAAGAGCCTGCAGTGGCGGAAATGTAGTCTGTAAACTTGGACCAAATCCTTTGCTCTGCTCTTATGGCATTCATCAACGTTGAGATGGCTTTGCTTGGACAACCTAGGGCCTCCAGCCTTCCCCTCTTAAGACCCAAGCCATCAGGTGCAGATGGTCCGGGCAGGGATGTAGAGCTGCCCTTAGAGACAGGTGATCCGGCCTGGAGGGCAGAGGAACTGGATCCCAGAAGCTAAGTTGCATCAACAGGAGAACCATGGCCTGTTCAGCACATACGGAACTATTGCCACTATCTCTGCTTCTTCAATCCTGAGTCACAGCAGGAACTGGAGGATGACAGGAACTGGAGGTAAAGCGTAGGCCTTGCAAAAACCTCCACTGGTCTGTCAGGGCATTTACCCCGAAGGCCTGGGGACAACGGCATTTTTAGTAGCTCTCCAGCTTGAAATTGCATGGGGAGGCGGGGTGACTCCCAGGGACAGAACCCACGAGGACTTTGGTGTGGAGAGCCCATTCGTTGTTGTCCAGACATACTCTCAAAAGAAAGTCTCCCTGAACATTCTGGACTCTGGGGAGATAGACAGCTGTCAAGTTGGATACGTTCATCTGAGCCCATGTCATGATAGGCTCTACTTCCTTCAACAGGGAGAGACTGCGGGTACCTCCCTGCCTCTTGCTGTATGAGACTGCTGTTGTGTTGTCTAATCTTAGGAGAAATGAGGCTCCTGCCGTTAAGTGGTGAAATGCTTACAGAGCGCAGAACGCTGCCCGGAGTCCCAGAACATTCGAGACTATCCCGTGGGACGGAGAACTCCATTTGCCTTGGGCTACCTTCATCAGGCAATGAGAGCCCCAGCCCCTGTTGCTGGCATCTGTTGTGATCATAATCCAAGAGACAGGCGCGATGGAGTGACAGTTGAGGTTCCTCAGCTGCATCCAAGGAAGGCTCTCCAGCATGGACGAGGTTATCCGGATGGAATGATCTTGGAGCCCTGGGTTCCATTGATGGAGGAAGCCTTTCTGGAAGGGCCGCATTTTCCCGTGCCCATTTCACCATAGGTGTTGTGGCCACCATGGTGCCAATGATCTTCAGACAGTGTGAGGAGAACATTGCTAGACGTACTCTGTCCCGGATCACCAGGATTTTCTCCAGGGGCAAGGAGATGGTGCTCCTGAGTGTGTTGAATTGTGCCCCGAGGAATATCAGGGACTATGTAGGTTCTAGGTGGCTCTTCTCCCTGTTCAATGACCAGTCGAACGCAAGAGAAGTGGAGATGACCTGAGTTCTGTGGACTAACAGCTGCTCTCTGTCCCGAGATAGTAACAGCAAGTCATCCAAATAATGATGCAGACGAATACCTCTGAACC
Source organism: Aquarana catesbeiana (assembly GCF_042186555.1). Lineage (NCBI taxonomy): Eukaryota > Metazoa > Chordata > Amphibia > Anura > Ranidae > Aquarana > Aquarana catesbeiana. Next base: position 65,329,873 of record NC_133336.1, on the reverse strand, counting down.
TGATCAGAGCCAGGACAGCCAATAAGAGTTTTGAAAAGACACAAGGCGATTTCGTAAGCCTGAACAGAAGACAGGTAAACTGAAGGTGGACTTGGTCTACAGCAAAGCGAAGAAATCTCTGGAACTCTTTCTATATGGACATGGAAGTAGGCATCCTTCAGATCTATGGACACGAGCCAGTCGCCTGGCTGAACTGTCTGACAGATTGTGAATAGTGTCTCCATTTTGAATTTCTCTTTCTTGATGAAGGAATTCAAGTGGGTCAGATCTATGACTGGTCTCCAGGACCTGTTCTTCTTCAGAACCATGAAGAGGGGTGAGTAAACACCTTGAAATCTTTCGCCAGTCGGAGCTGGTATGACAGCGCCCTGAGCCACTAGAGAGTCAACCTAGGACAGAAGGACTTGCTTTTTCTCTTTCAAGTGTGGAAAGGATGTGTGTACAAACCAGAGTGTGGGTGGGCTGCTGAATGCCCAGGCATGGCCTGAAAAGACCGTTTTGACGGTCCAGTAATCCTTGATTGAGGCTGCCCAGATGTGCCGAAAGCGGAGTAAGCGAGCCCCGACTTGCTTCTCGTCCCCAGGAAGACGCTCTCTTTGAAAACTTTTGGCCTGATGGCTGGTTTCTCTTCCAGGTCTTCCTGAACTCATGGCCCGTATATAGCGGTGAGCGTCCCTCGCACGATCCGAACCTTGCCTGGGCTGAGCTCTTTTCTGGCCTAGAAGGCAATGATTCTGGGGTAGGAACCCTGACTTGCCACCCGTGGCATGGGTGATGGCATTATCCAACTTATTGCCAAAGAGGGAAGAACCCTCAAAGGGGATCCTACACCACGCCTGTTCAAAGGCAGGATTGGCTAACCAAGGGAGCAGCCACAAGGCACGCTTAGCTGTGATGGATGAAAGCATGAACCCTGCCACCAGGCGAATTATGTTGAGGGAAGCCTCCCCCAGAAAAGCTGACGTCAGCCTCAGCTCATGCACCGGCGAACTTCTGGCCACTTCTTTAGAGACGCTTCTCAGGGATGCATCCACGTCATCCATCCAGGCCTCCATCGCTTTGGACAGGGTTACAAGAGCCAGGGTTGGTTTACAAGCCATATCTGCTGTTATATAAATCCGCTTGAGGTCAGTATCGATTCTCCTCTGCAGGCCATCGTTGAAGGATACGGTATACTCCAGTTGGAGAGTGTCTCACCAATCTCATTAAGGCTGCATCAATAAGAGGAGTCGACTCCAGATGTTTCATGTCCTCACTTTTGAATGGATTTGTTTTTGCCACTTTGGTTAGCAAGGAATTCTTCCTCTCGACGCCACCTCACTCATCTGTAATAATCTCACCATGTTCACCCAAGAAGGGTAAGCTTGGGCGCTCTTTTTTGAGGTGTTTGAAATATTTCCTCTGTTTGGAGGGTGCCTCCACTGGCTCTTCCCACCTCAAAGCTTCTTTGACTGCTTTTACCAATGGTGGTACTAAGGCAAAATCAAAACCTGCACCTGGGTCTTCTACCTCCACCTCGCTGTCTGAGGCTTCAATTTAAGAGTGGCTTGGATGGGAGGGACCTGGAGCCTCAAGATCGTCCCCCACAGGGGCGGACACTGTCGACAGAGGGGTTGTGGGTACGGCCGGAGTCTAATCTGCTTCCTGGACCACCTGTCTGATCAGTGATTCCCCCTGTTGGTCTCCGTATTCACTCTCACTCATGGCTCGGGTATAGCATGGCTCGCAGAGCGATTTGCCTTCGGGGACCTGAGACCCACATGCCCAGCAAGCCTTCCTCCCAGAGTGGCTGGAATGGCGGTGAGAGCGACGCTCAGATGCGGTTTTAGGCTCTTCTCTGTGACACCTAGACCTAGAGGGCGATCTATGGTTCTGGAACTTGAAGAGGAATGACGGCATTGTGACCTAGGATGGTCTTTATCTTCATGTTCCGTATGTTGGTGTTCAGACCTAGAAGGGCTGAGAGGAAAGAAGAGAGTTACCAGCTCCTGGTCGAATGAACCCAAACCACACAGCAAGAAAGGAAAAAAACAATCCTACCTGCAGCATAAGGGTTGGCCACAGGGGTCGGTGACACATCTATAGCAGAGCAGCTCGGTAACTGAAAAGGAACCATCAATGAATATGAGAGAGTGCCAGCAGCCAGGAGGTCTGCAGAATGAGCACTTACCTCGGCAACAGGACAAAAGTGCCTGGAGAAGCCGCCACCTAAGCCCACAGTACAGCACTTGCTTTGACAGCTATTTAAATCTGCCACCACTGAAGACGTCACCGCCTACGCTGGGACTTTCGCCGCCTGGCAGACCAAGCCTCAGTCTCGATCGCGGCCTGCAGCTGCGCAGACGAGGCCAGGAAACCCCTGAAGCAGCAGACTGGAGAGCAGATGCGTTCCAGCCGCCATGGCCTAGACACCGGAGCAAAGACAAAACGACATACACATAAACTGCTGTCATTTATGATTATATACGTTACCACCAAGGCACAATCCAACCTGGAACCGGGAGCTGTTGCTGCGCTCACTGCATGACCAGGGCGTTCAAAACGCCTCCCACTAATAGCTGGGACATTTGGCCATATTGCTGCTCACCTGGCAATGGCCAGGCTAGTAAGCTCTTCATGGCATCACATTTTTCACCCGTGTCCACCCTGCTAATAGCTGGAGATTGCTGGACTCCAAACACTGCCTGAATCTACAGCATCGCGTGCAAACCGTAAGACATCACCTTGGTCCTAGGAGGAAGACAAAAAAAAGGAACACGGCCTCTGGCTCGTAACAAAGATTTATGGGAGTGTCGTCCTATGAGGTATGAGGGGGCAGGGCTAAACCCATATGAATTATGTCATGGAGTCTGACAGAAAACGTGCATTTGAAGATGTGTGCAAAAAATTTTTTATTAAAATGGCTCGAAAAGCAAAAGGGTTAAAAGCCAATTCAGGTCAAAACATTTAGGCTTCATTCACACAGTATAAATCTTACTGATGTATAGATGCATTCTAATGCCGCGTACACACGGTCGGACTTTTCGTTTACAAAAGTCCAACGGACGCTGACGGACTAAAGCTGGCTGGTAATCCGATCGTGTGTGGGCTTCTCCGGACTTTCAACTGACTTTTTCAGCCTCAAATCCGACGGACTTTAGATTTGAAACATGCTTCAAATCTTTCCGACGGACTCGAGTCCGGTCGAAAAATCCGCTCGTCTGTATGCTAGTCTGACGGACAAAAACCCACGCTAGGGCAGCTATTGGCTACTGGCTATCAACTTCCTTATTTTAGTCCGGTGTACGTCATCACGTAAGAATTCGACGGACTTTTGTGTGATCGTGTGTAGGCAAGTCTGTTCGTTAGAAAGTCCGTCGAAAGTCCGTCGAAAGTCTGTCGGACAGGCTGTCGGACTTTTGTAGCTGAAAAGTCCGACCGTGTGTACGCCCCATTACACATAAAGATGAGTATGTGTACATAATGATAAATTATTTTCCCCTTTGTTTAGACTTAATTTCCACACATACAAACGCGTATACATGCCTTTATACGTGTAAGTGCATGTTCATAGAAGCAGATTTTTAAATTCTGTGTTACAAATCTGAAAGCAGTTCATGTTTGCGCTCCTTAATGGCTCCATTAAAAACAACATATCTTCTTTCAGATCCGTAATGAAAAAACACTTGTATATGGAACTCAAACTTTCTGTAACCTTTTCTTTGTAAAAAAGTTAATAAAAATACAATTAAAAAAAACAAACAAAACAAAACAAACAAAAAAAACACTTGTATATGCGTTTCTTGTGAACTAAGCTTTAATTTTTGTTTAGGTAGCGCAAGGGTTTACAAACTATGTCAAGTTTTTATTGCCATCTGTGTCCCTATTGGGAGGAATTTCCTCAACAGTTTACACAGACAACAAAGGTATGGTATCCAAACAGATATTTCTGACACGTTCAGGGGACATCATCTTCTTAACCCCTTAGTGACTGAAGACAATTTTGGAACCTTGACATGTGTTAGTAATATCATACATATCATCACAACTAATTTGTGCATCAAGGTGGATTATACTTTGTTTTTTTCAGGACAAATTGGGCTTTCTTTTGGTGGTAAACGGTAATGGATATCTCCTGTTTTTTTTATCAAAGGAAAACTGGCCTAAAATAGTGAAAAAACATTTTTTTAAATTTAGCTGTATATTTCTTGCTACTGCCATAACCTACCACCAAAGAACAACCCGAAAAAAATTAGTGAAGAACAACCGAAAGCATAATTGCAAAGTTGATGGAAAATGATAAATTGTTTTAAACTTTTTTACAAATAAATATCTGAAAAGCGTGGCGTGCGTTTGTATTCAGCTGCCCTGAGTTAATACTTTGTAAAACCACCTTTCACTGTAATTACAGCTGCAAGTCTTATTGGGTATGTCTCTACCAGCTTTGCACATCTAGAGAGTGACATTTTTGCCCATTCTTCTTTGCAAAATAGCTCAAGCTCTGTCAGATTGGATAGAGAGCATCTGTGAACAGCAATTTTCAAGTCTTGCCATAGATTCTCAATTGGATTTAGGTCTGGACTTTGACTGGGCCATTCTAACACATGAATATGCTTTGATCTAAACCATTCCAATGTAGCTCTGGCTGTATGTTTAGGGTGGTTGTCCTGCTGGAAGGTGAACCTTCGCCCCAGTCTCAAGTCTTTTGCAGACTCTAACAGGTTTTCTTCTAAGCTTACCCTGTATTTGGCTCTATCCATCTTCCCATCAACTCTGACCAGCTTCCCTGTCCCTGCTGAAGAAAAGCCACCCCACAAAATGATGCTGCCACCACGTTTCATGGTGGAGATGGTGTCTTCAGGGTGGCATGCAGTGTTAGTTTTCCACCACACATAGCTTTTTGCTTTTAGGCCCAGAAATTCAGTTTTGGTCCAAAATCCATTTTTTTTCTGACCAGGGCGCCTTCTTCCACATGTTTGCTGTGTCCCCCACATTGCTTCTCGCAAACTGCAAATGGGACTTTTTGTGGCTTTCAGCAATGGCTTTCTTCTTGCCACTCTTCCATAAAGGCCAAATTTGTGGAGTGCACAACTGATAGTTGTCCTGTGGACAGATTCTCCCACCTGAGCTGCGGATCTCTGCAGCTCCTCCTGAATTACTGTGGGCCTCCTGGCTGCTTCTCTGATTAATGCTCTCCTTGCCTGGCCTATCAGTTTAGGTGGACGGCCATGTCTTAATAGGTTTGCAGTTGTGCCATACTCTTTCGGATGATGGATTGAACAGTGCTTTGTGAGATGTTCAAAGCTTGGGATTTTTTTAATAACCTAACCCTGTTTTAAATGTCTCCACAACGTTATCCCTGACCTGTCTGGTGTGTTCTTTGGCCTTCATGATGCTGTTTGTTCACTAAGGTCCTCTAACAAACCTCTGAGGGCTTCACAGAACAGCTGTATTTATACTGAGATTAAATTACACACAAGTGGACTCTATTTACTAATTGGGTGACTTCTGAAGGCAATTGGTTCCAATAGATTTTAGTTAGGGGTATCAAAGTAAAGGGGACTGAATACAAACGCACGCCACACTTTTCATATATTTATTTGTAAAAAATGTTGAAAACCATTTATTTTCCTTCCACTTCACAATTATGTGCCACTTTGTGTTGGTCTATCACATAAAATACATTTACGTTTTTGGTTGTAACATGACAAAATGTGGAAAATTTCAAGGGGTATGAGTACTTTTTCAAGGCACTGTATGTGTATATTATTTGTTACAAAAAAAAAAAAAGAGATAAAAATTGCACTGTGGCTCCACTTCTAGTAGTTAATAATCAGGGCCGAGAGAGAAAAGATGTTATTAATAATTCCTCATAACGGCTCCCATGTGCCCTCACCACAGAATACATCTTCACAAGAAGTCTGGGGTGTGTTCCTCTGAATTAGCAGAGCATACAAAAGAAGGGAGGGGAAAAAAAGGTTTCCCCAAAGCAATTCTTCAATGAGGAACAGGCAGATTAGGCAAAAAATATATAAAAGTATTTATTGCAAAGATTCACTTAACACTAATCAAAAATAGAAAATACCTCCACCAATTTCATTAAAATTAGACAACGTTGCCTACAGACTCAGATGGCCACCACACTCAGACATACACCCCCCCATTATCATCATTATACACTTTATCAAATCACTGATAATTACTGTGTCGGTATAGATAATAATGCTGTCAAGGCGATTTGCTTATATTAAATAGATATCAAACACAGAGTAGAAATTCCATCCATGAGTCTATTCGGCCAAAATGGTATGTAATGATGGGAGCAATTGGCTCCAATAAGGTTGATTAGCAGATCATAGATAGTTCATGGATAGATGACAAAGGGAAAGAGAGAGTCACTTGAAATGCAATTTGGAAATTTGGAAAAATGGACAAGAGATGATTATTAGGAATTCCTTCACTAAGCTTATATATCTGGCGGCTATTCAGGCTATAATCAACCTATGCAGGCGGGTTGGTAAATTTATGTGGGGCAGGTGAGTCTGGGTGTGTATAACCTCCTCCCAGCCAGGAGGTGAAAAACAGTGCAGCTTACCGCTCTCCCGATGACCAAATCTGCCAAGGCACTGGTGAAAAGCCGGTATTCCGTTTGCTGATAGCTTAGGAGAAAACCTCCGTCTGTCCCTCCGAATCACTGAGATCTAGCCAGTAATAGTGGAAATCCTTCTGGTTAGTAGGAGCCTGCATATGGCTCAAGCATTCCAGCGGCTCTTTCGAATGTCCCAGGAAAAGCCGAGGGGGGTTCGTTAGCTGGTGGGCGGGTCTGAGTCCTCGCGACAGGGAGCGTGATGGCGTCATGCTGACTTGTTTCACTCATGACCCGAGTTTCTTCAGAGCATGCGCAGATGCCTGGTAAGTATCCTTAAATAGCCCATGCGCAGTGCAACAATTGACGTCTGCGCTGGGACAAACAGACATCGACTTACAGAATTAGCAACCATACATGCGGAATAACAAGAACAATACTACTATAGCTGGCCGGTCAAGGAGTGCGGAGGGTCCCAATCACCACACAACAGAAAACACTTAAACTAAAACAAAAAACGAACACAAAGCCGTATATTATTTGTTGTTTGTACCTGTAGTACAGCCCAGAAACAATAGTAAACATTTAGCATTTTTTTATCCTACCTAAAAACACACTGACACTAATACTAACTTAAAAAAATGTTTTTTTTTAATCCCTACCCAAAAAATGACCTTTGACCCTGACCTTTACTTGACCCAAACACTAACCCTGGCACTGACCTAGATCAAACCTTGATCTAGTTATTTTTCTTAATTTTTTCTATTTTTCTTTTTACATACGTTTGTTTACACATCTCCCTCCATGGAGAGCGAGATACAATGTATCTTTCTCTAGATTCAGAGAGAAAGTAAACACAGGGGCGAGCTGCACAGTGACTGATCACTGTGATAGCCAATCAGAGGGTATAACAGCAATCTGATGACTCGGAACCAGGAGTCCCGAGTTGCTATTATTATTACAGGCTCGGTCTCTGTGCTGGGAGCATGCTATGCATTGTGCTCCCAGCAGAAAGACAGATACATATATATGTGGCCCCACTGAAAAAAATACCAGTCTAGTGAGGCCGCTTTTATGCGTACTGTCGGCAGGAAGGGGTTAAAGTAAATTTATCAATCAGTGTATCACCTTTTAACAGTTTACATGGCTCTCTACTACCTGAAAGTAGTAATTGCCAGATGAAAATGAAACTTGCATAACAACACCCTTAAGCAATGAAAACATGCTTGCAATCTAAACTGTAACTACGGTAATTCAAAATGTTATATAATTCTTTATGACAAGGCAGTTCTAAAATAAACTATACAGGATAGTCTCCGAAATGCAGCGCATACTTCTTGGTATTTACTGCCTTAGCTGTTAAGTAAAACAATTTAAACAATTTAGCCTACAAATCATACATGCTCATTTATTTAGCAGAGATGGAAGTATGTTACTAGACTGCTATGAGTGCTGCACAAGAGGAAGTTGTTATGTGTCTGTACTTTATTCAAGAAAGTGCTGTGACATCTGCATGTTACATAAGAGTGCTATAGGTTACTAGTAGAAGTGACATGAGCATCACATGTCAAATGAGAGTGCTAAGAAAGCTGCAGGTTTCTGACAGAGGTACCATGACAATAGCGAGTTACTAGAGATTTTGCTCTGAGGCCTGTATGTTACCTGACAGATAGGAGAGCTGCACGTTACAAGAGGGGGTGTTATGAGTTTGCACTTTATCAGAAAGTACTATGAGAGCTGGACACTACTGGGAGGGGTAACATGAAAACTTCAGGTTTCTAGACATGAGACAAATGGTATAAAGTGCGCTACTCTTTTTTACATCCACATGTGCTGGATATATCCAAAAACATAAGAACCTAAATAAGTAATAAAGGTATTAAATAAATAAAAATGTATAGTACAAATATCATTCAAGTAGAGTATGCCAAAAAGTGCCAGTGCCTGAAATTAAGCGCAAGCCATGACTCCATAAAGCTAGTACTCATTAAACATTTAAACAAGAAAGGCCATTGTGATAAACAAGTGCCCAAGTTTTCATCGAAGAACATTATTGGTGTATAGATCGATCACATCCTCTAATAATCAATGCCAGTGCTCAGAAAATTACTGTGCAATGCTAATCCACTTCAATTCACTCCATGTGTGCTGTGCCCCAACCCCGATGGGTCCTGACTCACCAAATGTAATTGACCTTCTATGGCTTATGCCAAAAGGGATCTGTCAGGGCTGGGCTCAGCCCTTTCTTCTGAGCTGGCCGCTCAGCTGTCGGCTAATTGCCAGCTCCCATCTCTCTCCTCAGTTACCCAGCTGTTGTTGATCCTGCTCGTCAGCCCTGCCTACTTAACCACTTGCCGCCCGCCATATAGCAGAATGACGGCAGCAAAGTGGTTTCAATATCCTGACTGGACGTCATATGACGTCCGCAGGATATTGAGCCGCTGCGCGCCCCCGGGGGCGCGCATCGCGGAGATCGTTGTTGCGGGGTGTCAGTCTGATGCCCCGCAACACCGATCTAGGTAAAGAGTCTCTGACGGAGACTCTTTACAACGTGATCAGCCGTGTGCAATCACAGCTGATCACGATGTAAATAGGAAGAGCCAGTGATCGGCTTTTACACACTCGTGTCTGACAGACGCGAGTAGAGGAGAGCTGATCGGCTGCTCTCCTGACAGGGGGGGTCTGCGCTGATTGTTTATCAGCACAGCCCCCCCTCGGATCCTACCCAGGACCACCAGGGAAGCCGCCCAGGACCACCAGGGAAGCCGCCCAGGACCACCGGGTATGCCCCCTAGACCCCCAGGGAAATACTAATCAGTGCAAAGGCAGCTGCCAATCAATGCCCAGGCAGCTGCCAATCAGTGCCCACTGCAATGCCTACCACTGCCAGTGCCACCAGGGATGCCTATCAGTGCCGCGTATCAGTGCCCATTAGTGCCACGTATCAGTGCCCATCAGTGCCACCTATCAGTGCCCAGCAGTGCCGCCTATCAGTGCCCAGCAGTGCCACCCATAAGCACCCATCTTTGCAGCCTTTCAGTGCCCAGTGTCGCCTATCAGTGCCCACCAGTGCCATCCATGAGTGCCCATTAGTGCCGCCTATCAATGCCCATCAGTGCTGCATATCAGTGCCACCCATCAGTGCCGCCTACCAGTGCCCATCAGTGCCGCATATCAGTGCCCATCGTCAGTGCCCGCTCATTGGTGCCACCTCATCGCTGCCGCCTTATCAGTGCCCGTCAGTGCCACCTTATCAGTGCCCGTCAGTGCCACCTTATCAGTGCCCATCAGTGAAAGAGAAAACTTACTTATTTACAAAATTTTTAAACAAAAACAAAAGCAAAATTTTTTTTTTTTTCAAAATTTTCTGCCTTTTTTTATCTGTTTCGCAAAAAATAAAAACCGCAGAGGTGATCAAATACCACCAAAAGAAAGCTCTATTTGTGGGAACAAAATGATAAAAAGTTTGGGTACAGTGATGGATGACCGCGCAACTGTCATTTAAACTGCGACAGCGCTGAAAGCTGAAAATAGCTGAAAGGTGTCTAAGTGCCCTGTATTGAAGTGGTTAAGCCATCCAGTCCAGAGGAGCTCTGCCTTTGCCTTGGTCACATCACAAGAAACTATCTCCTTCCTGTTTAAAGACTGGCTTTGCTGACATCCCTTCAGGCTACAGATCCTGCTTGCTGTTCCACTACTTTGATCCCCGACTCCTGGCTTGACGGACGGTCCGTTCCTCTTACTGAACTTTGGCTATGTTTTGACTACGTTTGTTCTTTTTACTTTTATTATTACACAAGTGTGATCTAACTATACTTCTGTCTCGGTCTGATTTCATGTTTTCTGACAGGATCAAAAGAAATCTGTGCGTGGCTAGGTATCCTTAATGCCGTTTCTTTTTACACAGACCAGTTGGAGCTCAACATGTGTATAAAGCAGCCCATACACGGATAGCATCAGCTTCCGCTTCCAGAGTGGCGGCCAGCGGCAGTTATAATAATTAAAGGCAGATGATCCCTGGGTGCAGAGAGGCACTTACCAATGTGAGTAGCTTTTATTAATGTGTTTATGTGTTACCCAGTGCAGCAATGTCTGTGTGGACTAACTTTGGAACAGAACAATGTTTATCACGAATACCATTTCGTCTTGGGCCCTGTAAGAAATTTCCCTTGCCTACTTGCTCCAAATTGAATTATCACAAGGAATTAGAGAAAAAAACAAGCAGAATGTTTTAAGAAACATGATACAAACAATATAAAATGTTTACAATATAATAATAAAACTTTTACAACAGAAAAAAGGCAATATGTATGAAACCAATACATTCTGGTGTAGCTGCGATTTCATGTGTATACCATCAAATCTAATAATTTTGTGCAACTGAGTGTACCGGCAAATGATCTTGATTGCACTAAAATATTGGCATTCTCTTACAAACTCTCAGCATCCTCAGTTGCCCAAGAACATAATTACTGCATACTCACCAGACTGTATCGCTGTCCCTCGATTCTTCATAAATTTGATCCCACTATCCCTGAGGTCTGTTGGCACTGTTTGCGGGCTCTTGGCACTATGCTACACATCTGGGGCATTTGCTCATGCATTATCCCATTTTGGGACAAAATTCTACAACGAATTCACTGATCTAAATTCTGGACAGCCGCACTCGTAGATTTGCCTTATTTATTTAAAAGTTCACATCAAATTCAAAGGTAACAGCTATGAGTAAGCACTAACGTTAGTGCGAAACGTCAGCTCTTTTCCTGTCTGCTGTTACCTTTGAATTTGATGTGAACCTTTAAATAAATAAGGCAAATCTACGAGTGCAGGCTGTCCAGAATTTATTCCTGTTTATCGCTACTAGCAATAGCCAGCACCTAAGACCTCCGAACCAAGAAAAATTCACCTCTTGTCTGTTAAATGCTCCTGGAGCGGCGATATCTCTCTACTAATTCACTGATCTATTGGGTGACACGTACCCAAACCTGCCCCAGCTTACTATATTGTCTCTGTTGCCGTGCTCCTACAAACAGACCAAAAGAGGTTTGATTAGGCATTTTCTGACTGTGGCTCGATCTGTTATAGCCAGGTGTTGGCACCAAACTGACCCGCCTACTTTAGCTGCTTGGGCTTGTGAAATGAATCAGATTGAATATTTAGAAAGTATGATAGCGTTGGATGATGACAAATCAGACTCTTACAGTCTCATGTGGACTGTCTGGAGTAATTTCCCGTATTCTTCTAATTTTCATACTTTTACCTCGTGTACAGTTTAATTTTATGCTTGACTTCGGGATCTTTCAGGAACTGGTGTTGCGTTCACACTGGTCTAGTTGGTGCCTGGGCTTCTCCAACCCCTTCCCTACACCCTTTTCGCCATCCACCCTAGCCCTTTTTTTTAATTCTTTTTATTCCCTACTCACCCCCTTCTTTAATCGCCTTCTAACTTCCCACATTCTGCTTCTGTATATAGTCCCCTTCAGATTGTTTCAAAGTAGGGCCAGGGATATGATCTCTCTCTGTACTATTCTGATGCAAACTCATGTCCCTTAATATGTACCTACAGAGAGATGTTATGTGCTGTTTTTCTTGTCCCTTTTTTTTTCTTTATTAACACGTGCTTATGCTCCAACTCTGTGCTCTAATACCTTCTAGACTAGGGTTAGCTTACCAGTTTCACACGAATACTTGTATATCTATGGATACCATATGTATTCCTGTTATGTACTACCTGCACATGCACTTTATTTGCCATGTTTGTACCCACGTACTACACTTCCAGTTTTTACTACATGTCTTGTTATACTTGCAAACTTAATAAAAACAAATACTGAAAAAAGTGCTCATGTATAAATAAAAGTGTTGAAAATTGTGAAAGTGTCTTGTGCTTCTTAAATATAAATATAATAAAAAAAGAATGAAAAAAAAAACATTTAATATAATATATTCAATCATATAAAAATGTCCCGTCCAATAACAAAATCTTAAAAAATTCACATTCAAGATGAAGAAGCAAGAAGAGATCCCATCTCCAAAGAAAGCAGATAACATGCTTCACCTTCAATGTAACAACCACCACCTGAATCTGCTAAATGACTCGCCAGAGATAATGGTTGATAATGAATCAGCAATTGTGCATTTATATATACATGCAGATCTTTCCTCAAAACTGTCTCAGATGCTCCTCCAACAAATATAAACTCCATATTCCAAAACGGGATGTTGAAAAGGAAGAATGGAACTCAAAGCTTATGTAGCACTCTCTACTTAGGTAGGTGGCTAGAGGTGAGAATTTTGGCAAGTGCAGGTAAATTTAGGCAGGCCAAGCTGGAAGCTTGGGCTGACTCACAGACAGCATCACTTCTTGATTACCTTCCTCTGGCTTCTAGAGGATTCTAGCAGAGAGGTGGAGCTGCCTGGGGTGTTCTAATGAGCCCTGACCAATCCACAACCTGGATTGGCAGGGGGCAGGCCACCTTAAATACCTAGGGTCAGCCCAGCTGGGGGATTGTCAGGTGGAAGAACTGAGGATGGAGTACTAGGCTGTCGGGGCCTTGGAGGGCGCTCCCCATTCTGGGGGGGGGGGGGTGACCTTGGGCCTGGGGACTCGGGTGTAGGACAGATTCCTTCAAAGATACCATGAGGGATATGAACAGGAGGCACGCCAGAGAGGAGTCAGAGAGGACAGCAGGAGCTAGTATTGCCAGGCAAGTCTTCAGGAGGGAACCACCAGTGTGTGAGCAGCCAGGAGGGCTGGTGAGTGACATGTGCTATCGGAAGTACTGGAGAGGCATGCCAGAGAGGACTGAGAGGCAACAGTCAAAGCTGGGTGTGGAGCCAGTGAGGATTGCAATGTGTATTACTAAATAGAACTCATGCTAAATGGAATAGTAAATAACAAATAAATAATAAGCTGCAGCAGCTATTACAAAGGTGCTAGAACGTTAAAAAAAGTGAATACATAAAATAACAGCGCTAGCAGAATATAAAACATCAATGTGATAACGTGCTTGTACATTATTGCCCGTGACAATATTGACGAGTTCTATATATAATGAATAAAGTGCTAAATGCTCCAAATACAAATTCTAGTGCTTCGTGGTTCAGGATAGGATTTTTCAAGTGCCACACACTCCTCTTTTGACCCCACTCACCAGAGTTAATGGACCCTCAGCTTTGCAGTCTAGGGGTCAATAGGGCTGTGATCTAAAAGATCTAATATGTAAAAACTGGACTCTCAAAGAAGCTTCCATGCAGATATTCATGTGGATGGACCGAAGTAGCTCATTCATAATGGGAAACAGAGATAAAAAAGCCAATAGTGAAGTACTGCTAATACTAAATCAAATGCGCAAACAAACGCTACTCACAAGACGACTCTATAAAACAGGCATCAGTAAGTTCCGGGTTCGTCGCTGTACGCTGTGCCTTCCACAGATAGCGGACGTTGCATCACTGGTTAATGAAACCGAAATAAGCCGACTCGCTTTGCCCCTCCTCCAGGGCGTCATCAAGGACATAATTTCCGTTTTTCGGATGGTGTAATTTATATACAAAGGAGCAGTTACCTCCTCTCCAATTAGCCAATAGTAGAAAACAAAGCCCATCTGGTGTAATCAAACACAAACTTCCTTTTGATACCATCACTTCCTGTTATTCCCAAGTGATAACAAAAAACTTTATTGCCAAATACAAATACTTTAAAAACAACTTACAGAAATTCATTATTTTGAAATTCATGAAGAGGAAAAACAAAATTATATGGTTCATTAACTCTATTCTATAGTTCATTGTTTACATAAAAAAGATGAATAATAAAGATAAAATAAAAAAAAAAGAAAAAAGAAAAGAAAAAAGAAAAAAATATAAATAAAATTAAAAATAAAGATAAAAATAAAATAAAATAAAATGAAATGTGGATGTTACTTCATTGTACACTAATAGAACATATAATTTTATAACAACATCATGCTTTGGAAGCAGTTAAGTGGGCCCTGGATAACACTAATATTAAGCCTAAAACAAAAAGATTTCTTGTTACAGTCCCTAGATTTAGCAATGAGTCACAATTTTTTCTGGCACGAAAAAATTATTATAGGCAGAAAAGAGGAGTTGCCATGGGGGCTAAGTATGTCCCTTCAGTGGCAAACCTGTTTATGAGCTGGTGGGAGAAAAAAGCCATTTATGAGAGAAATAGAATATACCACAATTGAATTTTCATAAACGATACATAGACGACATTTTGATAATTTGGGCAGGATCACGAGAATCATTTCTCAATTTCCTAAGAGAGATGGGACGTAATCCATATGGTATTTCTATTTCTGAGACTTATGGCTATGAGTCAGTAATTTTTTTGGATCTAGTCATATATAAAGAAAATGGAAAGCTACTCACTCGTCCCTTTCTTTAACCGCTTGCCGACTAGCCTCTATCATTATAGTGCAGTAGGTCGGCACAATCCTGCGAGCCGTCGTAGCTATACTGCGGCTCCTTTAATAGCAGGCGCGCACGCAGGCTGCTCTGCGGGGTGCCGATGCACGGGCAAGAGGCAGAACAGGGACGTGTGTGTAAACACAGAAATCCCTGTTCTGTTCTGTGAGGAGAGACAGATTGTGAGTTCCTAATAGCTAGGAACCACGATCCGTCATCCCCTCTAGTCAGTCCCCTCCCCCTACAGTTAGAACACAAAGTCAGGGAACACAGTTAACCCCTTGATCGACCCCAGTGTTAACCTCTTCCCTGCCAGTGACATCTATACAGTAATTAGTGCATTTTTATAGCACTGATCACTGTATAATTGTCAATCGTCCCAAAAATGTGTCAAAAGTGTCCGATGTGGGGGCGTGTCCTGGACATGGAGGAGTGAGGACGTGCTTTGCCTCAGCTCCGCTACACCGCCGCACACAATCAGCATTGAACAGGGGGATACTCACTTTTATAAGATCCCCCCATGTCACAACGCTCACCACAGTACTCCCAACCGACCAGGACCGACAGATCGCGGCAGGGGCAGCTGGATTCTTACTTCTCTGGGGCCGAGGACAAGGCCGTGAAGCCTCCGAGATGGCGTCGACCGGGAGGGCCCAGAAAGCCACAAAATCCTCCCAGCCAGCAGCAGCCACAGCCCCGACCCTGAAGGGGACAGCTTCAGCCTCAGCAGCATCTCCGGTGCCATCCCCAGGGTCGGTGAGTGATTCAGCCCCCTGTGCTTCCCCTGCCTCGTTCGATGGCCGCTCTGAAGTATCTGACTACCTCTGTGATGAGGATATCAGGCGCCATATTATGTCTTTACCCACTAAAGAGGACCTTGAACGATTTACAAGCAGGGTAGAGAAAGCTTTCACAGAGGACATTGCTCAACTAAAGGCTGACACTTCCCACCTGGGTAACAGGGTAGAATCTTTAGAAGAGAAGCTGGAGGAGGTTCTCCCCACTATTGCTCTACTGCAATCTAAATGTCAGCAGCAAGACCAGCAGATTGAAGCCCTATTATGTCAGCTAGATGATGCAGAAAATCGCAGCAGAAGAGCGAACATTAGGATTCGGGGTCTCCCAGAAGCCACAGCCCCGAGGGATATAATCCCCACGCTGACTGATATTTTCAGAGACATATTGGGCCTACCTGCCTCGACTCCTATAGAAATTGATCGAGCTCACAGGGCACTAAGACCCCCCTCTCAGGAGGCGGACAACCCCAGAGACATAATCTGCAAACTCCATAAATTCACCCTAAAGGACAGCATCATGCAAAAAATGCGCAACAAACCCTTCTACGATTTTGATGGTGCACGTATATTCTTTTATCAAGACATATCCAGACGCACTCTTATGCAGCGCAGAGCTCTAAAGTCCCTCTTGATGGCGATCCAGGAAGCTGGCCTACCATACCGCTGGGGTTTTCCTTTTTTCCTACAGGCGACTAAAGATGGAAGACAAGTCACGCTGCGTAGTTTCTGTCCTCCCTTGGCCTAGACCCAGTGGACTTCCCAGATTGGAGAAATTCATCTGTCATTTCTGGGATCCATGTCCCCCCACAATGGTCAACTGCTACCCGTAGGAACCGTAGAAGGGACAGACAGCATCAGAATCAAGACCCCCCTCCTGGCCCCTCCACTACCCGTGATTGAAGAGGTAGTCCCTCCGGACTCATACGGTGATCATGGACATTCCCTGTCGTTAAGATACGAAGAACCGACTACCCCCTTATGCCACACTGACCAGGGAGAGGGGGGAAAGTTTTGTTTTTTTTTTTCTTTTTTTTTCAGACGGTACTATGAGTATGGCCTTATTGGAACCTAGACCTTTCAATGTTGGCCTTATTTTGGTCTCTGAAATCCGATTGGTTGTGATTGCAGACCACTCAAGAGACACGACTAATAATCACAAGAAGAAAAAAAAAAAAAAATTTTCTTTATATATTTTTTTTTCTGCCTTGGTAGTGGGTGGGAAAATGTGAACTCCCGAATTTACTACAGTCGCTCATCCCCCTTCCCAACCCCTAACACCTTTTAAGATGCGGTGTTTGGAGATGGGGCCCCCTTTCTCCGCCCTGTGCTTAGGCTCACGTTCCCCCACGTAGGCCACCCTATATTGGGTACAGTCCCTATTTGGGGCACTAGGTAAGGTCTGAGGCCCCCTTCCTTTTTTCGAGGGAGACCTCCCACCTACAGATGTACTGTTTACGGACTCTGCTAATGCTTTGTCGCAATGTTTATGTTACTTTAACAGTTCATTTTCTTTGTCCTTTTTTCCATTCACTTTTCTCCCCCCCCCCTCTGTCCTCCCCCTTCCTTCTTTCCTAGGAGCAATCCAAGATTTCAGATGCTGCGCCGGGCGAGTGAGACCATTCGACATTCTTCCTACCATCTACTCTGGCATGTCTACTCTTAAGGTAATATCTTATAACATAAGAGGCCTTTGCTCCCCCGGGAAAAGAAACAAACTTTGGTGGGAACTTAAGAAACTAAAAGCTCACGTGGTTTTCATACAGGAAACCCATTTTACTCATCATTCCTTGCCTAGATTACCTACCCATTTATTCAACCAATGGTTCCACAGCACCTCCCTCACGTCTAAATCTAAAGGCAATACGATTGCCATTCACAGGAATTGCCCCTTCCAGCTTTCGGATAGCAAAATAGATCCACTAGGCCGTTATGTATTTCTGAAAGGTGTCATAGCGGGACGAAAATATACACTCGCCTCGATCTATGCGCCCAACTCTAACCAAATTACTTTTATTGACAGTGCTCTCGACCTACTAGCAGACTTTAAGGAAGGCTTTGTCATCTTAGGAGGGGACTTCAACGTTAGCCCGGACCCTCTGCTGGACACCTCCAGCTCTAGTCATTCACATTCTTATGCTTTCTTAAAAACTTCCGAAAGTCTTTTCAATCTCACTTGCTACTTGATAGCTGGAGGGTCCTCCATCCAAAGGAGAGAGATTTCAGCTATCACTCGGCAGTCCATGATGTATACACTCGCATAGATCATGTCTATGTGGACCGCTCCACACTAGAGCTCGTGCAATCCGCGTTCATTGGGAACATTACACTATCCGATCACGCACCAGTGGGGGTGACCCTAACACTCCCTTCCAGTTCCCGTGGAGCCTGGACGTGGAGACTGAATGAAAACTTGTTGGATGATACAGCGGCAGTTGCCAAAGTATCAGAGACCATCACAAATTATTTCAATTAAAATGTAGCGGATGATATCAGCATGGGCATAGTGTGGGAGGGCCACAAAGCAGTAGTCAGAGGAGAGTTAATATCCCAGGGGGCTAAACTTAAAAAGATGCTTCAGGCGGACTTTGATAGGGTGCTGGCCACCCTACAGGATGCTGAACTCAAACATAAACAAAATGGGGGCCCTGAGGCATTGCGGAGGTTAACTGACTTAAGAGACTTGTTTTTACGCCTGCTTGATCGGCAAACTCGCAAACAAGCCAGACACTTATCGCACAAATATTATGAACACGGCAACAAGTGTGGTCATATGCTTGCTAGAGCTATTCGCAAGAAGCACACGCAGACTTACATACAAAAACTTTGTTCCCCTTCTGGCGAAGTCTCGATTCAGTCCTCAAAAATTGCCTCAGGGTTTCAAGATTATTACGCGCGCCTTTATAATTTACATCCTGACTGCCCTTTAGATACCCAACAATCCAGGTCCACTGCCATTCGAGACTATTTAGCCGCAGCTGGCGTTCCAGCATTGAGTGCAGATCAATGTACTGACCTTGAACTTCCGATTTCCCCTGGGGAGATTGAACTGATAGTGAAATCCCTTCCCACAGGGAAGAGCCCGGGACCGGATGGCTATACGGGATTATACTACAAAACCTTTCTACCCCTCCTTATACCCCACATGTGCACTTACTTTAATTCCATAGCAGAAGGGACTCCCATACCCTCAGGGGCACTTTTGGCACACATTACAGTGTTACCAAAAGTGGGTAAAGATCCGACGCTTCCCCAAAGCTACCGCCCTATTTCCCTCCTCAACATTGACGTTAAGATACTAGCCAAGATTTTAGCGAACAGGCTCGGGAATCTCCTGCCCAATATAGTTCATCCTGACCAAATTGGGTTTATTAAAGGAAGGGAAGCGAGGGACAATTCCATTAGGGCCATACAACTTATTCATTGGGCCCGTACCAGTCCTGATCCCAAACCTTACATTATTCTTTCCACAGATGCCGAAAAGGCTTTCGACCGGGTTGACTGGTCTTACCTCAAAGCGGTGTTGGAGGCTCTAGGGCTGAAAATGCACATGTTGACCTCTATTTTGGCTCTTTACTCTACTCCCTGTGCGCAGGTCAAGGTGAACGGAGTGCTCTCCTCTAGATTTCCGATTCGGAATGGCACGAGACAGGGGTGCCCCCTATCCCCCCTTCTCTTCGCTCTAGTTCTTGAACCATTACTATGCACGGTTAGAGCGAATGCAGACATAAGGGGTTTGCGAGTAGGAAACACTGAACACAAACTATCCGCCTACGCTGATGACGTGTTATTCCACCTCTCAGAACCCCTGATATCGTTGCCAGTCCTGATGAAGGAACTGAAACTATTCGGATCACTTTCAAATTTCAAAATTAATTATTCCAAATCTGAAATTTTACCTATTCACTTAACCCCTGCTCTGACAAGCAACTTACAAGCCTCCTTTCCCTTCACCTGGGCCAAATCCTCCATTCGGTACCTAGGGATTCAATTGACAGACAGTTTCGATACCCTCTATGCCGCAAATTTTCCCCCCTTACTTTTTACAATTAAAAAAAATCTTTCCCTCTGGACTAAGACTGCGTTCACATGGATGGGCCGCATTAACATAATAAAAATGAATATTCTGCCCCGCATACTCTTTTTTCTTCAAATGATACCAATCCCCTTACCTATCAAATTCTTTTCCCAGATTAATAGCACTTTAACGGGATTTGTGTGGAATGCGCGGAACCCTAGAATAGCCATGGGGACATTGAAACGCTCAAAACTAGCGGGTGGACTAGGGATCCCAGATATTTTGAAATATCATAAAGCAATTGCTCTTCAGAGGATCCTCAACTAGCGCTTCCACACCCAGTCCAAAATATGGGTCTCTCTCGAGAAATGGCTAGCTGGCAGGAATTTGGTCTTTGCTCCCTGGCTGCCACGTGAATATCGCGGGCTGTCAGACTCAACATCCCCACTGATGAGACATGCTCTCTCCACTTGGGACAAATTGAATTCGATCTTAAACTTATCTCCACCCATGTCCCCGCTAGCCCCATTAGGGGGATTTCTTTGGTTCTTGCCAGGTGAGCAAATGGCCTTTTTCAGCCCTTGGGTGGATGATGGTAACGCCAGCTGTGGGAAATTGATGAGCAATGGTAGGCTGATGAGTTTTGAATCCCTACAGAATAGACACAGGGGCTCCAAAATGAACTTCTGACGGTATAGACAGCTCCATCACTTTTTTGAAATCCATGGACAATCTATAAGAGACATCTCCACTCTTACTCCCTTTGAACAACTTTTTGTAGAGGAAGACCCGATTCCATATTTGATATCTGAAATGTATCGCTTATTAAGTGTCACTACTGACAATCTTAGACTGACCTATATACGGGCATGGGAGAGAGACCTACAACTTGACTTCTCCACGTCCCAGCTAACACATCTCTATCAGCTCACTCACTCGAGCTTTATTGAATCTAGAACCCAAGAAACAAATTACAAGCTTTTGTCACGCTGGTACAGGGTACCAGCCGATTTAGCTTGTATCTACCCCTCGGTATCGGATCAATGCTGGAGGAAATGTGGACAGAGAGGTACACTCCTTCAAATTTGGTAGGAGTGTCCTTTGATAAAGCCATACTGGGCAGATATCAAATCTCTAATAAAAGAAATTTTAGACTTAGATGTTCCTTTGATTCCAGCATACTTCCTCCTGCACGTCCCTCAGATGCTGATTAGCAGATACAGAAAAAGCGTTCTTCCACACCTTTTAAATGCGGCTAGACGCCTCCTCCCAATTTATTGGAAACAATCCAGGGTCCCTTCTAGGGAAGACTGGATTAAAAAAAGTCAATGATATTAGAGAAGCTGAACATTGGATAGCATCCTGTAAAGGAAAGTTGGAACGTTTTGAAGTCATATGGGGACCGTGGAGAGACTTTATGTTTGACCCGAATCTCATACCCTCGAGCCTAGATCTGGCCCTACTAGAATTAGCAGAACCAACCCTGAGATCCCGCCTGGACAAAAGTAATAAGGCCCATCGATAGACATTTTTCATAGATACCTACTATAAAGATAACCTGTCTTTGGCGGAACTCGCTCGGCGCAGATCTACAAGACCTTCTCAGACTATGAGGTATGCTCCACACCATTCCCCCCTTCCCTCCTACCCTTTCCCCTCCCCCACATCCTTTCCTACCTGTTCCCCCTTGATTCTAACCTTTACCTCTCTTTCTCTTCCTTTCTATTTTTACTTTTTTGACTGCATACTGGCTACCAGTTACCAGGCTGTTGTCATAAGACGCTAGATGTTGCACTACTTGGACACAGGTGGCGGCAGGCAGCAAAGGGGAGAGCAGACCCTCCACACCAGGGTGGTCCTTTTTATTTTCCGCCTCTGGTTGGTGGAGGGTATGGGGAATGTGCCCTTCCTGGGCATGGCGGGACGGACGAGGTTGTTGGAGGTATATTACCCCCCTCTGTCTGAAACGTTGTCAGGGAGGTGCTCACCCGTTGGCTCTCCTGATCACTTAGCACTTCCAATGGGGCTGTGGCTGGTTTAGGCCAGCATACTGCCACATGTTCATCCTGATTCAGGGTGTTTATTATAGATTAATGGTTGTGCTGCCACCATGGGTCCGATATATTTATTTGCACTAGCTGGTATTTGGACAAGTTTTATATGTGTTTTATTTCGCATTTCTAAAATGTATGTAGTTTTCTACTAAAATGTTGTTAAATAAAGATTTTACAAAAAAAAAAAGTGTCCGATGTGTCCACCATAATGTCGCAGTCACGATAAAAATCGCAGATCGCCGCCACTACTATTAAAAAAAATAATAATAATAAAAATGCCATAAATCTATCCCTTATTTTGTAGACGCTATAACTTTTGTGCAAACCACTCAATATATGCTTATTGCGATTTTTATTACCAAAAATATGTAGAAGAATACATATCGGCCTAAACGGAGAAAAAAATTCGCTTTTTTTAAAAAAAATTGGGGATATTTATTATAGCAAAAAGTACAAAATATTGTGCTTTTTCAAAATTGTCTGTATGTTTTTGTTTATAGCGCAAAAAATAAAAACCCCAGAGATGATTAAATACCACCAAAAGAAAGCTCTATTTGTGAGAAAAAAGGACGTCAATTTTGTTTGGGTACAGCGTCGCATGGCCCCACAATTGTCAGTTAAAGCGACGCAGTGCCATATCGCAAAAAATGCTCTGGTCATTGAGCAGCCAAATCTTCCGGTGCTGAAGTGGTTAAAGAAGTTGACAGAAATGGATATATACCGTTGGGCAGCATTCCCAAAAGTCAGATGCTGGGGGGGTAAAAAGAAACTGTAATAAGATAGAAGACTGACATTCAGTCAAAAACCATTCTAGGTTCTATGAAAAGGGGTATGATATCAGATTTGAAAAGAACTAAAGAAAATATGAGAGATAGAAATAGGGAATCTCTCTTTAAGAA
This sequence comes from Aquarana catesbeiana, assembly GCF_042186555.1. Taxonomy (NCBI): domain Eukaryota; kingdom Metazoa; phylum Chordata; class Amphibia; order Anura; family Ranidae; genus Aquarana; species Aquarana catesbeiana. Next base: position 65,307,110 of record NC_133336.1, on the reverse strand, counting down.
AAAAAATTGCATATGGTGTTGCATCTCTAACAGGTTTCACCAGGCAACATAAACAATTAAAAATAATAAAAACATTAGGCTTTGTTACTTAACCACTTCGCGCCGGGAGGGCGTCCTGGGACGTCCTTGACTTTGCGGGGCTATATCTGAATGATGCCTGTAGCTACAGACATCATTCAGATATCGGCTTTTTCAGCCGGCGATTCCCTACACCATAAGAATGATCATAGCGGCTGTTCCGACTCACCGCTTCCATCGGTGAGTCAGACACAGGATTCGCCAGCCCCGGATGGTGATCATAGAGATTTCTCTATGATTGTTCGGAGGCCGGGTGCGATGTTATGACGTCACGCCCGGCCTCTGCATTAAAAAAAACAGCGCCGCTTCGGCTAGGAAGTCAAATTAACAATAAAAAAAAAAAAAATTAAAGTGCCCCTGTCCCCGTGTGCTTGCACACAGAAGCGAACGCATACATAAGTCCCGCCCACATATGAAAAAGGTGTTCATACCACACATGGGAGGTATTGCCGCGAACGTTAGCATGAGAGCAATAATTCTAGCGCTAGACCTTCTCTGTAACTCAAAACATGTAACCAGTAGAAAATTTTAAAGCGTCGCCTATGGGGATTTTTAAGTACCAAAGTTTGGCGCCATTCCACGAGTGTGTGCAATTTTGAAGTGTGACATGTTAGGTATCTATTTACTCTTCGTAACTTTATCTTTCACATTATGCAAAAAAAAATTGGGCTAACTTTAATGTTTTGTTTTTTTTTTAAAGCATGAAACTGTTTTTTTTCCAAAAAAAACGCGTTCGAAAAATTGCTGCGCAAATACAGCGCGAGATAAAAAGTTGCAATGACCACCATTGTACTCTCTAGGGTCTTTGCTAAAAAAAAAAAAAAAAATATATATATATATATATATATATATATATATATATATATATATAATGTTTGGGGGTTCTATGTAATTTTCTAGCAAAAAAATTATGAATTTTACATGTAGGAGAGAAATGTCAGAATTGGCCTGGGCACGAAGTGGTTAAAGATAGAGAGCTTAGAAGTGTTTTACCTGCTCAGCCTCAGTTTATCTATACCAAACCTCCAACACTTAGGTTGAAATTATCACATCACTTGATTAATCCCACAGAAATCTTTTACTTTTCTAGATCAAACCGGTTTCTTTAGTTGTAGCGAATGTGTAATTTGTCTAACGTCCAGACATAGGATTAGAAAGACCACCCATTTTAGTTCCCATTCCCAGGGGAAATCCTATGAGATCAAAAAGTTCATCACGTGTGAAACTACACGTCACTAACCTTCTGTCCTTTCCCTGTGGCCTCCAATATGTGGGGAGGACCACGAGGAAGTTGGGCATTAGGTTGAGGGAGCATGTGAATAGAATTAGAAAAGGTTTTAAGCATCACAGCTTGTCCAATCATTTTAGATTGTTTCACAACAGTGATCCCAGGGGGCTGACGTTTTGTGGAATAGATAGAGTGGAGGTTCTTTGGAGTGGTTCCAATCTCAAGAAAGCTATCTCACAAAACAAGACCCAATGGATACATAGGCTGGGTACTATGAGTCCTTTTGGCTTAAATATTGAATTGGATTTGAACTATTTGTCTAATTGATAATTGTGTTCATTGTATACATAAATATATTTATATTTATTTTTGTTTCACTTCATTTTAATTTTGTTTTTATTTTATTTTTATCTTTATTTTTAATTTTAATTTAATTTGAATTATTTTTATTTTTAATTTAATTTTATTTGTATTTTCATTTTTATTTTATCTTTATTATTCATCTTTTTTATGTAAACAATGAACTCATATAGAATTAATGAACCATATGATTTTGTTTTTCCTCTTCATGAATTTTCAAATAATGAATTTCTGTAAGTTGTTTTTAAAGTATTTGGCAATAAAGTTTTTTGTTATCACTTGGCAATAACAGAAGTGATGTTATCAAAAGGAAGTTGGTGTTTGATTACACCAGATGGTCTTTGTTTTCTACTATTGGCTAATTGGAGAAGAGGTGACTGCTCCTTTGTATAAAAATTACACCATCCGAAACCGGTAATGTCCTTGATGACGCCCTGGAGGAGGGGCAAAACGTGTTGACGTATTTCCGGTTTCATTAACCAGTGCTGCAACTTCTGCTATCCGAGGAATGCACGCTGTACATCGGCGAACCCGGAACTTACCGATGCCTGTTTTAAAGAGTCGTCTCGTGAGTGGAGTTTGTTTGATTGCGCATTTGATTTAGTATTAGCAGTACTTCACTATCTGCTTTTTTATCTCTGTTTCCCATTATGAATGATCTATTTCGGTCCATCCACATGAGTATCTGCATGAAAGCTTCTCTGAGTCCAGTTTTTACACATCAGATCTTTTAGATCACAGCCCTATTGACCCCTAGACTGCAAAGCTGAGGGTCCATTAACGCTGATGAGTGGGGTCACAAGAGGGGAGTGTGGCACTTGAAAAATCCTATCCTGAACCACGAAGCACTAGAATTTGTATTTGGAGCACTTAGCACTTTATTCATTATATATAGAACTTGTCAATATTGTCACAGCTAGTGCTGTTAATTTATGTATTCACAGTGAGGATTGCAATGTCACAGGTAGTGGAGTCAGGCAGTTTCAGCCAGGAGGGCTGGCAGGGCCTAAAGAGGGATTGCTGGGAGCAGTAGTCCACCATAGGACAACTCGCACTAAACACTTTCTATTCTATTTTGCTACATAAAATGGGACCCGCGGTCCCTGCCTACAAATGGCAATTCCTAAGGCCTGACTGAGTCAGTGTTGGACCTAACCATGTGCTAGCTGTGTCTGGAGTTAAGTGCTGTGCAGGAGCGAGAGAGAGAGAGAGAGAGATAGTCTGCAAGCAAGTGTTGTGCAGGACAGAGAGAGTGATAGTCTACAAGCAAGTGTTGTGCGGGAGGAGTTTGAAGAAGTCATGTAAAAAGAGTGTACATAGTTCTGTCCCAAATTGACTGTTCTAAAATTCTACTGGGAATCCCATGAATCTTCATCCCTATCCAAGTTCAAATCCCTCAATAAAAATACAAAAACAAACATATGGACTGTTCCATGACTCAAGGGGATTAGGAAGTGAATGCTGGGCAGGGTGACAGGTGGACCACAACTTTCAGCAGCCCTTACGGGGGTACCGCAACACGTAAAACCATTAAAAAACTGTTTATTAATGAAATAACTCCATCGACTTACACGGTATCAACTTGTTAACCGCAAGAAAGATTTTTACCAGCCTGACTACGGCTGCATCCTCTGACCACAAGCTAACAGTCAGAGGTTGCAGCCAGAGTCAGGTTGGTAAAAATCTTTTTTTGAGATTAAAAAGGTTGATACTGTGTAAGTGGATGGAGTTATTTTATTAATAAAAACTGTTTTTTCGATGGTTTTACGCTAGAGGTTTTATTCTTCCTTTCCAACATCCCGTTTTGGAATATGGAGTTTGTTGGAGGAGCATCTGAGATTCAAAATAACTCAACACACAGGCATTAATTGTCTAAACTGCTGGCAACAAAAGTGAGTACACCCCTAAGTGAAAATGTCCAAATTGAGCCCAAAGTGTCAATATTTTGTGTGGCCACCATTTTCCAGCACTGTCTTAACCCTCTTGGACATGGAGTTCACCAGAGCTTCACAGGTTGATACTGGAGTCCTCTTCCACTCCTCCATGACGACATCACGGAGCTGGTGGATGTTAGAGACCTTGCACTCCACCTTCCAATTGAGGATGCCCAACAGATGCTCAATAGGGTTTAGGTCTTGAGACATACATGGCCAGTCCATCACCTTTACCCTCAGCTTCTTTAGCTAGGCAGTGGTCATCTTGGAGGTGTGTTTGGGGTTGTTATGTTGGAATACTGCTCTGCTGCCCAGTCTCCGAAGGGAGGGGATCATGCTCTGCTTCAGTATGTCACAGCACATGTTGGAATTCATGGTTCCCTCAATGAACTGTAGCTCCCAAGTGCTGGAAGCACTCATGCAGCCTCAGACCATGACACTCCCACCACAATGCTTGACAGTAGGCAAGACACACTTGACTTTGTACTCTTCACCTGGTTGCCGCCACACACACTTGACACCATCTGAACCAAATAAGTTTATCTTGGTCTCATCAGACCACAGGACATGGTTCCAGTAATCCATGTCTTTAGTCTGCTTGTCTGCAGCAAATTGTTTGCGGCCTTTCTTGTGCATCATCTTTAGAAGACACTTCCTTCTGGGACGACAGCCATGCAGATCAATTTAATGCAGTGTGCGGCATATGGTCTGAGCACTGACAGGCTGACCTCCTACCCCTTCAACCTCTGCAGCAATGCTAGCAGCACTCATACATCTATTTCCCAAAGACAACCTCTGTATATGACGCTGAGCATGTGCACTGAACTTCTTTGGTCGACCATGGCGAGGCCTGTTCTAAGTGGAACCTGTCCTGTTGAACTACTGTATTGTCTTGGCCACCGTGCTGCAGCTCAGTTTCAGGGTCTTGGCAATTTTCTTATAGCCTAGGTCATCTTTATGTAGAGGAACCATTATTTTTTTCAGATCCTCAGAGAGTTCTTTGCCATGAGGTGCCATGTTGAACTTCCAGTGACCAGTATGAGAGAGTGATAACATCAAATTTAACACACCTGGTCCCCATTCACACCTGAGATCTTGTAACACCAACAAGTCACGACACCAGGGAGGGAAAATGGCTAATTGGGCATACTCACTTTTGTTTCCAGCGGTTTTGACATTAATGGCTGTGTGTAGAGTTATTTTGAGGGAACAGCAAATTTACACTGTTATACAAGCTGTACACTCACTACTGTACATTATATCAAAAGTGTAATTTCTTCAGTGTTGTCACATGAAAAGATTTAATAAAATTTAATTTAATAAAATACAAAATTTACAAAAATATGAGGGGTGTACTCAGATTGTGAGATTCTGTATATTTTGTGGACTTTTTGCATATCATTTATTTATGTTTGACCTATGAATTTATTAAGTTTATATTATTTATTCAGTAGCACAGAACTCTATTCTTATGGATATATGAGCACTTTTTACTGTATGGTTTGTTGTCACATTTAATATGAGATGGTGATAACGCTGTTTGCAGGAAATTATATAATATAAAAATGTTTACCTGTTTCCTTAATAACCATCTTCTGAGGAATTTGCTTTTGTGGAACGACCAACCTAAAAAATATGAAGTAGTAAAAAATAATGCATATGCATAGATCTTGCAAAAAATGAACTTTTAGTACCTTAACTGAACTTGATGGTGCAACCTTGTTGCTGGAAATGCGCTCTTTTCATTTTCATCATTAATTAATGGCTCCTAGGAAAATAATGCAGCATGTACAGCTTTACACTTTATGTTAATAATTCATACATATATTACACACATTTCAAAAGCAACGCTCAACTATTCCTTTAAACATTGGAGAAAATAGAAAAAGATATTTCTTTGCTTTTCTTTGTGCAAGGGTATAAAAGTAATTATGTACTGACAAAACACAAAATTATCCTTGTACAAAGCATGTGTTAGAGTCCTGCACTAAAAGTGCACTGTTGATTTTATTTACCTCTGTGGGATTGTTTTTGAAAAAGGAGACATGCGCCCCGCCTGCAGAGCGTGGGGCATTAGAAGGAGCAATGTGGTACAGCGGTGTCATGAATGATGTGGGAGCTCAGGGACATTTTTGCCTCACAATACGTCAGACATCACGCCACAGAGTAAATGTAAATTATTGTATACTTGTGCTGTATTTTTATATGATGCATTCTTGGGCTACAGCACAGGGTGGATTGTACCCCGATAAAATATTTGATTTTTGTATATTTATATATAAAATTAAGTATATTTGTTCAACAAAAAAGGAGGAATATTCTGCAACACAGTCTGGGAAAGTTGAGTCCAGTGAGAGAAGCTTCTGGCAAGGTAGTTGAGAGACTTCTTGTGAATTATTTTAGTCAGATCTGTTGTTCTGTGCCACGGATGATAGCTTCGTCACAGGCTTTCCCCCAGCCCTACCTACTTACCTGAGCCCCATCTCGATCCAGCGCTGTGTCCAAGAGCAGCAGTTCTCTCCTTACAGGGCAAACTGATGGCAGCGGGAGCCATTGGCCCCCCTGTCTCTGTCAATGGATGCAGGCAGCGCAGCTCTGGATTGAGCCCGCAGGTGTGTCACAATAGGAAGCAGCTTCCTATGGTAGCACACAGAGAAGAGGAGGAGTTGGGAACTTAAGCGGGGGACCCCAAAAGAGGAGGATCAGGGCTGCTCTGTGCAAAACCATTGCACAGAGCAGGTTAAGTATAAGATGTTCATTATTAGTTTTATTTTTTTATTTTTTTATTTTTTTTAAAGAAGGTTTACAATCACTTAAATTTACCTATCGGAATGTTTTTTAACCAAACAGGGTGATGACAACTCATTAGTGGCAAACAACCATTTCTATTCATTTCCTTTACATGTACTTTGGTGCATAACACACTTGATCAGTAAAAATATTTCCATCTAAAAAAAAATCAATAAATTCTTTACTATACTGGTGGGAAAATGCAATATTTGTCTCATCATTCATCTCTCTCAAAAAGTAACAAACTCTCTTCAAATCCATCTCATACTATCACTACATCATAAAAAGTCTTCAATTATCACGTCTCTTCCCACTCTGCCATAAAGATATTCACTAAACTGGGAGCTGCTCCAGTCCGTTGAATATAGAAATCACTACCATAAAAGAAAAAACAGTGACCAAGGGCAAATTGTAAAACTTCTATTAAAAACATTTTTTTTACCATGGCAAGATCATCTCTTGAGTTCAAAGCCCACTCCACTGCCCAACAGGCATCATCATGATTGATAATTGTATATAAAGATTTTACCTTAGCTGCAACTAAAAACATCCCTTCCTTCAATTGAAGTCCGGAGCCTCAGTAAATGTTTTGTGGCGCATCAACATGTTTATGAGGACAGCTAGCTGATGGGAAGCCCATCTCCCACAAATGATTTGAGTGCAGCTTGATGGTAGTACAATCTACACATGTAATGTGGTGCTTTAGTCTTTTTGATGATTTTTATACAACGTACTATAAATTGTAATTTACTATTGCACTTAATCCTCTCTGATGCATGTCTGATTTGCATACCTTAGTAGTGCAATTAAGTTCAAGGTGGAGCAATATTCTAGAGGAGGGACAAGGAGACTCTCCTAAATTTAATTGAAAAAAATTATGATTGGGTGTGTTCAGTGGCATATCCAAGGTATGGAAGCCATGGATGCCATGGGGGGGGGAGGGGTGCAAAAAGGCTGCCCCCCGCACAAAAAAAAAAAGCCCCACCCGTCCTCTCACAGCTGCCTCCTGCACTAATATAGCCCCCGCCGATGGCACAGCACTTCACCTAGCAAGAAGTTACTTGACCTGGCATTGGCAATGGGGAGCCGAGCGACAGGTGCCTCCGTGATGGCCGATGATTGGCCAAACCAGGTCTACCTAGGGTAGGGTAATTGGCGGAGCCTAATGCTCCGCCTACCACCCTCTACGCAGCATCATCTTCTCCCTGGAGCGGGGTCTGTGACGTGAGGTCAGTGAGGGGGGGAACCTGGAGAAGAGATGAGACTAGAGAGAAAAAATTTGGATGACGGGGAATCCCCAGGCAGCAACAAGGATTAGCACTGCAGTCTAGCAGCAGGTACTACTTAAGTCACCACAATCTTGATCATCATCATGTGCATGTGTACCAGTGCCAACTGCCAAGCAGAAGTGAAGCAAGCAGCCAATCAAATATAGTGCTCAATATAGATTAAATAAATATGCTTAGCTTAGCCATAAATATCATAAATAAAGTATAATAAAGTGATTTGTGCAAGTAGCACCTGCTGTTGCACAAATCACTTTGTTACACTTTATTTATGATCTCTATGGCTATGCATATTAAATCCATATTGAGCACCATATTTGATTGGCTGCTTGTTTCTGTTTGGGCCTGGCACACACGCACAATCGCACATGATGATGACTCATCATGATGAGTCATCATGTGCGATTGTGCGTGTGTGCCAAGCAGACAGGGCCTGCGCTACCACTAGGCAAACTAGGCAGCTGCCTAGGGTACACTAGGTCGCCCAGCCGCTGGTGATCCTACTCCCTCTCTACCTTTGTACAGTGTCAGAGGCGCTGGCGCAGTGGCGGAGGACTGTATCCATTATGAAGGAAGGGAAAGGAAACATCCCCTGCGTTGCTGCGTGTCCCTGATCACCACAGTGCCACTGCCAGTGAGTGTGACCTCTCTGTGTACCACCGTTGCGTCGTCACCCTCTCTGATGTTCCGCTCTGCCTTTCTGCCCAGTGCTGTGCCCGTACGCTGCATGATCCCCCCGCCCCCATGGAGGCCGCTCTCTCTTCCTCGTAAGTGTCCATACACTGCACGATTCCTCCGCCGCCTCCCCTCCCCCGTTGTGGAGACTCAGACTGCTCTCCCACCTGACCTGGAATGTCCTAAACTATGGCAGGCATCAGTGGAGTCACTGGCGGTGCTCCGGGCTTGGTGACAGGTGGAGCCTGCCTGGACTTACTGAGGCGGGCAGCATTTAAATTTGTAAGTTACTCACACTGGCAGTGGCAGGGTCAAGTTTTCACAGTCACTGAGCGTTTCAGAATGCATTATTGCATGTACATGTATACAGATATAGTGCATAAATAATGATCTGCCAATCACTATGATTTGTGTATACCAAAGGGTCCCCCCCGCCCCGGTAAGGCCGCATTTATGGGTGCTGGCATTACTGCATTTTTGGGTGCTGGTAAGGCCCCAATTATGGGTGCTGATGTTACTGAATTTATGGGTGCTGGTAAGGCCACATTTATGGGTGCTGATGTTACTGCATTTATGGGTGCTGGTAAGGCCGCATTTATGGGTGGAGTCAGGGGTGGAGCCAAGGGGAGGGCGACAAAATGGGGTTTCACCTAGGATGTCAAATTCTCTGTCCTTGTCGCACTGCGCCCCTCTCTGTCTGTCCCCAGTGTCCCTCCCTGTCCCTGGCATCCTTCTCTGTCCTCGTCGCACTGCGTCCCTCTCTGTCCCCAGTCCCTCCCTGTCCCTTGATTGTGTGTTAGTGTGTGTCATTGTTTTTGTATGAGTTACTGTGTGCACCAATGTATTTTAATGAGTGTGAGTGTGCTAGTGTGTTGGCATCATCAGTGATTTTTGTATCAGTGTGTGCCCACGGGCCATTGTGTGTGCGCCTGTCAGCATGTGTATCTGAGAGCATGTGTATGGGTCATTGTCAGTGAAAGTGTATGTCTTGGATTATATTAAATACGTTTTTCTTTGAAAAGCCTGGAACAAGTTGTTCGACACCTTCCACAGTCCCCTGCACCTGCTACAAGTTTATTAGAATCTGAAGGTGGATCAGGTACAAATACATCACAAGCTGAGGAGGAAGTCAAGTCAGGTAAATCTGAGTATGGTGAGATTAGAAGTGAGGAGGCCAGAGAGAACGTGAACATGACAGGAGGGGAAAACGATGGTGGCGGCAATGCTGTGTTTATTGATGAGATTGAGCATGACGATACTGAACCCGGTGAATTGGATGGTGTTGAAGAGACTCAAACTGTCTTACCATAAGTATTTACAGAACAGCGAGGGGCCTTTCCTACCAACAAATAACAACTCAATGAACAAAACTTGGTTCAAGAGGAAATTGGGAAATGGTCGTGGTGAGGAAGTGACTCGCTCTTGGCTGATCTTTTCCCCTTTTAAAAAGTCTGCATTTTTATATCGTTTTTTTTCTCTATCCCCAGACCATCAATCCTCATTGGAGCAGGAAAGTGGATTCCTCCAATAGAAAGCACCTGAAAGGATTAGTGTTCATGAAAATGCTAAGAATTAGGGATGAGCTTCGTGTTCGAGTCGAACCCATGTTCGACTCGAACATCGGCTGTCCGATCGTTCGTCGAATTGCGAACGATATGGGCCGTTCGCGCCAAATTCGTGTGGCGCGTCACGGCCCATAATTCACTGCGGCATCGCAGTGCATTGCTGGCTGATGATTGGCCAAGCATGCACTATGACCCGCATGCTTGGCCAATCACAGCGCCGCCTGAACAGAGAGCCGTAATTGGCCAAAGCCAAGGAGGCTTTGGCCAATTATGGCTCAGGGGATTTAGTACACGCCCCACACTATATAAGGCCGCCTGCACGGCGGCCCTGTGTAGTGTGTGTTCCGGCGTTCATTGAGAGAGAGAGAGAGACAGACAGTGACATTTGATTTGAGTTAGATAGATTAGGCAGAACAGTCAGTCAGTTAGCTGCACTTACAGTGTATTGTGTATATATATGCATCCCAGGTGTTGCATATATATATATATACACTGTATTCAGTTTAGCTAGATCCGTTCTTGTTATCTTCCTACTGACAGGCAGGCTTGTCTTGTTACAGTATTTACAGCTACCTGAAGAAAATTACTGGTGTTCTTTTGATCCTATTAGTACCTCAGTCAGGCAGCTAGACTATTTACAGTTAGTGCAGTGCGTCCTGCTCACAGTGTTCAGCTAGATCCGTTCCTGTTATCTTCTTACTGACAGGCAGGCTTGTCTTGTTACAGTATATACAGCTACCTGAAGAAAATTACTGGTGTTCTTTTGATCCTATTAGTACCACAGTCAGGCAGCTAGACTATTTACAGTTAGTGCAGTGCGTCCTGCTCACAGTGTTCAGCTAAACCTACAAGTTAGTGTGGTGCGTCCACCTCACAGTGTTCAGCTAGATCCGTTCCTGTTATCTTCTTACTGACAGGCAGGCTTGTCTTGTTACAGTATATACAGCTACCTGAAGAAAATTACTGGTGTTCTTTTGATCCTATTAGTACCACAGTCAGGCAGCTAGACTATTTACAGTTAGTGCAGTGCGTCCTGCTCACAGTGTTCAGCTAAACCTACAAGTTAGTGGGGTGCGTCCTGCTCACAGTGTTCAGCTAAACCTACAAGTTAGTGTGGTGCGTCCTGCTCACAGTGTTCAGCTAGATCCGTTCCTGTTATCTTCCTACTGACAGGCAGGCTTGTCTTGTTACAGTATATACAGCTACCTGAAGAAAATTACTGGTGTTCTTTTGATCCTATTAGTACCACAGTCAGGCAGCTAGACTATTTACAGTTAGTGCAGTGCGTCCTGCTCACAGTGTTCAGCTAAACCTACAAAAGTTAGTGGGGTGCGTCCTGCTCAGTGTTCAGCTAAACCTTCAAGTTAGTGTGGTGCGTCCTGCTCACAGTGTTCAGCTAGATCCGTTCCTGTTATCTTCTTACTGACAGGCAGGCTTGTCTTGTTACAGTATATACAGCTACCTGAAGAAAATTACTGGTGTTCTTTTGATCCTTTTAGTACCACTGTCAGGCAGCTAGACTATTTACAGTTAGTGCAGTGCGTCCTGCTCACAGTGTTCAGCTAAACCTACAAAAGTTAGTGGGGTGCATCCTGCTCAGTGTTCAGCTAAACCTTCAAGTTAGTGCGGTGCGTCCTGCTCACAGTGTTCAGCTAAACCTACAAGTTAGTGGGGTGCGTCCTGCTCACAGTGTTCAGCTAAACCTACAAGTTAGTGTGGTTTGTCCACCTCACAGTGTTCAGCTAAACCTACAAGTTAGTGCAGTGCGTCCTGCTCACAGTGTTCAGCTAAACCTACAAGTTAGTGGGGTGCGTCCTGCTCACAGTGTTCAGCTAAACCTACAAGTTAGTGTGGTGCATCCACCTCACAGTGTTCAGCTAGATCCGTTCCTGTTATCTTCTTACTGACAGGCAGGCTTGTCTTGTTACAGTATATACAGCTACCTGAAGAAAATTACTGGTGTTCTTTTGATCCTATTAGTACCACAGTCAGGCAGATAGACTATTTACAGTTAGTGCAGTGCGTCCTGCTCACAGTGTTCAGCTAAACCTACAAGTTAGTGTGGTGCGTCCACCTCACAGTGTTTAGCTAGATCCGTTCCTGTTATCTTCTTACTGACAGGCAGGCTTGTCTTGTTACAGTATATACAGCTACCTGAAGAAAATTACTGGTGTTCTTTTGATCCTATTAGTACCACAGTCAGGCAGCTAGACTATTTACAGTTAGTGCAGTGTGTCCTGCTCACAGTGTTCAGCTAAACCTACAAGTTATTGGGGTGCGTCCTGCTCACAGTGTTCAGCTAAACCTACAAGTTAGTGTGGTGCGTCCACCTCACAGTGTTCAGCTAAACCTACAAGTTAGTGGGGTGCGTCCTGCTCACAGTGTTAAGCTAAACCTACAAGTTAGTGGGGTGCGTCCACCTCACAGTGTTCAGCTAAAGCTACCTGTAGAAGGTTGGTGGTGTTCTCATACTACAGGCAGGCAGTTGATTTTGCTAGCTGCAGTATCAGTACATATATATATATATCCCAGCTTAGTGCAGCTACAGGCCATTGGTATGTCTGGAAGGCCAAGAAGGAGAGGCAGACAGTCACAAGCCAATAAGAGAGGGCAAGCAGGCTCTGTGTCTAGTGGTGGTCATGGAGACGGTGCATCCTCATCAGCATGTGGCCGTGGGACACGCTTGGGCTTTTTTTCGGCAGCTGGCCGTGTTGAGCCACAACATGCGGAAGACTTGGTCGAGTGGATGACCAAGCCGTCCTCATCCTCCTCATCCTCTCTCACCCATGCCCAGGGTACTTTGTCTGGCAAAGCAGCGGCCTCTTCCCTCGGCTCAATGTCATCAGTGACTCCTTCCCTAGCCCCACCATGTCCTCCTGAGGAGTCCCTCAAACTGTTTGACCACAGTGTTGGGCACATGCTCCAGGAGGATGCCCAGCGTTTGGAAGGCTCTGATGATGATACTGAGCTCGATGAAGGCAGTAACATGAGCGCAGACAGAGGGGGTGCCAAAGAAGGACAGCAATCTGGCAGTCATGCTCCCCCTGCTGCAGCATACTGCCAGGTTTGCTCCAGTGATGAGGAGGGAGGGGATGATGAGGTCACTGACTCAACATGGGTGCCTGATAGGAGAGAGGAGGAGGAGGAGGAGGCGGCACATCACCAACGAGGCAGGATACCCTCCAGGGGCCAGCGTAAGGGCAGCACATTGACTGCATCACACCCCAAAGCTCCACATGTGCAGGGCGCTGCAGTCTCTGCGCGTTATTCAAAAAGTTCTTTGGTGTGGGCCTTTTTTGAGACGAGTGCATCAGATCGCACTGCTGCTATTTGCAACATATGTCTCAAGCGTATCTCGCGTGGCCAAAACATCTCCCGCTTGGGTACCACATGCTTGACCAGACATATGTTGACCTGCCATGCAGTTCGTTGGCAAGCGTATCTAAAAGACCCACACCAAAGAACAAAGAGGACCTCTCCTTGCTCCTCATCAGCTGAGATCTCCAACCCCACTATACCTTCAGTCCTCTCTGAGACCTGCACTGAGAGGAATGAAGGTGTAGAATTAGGTGTGTCACAGCCAAGTACTTGTGGGCAATCTGCTTTTGGTACACCGACGTCAGATTGTACCAGGCAAATTTCCCTGCCCCAGCTGCTGCACCGCCGAAAGAAGTTTGCTCCCAGCCATCTACATGCGCAGCGGTTGAATGCTAGCTTGGCAAAATTGCTAGCACTTCAACTTCTGCCTTTTCAGTTGGTAGACTCTGCCCCCTTCCGTGAGTTTGTGGAATGTGCGGTTCCTCAGTGGCAGGTACCTAAACGCCATTTTTTCTCACGGAAGGCGATTCCGGCTCTCTACCGGCATGTGGAAGGCAATGTCCATGCCTCGCTGGACAGGGCGGTCAGCGGTAAGGTGCATATTACCGCTGACTCATGGTCCAGCAGGCATGGACAGGAACGTTACTTAAGTTTCACGGCGCATTGGGTGACTCTGCTGGCAGCTGGGAAGGATGCAGGACAAGATGCAGTAGTGTTGGAGGTTGTTCCGCCACCACGCCTCCAAAATGCTAATGATTGTGACACACCTCTCTCCTCCACCCCCTCCTCTTCTTCTTCCTCCATGGCCTCTTCCTGTGCTTTGTCCTCGGAACCAGCGGTGCTCTGTAGCCATTCAAGGGGCTACGCAAGTACGCAGGCCAAAAGATGCCATGCGGTGCTTGAGCTGGTGTGCTTGGGGGACAGGAGCCACACTGGGGCAGAGGTTCTGTCAGCTCTGCAGGGGCAGGTTCAGAGGTGGTTGACGCCACGCCAACCTAAGGCAGGAATGGTGGTTTGCGACAATGGCACCAACCTCCTCTCTGCCCTCCGACAGGGACAAATGACCCATGTGCCCTGTTTGGCTCACGTCCTTAACTTGGTGGTGCAGCGGTTCTTGGGCAGGTACCCGGACTTACAGGATGTCCTGAGGCAGGCCAGGAAAGTCTGTGTGCATTTACGCCGGTCATATAATGCCAGTGCTCGGCTGACGGACCTCCAAAAGGAGTTTAACCTGCCCAAGAACCGCCTAATCTGTGACATGCCCACCAGGTGGAACTCAACGTTGGCCATGCTGCAGCGGCTGCACACGCAGCAGAGGGCCATCAATGAGTACCTGTGCGACTATGGCACCAGGACAGGGTCAGGGGAGCTTGGTTTTTTTTCCCCACGCCAGTGGGCCATGATCAGGGATGCATGCACTGTCCTGTCACCATTTGAGGAGGCCACGAGGATGGTGAGCAGTGACAGTGCATGCATCAGTGACACTGTCCCCCTTGTCCACCTGTTGGAGCACACGCTGCGTGGAATAATGGACAGGGCACTTGAGGCAGAACAGAGGCAGGAAGAGGAGGACTTCCTTAGCTCTCAAGGCCCCCTTTATCCAGACAGTGTTTCTGCATGCCCGCCGATCACACAGGAAGAGGAGGAGGAGGAGGAGGAGGAGGAAGATTGTGTCAGTATGGAGGTGGAGCCTGGCACTCAGCATCAGCAGCAGTCTTTAAGGGATCAGTCCCAAGAAACACATGGACTTGTACGTGACTGGGAGGAGGTGGCTGCGGACCATGTCGTCCTTAGTGACCCAGAGGACTCCGGACCGAATGTCTCAGCAAACCTACGCTGCATGGCCTCCCTGATCCTGCAAAGCCTGCGTAAGGATCCTCGTATTCGTGGTATCAAGGAGAAGGACCAATACTGGCTGGCAACCCTCCTTGATCCACGTTACAAGGGTAAGGTTGCGGACCTTATCTTGCCATCGCAGAGGGAGCAGAGGATGAAACATCTTCGGGAGGCCTTGCAGAAAGGTCTGTGCAACGCGTTCCCAGAGACTGGGAGGTTACAAACTCCTGTTTCTGGACAACGTGTTGCTGAGGCTTCAGTCAGTCAAAGAAGGAGTGGTGGAGAAGGTGGCCGTCTGACCGATGCGTTCAGACAATTTTTTGGTCCGCAGCCCCAAGGTATGATCAGTTCCAGCAACCATCGGCCAGCGTCTGTTTTAGATGGTGCAGGAATACCTAGGGGCAAGATCAGACTTGGACACCTTTCCCACCGAAAATCCTCTGGGTTACTGGGTCTTGAGGATGGATCACTTGCCAGAGCTTGCACAGTATGCAATTGAGCTACTGGCCTGTCCTGCATCCAGCGTTCTTTCGGAACGCACATTCAGTGCTGCTGGAGGCTTTGTAACCGATCACAGGGTGCGTCTGTCCACCGACTCGGTCGATCGACTGACCTTCATAAAAATGAATCAGTCTTGGATCACCACCAGCTACCAAGCACCTGATGCTGATGTAACCGAATAATTTTTTTTTAAATCTCAGATCCCTTCAAAGACTGCCTATGCTGATGCTGAGTGACTATCCCTGAGTAATTATCCTCTTCCTCCTCAATCATCACGCTGATATCTTGAAAGAACATTTTTGGTTCTGGGCGCCACCACCAATGCCTAAGGCACAATTTTTCAGCCCCTGTTTAACAGGGGCGTGTGATTACAATTTTTGATGCAATACTTTGCAGCAGGGCTCGTTCCTGCGTTCCAACTAGAGTGTCTGTGAGGGGTTGCAGTGTTGTGGCACCAGCACCAGTGCCTAAGGCCCAATTTTTCTGCCCCTGTTTAACAGGGGCGTGTAATTACAATTTTTGATGCAATACTTTGCAGCAGGGCTCGTTCCTGCGTTCCAACTAGAGTGTCTGTGAGGGGTTGCAGTGTTGTAGCACCAGTGCCTAAGGGCCAATTTTTCTGCCCCTGTTTAACAGGGGCGTGTAATTACAATTTTTGATGCAATACTTTGCAGCAGGGCTCGTTCCTGCGTTCCAACTAGAGTGTCTGTGAGGGGTTGCAGTGTTGTGGCACCAGCACCACCACCACCACCAAAGGCCCAATTTTTCTGCCCCTGTTCAACAGGGGCATGTAATTACAATTCTTGATCTAATATTTCACAGCAGGGCCCATTTCTGCACCCACCAAGAGCGAGTGAGGACTTACAGTGTTGTGGCACCAGCACCACCACCACCACCACCAAAGGCCCAGTTTTTCTGCCCCTGTTCAACAGGGGCATGTAATTACAATTCTTGATCTAATATTTCACAGCAGGGCCCTGTGAGGGCTTACGTTGTTGTGGCCACAACAACACCTAAGGCCCAAATTTATGCTGAGTATATAGGGCAGGCCCCTACTTTCAAAAATCTAACTTACAAACGACTCCTACTTGCAAACGGAAGGAGACAACAGGAAGTGAGATGAAATCTACCCCTAGGAAGGGAAATTCTCTCCTGTAAGTGTTAATATGGGAAAAACATTTCTCCTTTCCACTGATGCTTTCCAATCCTTGTTCCACAAAAAAACCCACATGTTCAAAAAACATTTGTCATTGGGACAAAAAGTGAGGTGAAATCTTCTAAAGAGGAGGAAAGACAGCAAAACAAATGTCACAGGGGTGATAACCCTTCCCTATGTTTTCCAAAAAGCTTAAAAAAGATTTTTTGGCTGGAGCTAAACACGTTAAAAATGTACCCGTTCAAAATGACAAACAGATTCTACTTAACAACAAACCTACAGTCCCTGTCTTGTTTGCAAGACAGGGACTGTATACTGCTGTTCAGAGTATATAGAGCCTTGTGGCCCCACACCTTTCCTTATTTTAATTTGGGTGCGGGGTTCCCCTTAATATCCATACAAGACCCAAAGGGCCTGGTAATGGACTGGGGGGTACCCATGCCGTTTGTCTCACTGATTTTCATCCATATTGCCAGGACCCGACATTACATTAAACCCGCAAGCAGTTTTAAATTAGATTTTTTCCTTTAACCACTTGCCGACCGCCGCACGACTATATACGTCGGCAGAATGGCACGGGCAGGCAAAAGGACTTACAGGTACGTCCTTGCCTGCCCACGGGTGGGGGGTCCAGCGGTGGTCGGATCGAGGTCAGGGTCGATCGAAGGTGAGGGGGAGGCCACTCATTCGTGGCTCCCCCCTCGCGATCGCTCCTGGCCAATGACGAGCTTCCTCGGCTTCTGTGAATGTAAACAGAAGCGGAGGAAGTGATGTCATCTCTCCTCGAGCCGGTCTTTTTGATCCGGCGCTGAGGAGAGAAGACATCCAAGTAAGTGCACCAACACTACACTAACAGTAGAACACGCAGGCACACTTGTCACCCCCCTGTCACCCCCCAGTCACCCCCTGATCACCCCCCTGTACCCCCCACACATACTGACACCAATAGCAGGTTTTTTTTTTTTTCTGATTATTGCATTGGTGTCAGTTTGTGTCAGTTACAAGTGTTAGGGCAGTTAGGTTAGCCCCCTTTAGGTCTAGGGTACCCCCCCTTAGGTCCAGGGTACCCCCCTAACCCCCCCTAATAAAGTTTTAACCCCGTGATCACCCCCCGTCGCCAGTGTCACTAAGCGATCGTTTTTCTGATCGCTGTATTAGTGACACAGGTGACGCTAGTTAGGGAGGTAAGTATATAGGTTCGCCGTCAGTGTTTTTTATAGCGACAGGGACCCCCATATACTACCTTCTAAAGGTTTTAACCCCTTGATTGCCCCCTAGTTAACCCTTTCACCAGTGATCACCATATAATTGTTACGGGTGACGCTGGTTAGTTGGTTTGTTTTTTGTAGTTTTTTATAGTTTATTATAGTTTTAGGGCACCCGCCGTTTATTACCTTATAAAGGTTTAACCCCCTAATTGCCCGGCGGTGATATAAGTTAAGTTTTTAGGGTCAGATAAGGTCTGCATCGCCCCAGGCAGCGTCAGGTTAGTGCCAGTACCGCTAACACCCACGCACGCAGCATACACCTCCCTTAGTGCTATAGTATCTGAACGGATCGATATCTGATCCGATCAGATCTATACTCCCCAGCAGTTTAGGGTCCCCCAAAAAAACGCAGTGTTAGCGGGATCAGCCCAGATACCTGCTAGCACCTGCGTTTTGCTCCTCGGCCCAGCCCAGCCCAGCCCACCCAAGTGCAGTATCGATCGATAACTGTCACAAAACACTAAGCACACATAACTGCAGCGTTCGCAGAGTCAGGCCTGATCCCTGCGATCGCTAACAGTTTTTTGGTAGCGTTTTGAATCAGTCGCTGACAGTCAGGAGCTTTTTTGCCTGTGAGTCTCACTAGTGTACCCCTAAATTTAGAGCCCAAAATGGCAAATCGAAGGTACACTAGTGAAGAGGCCTACACGTTTCTGAGCATGACAGATAGTGAAGAGGAAGTCACTCATCTGTCAAGTTCAGGCTCAGAATACGATCCTGTAGAGGACAGCGGCTCCATGACAGATAGCTCTGACGACGGAGTTGTGGTCCCTGCTAGGGTCAGGCGTACCAGACCCCGAACTTCTTCTTCTGTCCTTGAAGTGCAAGAACCGCAGGTCCCTCGTATGGAGCAGAGCAGTACTAGTGCCGCTATTCCTTCTGGTGAACTGGCAAGCACCAGCGGCCTAGTACACCCTGGTCGTACATCCAGCACTGCAGTATCACATGGTGACGTGGCGAGTCCCATAAGTGCAGTTCAAGCTGGTGAGGTGGCAAGCACTAGTAGGGTCCCGCTGCCACCAAGAAGACGAACACAGGCCCGTCGTGCCCATAGTGCCCTTCCTGCTGCATTCGCCAATCCGAATTGGGTACCCACCACTTCTGCAGCACCCGTATTGCCCCCATTCACTGGCCAACCCGGAATTCAGGTGGAAATAGTTGATTTTACGCCACTGGATTTTTATTCACTGTTTTTCACCGAAGATCTCTATAGATCTATTGTGGACCAAAGCAATTTATACACTGGTCTACACATCGCCACTATTCCCCAGTCCTCCCTTGCCAGAGATTGGAGACCAATTACGGTCTCCGAATTTAAGATCTTTCTGGGCCTTTCCCTCAACATGGGCATAACCAAAAAGAGTGAGTTGCGGTCATATTGGTCCACTGACCCAATTCACCATATGCCCGTGTTCTCTGCCTCCATGACCAGGACACGATACGAGCAGATTTTGCGGTTCATGCACTTCAACGACAATGAACTCTGTCGTCCTCGTGGACACCCTGAATACGATCGGCTCTACAAAATTCGGCCCCTCGTAAACCACTTCAACCAACGTTTTGCAGACTTGTTTACTCCCCATCAAGTTGTCTGCGTTGATGAGTCCCTGATTAAATTTTCTGGCCGCTTGTCATTCAAACAGTACCTTCCCAGCAAGCGTGCCAGATACGGGGTCAAGATGTATAAGCTCTGTGACAGGGCCACAGGCTATACATGTAGATTTATGGTTTACGAGGGCAAAGATAGTCACGTAGAGCCGACAAACTGCCCTGACTACATAGGAAGCGCTGGCAAGATAGTGTGGGACTTGGTGTCACCCTTATTCGGAAAGGGGTACCACTTGTACGTGGACAATTATTACACGAGCGTGCCACTTTTTAGTCACTTGTTTGATCATCAGATTGGAGCATGTGGCACCGTGCGTCCTCAGCGGCTTGTAGATTCCCGTCTTAGGCTGGGGGAGAGAGCCTGCTTGCAGTGTAATAACTTGCTCGCTATGAAGTGGAGGGACAATAAGAATGTTTTCATTCTTACCTCCCTTCATGCAGACACGACGACCCAAATTACTACGGCGACTGGTGTTGTGGAGAAACCCCTCTGTGTCCACGAATATAACCAAAATATGGGAGGGGTGGACCTCAACGACCAGTTGTTGGCGCCGTACCTAATTGCCCGTAAGGCCAGACGCTGGTACAAAAAAGTGTCTGTATACTTATTTCAATTGGCTTTGCTGAACGCTCATGTGCTATACAGAGCTTCAGGATGGACTGGATCCTTCCTTAAATTCCAGGAAGAGATCGTCAGAGCCCTTCTGTTTCCAGACGGTGCTCCACCTCACCTTCCCCAACCAAATGCAGTAGGCCGGCTGCATGAGAGGCATTTTCCTTATGCCATCCCGAGTACCCTTACCCAACGAGCCCCCCAAAGAAAATGTCGTGTCTGCAGCAAGCGCGGATTTAGGCGTGACACCCGGTATTATTGTCCCTCCTGTCCTGGCAATCCTGGTCTTTGCATTGGTGAATGTTTTGAACGCTACCATACACTAGTTGAGTTTTAGCGTAGGGTACAGCACTGCACAGACTAGGACACACTTTCACAGGGTCTCCCAAGATGCCATCGCATTTTGAGAGACCCAAACCTGGAACCGTTACAGTTTTAAAAGTTACAGTTATAAAAAAAAAATGTAAAAAAAAAAAAAAAAATACACAAAAAAAATATAAAATAAAAAAACCAAAAATAGTTGTCGTTTTATTGTTCTCTCTCTCTCTATTTTCTCTCTATTGTTCTGCTCTTTTTTACTGTATTCTATTCTGCAATGTTTTATTGTTATGTTTTATCATGTTTGCTTTTCAGGTATGTAATTTTTTTATAGTTTAATGTGTTTTAACCATTTTTTTGTTTTCAGGTACGCCATTCAGCTGCAGCGCGGATTTATTTATCTTGACAGCAACAGCGTTTGCTCCCACGATACATAAAGCCGTGACTCCAGCGCTGTCGGAGGTGATTTCACCACCACAGTTACATACTTCAGCATATATGCCGAAGCGTGGGGGCAGCAGTGGGTGGAGGAGCGATTTGCTCCTGCCTTTTGTGGGAGGATGCCCCCATGCTTCGGCATATATATATTTTAGGTAGGCACAGGTTGCGTTAAATGTTTTATTTTTTACTATGTTTTTTTTTTTTGTATTTGCTTTGCAGATATGGTAAGTATTACTGTTATACTGTAATGTTACTTTGTTTTTTGTTAACCATCATTTGCTTTGCACGTACGCCATTCAGTTGCCACGCGGATTTATTTATCTTGACAGCAACAGCGTTTGCTCCCACGATACATAAAGCCGTGACTCCAGCGCTGTCGGAGGTGATTTCACCACCACAGTTACATACTTCAGCATATATGCCGAAGCGTGGGGGCAGCAGTGGGTGGAGGAGCGATTTACTCCTGCCTTTTGTGGGAGGATGCCCCCATGCTTCGGCATATATATATTTTAGGTAGGCACAGGTTGCGTTAAATGTTTTATTTTTTACTATGTTTTTTTTTTTGTATTTGCTTTGCAGGTATGGTAAGTATTACTGTTATACTGTAATGTTACTTTGTTTACCATCATTTGCTTAGCAGGTACGCCATTCAGTTGCAGCGCGGATTTATTTATCTTGACAGCAACAGCGTTTGCTCCCACGATACATAAAGCCGTGACTCCAGCGCTGTCGGAGGTGATTTCACCACCACAGTTACATACTTCAGCATATATGCCAAAGCGTGGGGGCAGCAGTGGGTGGAGGAGCGATTTGCTCCTGCCTTTTGTGGGAGGATGCCTCAATGCTTCGGCATATATAAAACGGTGCATGTATGCCCATCATTAGAAGTGGGTGGATGAAGGGAGGTATTCTAATGGTGGGCATACCCACCGATCAAGATCTTTTTTTCGTTCAGCCCACAGGCTGCATGAAAAAAAAGTTTACAATGTATGCCCAACAAGGACCAGCAATGTACTGGTATGTTGCTGGACTTTGAGTGGTTATACCAGAATGATGCCTGCAGGTTTAGGTATCATCTTGGTATCATTCTTTTCAGCCAGCGGTCGGCTTTCATGTAAAAGCAATCCTAGCGGCTAATTAGCCTCTAGACTGCTTTTACAAGCAGTGGGAGGGAATGCCCCCCCCCCCCACCGTCTTCCATGTTTTTCTCTGGCTCTCCTGTCCCAACAGGGAACCTGAGAATGCAGCCGGTGATTCAGCCAGCTGACCATAGAGCTGATCAGAGACCAGAATGGCTCCAAACATCTCTATGGCCTAAGAAACCGGAAGCTACGAGCATTTCATGACTTAGATTTCGCCGGATGTAAACAGCGCCATTGGGAAATTGGTGTGGTCAGATGCTTTGAGGGCAGAGGAGAGATCTAGGGTCTAATAGACCCCAATTTTTTCAAAAAAGAGTACCTGTCACTACCTATTGCTATCATAGGGGATATTTACATTCCCTGAGATAACAATAAAAATGATTAAAAAAAAAAAAAAATGAAAGGAACAGTTTAAAAATAAGATAAAAAAGCAAAAAAATAATAAGGAAAAAAAAAAAAAAAAGCACCCCTGCCCCCCCCTGCTCTCGCACAAAGGCGAACGCAAGCGTCGGTCTGGCGTCAAATGTAAACAGCAATTGCACCATGCATGTGAGGTATCACCGCGAAGGTCAGATCGAGGGCAGTAATTTTAGCAGTAGACCTCCTCTGTAAATCTAAAGTGGTAACCTGTAAAGGCTTTTAAAGACTTTTAAAAATGTATTTAGTTTGTCGCCACTGCACGTTTGTGCGCAATTTTAAAGCATGTCATGTTTGGTATCCATGTACTCGGCCTAAGATCATCTTTTTTATTTCATCAAACATTTGGGCAATATAGTGTGTTTTAGTGCATTAAAATGTTAAAAAGTGTGTTTTTTCCCCAAAAAATGCGTTTGAAAAATCGCTGCGCAAATACTGTGTGAAAAAAAAAAATGAAACACCCACCATTTTAATCTGTAGGGCATTTGCTTTAAAAAAATATATAATGTTTGGGGGTTCAAAGTAATTTTCTTGCAAAAAAAAATAATTTTTTCATGTAAACAAAAAGTGTCAGAAAGGGCTTTGTCTTCAAGTGGTTAGAAGAGTGGGTGATGTGTGACATAAGCTTCTAAATGTTGTGCATAAAATGCCAGGACAGTTCAAAACCCCCCCAAATGACCCCATTTTGGAAAGTAGACACCCCAAGCTATTTGCTGAGAGGCATGTCGAGTCCATGGAATATTTTATATTGTGACACAAGTTGCGGGAAAAAGACAAATTTTTTTTTTTTTTTTTTTTCACAAAGTTGTCACTAAATGATATATTGCTCAAACATGCCATGGGAATATGTGAAATTACACCCCAAAATACATTCTATTGCTTCTCCTGAATACGGGGATACCCCATGTGTGAGACTTTTTGGGAGCCTAGCCGCGTATGGGACCCCGAAAACCAAGCACCACCTTCAGGCTTTCTAAGGGCGTAAATTTTTGATTTCACTCTTCATTGCCTATCACAGTTTCGGAGGCCATGGAATGCCCAGATGGCACAAACCCCCCCCAAATGACCCCATTTTGGAAAATAGACACCCAAAGCTATTTGCTGAGAGGTATAGTGAGTATTTTGCAGACCTCACTTTTTGTCACAAACTTTTGAAAATTGAAAAAAGAAAAAAAAAATACGTTTTTCTTGTCTTTCTTCATTTTCAAAAACAAATGAGAGCTGCAAAATACTCGCCATGCCTCTCAGCAAATAGCTTGGGGTGTCTACTTTCCAAAATGGGGTCATTTTGGGGGGTTTTGTGCTATCTTGGCATTTTATGGCCTTCGAAACTGTGATGGGTAGTGAGAAGTGAAATCAAAAATTAACGCCCTTAGAAATCCTGAAGGCGGTGATTGGATTTCGGGGCCCCGTATGAAGCTAGGCTCCCAAAAAGTGCCACTCATGTGGTATCCCCATACTCAGGAGAAGCAGCAGAATGTATTTTGGGGTGTAATTCCACATATGCCCATGGCCTGTGTGAGCAATATATCATTTAGTGACAACTTTGTGCAAAAAAAAAAAAAAATTGTCACTTTTCCGCAACTTGTGTCAAAATATAAAATATTCCATGGACTCAACATGCCTCTCAGCAAATAGCTTGGGGTGTCTACTTTCCAAAATGGGGTCATTTGGGGGGGGGGGGGGGGTTGTGCCATCTTGGCATTTTATGGCCTTCAAAACTGTGATAGGTAGTGAGGAGTGAAATCAAAAATTTATGCCCTTAGAAATCCTGAAGGCGGTGCTTGGTTTTCGGGGCCCCGTACGCGGCTAGGCTCCCAAAAAGTCCCACACGTGTGGTATCCCCGTACTCAGGAGAAGCAGCAGAATGTATTTTGGGGTGTAATTCCACATATGCCCATGGCATGTTTGAGCAATATATCATTTAGTGACAACTTTGTGCAAAAAAAAAAAAAAATTGTCACTTTCCCGCAACTTGTGTCAAAATATAAAATATTCCATGGACTCAACATGCCTCTCAGCAAATAGCTTGGGGTGTCTACTTTCCAAAATGGGGTCATTTGGGGGGGTTTTGTGCCATCTTGGCATTTTATGGCCTTCAAAACTGTGATAGGTAGTGAGGAGTGAAATCAAAAATTTATGCCCTTAGAAATCCTGAAGGCGGTGCTTGGTTTTCGGGGCCCCGTACGCGGCTAGGCTCCCAAAAAGTCCCACACGTGTGGTATCCCCGTACTCAGGAGAAGCAGCAGAATGTATTTTGGGGTGTAATTCCACATATGCCCATGGCATGTTTGAGCAATATATCATTTAGTGACAACTTTGTGCAAAAAAAAAAAAAATTGTCACTTTCCCGCAACTTGTGTCAAAATATAAAATATTCCATGGACTCAACATGCCTCTCAGCAAATAGCTTGGGGTGTCTACTTTCCAAAATGGGGTCATTTGGGGGGGTTTTGTGCCATCTTGGCATTTTATGGCCTTCAAAACTGTGATAGGTAGTGAGGAGTGAAATCAAAAATTTATGCCCTTAGAAATCCTGAAGGCGGTGCTTGGTTTTCGGGGCCCCGTACGCGGCTAGGCTCCCAAAAAGTCCCACACGTGTGGTATCCCCGTACTCAGGAGAAGCAGCAGAATGTATTTTGGGGTGTAATTCCACATATTCCCATGGCATGTTTGAGCAATATATCATTTAGTGACAACTTTGTGCAAAAAAAAAAAAAAAAAAAAAAAAAATTGTCACTTTCCCGCAACTTGTGTCAAAATATAAAATATTCCATGGACTCAACATGCCTCTCAGCAAATAGCTTGGGGTGTCTACTTTCCAAAATGGGGTCATTTGGGGGGGTTTTGTGCCATCTTGGCATTTTATGGCCTTCAAAACTGTGATAGGTAGTGAGGAGTGAAATCAAAAATTTATGCCCTTAGAAATCCTGAAGGCGGTGCTTGGTTTTCGGGGCCCCGTACGCGGCTAGGCTCCCAAAAAGTCCCACACATGTGGTATCCCCGTACTCAGGAGAAGCAGCAGAATGTATTTTGGGGTGCAATTCCACATATGCCCATGGCATGTTTGAGCAATATATCATTTATTGACAACTTTGTGCAAAAAAAAAAAAAAATTGTCACTTTCCCGCAACTTGTGTCAAAAAATAAAATATTCCATGGACTCAACATGCCTCTCAGCAAATAGCTTGGGGTGTCTACTTTCCAAAATGGGGTCATTTGGGGGGGTTTTGTGCCATCTTGGCATTTTATGGCCTTCAAAACTGTGATAGGTAGTGAGGAGTGAAATCAAAAATTTATGCCCTTTGAAATCCTGAAGGCGGTGCTTGGTTTTCGGGGCCCCGTACGCGGCTAGGCTCCCAAAAAGTCCCACACATGTGGTATCTCCATACTCAGGAGAAGCAGCTGAATGTATTTTGGGGTGCAATTCCACATATGCCCATGGCTTGTGTGAGCAATATATCATTTAGTGACAACTTTTTGTAATTTTTTTTTTTTTAATTTATTTTTTATTTTTTTGTCATTATTCAATCACTTGGGACAAAAAAAATAAATATTCAATGAGTTCAACATGCCTCTCAGCAATTTCCTTGGGGTGTCTACTTTCCAAAATGGGGTCATTTGGGGGGGTTTTGTACTGCCCTGCCATTTTAGCACCTCATGAAATGACATAGGCAGTCATAAACTAAAAGCTGTGTAAATTCCAGAAAATGTACCCTAGTTTGTAGACGCTATAACTTTTGCGCAAACCAATAAATATACGCTTATTGACATTTTTTTTACCAAAGACATGTGGCCGAATACATTTTGGCCTAAATGTATGACTAAAATTGAGTTTATTGGATTTTTTTTTTATAACAAAAAGTAGAAAATATCATTTTTTTTCAAAATTTTCGGTCTTTTTCCGTTTATAGCGCAAAAAATAAAAACAGCAGAGGTGATCAAATACCATCAAAAGAAAGCTCTATTTGTGGGAAGAAAAGGACGCAAATTTAGTTTGGTTACAGCATTGCATGACCGCGCAATTAGCAGTTAAAGCGACGCAGTGCCAAATTGTAAAAAGTGCTCTGGTCAGGAAGGGGGTAAATCCTTCCGGGGCTGAAGTGGTTAAAAATGACATTTGGTGCAGGGACTGTTCTAAACACGGGAAACACGCGCCACTTTACAGGCATACTATAGACACCCCCCAGGTACGATATTTAAAGGAATATTTCACTTTTTTTTTTTTTTTTTACTTTAACCATCATTAAAATCACTGCTCCCGAAAAAACGGCCGTTTTTAAAAGTTTTTTTTTGCATTGATACATGTCCCCTGGGGTAGGACCCGGGTCCCCAAATCCTTTTTAGGACAATACCATGCAAATTAGCCTTTAAAATGAGCACTTTTGATTTCGAACGTTCGAGTCCCATAGACGTCAATGGGGTTCTAACGTTCGTGCGAATTTTCGGTCCGTTCGCAGGTTCTAGTGCGAACCGAACCGGGGAGTGTTCGGCTCATCCCTACTAAGAATCATCGGGAGTGCTTTACACAGTGGAAATAAATGGAAAGAAATTTAGCTGAAAACAGAGGAGTTATTGACGTGGAACTTCAGTCACAGACTGAGAAGGAAAAGCAGATGTGGCGTGATATCTTGGGGAGAATCCCTCATAGCATAAAATTCCTTGTGACTCAGAACCCTGCTTTGCGAGGACACAGGGAGTCAACTTCAGCTGGATGATGACTCCAATGTGGGAAATTTTCTTGGCCTACTGAAACTACTGGCCATCTTCGACCCTGTCATGAAAAAACACCTCAGTCATGTGGAAAGTCATCCTGGATCCACGTCTTATCTTTCACCAGGTGTTCAGAATGAATTCATTCACATGATGGCATCTACTGTTCACCAGAGTTTACTGAGAAGCATTCGTAAGGCCAAATACTATGGTCTCATGTTTTACTGGATTCCTGATCAGGCACACCATGAGCTGGTGTCAGAAGTAGTGAGGTACATGGAAGCTGATTTTGATAGGAAAAAGGTCAGTGTTAGAGAGCCCTTCCTTGGATTTATACAGATAAGCCAGAAGGATGCTGAGAGCTTGGTTGAAGCCATCTTGAAACAGCTAGAGAAGGACGGAATGGAGCTACAAGTTTGTCGGTCACAGTGCTATGACAATGCTGCTGTGATGGCTGGACACAAAAGTGGTGTTCATCAAAGAATAAGTGAGAAAAACAACCTGGCAGTGTTTGTGAATTGCAACAATCACTCCCTCAACTTGGTGAGTGTACACGCAGCCTGATGGTCAAGTTTTTTGGCACCATTGAAGCTCTCTATGTGTTCTTCTCTCGTTCAACACAGCGCTGGGAAAAACTCAAAAACGCTGTGCCTGTGGTTCTTAAGTCAGAGTCCAAAACAAGGTGGAGTGCAAGGACAGAAGCAGTGAAGCCCATCAACAACTACTTTGAGGAGATAGTTCAAGTTCTCCAGGACATGACAGACAATGAAAACGAGACTAGTGAAACAAGAAGAGGTGCAAGACAGCTGTATAACTGCATGCTGAGTTTACGATTTTCTGACTTTGCTTGGATTTTGGAACAAAGTACTCATTCGCATTGACTGTATTCAAAAGAGGCTGTAGGATCCACGACAGATAAGTGTTAGTCAGGACTCAGTCTCTGTCAAGACTGGAATATTGAAGTTGAAAGACTTCAGATGAAAGAAACAAATGCCTGGTGAGAACTCAAGAGATGCTGGGTTATCAGCCAAGGAGGAGATGGAAAGAGTCATGAAGGGAACACTTGACCATCTTCACAGAGAAATGGATGAAAGGGTCACCCGTTTGCATGACACTGACGCCAAGTTTGGGTTCCTTCTCGATGTCGAGGGTCTGTGTTCCAGTGACTACAATAACAACCTAAAAAAGGAAGTGTGAAAACGTGGGTTAATTCTGCAGCTCTGATGTTGATGGACAGCAGCTATATGAAGAAATTTTGGATTGCACAATGTTGCTATTAAGTTGGGCCAACATGAAAATATCAAGACCTGAAGAGCTTCTCTAATTTATTGTTCAATATGGAGATGAGAGTGTCTTCCCCAATCTTTGCATTGCTATTCAGATAATGCTAACTATTGCAGTTTCCAACGCCAGCTGTGAGATTATTTAGCAAGTTAAAATTAATACTTTCGTATTTAAGAGCCTCCATGGGTAAAGACAGACTCTGTGATCTTGCTCTGCTGAGTGTAGAAAGAGAAAAAACTGAAAACTGAGCATATCATAGACCTGTTTCATCAGTGAAAGCAAGGAAGGTGCAGTTGTAATTTTTATGTAGTGCCAATCCATAATTTGTTAATTGGAAGATTAAAGAGTGTGACTTGTAGTTTTATTAGCTGTTTTTTGTTAAATGTTTTGACAGGGGCGCAGTTTCAGTGCTTGCCATAGGCGACGTTTTCACTAGATACACCTCTGGGTATGTTTATCTTTCTTATATTGAAAGGATTAGGGGCTGGTGAGTAACATTTTGATTTTAGTTTTTTTTATGCATGTGGAGATCAATTATTGAACATGGGTGTGTTAGGTTGAAGATTGTGAAATGAAATAGTTTTTTTTCAGCACAACCATTTTGTTATTTATGGAAACAGTTATGTAATACTATGTAGCATGATTACTGAAAGATACAGTATTTATAGTTCATTTTTACTCACTATTGGCGAGGGAAGGTTATATACTACAAAGTATGTGCCCTTTATAATTTGTATCAAGTGGGTTTGATTCTTTTGATTTGTAGCACCTGGGGTTTTTGACTGTAGGCAATTGCTTTCACTATGTGGTGTAGACGGCATGTACACATTACAGTATATCCCCGCTTCCATGGAGCAGTGAGATGGGATCTGGGGATGGGGAAGGTAAGGAAACTTTTAAAAAAAATGTCTTTCCTTACACTCTAAACATGATCATATAACATTCATAATCTGCAAATGTCTTAGATTCTGTTTATATAGTTGATGCCCACAGTAGCTGCTCTTGAAAACTATGAAACCAACTTAAAGAGGAACTGCAGTCTGCTCACATAATTTGTAATAGAAACATCTTTGCCATTCTGAATCTTCCCTCCAACCACTTTGCATATTATTTAATATATACTGTGATTCTGTACTTGCCAAATATACTGCAGAACTCTCCCTCCACCAAGTCTGGCTGCATTCATTTCAACTGTGGGCAGCTGAAGCTGCTGCCTGTTCTCTTCCTGGATTTACACAGACGCACAAAGGCACACCTTCAGCTCTCATTGGCCCTCTTATGACTCATCCCCCTCCCTTCCTGGCAAACTCTCAGAGTGAGAGAGAGCGAGCTGTGCATGCTGTAATAAGCCTAGGCTAATATAAGGTATTTACTGGCAGAAAAAAAATGTTTTACTATCCAAAGTTAAAATAACAAGGGAAGAGGATTTAGTAGATGGAAAGTTGAAAAAAATCACTGAAGATCCGCTTTAAAAACAATAATCACATTAATAAAAGAAAACTGCAGTTCAGCAGCTTACTCGGCAAGCTGAAAACATGCTGTTAGCATTGGTGTCAAATCAGTATGACAGCACAGTGATGGCAGTGTCCTAAGAGCACAGGGCTTGAGAAATCAAGAGGCTCAAAACAATCCCATTCATCATATGAACGGTATGTAATTCATTATTTTTAGACTTACATATGTCCCTGCATCTTGGTAATGCTCACGCTGCTGTGCTTTTAATTGTTGCCAGCATTAATAATAAAGATGTTTTTTATGGTATAAACTGGAATACAGATTTTTAGTAAGTATTTAGAATTCAGTGGTGCTGTGATATAACCTATCAACTAATAACCTTTTGTTTTCTTCAAGAAACCCAAATAAAGACAGGTTCTATGGGTTAAGGCTTGGTTCTCAAAGGGCCAGGAGGCGACAGCTCAAAGGGGTTAATTACTTTTCACAAAATAGCATTTTATTAAAGAGTAACTCCATTTTGCTGAGAAAAAAAACACACATTCGCCTCTGTGGGATCTATTTACATTGCAGGGATTTTATTACACTTTATTGTAGATAACTACTGTTTTTTATTCTGACGAATACCTGTTTGTTTGTTTGTGTACATATGCAAAGTGAATGTGAATGGGAGTGACTTTATAATTATCAATTAGCCGCTACACTTGCAGGGTTCCAATAAGGAAAGTGGCAGAAATCACATCTAAAGAGATTTCTGCATAGCTTTAGATGTGATTTCCCTTTGTGAATACCTTACCCAAAATGAGATTTTTGTTGCAGGAAATGCCCAAAATCTGACTTGTCTCTTAGTGCATATTTCTGGGAAAATCAGTGAGCCAATCACACAAGCAGGAAATTACATATCTGGGGGAATTCTGTACACCGTCTGTACAGAACACCTCCAGGTTGCCATATTATATTGCATTTTACAGAAAATTACAGCACTGCAGATTGAAAAAGGTAATTTTGAATAACTTTCAATTACGACATGGTTTGCGTAGCAATTGTATGTACTATATTCATTTTTTATTTGCCA
Source organism: Aquarana catesbeiana (assembly GCF_042186555.1). Taxonomy (NCBI): domain Eukaryota; kingdom Metazoa; phylum Chordata; class Amphibia; order Anura; family Ranidae; genus Aquarana; species Aquarana catesbeiana. The sequence goes on along the minus strand of NC_133336.1, from coordinate 65,276,052 downwards.
TTTTTTTCCCACGAAAGTGGAGTTACCCTTTCAGATAAAAATATAAAAGGAAGACCTGGTTGTCTTGTTCCATACAATGATCTTGGCTTAAAACAGTGCTGCTGCAACTGGGGGAGTCATTTTCTTTTTCACCTCTACCTGCTTAAAAAAAAATTCTAGTAATATTTATGAACTCAATGCAAAGAGGTACTGTTAAGAAAAAAACTACACTCTCAAGGACACATATGGAATAATAAAATATACCTTGTCCATTTGGCTGTGATGCTAATTTGAAATCTCTTTGAGGTCGAGCAAGTTTTTGAGGGAAATTTGGAAAATGCAGTGTGTATGAACGTTTTTCTGCAGATTGGGTTAGGCTTGTTTTTCCTTCAGTGAGAACTCTTTTGGGAAATAAGAGCAACATTATTGGAAATATTGTAAAAACTTTAAACGCACTTACAGTTAAACCTGTATTCATAAACTGCTTGCAAAGCAAAGCTTATTTTACGTGTTAGGGTGTGCTGCAATAAGGCTGCGCATTCATTTTGAATAGGCTGGCCATACACCTTAGCACACACAAAACAAATTGCAGCATTTTCAATAAGGCAACGCACCAAAACACATGCAAAAATCAGTTACAGATCATAACATGCAAGGATACAGGGCAACAAAAGATGTGGGAGTTGGTGCCGGACCCAGAAGTACAATAAAAGGGGAATTACATATGTTGTATTACCTTCAAATTTTTTTTTTACTTTATATGATCCAACATAAAGATGGTGTAACAAAAAGCCAAACAAAATTTGAAAAATTCTTTGCTGCCTTTTAAGGTACTAGGCTTTCTTACAAACTCGATACACTGTTAAAATTATTTTGTCTGTATTCTGTGTGTTATGTGTCTTTTCTTAAAAGCATGAAAAAAGCATTCCTCTTGCTGTTCAGTTACATATGCTTACATAGTCCAGGCAAGAAGGTGAGTGAGTTACCAAGGTGTCCATCACTGAGCACTTATCTGAGTGGTTTTTGGAATGCAAGCACACAGCACACAGATGGACTAATCTGATATAAAATGGAAGTTTTTCACAGAGAGATTGCAGTGTGAAATTTTATTACACGGAGTGGACTTATATATACACACATATTTTTAACATATCACAGTACTGAATAGGGCTTTCTTTGGAAACTATTTAAAATAATTTATTTAAACGATTGATCGATAATAGTTGCCACACATAAGCTTTAATTAAGTGACTTGATTACACAGTCGTTTTCACACAAGTGGTGCAAATTTATTAGGTTTTAGGCATAGTGCAGCACTATAAATATACATTGATTAATTTTGTTTTGTTTGTTTGTTTTTTCCTTTTTATAGTGCTGGCAGCTTTTTTCATTTGTGGAGGTAGGGTGAGCACAAAAGGATCTCATACATAGTTCCTAGTCCACCTTGGATGCTAACAAATGAGGGTGACTACATACAGTGCAACCATGGAGAACAAATGCAGGCACCTTCTAACAGAATGTTTGAATCAAAGCAGCAAAAATAAAAAATAAAAAAGGGGAAAAAAAAGGAATTTGGAGATTTGAAGGAGACAACAGAAGGTATATTTGAGTTAAAAAAAAATACTTGACCTGGCTCCCCTATGACAGCCCTTGGAGACCCTGCTCCATGATATAGTGCCAGGGCCACCTGGTGACATCAGGTGATTCTGCCTCCTATGGTGACACATGCTGGCCTCAGAGACCCAGCCCTTTGACGACATGCTCCCATCACAAAGACTGATAAAGACCCACGTCTGTGAGGCTGCATAAACTACACACTGATTTGTTTAACTTCTATCGTCAGGAAAATACTTGTGAATTTAAGAAAAAAAAACTACAAAGAGGAATTTTTCTAGAAATGTATATTTTCTGTTTCAATAGTATTTATTGAAAGTGTTTTACAAAGGTTAAAATGGTAGACAAACATAGACAAATAAGGCCTAGAAAACAATATTTTAAGCAATAGACAGCAATGGATTCATGAAACGCCAAAGTTGTCAAACAAATATGCTTTCTTTTTATGAGGAAATAAGCAAAAACTTAGACAAAGGAGTGGTTGTGGATAGTGTATACTTGGACTTTTCAAAAACTTTGACACACTTCCCCACACATTTAAATTCTCTACAGGCTTCGAAAAATCAGTATGTAAATGCATAGAAAACTGGCTAAAAGACAGTATTCAGAGGGTAGTGGTTAATGATTCTTACTCTGAATGGTCTAAGTTTATTAGTGGTGTGCCCCAAGGCTCAGTGTTGGAACCCTTACTTTTTTACTTATTTTAGATATAGCTTGTGGGATTAAAAGTACCATTTCTGTGTTTGCAGATGACACCAAGCTTTGCTGTAGAATAATGTCCTTATAGGATGTCTCCAACTTCCACGCAGACCTTAATGCACTGTGCACAAGCAGACATAAATGCAATGTTTAACTGGGTAACTAAATGGCAAATGAGGCTTAATGTTAAATGTAAAGCTATGCACCTGGAGTTATGTAACTTGGGGTAATCAGAAAGGACAAACTCTTATCTGGAGGAAAACATTTTTTTAACCTCCACATACAGTATGGAAAAAAGGATTTTTAAAACTGCTTACCTGTAAAATCCTTTTCTTTGAAGTACATCATGAGACACAGAGCCATAGTAGTTACTATGTGGGTTATAGGCCATCTTCAAGTGATGGACACTGGCACGCCCTAAGATAAAAAGTGCATTCCCTATATAGCCCCTCCCACTACTGGGAGTATCTCAGTTTTGTACCTCTGTGTCCCGTGATGTACTTCAAAGAAAAGGATTTTACAGGTAAGCTGTTTTAAAAATTCTATTTTCTTATCGTACATCACGGGACACAGAGCCATAGTAGTTACTATGTGGGATGTCCCATAGCAATGCCAAGTAAAGGGAGGGAGACACAACAAAAAGTAGGGCAATAAAAGACTAGAGGACTAATACTGCGGCACCCTGCGCCCAAAGGTGATATCCTCATGACCTTTTACATCTATTTGATAGAACCTGGTAAATGTATAGACTGAAGACCAAGTTGGGGCTTTACAGATTTGAGCCATGGAGGCTTGGTGATGCACTGCCCAGGAAGCTCTAATAGCCCTAGAGGAGCGGGTTTTGATTTGAGAGGGTAGAATCCACCTCTTTAACCATGGGCTTGAATGATTACTTGTCAAATTTATTTGGAATAGTAGATTTCGATGCTGCCTGTCCTTCTTTAGGACCTTCAGGCAACATGAATAAAAACATCAGTTTTCCGAATCTGAGAAATCGCCTTTATGTAGACATTGACTGCTCTCACCACATCAAAAAAACGTAGTGATTTTTCTTCCAAAGAATAGGGTTCTGGAAAAAGGACGTTAGAACAATATCCTGGTTTAGATAAAAACCTGATACTACCTTTGGTAAAAAATTAGGATGAGGACGCAATATTACCTCATCCTTGTGAACAACAAAAATATGGCTCTTTACAAGAAAGAGCAGCCAATACTGATACCCTTCTTGCAGCCGATATGGTTACCAGAAAAAATAGTTTTCTTGTCAAAAAAGGACCAAGGGAATATGTCGTATCGGCCCCAAAAAAGGCTGTTTTGGAATGCCAACAAAACTAAATTCAAGTCCCAAGGGTTCAGTTGTTACTTAACCGGAGATTAAGCCGAGTTACCCCCTAAATAAAGTTATGGACCAAAGAATGCGAAGCAACTGGTCGTTGAAATAATACCGATAAGGCCGAGACCTGTCCTTAGAAAGCACTCAAGGCCAGCTTTATTTCTCACCCCATCTGCAGAAAAAAATCAAGGACTCTACCTTGACTTATTTCCTGAGGTGCAGCTCCTGGTTTCACACCAGGAGACATACGTTTTCCAGACTCCATAATATATAACTATGGAGGTTGGTTCTGCATAAACCAAGGTAGAAAAATATCGAACCTGACAGCCCACGCTCCTTCAGAGTGTGAGCCTCAATAGCCAAACCGTTAAATTTATCGTTTGTAAAGTAGGATGGAACTTCGGACCTTGCGAGAGAAGGTCTGGCTGTGAAGGTAGGGTCCATGGGTTGTCTACTGCCATCTCTACGATCTCTGCATACCAAGATTTCCTGGAGCCCGGTGGAGGTCACAAGAATCAACGACTTCCCTTCCAGCTTGATCCTGTGAAGAAGTTGTGGATGCAGGCAGAATAGGAGGGAATGCCCAAATCAGTGAGAACCGATTCCACAGGAATAGCAAGGCATCCTTTCCTAATGCTAGCGGATCCTTTGTTCTTGACACAAATTTGTCAATCTTTTTTGTTGATCCTGGACGCAAACAGATCTATATCTGGGATCCCCCATCCTTAACATATTGACAGGAAGATATTGGAGTGAAGGAGCCATTCTCCCAGGAAAAACTGCTGGCAACTCAAGTAGTCCGCCTGCCAATTTTCTATTCCTAGAATGAAAACTGCTGATAGGTAAAGTACATTGTTTTCTTCCCAAGATAGGATAAGATTCACCTTTCTCTGGGCCGCACAGCTTCTTGTGCCCCCTTGGTGATTAATATAGGCCATTGCTGTGGCATAAACGGATTGACTCCTAGCAGGACAATACCTTAAACTGAATGTTCAGGCCCTCAGAACCAAGTGTTCTGCCTGAATTTTTAAAATGTTAATGGGCAAGGCCATTTCTGATCTAGGCCACTTCTCCTGGACAGCTGCCTCTTTTAGGACTGTCCCCCAACCTAAACAAAAAAAGGTTGGCATGTGTTGATACTATTTCCCAGGTAACTGAAAGAAGGATTTTCCTCTTCGCAGATTTTTGGATGTTAACCATAAACTGAGGCTCCGGCGCACCCAGCCTACAGCACCTGGTATTTCCAGGCGGTCTTTCATCCGGGTACTAACCAGGCCTATCCCTGCTTAGCCTCCAAGATCGGACGAGAGCGAGCACTATCGTAGGCTTTGGAGTCAGACACATTGGGAATGTAGAGCTTGAATTCTCTATTTCAAGCCGATAGGATACTGCTTTGCACCAGTCTAAAATGAGACTGAGCATAAAGAACGGCCTTGAATGAAGTCACCATCTTTCCCGACAACCTCACGCAAAGTTGAATAGGAGAAAAACATCTTGCTTTGACTACCTAGATCAGTCCTTTATGGCGCTGATCTTAGCCTGGGGTACAAATACCCTTTTCTGGGTATACCTATGATCAGACCCAAGTATTTTCTTCATGTTTTAAAGAATATTCCTCCTAGGTTGAGGATCCAACCTAGATATTCCAGGTAGTCGAATGTGGTGACCATACTTTTGGTCTAAGCAGGCTACCAAATGGTCTAGCAAGAACAGATCGACTAGGTAAACCACAATCGTTATACCTTGGGCCCTCAATCTGGCTAGAAAAGGAGCCAGAACCTTGTACTCGAGGTGTAGCAGCTAGAGCGGAAAGCAGAGCTACACACTGAAAAAGAAGATTTTCCACTTTGAAAGAAAATATTACTAGTAAGCGAGGAAATAGGCATATGGAAATAATCTTCATGCAAAGAGGGAGAGAATATATTCAGCAACTGAATTTTATATTTTTGAGATCTAGAATGTGCATTTGAATTCAACCAAACCCCAATCACTGCTCTTACATGGGAGATACCATGAACACTTTTTGCCAAAAGATGGTCCAACGCTAGAGAGAAAGATTTCTTTTTCTCTGTATCCTTAGGAATGTTTGATCTGAGAAAACAAGGAGACGGAAACTCTTGGAACTCCAGTTTGTACATTGGGGCTATTGAGGAAGTCCCCCATTCATCTTGACACTCCTGCCAGATCCCTGAGAACTGCAGAAAAATTCTCCCTATTGAGCAAGCGGGGGCACCTCCTCATAAGGAGGCTACAGTATCTTGTAGGCTTCCTCCCTCAAGACCTCTTTTGTCCCTGAGGTTAACCCTGGGGATAACCCTTTGAACCTTGCGGCAGAGGCCGTCGTGATTGCCTGGAGGCTGATGCCCCTGGCACAGAAGATGGAGCTTTGAAATAAAAAATACTTTTACTCCTTCATATAAAAGGCAAAAGGGGTATCTTTCTTTTGCTAGAAATTCTTTGGATATATCTAAAATATCCCCAGATAGTTGTATTACCGCAAAAAGGAAGACTAGTCAGGAGCTTCTTGCATGACGCTTAGCGAAGGTGCAATCTGCCATAGCAACTATTGCAAACATAAAGCTGCCTCCTGGACCCACTGAGCAGGATAACCTTAAACACCAGTTAAAACTGGTTTCTCAACGATTAACCAATTACTGTCAGCGCAGTCTGAGGCACTCAGCCTGCCAGAGAAAAAAGTGTTTCTTTTTTTTAATAGGAATTCCAACCTTTTATCCATTGGATCCCTAAGTATTTGAGTATTGTCTGCCGGACAAGTCAAACTTACTCACAAAAGGATAATAACTGCTGGCATACCCCGCTTAGTGAATTTTCTCTACCATAGGATAAAGTGTGAAAACTTTTTAGAATGGAAAATAATGCTTATCTGGGTGATCCTCCAGATACAAAAAAATTTTCCCAACAAAGAATGGACAGAAAAAAACATGCACAGCTTCAGGAGGCTTTAGCGAACCCAAACACTCAGTTAAGGGTACATAAATGTGGAGCGGATCATTCAGCAAGAAATTGTACCATCAATCTTACAGATCGTGAAAGCTGACTCTCTCACAATTGACACCTCAGAAGGAGTCATCAGCCTCACCACGGGGCTGGAACAGGGGCTGCAGTGTTGAAAACAGTTGCAAACATTTCATGGCCCCGATGATCACTCTGACCAGCCACCCCCTCTCAGGGGAGGATGCCATTTGAAGAGTAGGCTTTCCAGAGCTTGAGGGAGACCTTTTTAGCTCCTTTTTTGGAGGTGTTTTAACCCCCCTTCTGAATATAGCCCAATGCACAAAGCAGAGGTACTACCAGAAGAAATCGCATCCATTGCTTGAGCAATAGTCAGCCACTGCCGCTGCTATTAATGCTCAGCCTGATGCAATAGTAAATGTGTCAAAAAGAATGCTTGTGTCACCAACCTCTTTCATGCCCCTCTACGCTCCTGTGTCCCTCCGCAGCTTGCAGCAATAACACTAGTCCTTTTTTAAATACACTCTTTCCCGCGCTGGGTGCTGAAGGAAGCCAACGCCGCGCTAAGCCCCGCCCTCCTCTCTTTAAAAAAAATAGTTTTCCCGTGCGAGCACAAGCTTCTGATCCTATGGGATCTTACAGAGAGGGGAGAAAATGGCGAGAAGAACCTGGAAGCCGCCGAGTAGTGCGGCATGCTGTTCGTTTTTCTTTTTTTAATACTTCTTCCTCGTGAAGAGGGGTAGCAAATAGCACAGGTGGGGGGCGTCTGGTGGGGAGGAAACCTCCCCCCAGACTTACCGGAGGTCTGCTGCTGGCTGGAGGAAATGGAAGCTGTTGCTCCGGACACATCGTGAGCTCTCTGAGGAAGCGTGAGAAGGTATGTGCTCTATAAAGCCCCCAGTGGTGACACATAAGCAACATTTATTAACTTAAAGTAGAAATTCATAAGAAAATTCAAAAATTTCTTAGAAAAACCCCACTTACCTTTCCCGCCGCAGGGTTTTCTGTGGTAAAACCAACAGACCCAATCTTCACCCTTCATGGTGGGTTCCGTTAAACCTTCAGGAGCTGGGGATCCTCAAGGAAACCCGCAATCCTGGATCTGTAATAGCACCACCGCCAGTAAAACTTTATGGCCTTACTAACAAAAGTACTGGATCCCGGGATCCAGCTCTTTAAAAGAGAAGCGTTTACAGGCAAAACCTCGTTTCTTCGGACTCGAGGCCCGGGTACCATTCAATTCGGCCTAAAAGACACTTTGAATGGATCCGGCTGCATGGCTAGTCCCAGCAAGGATTGCTCCAGTGGAGCTCAGCACAGCACATCTTTACTCATGACCAACACCTTAGACACTGATGAAAAAACTGAGATATTACCAGTAGTGGGAGGGGTTTTATAGGGAGTGCACTTTTTATCTTAGAGCGTGCCAGTGTCCACCACCTGAAGGTGGCCTATAACCCACATAGTAACTACTATGGCTCTGTGTCCAGTGATGTACGATAAGAAAGGCTTTTTTTACACTAAGAGCTCTAAAAATGAGAAATAGGCTCCCTGAAGAACTAGTTCTGGCCAGCTCAGTAGACTGTTTTAAAAAAGAGCTTGATGCATTGCTAAATGCACAAAAATGTATTGGATATTAAAGCGGGGGTCCACCTATCTATCGTTTTTTTTTTTTTGAGTTCATTCACAAACTTTTCTTCTCAGCATTACATACTCACATATTGTGTGTAATATGTCCGCCTGTGTCAGATTTCGTCGGAAAGAATAACTTATATTATTCACTGCAGGCGGTTTCCATCTTCATTGTGGGCATTTGAAGCCCACAAGCATTTATTTCCTGGATGTGGTGAATGCTGTGCTCCCAGCATTCACTGCTCGTTCCCGCACATGCTCAGTGGCATCCTGGGAAGCCTGAGACTAGCTCCCAGGAGACTGTGCGGAGTCTGGGAGAGGCTAGAAACACGCCTACTCCCACGGGAGGAGAACCAGGAAGTGCAAAGAAGAATAGAAAAATAAAAGGTAATTACGGCGATTTAAATTTTTTAAACGGCATGTCAGCATCTAGGCAAGGAAGAGAATACATACAGATATTGTTCAAAATTTGGGTGGAACCCCGCTTTAACATTTACAGGTAATAGAGTTTATTGATCTAGGGAATATCCAACTGCCTTCTGTGAGATCAGGAAGGGATTTATTTTTTCCTGCTGGTGCAAATTGCACCATGCTTTATAGGGTTTTTTTTTGCTTTCCTCATGATCAACTTTGGGTATATAGGATTCTGTAGCGTTGTCTATTTATTTATTATTTTCTATTAGTTGAACTAGATGGATGTGTCTTTTTTTCAACCTATGTAACCAGCAAAACCTGAACTCATTGGATAAAAGGGGAGAATGCTAGTATTTCCAAAATCTGGTCCAAATCTACCAGTAGCTGTTGATAGTACATAAATATTTCAATTCAAGCAACAAAATATAGCTGAAAGGAAAGAGATATCCATTCTCCTAATGCCGCGTACACACGACTGGACTTTCCGTCAGAGTAGACTCTGACGGTCTTTCCGACGGAGTTCCACTGAAACGGACTTGCCTACATACGATCACACCAAAGCCCGTTAGTTTAGAACGCAATGACGTACGACGGGACTAGAAAAAGGAAGTTCAATAGCCAGTAGCCAATAGCTGCCCTTGCGTCGTTTTTGGTCCGTCAGACTAGTATACAGACGAACGGTTTTCCCGATAGGAATTGAGTCCGTCGGAAAGATGAAACATGTTCTATTTCTAGGTCCATCAGAATTTTAGAAAGAAAAAGTCTGATGAAGCCCACAACACGATCGGAATGTCCGACGGAATGATTTTGTCTGACCTTTTCCGCCGGAAAGTCCGGTCCTGTGTATGCGACATAAGGACACAAAAAAAAAAAAAAAAAAGCAGGATTGGTGATGTCAAATATATAAACATTTAGCCTGGCACTGGGTTTTCTCTCATTTACATAGGTTCAGCACTAAACAAACAGTCATGTGAATAATTCCAGGCACCTCTTTCATAGGTAGTGTATTCTGTAGGAATAACACAACTAATGTATACAAATGTTGGTGGGAACATCTAAGTCAGTGTTCCTCAAACTTTTTCCAGTTGGGGCTATTTTTACCCCCACCCCCAACTGCTCCCTCTTTAGCTGCAGAGGCAGCAACTGGGGATGTACACATGCTGTGGCCGTAGCTGAAAGTACACCCACGATGAATGGGGCTGCATTGCAACCACCCCACAACTGTGGTGTGGTGATGCTGCATTTACAAGGTTAAAACAGGTAGTGAGGAGGCAACATATTGCCTCTTTACCACCTGTGAAATGCCTCTGAAAAGCAATCTGAGCATGGATTGCTTTTCAGTGGAGCGGCAGTCCCCGGTCAGGTCAGGATTAAAAGAAACACACATACACACACACATGTAAAAAAAAAACAAAAAAAAAAAAACACACTAACGCACAGACACATGCACACACAAACAGACGCATGTACACGCACACAGACGCATGTACACACAAACACACATACAGATACATGTACACACAAACACACACATACAAACATGTACACAGACACACAGAGACACATGTACATGCACACACACATACAGAAACATGTACATACAAACACATGCAGACACATGTACACACAGACACATGTATACAGCCCTTAAAAAATAGCAGTACAGTGCCTTCCCTCACACAGCCAGGTACTGCACTGTAGGGGGAGGCAGAGAGGAAAAGGCTGATCTAAGCCACTGTGAACAGATCTTAGTTATCATAAAGATACTTAACCACTTCAGCCCCGAAAGGATTTACCCCCTTCCTGACCAGAGCATTTTTTGCGATTCAGCACTGCGTCGCTTTAGCTGACAATTGCACGGTCGTGCAATGTTGCACCCAAACAAAATTGATGTCCTTTTTTTCCCACAAAAAAAGCTTTCTTTTGATGGTATTTGATCACCTCTGCGGTTTTTATTTTTTGCGCTATAAACAAAAAAAGACCGACAATTTGGAAAAAAAAAAGCAATATTTTTCACTTTTTGCTATAATAAATATCCCCAAAAAATATATTAAAAAAATATCTTCCACAGTTTAGGCCGATATGTATATTTTTGGTAAAAAAAAAAAAGAAAAAAAAAATCGCAATAAGTGTATATTGATCGGTTTGCGCAAAAGTTATAGCGTGTACAAAATAGAGGATAGATTTATGGCATTTTTATTATGAAGTTTTTTTTTTTTTTAACTAGTTATGGTGGTGATCTGCAAATTTTAATCGGAACTGCGACATTATGGCATGGTCAGGGGTGGGTAGTGGGGTCCTCCAGGGTTCTGTGCTGTGACCAATCCTGATTAATTTGTTCATAAACGACCTGGAGGATGGAGTAAACAGTTCAATCTCTGTATTTGCGGACGATACTAAGCTAAGCAGGGCAATAACTTCTCCGCAGGATGTGGAAACCTTGCAAAAGATCTGAACAAATGAATAGGGTGGGCAACTACATGGCAAATGAGGTTCAATGTAGAAAAATGTAAAATTACGCATTTGGCTGGCAAAAATATGAATGCAATCTATACACTGGGGGGAGAACCTCTGGGGGAATCTAGGATGGAAAAGGACCTGGGGGTCCTAGTAGATGAAAGGCTCAGCAATGGAATGCAATGCCAAGATGCTGCTAACAAAACAGAACATTGGCATGCATTAAAAAGGGGATTAATTCCAGAGATAAAACGATAATTCTCCCACTCTAAAAGACTCTGGTACAGCCACACCTAGAGTATGCTGTCCAGTTCTGGGCACCAGTCCTCAGGAAGGATGTACTGGAAATGGTGCGAGTACAAAGAAAGGCAACAAAACTAATAAAGGGTCTGGAGGATATTAGTTATGAGGAAAGGTTGCAAGCACTGAACTTATTCTCTCTGGAAAAGAGACGCTTGAGAGGGGATATGATTTAAATTTACAAATACCGTACCGGTGACCCCACAATAGGGATAAAACTTTTTTGCGGAAGGGGGTTTAACAAGACTCGTGACCAATTAGAAGAAAAGAGGTTTAACCTTAAACTACGTAGAGGGTTCTTTACTGTAAGAGCGGCAAGGATGTGGAATTCCCTTCCACAGGCGGTGGTTTCAGCGGGGAGCATCCATAGTTTCAAGAAACTACTAGATAAGCACATGAACGACCACAACATACAGGGATATACAATGTAACACTGACATATAATCACACACATAGGTTGGACTTGATGGACTTGGGTCTTTTTTCAACCTCACCTACTAAGTAACTATGGCGGACAGATCAGACACTTTTGACACTATTTTGGGACCATTGACATTTATACAGCGATCAGTGCAACAAATAGCCACTGGTTACTGTATAAAGGACACTGGCAGAGAAGGGGTTAAATACTAGGGGGCGATCAGGGGTTAAGTGTGTTCTCTGGATGTGTTTTAACTGTAGGCGGGATGGGCTCACTACAACATGACAGAGATCACTGCTCCCGATGACAGGGAGCAGTAGATCCCTGTCATGTTGCTAGGCAGAACAGGGAAATGCCTTGTTTACATAGGCCTCTCCTTGCCGCAATTGCAAGCCGCCGGCGAACATCGAGTTTGCGGAAGCCGCGGCGGCCTCACGCGCCCGCTTGGCGGCAAATTCAAAGGGACGTACGAGTATGCCCTTTTACCTGCCCGTGCCATTCTGCCGACGTAAATAGGCGTGCGGCGGTCGGCAAGTGGTTAAGCAATAATAAACCCAAAAGCAAAAACTTATTATATTACAACTTACAAATTCTTCTAGTTTTATTATTTTTTCCCTTTATTATCTCCTGTTGATCTGGCAAGCATATCTGTTATTTTCAACTTCCTTTACCCCTTTCTCTGCACCAGATTCTAAGTGCACCAGTTTTAACAAATCTACCCCACTGTTCCCAGCCAATCCGAGGGGCTGGGTACCATGTGATGGCTGTGATTGATTATCACAGTCTTTACATGGTACTCTTTATAATGCTGCCCCCCCCCCCTTTCACTTAAAACAGAGAGATCAGTACTTATGAATTTCTTCTGCAATGACACAGTATCCTGTTCTTCCCTTTCCCGACCCCTCCTCTCCTACATATCTTACTGTATATCCAATAATGTTCATACTGACCTGTATATTAACCCCTCACCTCCCTTAACCTGCATATCTGAACATAACCCCTTCTCCCCTATCCTGCCACTGTATGTGACCAGTACAATAACCCCCTTCCCTTCCTCTATATATGACCTGTACATTACTGTATCTAATGCACCATTAGCCCCATGTTTAAACCCCTTAGTACTGACAAGTTTCTTTATTTGCAAAAAATTGTGGCAAAAAATTAGATCATGTGTAAGCCTTGCGTTGTCTACTTTCCAAAAAAGGGTCATTTTGGGGGTTTGTACTGTTCTGGCATTTTCATTTTAACAGAAAGTAAGGCAAACAGGTTTTTTTTTTTCCAACATTTTTGGTCTTTAACAAAAATGAAAAAAACAGTGATTATTAAATAGACCAAAAAGAAAGCTCTATCTGCCTCAAGAAAATGATATAAAATTATTGACAGAGTCAGTCAAACTATCACAGCTCTCAAAACTGACATGGCCTGGTAATGAAGGGGTATTACAGGCTGGTACTCAGGTGGTTAAAGGGGAGGAATTAGGCAAAAATGTTTGTTTATTAACATTTTAATAATACACACAGTACAACATGTACCATATAAGAAAACTGGGAGAATCTTCATTTTTAGTAAGTTGACCCTTCCAATCAAGGACAATGGCAGGTGTCTCCATGCCCAAGTTGTTATTTGACCTTAGTCAGTAAGGGAAGTAAATTTAGGGACATGAAATCCCCCACGCTGGGCAATATACGTATGCCCAGGTACTTGAACTCCGACACCCATGAATTGGGGACTCTTTTGGTCAGTGTCAATAGCCATCACATTGGATTTTTCCCAGTTAACTCGTAGTCCCGAGAACGTGGCAAATTTATCTAATATCTCAAACACTGCCTCTAGTGACAACCCTGCATCTTGCAGAAAGAGAAGCATGTCATCTGCATAGAGTGCAGTGCATTCCCGTATACCTCCCACTTCTAGTGCTCTCACTTCAGATGACTTCCTCAGAGCTATAGCCAAAGGTTCTATCGCTAGAGCGAATAGGGATGGTGATAGCGGGCATCCCTGACGTGCGCCTCTACCCACTGGAAACTGAGGGGAACCGAGGTGTGCAACTTTATGGCCACTTGGGGGGTACTATATAGTAGTGAGATCCAGGTCATGAAAACTTCCCCAAACCCCATATGGCGAAGTACCGCTAATATATAATTCCAGTCTACCGAGTCAAAGGCTTTGGCCATGTCGAGAGACACTATCACCCTAGTCCCTGAGTTGTTATGGTAGATCTGCAAGTGAGCGAACAATCTGCGTAGGTTAGTGTCCGTAGATTTTTGAGGTATGAAACCTGTCTGATCTATGTCCACTAAGGTAGTAATAACTTGTGAAAGTCTTGTGGCTAGTATTTTTGTCAGAATTTTGAGGTCCTGATTTAAAAGTGCTATGGGTCTGTATGAGGAGCAAGTTAATGGGTCCTTGCCTGGTTTCGGCAAGAGAATTACCTGTGCCTCTAGCAGGGAGTTCGGTAGGCATTTGTGTTTAAGACAGTAGTGGAACAAGGCTTTCAGTCTGGGAACCAAGTCCTCTATATGTAGTCTATAAGGAAAAGGGAAAGGAAAGAAATTGCGCTCGGTGTTAAATTTAAAAACTAAAAAAACGTGAAGTAAGTCCTGCAGCTAAACACAATAACCCCAATACAAGGGCAAACAAAATGAACAAGAAATAAAAAAGTGTAGCGCTGGACTGATAAAACGCATGTATTACTATATGCGAGTGAACTGAAAAAATGCATATGTTACTATATGCGGGTGAACAGGACCTTTATGTGTGAAATAAACAAATAATAAATAAAGACCATATAACATTTCATCTAAAGTGGTCCAGTGTCCATGTGCATGTATAGTAACACTAGAGATCAGTCAAGTGCACCAACATATACTAAAAACGAAATGTTGATATAAAAATAAATATAAAAATTAGTGAACTACAAATAAGTAAGAGTGAACCAATGTGACAGCAAAAATTGAGTGAAAGTTAACAACATCAACAGCAAACTTATAATCACTAATGATACTGATTAATCCTAGTGTTTAGTGATTCCAATGAAAAAGGAACTGAAATAAATCAATAAACAGTCCCAAAAAAAACTAATTATGAAAACAAGTCCCAAAATGTAGTGACAAAATTTGGTTCCACCGCGATTGTTGCCCACCACCAAAGGATAAAAGTTGGAGGCTTACCAGACAGCCTGCGACCACCCTTAATCAGGGGGGTCAAAACAGGCTCAGTAGAGATGTGTGGATCCAGAGGATATCCTCGCCAGTGGTCTCCAGGTGCTCTCCAGGTGTCTTTATGGCAAGCCAAGAGGGGCTTCCAAGTGGGGTGCAGCCCGGACGATGGTCTCCAAATGTTCTCCAGGTATCTTTATGACAAACCAAAAGGGGGCTCCCAAATGGGGTACAGCTAGGTCTCCTCTGCTGCCTCTTCCCGCAATGTCTTCTCTCTGCTTCGGCAGCAGAGGAGACCTAGCTGTACCCCATTTGGGAGCCCCCTTTTGGTTTGTCATAAAGATACCTGGAGAACATTTGGAGACCATCGTCCGGGCTGCACCCCACTTGGAAGCCCCTCTTGGCTTGCCATAAAGACACCTGGAGAGCACCTGGAGACCACTGGCGAGGATATCCTCTGGATCCACACATCTCTACTGAGCCTGTTTTGACCCCCCTGATTAAGGGTGGTCGCAGGCTGTCTGGTAAGCCTCCAACTTTTATCCTTTGGTGGTGGGCAACAATCGCGGTGGAACCAAATTTTGTCACTACATTTTGGGACTTGTTTTCATAATTAGTTTTTTTTGGGACTGTTTATTGATTTATTTCAGTTCCTTTTTCATTGGAATCACTAAACACTAGGATTAATCAGTATCATTAGTGATTATAAGTTTGCTGTTGATGTTGTTAACTTTCACTCAATTTTTGCTGTCACATTGGTTCACTCTTACTTATTTGTAGTTCACTAATTTTTATATTTATTTTTATATCAACATTTCGTTTTTAGTATATGTTGGTGCACTTGACTGATCTCTAGTGTTACTATACATGCACATGGACACTGGACCACTTTAGATCAAATGTTATATGGTCTTTATTTATTATTTGTTTATTTCACACATAAAGGTCCTATATGTAGTCTATACCACTCTATACAAAAACTGTCTGGACCAGGTGATTTGTGAGGAGGGACAGCCGTTTCAATTTCTTTTTCCATTATCTCTGCCTCCAAAATGTCCCTATCTGGCTCAGACAGGACCGGGACATTCAAGGACGACAACAATGTGTCTAAATTTTGGTGATCATAGACTGCAATAGGAGCATACAAGGCCTTGTAGTACTCCACAAACGTGTCCATAATATCAGTTGGGTTTGTGAGAGTGTATCCCTTATAGTTTTTAATACATGGTATATTCGTCTGTATTCTCTGTTCTGCCACTAGCATAGCTAGCAGTTTGCCGTTCTTATCCCCCTGCTCAAAAATGGATTCAGCACTTTTTGCCCTAGATGTATGTGTTAGGTCAGTGAAGTGTAGTGCCAGGGTGCGGCGTGCCTCTAATAGTTCTTCATATGTTGTGTCGGACTGATCATTTGCATGTGCAAGTTCACAAGTCCTTTCCTTTTCTTGTAATTCTTGTTCCTTCCTATTATGAGTCCTACGTGCCTGTTTAATGGCTGAGATGTAGTGTCCCCGCATACAAGCCTTGAACACATCCCATACTGTGGTGGGGTCAGCTGAACCACTATTGTCCTTCCAGTAACCCGTGAAATGTGGCGCCACCTGGGAAGACACCTCTTCTACCTCCAACCAGCCAGGGTTCAACCTCCACGGCCCCCTCCTGAGAGGCGAGGGAATACCAAAATGTACCGATATGGGTGTATGATCTGAAATACCAACAGCTAAATTATTAGCTCCTCCCACTAATTGTAACATAGGTGCGTTAGCAAACGCCAAATCTATCCTTGAGAAAGATCTGTGTTTTTGATAAATGCGAATAGCTTACTGTTGTGGAGTTTTTCCATCGCCACAATTCTGTCAGGGAGGCCGTAGCCGCCCAGGCAGAAAGGTCGGCAGATGCCACCCTGGTCACATTCGATGAGTCTAAAGTAGGAGACAGTATGGCTTTGAAATCCCCTGCTATAATAAGAGGAAGATGCATGTAAGGGGCCAATTTACCAAGGAGGTCATATAAGACCTGAACCTGAAAGGGGGGAGGTATATAGACATTGACTAGAACCATCTTGCATGTGCTAATGTCAGCTATAACAATTAGGAAACGGCCACCAGGACCTGAGATAACATGACGTATGGTACAGGGTACTGCCTTGCTAATCAGGATTGACACTCCCCTAGCGTAGGTGGAGAACGTTGCGTGTAGTGCACGCTGTATCCAGGCTCTACGCAAGGCTAGCACCCTACTCCCATCCAGATGTGTCTCTTGTAGAAACACCACATGTGGTGTGACCGTCTAAGTATTGGAACATCAAGGCTCAAAGGAATTTGTCATCTAAGCCTCTGACGTTCCAAGAGACCAGATTAACCGTCGATCCTGCCAAAAACATATTTTAACTTAATAAACATTGCATAATGTACCATCATTCTGCTAAAAAAATAATCAGGTAGACTATGCGAACCATGTGTGCACCTGAGCATTAGTATGTCCGAGGGTCTAGAGTGAAATACTGCACCTGCTGAAAAGAAAAATCCCAAAACCCCTGTAACTCCCTGCCACTGTGTAACAAACCAAAACAAAAAGTAAACGCAGCTTTTTCCCAAAACTTTTCCAAAAAAAGTCCTTGAAAGCGTGACCATAGAAGAATTCAATGCAAAACACAAGAAAATGTAAAAATAGTGCAAAAAAGAGTACAGAAGAACTTTCCTGGAGTCCATCAGTCCGAAGACATAGTGTCCGTGCCTTTTAAGCTCCATGACTATGCTACGGATACTCGTCAAATCCTCCAAAAGTATAAATGTGTCCCCCTCCTCCCTCTAGTATATGCGTTGTTTCTGCTTGAGGGATACATAAAGAGCCGACAAATGTAGACTAGCTTATGTGGCGGGGCTTGCGGATTTTCAGTTGCTTGTGCGTAACAAAGTGCATGGCAGAACCCCCCATTTCCCCCTCCCAACCCTGATCAGGAAAATTCAGAGCAATGTTAACAGGTAAAAGGAAACAAAAACAACTTCAGCCACCAGCTTGCGGCCCTTTACTCACAAACTGTCGATCCAGTCACTGGCCTCCATAGGCGTGTCAAAGAATCGCACGTGTCTTTGTATGGAATCCTCAATCTGCTGGGGTATAACATACTGTATTTGATTTCTTCTTCCCTCAGCCAGCGTCTCACCTCATTAAACGAGCTGCGTCGCTTCTGCACCTCAGCCGAGAAATCCGGGAAAAACATCACTTTCGCATTCTCATAGGGCAATTCCGTTTGCTTCGGTGCCTCAGCCAAAATCATATCCCTATCACTGTAGTTAAGGAACCTGACTAGGAATGGTCGCGGTGGGGCCCCTTTTGGGCGGTGGCCCGTAGGTACCCTGTGGGCTCTTTCAACCACATAAGTGGGTGGCATGTCTGGCAGGTTCAGTACATTTTTAAACAGAGATTCCGCAAATATTGCTGGGCGGGAGCCCTCCTCACCTTCTGGTAGTCCCATCACGCGTATATTATTTCGCCTTTGTCTGTTCTCAGCGTCATCCACTTTATGGACTAGCGTGTTTACCAGGGACTGCAATTCAATGATCTGCAAGGAGTGAGATCCCTGCTGGTCTTCCACAGTGTTTATGTGGCCCTCAGCTTCCGAAAGTCTCCCTCTGATTTTGTCTAAATCATGGCGGATGAGGGTGCATTCAGATGCCAGGTGTTCCTCCTTTACCATTAGCATAGATTTAAACCCCTCTATTGCTGCCATGATGGGCTTTGTGATTGCCTCCACTAATGCAGGCGATAGGGGAGCTTCAATCTCCTCTGCAGGAGACGCCATCGCCACAGGGGATTGCGCTGGGCTCTGTTCCTTCCTCCCTCCACGCTGTGCTCCTGAAGCAGAGCCTAAAATGGTGCCCGGAGAGCCCACGACCCGCCCCTTACCCGGCCTCTGTGTTTTTGCGGCATTTTGTGCCTTTCTACGGCCCTTCACGACATTATTGCGGCCATTGAGGGGTCCAGGGTGTGCGGGGAGGTCGAGTCCCCCCAGCGGGAAACGAGGATTTAAAACGGGTGAATTTGCAGGATTAGCACAGAGCTCTTCAGGCACACGTCCTCTCCGGCTCACATCCTGGCCACGCCCCCAGGAATTAGGCAAATTGAAAGAATATTCTAAACCTGATTTTATATATATATATATATATATATATATATATATATATATATATATATATATATATATATATATATGTGTGTTTGGGGGGTTTGCAGAAATGCTTTGAGCATATCTAAATTCCTTTGGACCATTAAAAAAAAAAAAAAAAAGAGGAATTTTAACTTACCTGTAAATTCCATATTCATACAGTACAGGACATAGGCTGTGTATTTATAGACCCTAGGTTATAGACTCATGCCTTCAGGTGATTGGACACTAGTAAACTTTTGAGGACACACCTCCTGGGTGCCTTCCCTATAACCCTACCCACTCAGAGTCCTCAGCTTTGTAGCAAGCAATGCAGAGTAACCAAGGAATAGAAGGGAAGGTAGCCTGTGTCCTGTACGCCAAGATATGGAATTTACAGGTAAGTGAAAATCCCTCCTATCTTAATCATACAGAACAGGACACAGGTGTATACACACAGTACACAATACACAGTATTTTACCACAAACAGAAATTTAAGCGCTATACAGTAGACAGTAACCAGAGATGATAAAAAGATGCATACATACACACACACATATACAAAAAAAAGTCCACCTGCAGCTAAGAGGAACACATATACAAAAGGGAAGGTGTTAAAGCAAAGCAAACAAATACAAGAATCCCCAATGTGTAGCACTGGGGGATATCCGTCTATACAGCCAAAAACATGATGCTGTTAAATAAGCTGACTTTTACTTGTAGTCCTCCAGCTGGTCAGACTTAGTCTGTGGACTACCCCCTACCTCCAGGGATAAGAGCGGGCCAGCCACTGTTTACTGCAACAGATGCCCTTACCGAGGTGTCGCCAGCATCTCTCAGCCACCTGCACCGGCCTTCCCATACCTCACATTGGATGCACAGCAGGGCTTCCCACAAGTGCCTTCCATGCCTGAACTGGTTCAGCTGACCTCCTTGGGGACTGAGTGATCTTACCCAGCAGACCACTTCCCCCTCTCCTCTTCAGCAGCGTTCCCCATATGGTATGTGGAGCCCTCCTTGCTTTTTATGACATTGTGATGGTCTTTTTGTCAGTCTTACTGACCAGTCTGGCATAATATGATCTTTTTTTTTTTTTTTTTTTTTTTTTATGATTACTTTTTAATAAACTTTATACAAACCTTGGTAACAACAATCCCTTGGACTCACCTATCTCTGTGGGACTAAAAGTAACAGCCAGCTTATTTACAGCATCATGTTTTTGGCTTTATAGACTGATATTCCCCAGTGCTACACATTGAGGATTCTTGTGTTTGAATACACAGTACTTAAACACTCTGTGATGACCCCAAGCAATGACTGGAAAGGATGGGTATCAACTAGGCAAACAGAACTGTGCTACAAGGCCCAACAACAAGGGACAACAGATCCAAGTTCATAGTGCCGCTGCAAGAACCCTGTAGCTGAAAGCTGCATCAGCAGGAAATTACTCCGTTCGTATCTGGTAGAACTTTGAAAAGGTATGAACAGAAGACCAGGTGGCGACCTTAAAAAACTGGGCTACGGAAGTCTGCTGCTGGAATGCCTAGGAAACTTACTCTGACCTGGTGGAGTGGGCACATAAAAGCACAGGAGATTTGTCCTTGAGAGTGTAAGCTCTAGCGATTATGCGTCTTATCCATCAAGCGACTTTGGACATGGAAGCAGGCTGCTCCTTGACAGGTCCTGAGGACAGGACAAATAGGGAATCCTATTGGAAGCTGTTGCTGAGGTAGACTCATGTTTCTCACTAGGTCCAGGCAATGGAAAGCAGTTTTCCTTTGGGTGCTTTGAAGCAGGGAATAAGGATGCAGGGCTGTGTGTTCACTGAGGTAAATCGCTGATACCACTTTGGCAAGAACAGATGGTCTTGGGCATAAGACTACCTTACTCTGAAGAATGAGGAATGTCTCTTTACAAAAGTAAACCAAAAACAGAGACGTCTGACAGATGTGATAGCAACCAAAAAGGCCACTTTAGTGTAATCTAAGGGGTGATTTCTGCAGTGCAGAGAGAACCAAGTTGAGAACACAAGGAAGCACAAGGTGCTGTAACTTGATGCGAGATACACCTTGAATAAAGCTGAAACCTGCCTTTCAGAGTGCTTAAGGCTAAGTTCCAGGCAAGTCCTGATTGTAGGATAGTCCGAAAGTAATTTAATTTCTGGGATTGAAGTGCCTGTGTTCACACAAGTCTGAAAGATTTGCAAGTTTGATAGTAAATCTTTATGAAAAAGTGGCTTTTCTTGCTTTTAGCAAGGTAGAAATTACAGACTTAGAGACCCCTCTGTCTCTTAAGATCTGGGCTTCAACAGCCATGAGGTTAAAGCCAGAGACTGAGAAGCAGGTTTGAACAAAAGACCCTAAGGCTGCAGGTCTGCTCTGACGGGTAGATGCCAGGGTTCATTTCCTATTCGTCTAAGTCTGTGTACTAAGTTCTTCTGGTCTAGTTCAGTGCAATGAGAATTACTGTCTTCGTTTCTTGCTCTATCATGTGGAGCAGATGAGGTAGAATTTGCACTGGGGGAGGGCATAGGTTAGTCTCTGACCAGGGGATTAACAATGCATCCAATGCCAGTGCTAGGGGATCCTTGGTTCAGGCCACAAGCAGACGTAGTTTGTTGTTGAATCTGGAGGCCAGGATATCCACATCCGGGATCCCCCATTTCTGACCTATCAGGTTGAAGATGCCTGGGTCCCAGGTGGTGGCAACTTAGGTACAGTAATCCACTTTCCAGTTGTCCATTCCTGGCCTGTAGACCACAGAGATTGCTCTGGCCACGGGATTATCTGGCTTGCATCCTTCACGGCTGAAAGACTCCTGGTGTTCTCTTGAATGCTCATGTAGGCCACAGTCATGGCATTTTGAACCCAGATTTGGTATCTTTGCTGAAAGGGGGTCTAATGTTGCAGAGCCATTCCTATTGCTCTTTGCTCCAGGATCTTGATAGGGAGCTTGGCTTCTACCAGTGATAATGTTCCCTGGGCTGTGAAGGACTGGAAAACTCCTCCTCAGCCTGAATGATTGACATATTTTGTTTTCACTCACCACTGATAAGGAAGGAAAGGTTTCTCAGTTGTTAAGGCTGTACTGGGGATCCACCAAGTTAGGGAATCCATTGCTTTGCTGAACAGGAGCATGTGTGGGTCAAGAGAAGGAGCAGGTTTGTTCCAGGTTGACAACATGTTGTGCTGAAGAGGTCTCCAATTATTGGTATAGCCTCAAAGAGCAGATTTTTGGAAATTGATCACTCAATAAAAAGTCTGGAGCATCTCACTTGTCCTGTGGACATAAGAAGACAGCTGAAACGGTCCTTAAGGACAAGGTTACTCAGGTAACCTGTGACCTGGATTGTCCTGAGTTCTGAGAAGGGCAAGAAGGGGTGCTAGGTCCTTTGGAATACTCTAGGGGCAAGAGGATAGGCCAAAAGGCAGTGTGTCAAACTGTAAGTGACTGTCTGCCACTGCAGAGTAAAGAAAACACTGATGAGGTAGATAAATTGGAATATGCAGATAAGAATCTTGCCTGTCTAAGGATGCCAGGTATTCCTATTGTCTCAGAGAGGCAAAAAACAACTTTGCAGACTCCATGTGAAATTTTGGAATTTGGAGGTATATGTTGAGGGATTTAGGTTCAGAATACAATGAATACTCCTGTTCAGGTTTGAATAAAAGCCATTGAAACTGTATCGTGGGGGTACTGGCGAAACTGCTCCCTATGACAACAGATGGTTCATGGCATTTTTCTAATCTGACTGTCCTTGAGCAGTTTATGAATGATCTGAGAGAAGAAAGCTGTGAGTAGGTAGAGTTTCAAACTATTTTTTACCGCTTTGAAACCACCAATTGAACCCACAAATCTGGAATGTCTGTGACCCAGAGAGAAGCAAACTGTAATAGACATCTCCCTAATCTCAGGAGTGGGGGCACCCCTTCATTGTGAAGAGGGTTTTGCGGCCCAAGTCTTCTGTCAAAAGGAAGGGTTGAATGTTTTAAACTTGAAGCCTGGGTAGAGTGATTAGGTGCTCTGCGTTCGGAAGAGGTAGAGGCTCCTGAGAAGGGGGGTTCTGGAATCTTCTGCTGTGAAAGTATAACCTTCCATCCTGTGAAAACTGTATCCCCTGCTTCCCCAAAAAGGTGTTCTTCTTTAAAGGGCATACTTGTGAGGCTTCTTTTACAGGCAGCTTCAGCTGTCCAGGCTTTGAGCCATAGGATTCTGTGCATATGAATGAAGATTAGGGTTATTCTGGAAACCTCTGTCATTACTTGTTCTAGGGTACCCACGCAAAAGAGCACAGAAGAAGGTAACTGCTCAGTTAATGTGGTTGGAAACCCTCACATATACTCAGTGAAGTCACTCACCTCAGGTGATACACAAAGCTTAAACAAATCCTCCTAGAGAAGCTGTATCTGTTTATCTGCAGTTATCACTCCTTTACAGCCAAGGGATTTACACGATACACATCCAGAATTTACATATAATCTCTCAGCTCTGAAAAGTAGGGGTGGGGAGATGAAGTTACACACTGCAGAGCTCAGCGAGGACAGCTCTGAGCCCTGATTGGATGGCAGGAACACAACTCCCTTCACACAATACACAGAGGATGTGCAAATCTAAGGATATAAATCACAGGCTGTGTGCTGGAGCTCTCCTCCCTGATCACCTTTTTATCTCTTGTGTCTGGAAAACCTGTCAGAAGTGACTCATGCTGATAGCGGAGGAACGAGGCAGCAGACAGAAATCACACTCAGTGATTTCAAAAGAAACAAGTACACAGTATAGAAGGCTGTGCTTTGTTCATATTTCATGCAGGAGATGTACAACTACTTTAGGGAAAGGTCCTGGAAAACAGGATCATATTGGTTGTTCATTGTTCCAATTCGGTTAGCTGCAGCTTGACAGACAGAAGTTGCAGCGATAGTTGGTTGTAGTGCTGGGCCTGAGAGTCTAAAGAAAGCCTTTAGGAGCATCTAAAACTTCCTATCTGCAGAAACTTTGAATGAAGGAACATCATTAGCGAGCGTGTTGCATGAAGCTGCAGGTGAATAGGGGTCTGAGGGAAAGAAATCTTCCACAGCCTCCTCTAACACTGCCTCAGGGTCCTCCTCATTCCTTTCTGCGTCTGCCTTCTCTAAGGTCAGACATATCAGGATGTGACTCAGGTAGAGACAGAAGAGCCTGAGAAGGGGCTCTGCATTTTGGAGCCCTGGACAGAGATGGCTATGTTAAAGCTGTTAGTTGTCTGGGGAATTGAGACGCAGATGCAGAAAAATCTGCCTGTGTCAACTGCCTAGGTTGTTTGTTGTGTGCCTGAAATAAAACTAGAGTCAGATGCCGAAACCAATGTTAAAATTTAGGTTCTGCTCTGGTGCAAGGGAAGCTCTATCACTCTGAGGTTCAGTGTTGTGTGGGTCTTCATAAGGGGGTTTTCGCCATGGATCCTTTTTGCCTGGTTTCCAGCATAGAGATGAGGTTATTCCCCTACAAAGTAGGGTGAAGAATATAGGCTAAGCATGTCTGGAAAGAGTACGCAGCAACCTGGGTGTAAACTGCCCTGTAGAGAAGTACTCATGGTGAAAGGGCAGGAAGAAGCGCCTGAGTACCTTATAAATTCTCTAGGAAGAAGTGGAATTAAAATGTGCAACCAGTGGCTTGATGTAACACCTGGTCAGCCACCCAAGGCTAAGCTTTGAGTAATTGAATTTTAGTGCCAAATTTTAAAAGTTTACACTATGAAGTGAATAAATTCCAAACCTAACCCTGCTTTTTCAAGTAATGGTCAGAGATACAGCATGAGCCTGTCTTACCTCGTCCAGGTCTCTGGTCCCTATGTAGGGGTCCAGGCTTAAGGCGTCTTCAGGGTTAGGGTTCCATAGGGATGGACCATTGCCCTAGACCTGTGTTGCATCCGGTTGCTCACTACATGTGTTGCACAAGGTGCTGAGATGAGCCCTTGTGCAGGATCCAGTGCCAGGAGCAACATCACACACCATCTTCACAGTGTGGGATCCGGGTACAGCTCTCAAAGTTTTACAGAGGTTGCACCAATCTGGACGACAGTGTGATTTCTCCATAAGGGAGAAAAGGTCAATTACCTCAGTGCACTAGCAAAAACCTGAGGATTTACAGAGTTGGGTAGGGTTATGGGGCAGACGCCCAGGGGATGTGTCCTCAAAAGCTTGCCAGTGTCCAATCACTTGAAGGTATAAGCCTATAACCCAGGGTCTATGAATTCTCAGCCTGTGTCCTGTACTGTACGATTAAGATAAACATATTTTTACTAAGAAACCTCAAAAGAAAACAATGCAAAATAATAGGATTTTTTATAACAGCTTACCTGTAAAATCCTTTTCTTTTGATGTACATCACGGGACACAGAGCCTCAGTAATTACTGATGGGTTATATAGGGTATCACTAGGTGATTGGACACTGGCACACCCTAAACAGGAAGTTCAACCCCCTATATAATCCCTCTCCTTACAGGGATACCTCAGTTTTGTAGCAAAGCAATATAAGTGTATTATAAGAGGGGCGGGACCTCTGTGTCCCGTGATGTACATCAAAAGAAAAGGATTTTACAGGTAAGCTGTTATAAAAAATCCTATTTTCTCTCTCGTACATCACGGGACACAGAGCCTCAGTAATTACTGATGGGACGTCCCACAGCAATGCTATTTGAGGGGAGGGGACCACACACGTAGGGTGTAATCAGACCCGAGGACCTCGTACTGCTGCCTGCAGCACACTACGCCCAAAGGCGATATCCTCATGCCTTCCCACATCCACCTGATAAAATCTGGTGAATGTATGGACTGACGACCAGGTTGCGGCCTTGCAGGATGGGCCATAAAGGCCCGGTGACGCACCGCCCAAGAGGCACTAATCGCCCTTGTGGAGTGTGCCCTGACCTGAAAAGGTGGAATTTTTTGTTTCAAACCGTAAGCCTGAATAATCATTTGTCGAATCCATTTCGAAAGGGTAGACTTTGACGCTGCCTGCCCTCTATTGGGACCTTCTGGTAGTATGAACAAAACAACCGTTTTGCGAACCTGAGCAGTTGCTTCCAGATGGGCCCTGACTGCCCTTACTACATCCAAAGAATGTAGTGACCTTTCTTCCGAGGAACAGGGATCTGGAAAAAAGGAAGGCAGAACAATATCTTGGTTTAGATGGAAATCTGAAACCACCTTTGGTAGAAAGCTAGGATGAGGGCGCAATACCACTCTATCCTTATGCATGATCAAATAAGGCTCTTTACAGGAAAGGGCTGCTAACTCTGATACTCTTCTAGCAGAAGAAATGGCTACCAGGAAAATCAACTTCCTTGTCAATAAGACCAAGGGAATCTGACGTATGGGCTCAAAAGGCTGTTTCTGCAAAACCGACAGAACCAAATTCAAGTCCCAGGGGTTTAGGGGCGCTTTAACTGGAGGATTAAGACGCGTCACCCCTTGCATAAAGCTTCGGACCAAGGAATGAGAAGCAAGTGGTCGTTGAAATAACAATGATAAGGCCGAGACCTGGCCCTTGATGGTACTCAATGCCAGCTTCATCTCTAATCCTATTTGTAGAAAGTCAAGAATTCTACCAATGACATATTTTCTGGGATGCCAACCCCTCGCTTCACACCAGGATACATAAGTCCTCCAAACTCTATGATAAATCACTCTGGAAGCTGGCTTCCTAGCATTGATTAAAGTAGAGATCACAGGACCTGAAAGCCCACGACTCCTCAGAACATGGGTTTCAACAGCCAAACCGTCAAATTTAGCGTTTGTAAGGCAGGATGGAATACTGTACCTTGAGATAATAGGTCTGGACGTGACGGTAGGGTCCACGGGGAACCCACTGTCATTCTTACTATCTCTGCATACCAAGCTCTTCTGGGCCACGCTGGGGCCACCAGTACCGACTTCTTTTCCTGCCGGATCCTGTGAAGGAGCCGTGGCAGTAACATAATAGGAGGAAACACAAAAATCAGTGAGAACTGATGCTACGGAATCACCAACCCATCTGTCCCGCATGCAAGAGGATCCCTTGTTCTTGCCACAAACTTGTCGACCTTCTTGTTGATCCTGGACGCAAAGAGATCTACATTGTCGGACTGGATCCTGACAGGGCAACCCTGTAGCCTGAGAGTCTAGGCCCTTAGGGCTAGATATGCCGCAAGATCTCCAGAATGTTGATGGGTAAGGTCTTCTCGATTTCGGACCATTCCTCCTGGACCGCAGACTGTTCCAGAATTGCTCCCCAACCCGAAAGACTGGCACCCGTTGTTACCACCGTCAAGGTAAACGGTAAAAAGGATTTCCCTTTCTGCAGGCTTTCGGGTATTAACCAACTGAGGCTCTGATGCACTGTACGAGACAGGTGCATCGGAAAATCTAATGCCTGTACCTTCTTGTTCCAAGCAGACAGGATACTGTGTTGCAGCAGTCTTGAATGAAACTGAGCATAGGGAACTGCTTCGAATGAAGCCTCCATCTTTCCCAGCAGCCTCATACAAAGACGGACAGAAGGAACCTTTTTGGTCCTTACTACCTGAATCAGCTCTCTTAAGGCACTGATGTTTGCCTGAGGTAAAAATACATTCTCTTGGCTTGTATGTATGACCAGGCCCAAATACTCTAGTCTTCTTACTGGTTCTAAGAAAGACTTTTCTAGGTTGAGAATCCAACCTAGGTGTTCCAGGTAGTTGACTCTGGTCATCAAGTTCCCGCTCAAACAGGCTACCGACCGGTCTATCAAGAGCAGGTTGTCTAGGTATGCTATGACAGTTATACCCTGAGCCCTTAATCTGGCCAGAGGAGGAGCCAAGATCTTTGTAAACACTTGAGGTGCAGTGGCTAGCCCGAAAGGCAGGGCCACAAACTGAAAATGGCGTCCTTCTATTTCGAAGCGCAAGTACTTTTGATGAGCAGGGAAAATGGGTACATGCAGATACGCATCCCTGATGTCTATTGATGCCAGAAATTCTCCTCCCTGCAGGATGGAGACTACTGACCGGATTGATTCCATGTGAAAGGATCCAGGACTGGTCTGACACCTCCATTTGGTTTTTGAACCGTAAAGAGGTTGGAATAAAATCCCAATCCTTGTTCTTCCGTGGGAACCACCACAATGACTTTTTGCGACAATAGTCGCTCCAATGCTAAAAGGAGCGACTGCTTTTTCGCTGGATCTCTGGGGACATTTGAACTGAGGAAACGAGGAGAGGGGAATTCTTGGAATTCCAGTTTGTAACCTAGAGTTACCATGGAGATTACCTATCTGTCCTGGAAATCCTCCTGCCAGAGCTTTGAGAACCGTAGCAGTCTACCCCCCACCCGAGCGAGCGGGGGTGCTCCTTCATAAAGAGGCTTTAGCGTCTTGTCTAGTAGGCTTCTTCCCCCAGGACTTCTTTTGTCCCTGGGGTCGACTCTGAAATTTATTTCTTGAACCTGACAAAGGAGGCCGTCGTGACTGCCTGGAGGCTGATGCTCCTGGCACTGGGGAAAGAGCCCGTTTAAAAGAGGGAAGCTTACTCCTTTTCTTAACGGGTAAGAGAGTGCTTTTCCCACTAGAGATCCTTTGGATATAGTTGTCCAAATCCTCTCCAAACAGCCTAGCACCACGAAATGGAAATCCAGACAGAAGTTTCTTTCTTCGGCTGACCAATTTTTCAACCATAAGATTCTACGCATATGCACCAACCCAAGTGAAAGGCGAGAGGTTTGGATGATAGAATCTCTGATAGCGTCAACAGCAAAACATAAGGCCGCTGAAAGGGTAGCCAACCCCTGGGCCTGCTGTTCAGGTAGAAACTTTGAGGACCTGCTTAACATGGTCTCTCAAGTATTGACAGACTCCGATTGCTGCCACTGCAGGTTGAGCTACTGAACCCGCTAAGGAAAAAATATTTTTTTAACAGGGATTCCATCTTTTTATCAACTGGATCCCTGAGCATTGTCTACAGGACAAGTCAGATTTTTATTTATGGAGGAAATGGCGGCGTCAACAGCCGGTATCCCCCACATCTTTGTAAACTTTTCTTCCATAGGATAAAGTGTTGAAAACTTTTTAGGCGGAAAAAAAAGTTTATCTGGGTGATCCCACTCAGAATAAATGAGCTTTTCTAGTAAATTATGAACAGGAAAAGCATGTGTTGTTTGAGGAGGCTTCAGTGAACCCAAAGAAGAAGAGGGTTCTTTAACTGACTCAGATACGGGTAATTTAAATGTGGAGCGGACCAATCCAGCAAGGATCTGTACTAACACCTTCTCATCCTGAGAAGCTGAAGAGGGCCCTTCTCCACTCCTCAGAGGAGGAATCATCAGTCCCATCCCGATCTTCTGAAAGGGATTCTTCTCTTTTTTCCCCAGAGTTCCTCTGCCTGAGGGTCCTAGGTAACAGAGGAAGACCTAGTGCGTTTTCTTCCACTGAGTGAAGATGCGATTAAGGCCATTAATCTTTCCTCTAGTCCATTAATGGTTGAGGAAAAAACCTCCTGCATAATATATACAGGGGCTGAAGTGCCAGAAGCAGATGCAGCCCCTGACCCTGACGGCTCTCCCTGGCCGGCCATCCCAGGTCCTTCAGGGGGGGAAGGCGCTGCAGAAGGGGGGTCCTCAGAGCCTGAGGGAGATCCCCTAGAGCCTCTGGTTTTTGGGGTATTTGTACCTCTTCTACCCATAGTGCAAAGCAACAACGTGGAGGTATCACACAAATAAAACACTGACTGCTGAGCGATGTAGTACAGCAACTGTAACCAATGCCCAGTCAAATGTTTCTAAGTAAATGCTGCCTGGGAGAATGCCTGTGCCCCACCTTACATGCGACCGTCAGCTGTGTCCCTCCATAGGCTGAGTGCACCTGAAAAAGTGTGCTTTTTATAGCCTGTGCAGCCGGTGATGTGGGCGTCTAGGCACGCCGGACGTTGCGCTAACGCTCCGCCCCCCCCTCCTCCGACCACCCTTACCGCCCCCCTCCTCGTTTTTTACAAAAACGTGCGCATTCCCGCGTGAGCCGATCCTCCGGGACAAGCATGGAGGGGAGGCTGGGGTGGAGGAGGAAGGAGAGAGGCCGGCAGATGATGGGATCTGCCAATAATAGTGGCGGCCGCGGCATGTTTACTGCCGCCTTTCAGACCACCGCGGCCCCCCTAATCTTGGGGGGAATATCCCTGAGGAAGAGCCCCCCATCCCATCCTACCTGGAGCTCGGCTGGAGGAGCTGTGCAGCGTGAACACTGAGACAGACAAATCAAGCATGTGACGGTATGTGCTCTTGGCAGCCCCCGGTGGCGACAATAGGCATAGCATACATTTACTTAAAGGAGAAACCTACTAGAATTAAAAAATTCTGAGGACTCTCCCTTACCTTATCCAGCTGCAGGGTTCTGTTATACAGACTCAATCTTCACCTCTCACGGTGGGCTCCGTTTGGAAAACCTTCAGAGACAGGGGCCCCCTAGAAAAGGAGGATCCGCAGTTCTGGGTCCGTAAAGCACCCCGCCAGGGATATGGCTAGAAAAAACAAATACTGGATCCCGGGGTCCAGCTCTCTAAAAAGAGAAGCGTTACAGGTAAGACCTTGTTTCTTCAGACACGAGGCCCGGGTACCATCCAATTCGGCCTAGAAAGGGCACCTTGAAATGGATCCGGTTTGCATGGCTTGCCCCAGTATAGGATATTCCCTTTGGAGCTCAGCACAGCACATCTTTACACGTGACCAACACCTAAAACACTGGCGAAAAAACTGAGGTAACCCTGTAAGGGGAGGGATTATATAGGGGGTTGAACTTCCTGTTTAGGGTGTGCCAGTGTCCAATCACATAGTGATACCCTATATAACCCATCAGTAATTACTGAGGCTCTGAGTCCTGTGATGTACGATAAAGAAAATTCGATTTAGCACCCATAACACACACACAAATGTCTCAACAAAGCTACACTATGAGCATTAAAGTATCTTCTGATAATAAATTGATGTAACAAAGGCAGTGGTGATAGAGGGAATGCATCCTTTAATAACAGCACAGCTATGCCCAAGGCATCTGGGTCAAGTGGCGACTACTACCTGAGCTACTGTAAATCTGACTTTACACCAATTCTCTAGGACTCTAATGCCCCGTACACATGGTCGGACTTTGTTTGGACATTCCGACAACATAATCCTAGGAAATCGGAAAATCAGATCGTTCTAAACGCGGTGACGTAAAACACGTACGTCGGGACTATAAACGGGGCAGTGGCCAATAGCTTTCATCTCTTTATTTATTCTGAGCATGCGTGGCACGTTGTCCGTCGGATTTGTGTACACACGATCGGCATTTCCGACAACGGATTTTGTTGTCGGAAAATTTTATATCCTGCTCTCAAACTTTGTGTGGCGGAAAATCCGATGGAAAATGTGTGATGGAGCCTACACACGGTCAGAATTTCCGACAACAAGGTCCTATCACACATTTTCCATCGGAAAATCCGACCGTGTGTACGGGGCATAAGAGATTATTAAATTCCACATCTGTAGGTGACAAACACCTTGACTCACCTATGCTGGAACTTTCCTGCTTGATCTGGAGCTTTTTTTTGTCTGTTATTATCCTGGCTTGCAATGTTTTCAATATGCTGGAAAGTGAGAATAACTTTTACATTCATGCAGTATATTCGTTTTATGAAGAAGATTAGAGATATTCCTTCAGAAGTCTTTTTTTTATCTAGTGTTAAATAATTTGCACTTTCAAGATTAGGATAGCAGAAATTCATACACTAAAAATGAGTAACTAAAGTGCTTTTACCAGAAAGGTAAGCAATAAGCTTAGTAAGTTCAAGGTTGCCGTCGATTTCCTTGGGAACACTAACAATGTTATATAGCAATTTCTCAATCCACAATCAGCAATATAAGAGAATTCAGGCCAGATCATACCTTGTGTGACTATACCAGTGTATACTAGTAATGCCCTTGTAAAAATATTTGTACAGGCTACCTTACAACAAATTTATTCTTCTAGTTCTTTTCTTACAGCAAGTCTAGGTCTAAGATTCAAGAATGTATGTATTTGCACACCACATACTAATGTGTGTTTATATATAATATATCATGGTGGACTTTTCAGAAGTACGAAAATTAGTATGAATGTCACAGTTTATGATTATACAGGCTTAGCGGATATACTTTTTTATACCTTTTCCTACATTTAAAAATGCATACTATGCAGCAGTTAATATACTACTGAATTACATTTTGAATTACATACGTACTACTATATATTACTCACGACTGAATTACATTTTGTTATACCCACAAGAAACACCTGAGCTGATTTTTTTTTTTTTTTTTGCAATTTGTCAGAATTCTTCTTATGGATAACTGGGGGTTCTGAGTGCTCACATAGTAATTATCAGTTTATGATTATAGAGATTATCAGTTAATGAATACAAAGTGTTCGTATATCTTACAATATGGACCTGCTGCTTTTTGATATTTCTGAAAATCCTGTACTTGGTACTGGTTGACTGGGACTTAGATGAAAGAGTACGTTTAGTGTTTCCCGGAAAACTCCATATCTTCTAAATCACTGAAACCAAGAATAGACGTTGGTATCTTGCCATACCCTGATGTAAATGAGCTGTAAAAAGAGGAGGTTCTTAAAAAGGGTGCCCAAGATTTTGATTTACTTAATATTTTTTTTTGCCTTCTAAGCATGCTGGATTTCAGGGAATTAGAAGAAATGGTATTTCCAGAATTCTGGAATTTACAGCAATAGGAGCTTCCAGAGCTCACAAGAGCATTTTACTACTTACAAACATACATTATCTGATTTTCACAAGCACTACTCAAATCTGTTGCATCGGTTGTGAAAAAAGACTACAATATGAATATCTTCATAAATTCATACTCCTGTTCAGTCAATGCTTTGTTTTTCAGACTAAAATGTAATCTTTAGAAACAGATTGGTGGTTCAATTAAAAAAACCTAGCTGATATCTTACATAATCTTAAAAGGAAATAAATCAGTTTTAAATAAATCTGACACAGGGCTCATTTTTGTGTTTAGCCTGCTTAATCTAGCAAAATTGCATTTAAAACTAGAACAGTGTGGACAATCAAGGACTAAGGGAGACAATACTTAGTTTTTAATATGCGGAAATCATTTTGCCATATTTATTGGACCTAATAAAAATGTTTTATTAATAAATTTAAAAAGACGACTAAAAAAAAGTTTCACCTTGTTATGATAATTTAAATGTTTTTTTTCCCATATGCTTAAAGCAAAATGTCAAGGGATGCTTTTCTTCACATCGCACACCATCTGAGTACAAGAACATTGATAACTATATTGCAGTTGAGGCTCACATCTGTGAGGGGGTCAGGAAACCTTGCATAAACGCACTTGTTTCCTGACCCGCAGGAAAGCTGTGCTGCTTTATATTAGATGTGCGGGTATGCCTTTGTAATACAGCCCTTTTTTGAGGAAGAGAAACCGCATGGTGCCAAAGTACCATGCAGTTTGGTGTGGACACGTTTTTAAAAAAAGGTCAGGGACTTTTTCCCCGCAGATACGGTTGCCCATTTAAATTAATGAGCTGCTATGCCTGCACAAACATGGTAAACAGGACCCATAATAGTGTGAACCTAGGCTTATCTCTGTTTTGAAAAAAAAAAAAACCACAGCTTGCGTCCATAACAAAGAATCCCGGGGCACTATGGGTTTCCAAAAAGACAGCATAACTCTTTCACTCGCTTGTGTAAATTTTAGTGTGAGCTATTGAGCTCTGCAAGCAACATCCTTTTTCAACAGAGCATCCAGGAAGTCCCTGGGAAACACAAGAAAAAGGACTGAGTTCTCCAACTCTAGCAGTATGTGAGAATATAAAAAATGAATAAAAGAGGAAGTTTGACTTACCTGTAAATTCCATATTTGGGAGTACAGTACAGAACATAGACTGAGTATATGTAGACCCTGGGATATAGGCCTGCTCCTTCAGGTGATTGGACACAATGGCAAATCTTTTGAGGACACACTCCCTGTGCGCCTCCCCTATAATCCTACACCATTCCATGAGTCTTCAGTTTTATAGCAAGCATGGCTTTTATCTTAACAGTACAGTACAGCACAATAGACCAGGTGGTGCTGGAATTCCAAGGAAACAGGTGGACTTGGAAGCAGGATGTCCCTGGCAAGGTATGGAAGATAGGACAAATAGAGTCCATCTTCCTGATAGAGGCTATTGCATTAAGGTAGACTTTTATGGCTCTGACTACATCCAGGCAATTAAGAGAAATTTACTTTGAGTGTCTTGGAGCAGGGCAAAAAGATGGAATGTCTTCATTGAGGTGGAAGACTGATACCACATTGGGAAGAAAGGATGGTTTTTGAGTGAGACTACCTCGTCGTTGTGAACGACTCCTTATAAGAGAGCCGTAATCTCAGACACATCGGACAGATGTGATAACAACCAAAATGGACACTTTGCAGGAGAGGTCATTTAAAGTGTTACTAAACCAACAACAGTAAAATCAGTCTATATATGCAGTAAAGCATGCTTGTTATACTCACTATGGAACCTAAGGGGTTAATCCTCCAGTGTGTGTAAAAAGGCTGTTTAATCCTGTCTTCTCTGATCCTCCCCTTCTTTTACTGTCCCCAATCCATCTGCTGATAGAACAGAGCCCTAGGAGACACTCTGCACATACTCAGTTTAATGTGTATTGCTAGAGAGGTTTTTTTGGGGGAGGGTGCATGTAATCAGCACTGTCCAGACAGAGGGTCAGGGTCATGCAGCCTCATAGGACAATCAGAGGAGAATGAAAACTCCTACAAGCTTTAACCAGTGCTTGACTAGACACTGATAGAAGTCACAAGACTGCTATATACCGCCGATGAGAAAGGGTATTTAGCAGTTTAAATTTATTAAAATAATTGCATTTCCATGTTTTGTGTACTGTGGGAAACTAGATATATTAAAAACCCCTTCCCGCCGACCGAACGCATATATGCGTACTCGGCTTTCCGGGGTTATACCGGAATGATGCCCACAGCTGCAGGCATCATCCCGGTACCGTTGTTTTCAGTGGGCGATCGGCTACCCGAGTATAACAACCGATGCGGCTAAAAGCCGCTCGGTTGTTATACCGGAGGAGCGGGAGGGGACATCCCCCCCCTCCCGCCGCCTCCCGCCACTGTTGCGATCGGGAGGCCCGGTGTCCGTTCGGCTGCCTTCGGCGGCTGGGGGCTGACTGGAACGAAGCTGCGAGCGGCTTCGTTCCAGCCTTCTTCTTGTAAATGCGGAAGCGACGTCATGACGTCACTTCCCGTTTACTCGGCTGCCAATGGCGCCGAATTTAAAAAAGTACACAGTATTCAGAATCGCCGTTTTCGGCGATCTGAATACTTTGAAGTGTAAAGGAGGGATGGGGGGTCTTTTAGACCCCCCATCCCTCCATAAAGAGTACCTGTCACCACATATTACTGTCACAAGGGATGTTTACATTGCTTGTGACAGCAATAAAAGTAAAAAAAAAAAAAAAAAATTTTAAACACAATTTATAAAGTACAAAAATAAATAAATTAAAAAAAAAAAAAAAAAAATTTTTAAAGTGCCCCTGTCCCCGCGAGTTCGCGCAGCGAAGAAAACGCATACAGAAGTCGCGCCCGCATATGTAAACGGTGTTCAAACCACACATGTGAGGTATCGCCGCGATCGTCAGAGCGAGAGCAATAATTCTAGCCCTAGACCTCCTCTGTAGCTCAAACCTGGTAACCGTAAAAATGTTTTAAATCGTCGCCTATGGAAATTCAAAGGTACCGTAGTTCGTTGCCATTCCACGAGTGCGTGCAATTATAAAGCGTGACATGTTTGGTATCTATTTACTCGGCTTAACATCATCTTTCACATTATACAAAAAAATTGTGGTAACTTTACTGTTTGGATTTTTTAAAATACATGTAAGTGTCACTTTTCCAAAAATTTGCGTTTAAAACACCGCTGCACAAATACCGTGTGATAAAAAATATTGCAACAATCGCCATTTTATTCTCTAGATTCTCTGCTAAAAAAATATATATAATGTTTGGGGGTTCTAAGTCATTTTCTAGCAAAAAATACGGATTTTAACTTGTAAACACCAAATTTCAAAAATAGGCTTAGTCATGAAAGGGTTAAATGCAGGGTCCTGGGTTTAGAAACACTTTAAAGGATATTCATGATGGGATCAAAGGGTGGTTTCTGCAAGGCAGAAAGAATCAAGTTGAGGTCCCAAGGAAGCACAGAGTGCGATAAGAGGAACCAGATCCCAGATACACCTTGAATAAAGAATTTGAGAAGGAGCAGAGCCAGGGTTTTTTTTTTTTAAAGAAATGACAAGGCCAAAACATGTCTATCTTTGAGACTGAAGAGCCTGTATTCACACCAGGCATAAAATGATTTTCAGTTACAATAATACATCTTTCTAGAAGTATCTTTTCTTGCTTTTAGCAAGGTAGGAATGATAAACTCAGAAACCTCTGTCCCTTAAAACCTAAACTTTAATAACCATGCCATTAAAACTAGTGAGAAGCAGGATGGAATAGAGGGCCCTGTTGTCTTCTAACTGTTTTTTCTGGGCCAGTTTGGTGCAATGAGAATTAATTACTTTTTCTCTTGCTCTATTTTGTGGAGCAGATGTGGTAGTATGTGCACTGGAGGGAAGGCATATATTAGCATGAACTAAGACCAGCTGATTATCAATGCAAGTGCTAAAAGATCTTTGGTCCTGGCGACCAACAGAGGTAGCTTCTTGTTAAATATGGAGGCCAAGATATCCACATCCTGGGTCTGCCATCTCTGACATATCAGGTGGAAAATTTTGAAGTGAAGGGCCCATATCCCTTAATTTACGTGGGGTGGTTGAGGTAATGTACTTTCCAGTTGTCCACTTCAGGTATGTGGACCACAGAGATTGATGGACAGTGAGTCTCTATCCATGAGATGATCTGGCTTGCTGTCTTCGAAGCTGCAAGACTCCTCGTGTCCCCTTGTTGGTTGATATAGGCCAAAGCTATGGCAATGTATGTTTGCAACCTGATTGAGTGTCCTTCCTTGCAGAAGGGGAAGGGAGGAGCCCAGTGTTGCAGAGCCATTCTTATTGCTCTGAGCTCCAGGATGTTGAAGGACAGACTGGCTTCTGCTGATGACCATGTCCCCTGGACCACAAGGGACTTAAACACCTAACCCAGCCTGAAAAATTAGCATCTGTAGCAGTGGCATACCAAGAGGAAGGGCGGGAGGTAGTCCGCCCCGGGTGCCACACATTAGGGAGGTGTCAGTCCGAGGGGCTGCAGTGTGATCCGGAGAGGAGATCGCAGCAGAGCCGTCATAATAAGCGGGCGCCCCTGCACTTTCCCAGCTTTGTAAGCATCAGAAGTTCATTGGGTCGGCAGGGGGCCCAGCGGTGCGGGAGGGGCCGGCTGCCAGTCTCCCCAGTCATCCAATCAGGCAGGCTGTCCCTCGACAATCTTCAATGTCTCCCGAGTCCCGAGGCAGCTGGAGTTGGTGGGCGAAGCCGGGGGTGTGGCTGCCTCCTCTACTTCTTCTAAAGACTCGTTCACTGGCTGATCCTGTGGCTGAAGGAGGAGAAAGAGGAGAGCACACAGGAGCCACGAGTGTCTGCGCCTGCAGCTATGCTGTAAGTGAGCACATTGTCACTGTATACAGCCCTAACCTGCCCCTATAATACCCTATACAGCCCTAACCTGCCCCTACAATAATCTATACTGCCCAGACTTGCCACTATAATACCCTATACAGCCCTAACCTTCCACCATAATACTTTACACTGCCCTAACCTGCCACCATAATACCCTATACTGCCCTAACCTGCCACCATAATACCCTATACTGCCCTAACCTGCCATCATAACACCCTATACTGCCCTAACCTGCCACCATAATACCCTATACTAACCTAACCTGCCACCATAATACCCTATACTGCCCTAACCTGCACCATAATACCCTATACTGCCCTAACCTGCCACCATAATACCCTATACTGCCCTAACCTGCCACCATAATACCCTATACTACCCTATACTGCCCAACCTGCCACCATAATACCCTATACTGCCCAGACCTGCCACCATAATACCCTATACTGCCCAGACCTGCCACTATAATACCCTATACTGCCCTAACCTGCCACCATAATACCCTATACTGCCCTATCCTGCCAGCATAATACCCTATACTGCCCAACCTGCCACTATACTACTCTAACCTTCTTAAATTGAGCTGCAGTCGCTGCAAATCACAACACATGACACTGTCGCTCAAAAGAAGCTCCTGCTCCTTTTTAACCGACAAGCTTTGCACGCTGCAATTTGGTCGGGGGGTGTGCCAGAAATAGGATCCGCCCCGGGTGCCAAAAGACTTCCCCCATTGTTAAGGCAGGAGCATGGGTAGGTTGGGAGAAAGAGCATGCTTGTTCCATGTAGACAAGATATTGTGCTGGAGAGTTCACAAATTAAATTAGGCTAATGGAACAGCCTCAAAGAACCTGGATGCCTTGAGTTTTTAGAAGGGCAAGAAGAGGTGAGAGAAGGTGGTGCGACAAACTAGAAATAATTGTCTTCTACCGCAAACCACAGAAAACACATTATTGCATGTGTATGGATACCGGGTATTCCCCTTGTCTCAGAGAGTCAATGATCGACCTTGTGGATTCAATGCACAATTTTGTAATTTTAATGTATTTGTTGAGCGATTTGAGGTCCTTTCTATCTTCCTATCTGCAGAATCACTGAATGAAGGAACATCTTCAATTGCTATTGTGGGATGTTTGGTGAAGCCACGGTAAAGTGTGAAACCAGTGGTGTGATGTAACAGCTGGTCATCGACCAGAGACTAAGTACTGAGTGGTTGAACTGTAGCACCAAGTTTGAAAAGCTTACACTGTAAAGTAAATACATTTTAATTATAGTCCTGATTTTTACAGTAATGATTAGAGATACAGGGTGGCCCTGTCATACCTTATCCATGTCGCTGGTCCCTATGTGGTTCTGCCCATCATGTTGGCATACCCCAAAAAGTGTCTTCAGGCTCTGGGTTCCATAGGGATAGACTATGGCCTGGGACTTGTATCTGACACCCTGCAGCTGACTACATGATGCACAGAGTGCCAAGGTGAGCATCCTGCAGGATCCAGTGCCCGAAGCAACATTACAGGCCGCCCCCATAGCGTGTGGTCCAGGTGCCAAAAAAATGACCTAAAAAATGGGGTGGGGATGTAGGGAAGGCTCCCAGGAACGGGCCCGGCAGTGTCCAATCACCTAACGGTACAAGCCTAAAGCCTATAACCTATGGCAATGTTTCTCAACTCTAGTCCTCAAGTACCCAAATAGGTCATGTTTTCAAGATTTCCCTCACAGGAAACGGCTGTGGTAATTACTAAGGCAGTGAAACTGACCTGTTGGGAGGTACCTGAGGACTGGAGATGAGAAACATTGACCTAGGGTATATGAATACTAAGCCTGAGTCCTGTACTGTAGGATTAGGATAAAATATTTTATGTTTGACTACAGCAAATATTGTGCTGGTTGCAGGCAGGGGCGGACTGAACCGGGGGGTCAGGGTGACAATTTCCCCCCTGCCACTCTGATGCCACTATGGCTCCCCAGAGGTTGCAGGGCTCTGAGCTGAGTCTCTCTCTCTCACAGCCCAGAGCCAGCTCTAACAGCGCACCCCCCCCCCCCAACCATGGTAGAGGGCAGAGAGAGCTGGATCTGCTCCTCTTCCTCTCGCCCTATCCTCCTGTGTCTGCCCAGCTCACACTCCCTGGCAGTGTTGTGCTTCAGAGAAGGAGGTGTGTGGATGGGAAGTTGGAAGACCAGCAACCAGAAGAGGAAAGCTGCAGCCTGCCGATCCATCCATCCACTGTGAGTGAAGTCCCCTTCCCCCCTTCTGCCTCCCAGTGAATAATGTAAGAGGGCCTCTGATGTAAGGGGTGCTTTGTGGATTTCATTCTTTCTTTCGATTGACTTCAGTACAACCAGCCTGTCTGGGGTTTTTTTGTGTGAGATTATTGTCGGCGACTATAGCTGCCAGC
Organism: Aquarana catesbeiana; assembly: GCF_042186555.1. NCBI lineage: Eukaryota > Metazoa > Chordata > Amphibia > Anura > Ranidae > Aquarana > Aquarana catesbeiana. The sequence goes on along the minus strand of NC_133336.1, from coordinate 65,235,863 downwards.
AGTGATCTTGGCACTCTGATGGAGGGGAAATTTCTCGCTGTCAGAATACAACAGTACAGCAGGAGGGATTTCCCCATCAACACTAACTGATGACGGGGGAATCAAGTGATTTTCTTTCCTTCTACCTGTGGTGGAAGAAAAGAAAATTGTATGATCTATGGGCTGCCTAAGAGTGTGTGTCTGTATATGTATATGTATGTATATCTACACAATACACACACAGATAATCACATAAACATGCAATATTGTATGTTCTGAGGGTGCATGTTTAAGTCAACACAGGCAGATGTGTGTTTAGACATATCCACTGCCAGTTTGTATTTGGGGAAGCAAAGAATTATAACTCCAACACAGCCAGATTCTATTCCCCCCATAATTATGTGGTTTTGTCCTGTATTTGTATACCTTAAATGACATCTGATTTTCATCACTTTACCTGAATATGTATTTAGGTATTTAGAATCTTTTAAGATTATAGCTTTATCTAGGAAAGAGGCACAACATAAAAATGATCTTCGAACTTCTGTGCATGCACTACTCTCTCCACTAGCTGCAATGAGTATAACTGTGCATTTCTACTATCAAGAGCTAAACAGGTGATACAGTAGCTTATTCTCCATTCATCCAAGTTATAATCCTGAACAATATTTAAGGCTGACTGTAGAACTCATTGCTATTACCTTGGTTATATGCTCCACCTTCTGTTTAAGTTCATTCACTTTATCTGTCATTTCTGAAATTTCACACACAACTTTAGAATTAAGTTCAAGCATTTCATTTGTGTTTTTCTTCAATTGAGCTCTACCAGTGCATGTTAAGGCATATAAAATTAATGTATATTGTTTTATTATCCTAATATATATATATATATATATATGTATATATATATATATATATATATACACACACACACACACACTCTCACATTTTTTGTAAATATTTTATTATATCATGTGACAACACTGAAGACATGACACTTTGCTACAGTAGTGCGCGTACAGCTTGTATAACAGTGTACATTTTCTGTCCCCTCAAAATAACTCAACACACAGCCATTAATGTCTCAACCACTGGCAACAAAAGTGAGTACACCCCTAAGTAAAAATTGGGCCCAAAATATCAATATTTTGCGTGGACACCATTATTTTCCAGCACTGCCTTAACCCTTTTGAACATCATGGAGTTCACCAGAGCTTCACAGGTTACCACTGGAGTCCTCTTCCACTCCTACATGACAACATCACGGAGCTGGTTGGCGTTAGAGACCTTGCGCTCCTCCACTGTCCATTTGAGGATGCCCCACAGATGCTCAATCTGGAGACATGTTTGGCCAGTCCATCATCTTTACCCTCAGCTTCTTTAGAAAGGTAGTGGTCATCTTGGAGGTGTGTTTGGGGTCGTTATGTTGGAATACTGCCCTGCGGCCCAGTCTCCGAAGGAAGGGCATCATGCTCTGTTTCAGTATTTCACAGTACATGTTGGCATCCATGGTTCCCTCAATGAATTGTAGCTCCCCAGTGCCGGCAGCACTCATGTAACCCCAGACCATGACACTCCTACCACCATGCTTGACTGTAGGCAAGACACACTTGTATTTGTACTCCTCACCTGGTTGCCGCCACACACGCTTGACACCATCTGAACCAAATAAGTTTATCTTGGTATCGTCAAACCACAGGACATGGTTCCTTGTTGCCAGCGATTTAGACAATAATGGCTGTGTGTTAAGTTATTTTACGGGGACAGCAAATTTACACTGTTATACAAGCTGTACATTCACTACTTTACATTGTAGCAAAATGTCATTTCTTCAGTGTTGTCACACTTCCCCTGATTTCTCTGTCAATATCAACAGCTCAACTATCAACGTGTCCCCCCCACGCCAAGGTCCTAGGTGTACTCTGAACTAACCTTTCGGCCCCACATCCTATCGCTATCCAAAATTTGCCGCCTCAGCCTCCGCAATATCTCCAAGGTACGTTCCTTCCTAACCAATGTCACCACAAAGCTTCTAATCCACTCCTTGGTCACCTTCCGCCTCGACTACTGCAACTCCCTCCTTATTGGCTTACCTCTAAATAGGCTATCCCCACTTCAGTCCATCATGAACACTGCTGCCAGGCTCATCCACCTCACAAACCGCTCAGCGTCTGCTATACCCCTCTGCCAATCCCTCCATTGGCTGCCATTCAGTCACCGAATTAAATTCAAGATACTAACTATAACTTACAAAGCCATCCACAACCTGGCCCCCAGCTACATCTCTAACCTAGTCTCAAAATACCAACCTAATCGTTCTCTTCGCTCCTCCCAAGACCTCCTGCTCTCAAACTTCTTTGTCACCTCTTCCCATGCTCGCCTTCAGGACTTCTCCAGAGCCTCTCCCATCCTCTGGAATGCTCTACCCCAAGCAGTCCGATTTTCTCCTACTTTATCCACTTTCAGACGATCCCTGAAAACTCATCTCTTCAGAGAAGCCTATCTGGCCCTCACCTAACAAATGTACATTTATCTTCCCAATCAGCACATCACCTACAGTTATTACCTCTTGTATCTCTTGACCTTCCCTCTTAGAGTGTAAGCTCTAAGGAGCAGGGCCCTCTGATTCCTACTGTATTAATGTGTATTGTATTTGTATTGTCTACCCTCAAGTTGTAAAGCGTTACATAAACTGTTGGCGCTATATAAATCCTGTATAATAATAATAATTCACAAAAATGTGAGGGGTGTACTCACTTTTGTGAGATTATATATATAATATATATATACACACTCACACACACACACATATACACAGTGGGTAAATTAGGTATTGGACACGTCCCCATTTTTCTATGTAAATATATTTCTAAAGGTGCTATTGACATGAAATTTTCACCACGTCGGTAACAACCCATGCAATCCATACATACAAAGAAACCAAAACAAAACAAATACGTTCAGAAATCTTGCGAGGAGAACCTGGTTGTGGCCAGTTTATGGTAAAATTATGGGTTTTTTAAATTTTCGGATTATGGCAGGCAGTTTAGAAGAAGTTTAGAAACCCTTCTGTAACCAATGCCACCCGTACGTATTGCAATAATAAGGTTGCAAAGGTCTTGAGAGGCCTTTGTTTTTACCCATCATAAAATGTTTCTTGTGTGACACCTTGGGAATGAGACACCTTTTTAAAGGCCATCAGTTAAGACTGAACCAGCTGATATTAATTTGCACTGACAAGGGGGCAGGATTGTTTTCTAATTACTGATAGATTTCAGCTGTTGTCTTGGCTTTACATGCCTTTTTGCGCCTTCCTTTGTTCATGTGTTCAATACTTTTTCCCTGTGTCATTCCATTTGATTACACATAACTTAATTTCATGTCAATAGCACCTTTAGAAATATAAATTACCTAGAAAAATGGTGACGTCTTTAATACTTATTTTACCTGTTGTGTGTGTATATATATATATATATATATATATATATATATATATATATATATATACACACACACACATATATACATATACACACATATACATATATACACACACACACCTCCACACAACACACAGACTAACTGTGTGTTAAAACCTACGCTTACTTAAAAAAAAACAAAAAAAACGCAAGGGACATTACATACTGTACCTTCAGTGAGGTATGTCCCTTGTGCTGCTGAGAAATCGTCCTCCTCCAAAGCCCCTCTCCCTGCTACTGTAATCTTCCAGTGCCACTGGTGTTAATAAAAGTAAGGGAGCTGTTACATTACTTTTACCGTTATTAGCAGTTTGTAACAAAGACAGCTCCAGGTGGAGGTTTATGAGTTTAAACCAGCCTTTGCAACATAGAAGAAAGCCATGTAATTTTATATGAATAAACCTTCATCTCACAACATTAGGGTTCCACACTTCCTAACTCTGGTAGCTGCGCCCATACTAATTATTTTACAAAAAGGTTTTCAAAACCTGCTGCATATTTTGACATAAGCCTTGCTCTGAAGCTAGTAAAAGTGGTATTTAAAGCCACATTAAACCCAAAATCAAAAATGTAATATATTGCAGTTTACAATCATTAGATGTGGTGGCTACATTAGTTTTCTATTTTAGGCTTTTTCCCTCTGTTTTCACCTGGTGATGTGGCAAGTAACACACCTTCTGTATTAGAATGCCTCCACTCTAGATGAAGGAGAACAGGGGTACATGTGGACAGCAGCATTGTCAGTCTGGGGGAAGGGGAGTGGTAAATGTACAAGCAGATTTAAATACACTAACAAATTGAAGGCACACTCTAGCTCACACTGCAGTTACACCAAAAGTTTTTCTTTCTTTTGGGATAAAGGTTTTACATGCATAAATAAAAAATCATTGCAAGCACCTCTGTCAGTGGTAAATGTTTTGTTTCAACACTAACTGCTACATTTGATGGAGTGCTTCTTCTGTTGAAAAACAATAGGTTTCTTTCTTGCAACCCGCCTCAACAAAATCATTCATGCTAAGGTTCATAAGAACCAGGCTGTTTTACCCCTCTATGTCAAGTGGCAGATAATATTTTGAACAATTCTTCTCACACATGGCACATCAACGCTCTCAACCATTGATGTTGTTATCCTTGGACATCTGCAAGGAATTTGATAGGCGCCTCTGGTCCTACCTCAGGGAGGCTCTGACCTACAGAGGCTTGGGGGACCTCTTCCTTGCTTGGTTTGCTTATATGGTTAAATACCTGGGGTAGGAATCCCTCTCTTTCCCAACTTACAGTGGGACATGACAGGGATGCCTCTGCTGTTTATATTAGCTCTGGAACCCTTTGGGGGTAACATACGAGTGAATGCATACAATACAAATACAGGGGGGTTGAGCTTGCAGGAGTATGACACAAGGTAGCTATGTTAGTGGACGACATGCTACAATATGTCACGTCAGCTTACTATAAGACAACCCAGATAGCCCCCTAGTTCAATTAAACACAGGTAAAGGAGAGCCAATATGGACCTACATAAATGTACTGGGCTCTGACTTCATTCCACTTTCCTCTCTGACTTGGATCCCCCCCCCGCTATTCCACCCTAAGCTCTTCAATCCAATATTGGCCTATACTCTAGCAGTTTGGGACTTAATTAAATATTAAGTTGTTGTTCCTGCATCTCCCACTTCTGCCCATTTTCAATTTTCCTGCCAAGCCTGGACAACCCCCAAGCCTATCAATCATGGTGCCAGCAGGGCCTCACAACAGTGCAAGCCTTACTGACTGCCTGGGGCATATACTCTTTTCAAAAACAAAGAAGGGAAAAGGCACAAACCCCTAGTGCATTATCCGAGTAAAAACTGAATTTATTGATATAAGAGGCAACCAATAAAATGCATACTCACAAAGGTGCATAAGTATATAGCAGGTACATATTAGGATAGCATGAGGTAGAACATCCAAGTGTTTCTGCAGCCTCAAATATGCACACTAATGCATTTCGGGGCACACCCCCCTCTTCAGAGGGGGGTGTGCCCCCAAAACGCCTTAACGTGCATATGTGAGGCCGCAGAAACAGTTGGATGTTCTAGATAACATAGAAAAGGAGGAATTGGGACTTTTCAAGTGCAAACAAACAATTAGAAAAATTTGGATGTTCTACCTCATGCTATCCTTCTAACTACTTGCTGTATACTTATGCACCTTTGAGTATGCATTTTATTGGTTGCTTTTTATATCAATAGATTCCATTTTTACTCGGATAATACACTAGGGATTTGTGCCTTCCCCTTCTTTGTTTTTGTAGTTCTACAAGGGACATCCCTATCTGAGGAGGGCTACATCCACCGGGCATTGGATCATGCATGTGATGTGACATTGGTTGGCTTTCCCTCTGGCAAAGACCACTGAACAGCAGCTCCAGGACTCTAATGATATACCTAACACTGAACAGTTTCATTAGCTACAAATCCGCCTCTTTCTGGAGTCCTTAACCGGGAACCATGACTGATCGATAACCACAAATGCTTTTGAGTCCAAATACCGCACAAATCCCACCACCCAGGATCTCATCTCCTTACTCTATTCCATCATCAAGAGCAACGCGCTAGTCCAATTGTATTGAGCCAATTGGAAACGTGACTTTGATGCTGCTTAAACCCCTGAGGACTGGAATTCCATGTGGAAAGCCCTCTCTAAATCATCCTGCACTGTGGTAGCTTTAGAAAACTTGTTCAAGAATATATCACGCTGGTACTTCACTCCACCACAGATAGCAAAATGTTTACCCACTTACCCATCAAACTGTTTTCGGGGTTGCTCAGACCTGGGCAATATGAAACATATCTGGTGGACCTGTCCCACAGTTAGGTTATGGATACAGTCATATAATATAGTCAGTACAGTTCTACATGTTAATCTAAAATTTGTCTCAACGTGAATGCACACTCATCACCCATATTTTCATGTGAACGAAACACGTTTGCAAGAGCGTGGAAACCTCAAAAATTAGCTTTGAGGCAGTAAAAAACGGGATCAGGATATGCTTATTAATGAGCAGTTGACAGCAATTCTTAACAACACACATGATAAAGTTTTGCGCACCTGGCAGGCTTTGCTCGACCAATTCTTAATCTCAGTGTCCATCACCCGCTTTTTGGAACTATAAATGCATAGCCAAGTGAACAAGGCCCGCAAAGCTGAAACACGTTTACATCTGCTGTCTGTGTCTTTTATGGAGAATCAATACATTTTGAAGATTTAAAAGAGCAAGAAAGGAGCTGCGGACCATCTTTTCTCATGATTGCTACTGCAGCTGTGCGACTGCCTCTCTGCACCCAGGTAGCTCTAAACAATCTTCTGACCATATTGGGAAGTAGCACATTACACATGTTGTGGCTGTATTATGTAAGCGCCATTTTTCTTTTTCATGTTTTCCTTTCAATAAAAATAAAGGAAGAAGAGCAACAGACTTACTGGCTAGATCACCAGGTGAAACTAAAGGCAAGAAAGCCTAAAAAAGAAAACAAAACAAATGCAGCCATCACATCTAAGGACTGGTAAGCTAAAATATAATAAATGTTTGCTTTTGGGTTTAATACTACTTTGATTTATAGCTTTGAAAAATAGAAGATTATAGACTGTGTAGCAAAAATAAATAATAAATAAATGTGGGGAAAGCTGCGCCAAACTCAAAAGCAAAAAGGCAGCCAACACAACAACCAGACTAATTGTAAATGTGAGTGAAATGGCAAAGTGTGGCGCTCATAAGGTGTGCTAGAAAAACTATTGATTATTGTAGAATTACTGTGAGTGACAATAACCCATAAACTAAAAATGAAAGAGAAAAAAAAAAAAAGGAAAAAAAGGGGGGTGTAAGCCCCAAAAAAAGGGGGTTGAGTCACAAATAATATTATGCTGGTGAAAGCAAAAACAACACTACGTGTAACCTCTAGTGATAAATTTACACTCAAGTACATCTATCTAGGTAAGTGTGAGCTCAAAACCACAAAAAATACAGAGAAAAGGAATATATATGTATATAAAATAACCTAAAAACACCAAATAAAGTGAAAGTAGATAACACCATATGAATCAAACTAATATGGATGTAGTTGAGATCAACTCAACTATATAGTGTGTCCAGCAAACCAATCTATTGGAGTGTAAATACACAACATAAAGTGGCATAATGAAAATAATGTCAGTGTGTGGAATATAGGCTCATTCAGGTGCCACTATAATACTGTAGGTACTCCAAATCTTCATAGGAATCTCTACAGGACTATTGGGAACATTTCGGCATATAGGGTGATATCTTCTCCAGACATAATCTCAGGTAGGTAGAAGTAAAATGCCCTTACCAGAGGAGATGGACTCACAGGCCGTCGGCGGTGAGTCAAAAGAGCTTGTACCGTTAAAAGGTAGGGTGTATCTGGTTCCAATCCTGTTGATACGCTTGACTTGGCGAAGCGGGAGGCCTCAAAGATTGATGTATCCCTGGAGAAGCTGGGTTGGACACAGACGTCCTGATGGACCAACCTCGATCATCCACTGGGTTCCACTCAATCCTCGATAGGCCCCATAGTTTGACAAGGAAATAAAAGAAGAAGCTTCCACATAGTGTGAATCCGTTGGAAAATCAGGAATTTATTGGTATAAAAATTATAAAAATTTATATCCAACAAATAATAAAATCTGGGGCAGTAAAAATAGGGTTCACTTGAACCTAACAGCACAGTAGACGATTGCGCTGGTAAAAAATGGACCTGACGCGTTTCGTCCTCTAAGACTTCTGCTGGGGTGTAAATTTACCTGCCATCTACTGCGCTTTATATAGAAATATGTAAAAAATATGACAAACACATGATCGGAGCGGTGTATGTCGTGACTTCCGGGTCTATCGGCGTCATAGGTGAATCTACAGACATGTGATAGATGTGAGGCCAATCGTGTGTAAGCATGGTTGGTGAGAAGCCAAGCCTCTCTGTCAACCTCCAATCAACGCTCTCGAGTATTCCTCTACAGTGGTAGTCACATGATCGTCATGTGACCTGACGTGAACGGAATGACGTGTAGACCACTCGGAGACTGTATATCATAGGAGGCAGGAAGAGGAGACGGCCTATGACAAGGTTTGGAAGGCAAACAGAGGAGACGGCCTGTGGCAGGGTTTGGAACGCAAACATGTTCCAAAATCTCATATAATCGGAGATGGTTATGCGGTGGGTAGAATTACAACCTAGGCCGGATGTGAATAAATATAACAGCAATACTCTAAGTGCTCTAAATGACCGGAAGTCAAGTCACACACAGTTGTAAACAAATGGTGACGTCACATACGTATGACACGCATATATAGGCAGACAGTATATATCAACACATACAGTGTGCAGACATATCAAAAAATATTGTAAAAAATCCAGAAAGAAGAATGTGAGTATAAAAATTACAAAAAATTGCAAAAAGCTACAACAAATGTCAGCTTAAAAGGAATTTGAACAAACATAGTATGACAATATCCATAACATGAAACATTTTTATGGTAAGTAAATGAAGATGATTTTATCAAATCCCCATAAAAATAATAAAATGCAATAAATCATTAAAAAAACATATAAATTGATGTAAAATAAAAAATTGATGTAAACAAATAAATGGAACAGAAGAAGACCAGAACAGGGAGAGATACTGTTGGATGTAGGCAGAGCTAAATCGCCTTTATAATGCTCAAAGTGGCAGCATGATAGCTAATCCCAGTATGATGTACCAAGAATGAGGAATACAATAAATAGGACAAAAATATCTCCTAGTGTGTATTGTATGGCATATAGATAATAAATTCTAACACTAATATAATGATGTAGTGCACAGAAGAGGCTCCAAAGGGATGTAAACAGGTAAAAGGGATCTCCCAGTGTATATTATATGGTATGTGAATGATAAATTCTCATAGTGATAAGTGAGTACAGAAGTATGGGTATGTCAATAATGAACACTCTTGAAGGGAAGAGACCACCAATGTCTAGGATTGATTGATGAAGGCATTGATATCCCAATCAATGTTGAGTCCATGTGGTGTGTAACATTTAATTTGGTGTATTCAAAAAGTTTCCAACTTGGAGAACCCCCTTACACTAGACTCCCCTCTCCAATGGGGCGCAAACTTATCTATGACTTGAAATCTCGTCCCTGATGGATTTTGGTTATGACAACGTAGATAGTGTTTGGGTACACTATGGTTCATGCGTCCCTTTTTTATGGCTGTGATGTGTTTATTAACCCGTGTAGCAAAATTACGTATTGTACGGCCTATATATTGCTTTCCACAAGGACAAGTGATAAGGTACACAATATATTTGGTCGTACAAGTGGCAAACTGTTTCATCTTATATTCTCTTCCAGTAGTGGATGATGTAAAGGTTTCAATTTTTTGCGCTTTACATACGTTGTATTTACACACTGTACACTTCCGACAAGGGAAGAAACCCTTCATATTATGAAAAAAAGATGGAATCATTGGGGGTCTGTTACATTTGGTGCAATCTGACCCTTCACCGATAATGTACCCTTATAAATCACTCCAGCTCGTTCCGGAAGTAAAGGGCCTAGTATCAAATCGTTCTTTAACACTTTCCAATGTCTGGAAATGATATCCTTGATTTGTTTGTGTTGGATCGAGTAGTTGGTAAGAAAAGACCATTTATGTCTGTTATCTGGGGGTCTTTTCGGTTGTTCGTTTAGCAGTGCTGATCAGTCGACTAGAGCAACCCTCTGGATTTCTTCATCAATCTGGCGTCTGTCATATCCCTTATCACAAAACCTTGACTTGAGAGTCTCGGTTTGTGAGTAATAATCCGAAAGGAGGGAACAGTTGCGTCTAATCCACATCAGCTGGCTTCGAGGTACTGATTTGAGCCATGCTGTGTGGTGGCAGCTGTCAATCGGAATATATCCGTTGCGATCAGTAGCCTTGAAGAAGGTTTTAGTCTCTAGATGACCATTAACAGCCGTAATCTCCAGATCTAAAAAACGGATGGTAGAAGTATTGGCTTCATATGATAGATGGATACCAACCTCATTATCATTTAGATATAACATGAATCTATCTAAAGATTCCATGTTACCCCTCCATAGGAGGAGGATGTCGTCAATATACCTGGCCCACAGAGCCAGCTGCGGTGGATCCAGGGCCTGGACGACATCCTCCTCCCATTTAGCCATAAAAATGTTAGCCAAACTGGGGGCAAACTTCGCCCCCATGGCTACACCCTTAGTTTGTAGATAATATTGGTTGTTGTACCAAAAGTAATCAGACTTAGTAGCAAACTGTAGAAGATCCATGATGAATCTCTTCTGGGTTCCCGGAATAGTTTTATCCCTTGACAAAAACAACTTTACTGCTTCCAAGCCCAATTTATGAGGTATACAAGTGTATAGAGATGTGACGTCGGCCATGACTAGTATAAGATCTTCGCTGTAAATAACCTGTTGTAATTTGCCAATAGTGTCCCTGGTGTCTTTCAAAAATGATGGTATCGATTTGACTATAGGTTGAAGGTAATAGTTGATGTATTTCCCTATACGTGAGGTCACAGAGTTAATCCCGCTAATGATGGAACGACCGGGAGGTTTAATCACACTCTTGTGAACCTTAGGTAGGTAGTAAATTATAGGGATCTGTGGGACCACTGGAACCAGGTAACTTTTCTTTTTTATCTAGGATACCTAGCTGGGAACCAGTATCGACTAGATCCGCCAGTATTTTTTTATAGTCTGAAGTGGGATTCTCCGTGAGGCGTAAATACGTATCAGAATCACTGAGAATCCTAGTAATTTCAGCATGATAGTCACTTTTGTCCAGAATGACGATTCCGCCCCCCTTATCTGCTGGGCGAATAATAAGGTCTTTGCGTTCGCAAAGAGACTTAAGTCCAATCTTGATGTTGGGATCGCTATAAATTTTTTTCTTTGGCAATCTTTCTAGATCGGTAAGCACCAAATCCCAAAAAACCTTGATCGAAGCAGCTATAGGGGCTGGAGGATTAAAGGGGTTGTAAAGGTAAAAATTTTTTCACCTTAATGCATTCTATGCATTAAGGTGAAAAAACTTCTGACAATACCGCCGCCCCCAGCCCCCCCGTTTTACTTACCTGACGCCTCGAAAGTCAGCTTCGCGTTCCCGACATCTATTCCTCCGCTCACCCTGGCCGCTGATTGGCTACTGTGGATGGATTGGAAGCAGCGCAGCCATTGGCTCGCGCTGCTGTCAATCACATCCAATGACGCGGCGCGCTGGGGGGCGGGGCCGAGTGATACAGTGAGCGGCTATAGCCGCCGGCTGTATCACGGAAGCGCGCCCGCAAGCACTAACCACCATGCGAGGGAGCTCGCATTAAGGTGGTTAATGCTTGCGGGGAGGAGCTGAAACAGCCGCCGAGGGACCCCAGAAGACCAGGTTCGGGGCCACTCTGTGCAGAACGAGCTGCACAGTGAAGGTAAGTATAACATGTTTGTTATTTTAAAAAAAAAAAATTTTTACCTTTACAACCCCTTTAAATAATGATGGGTTGGCTAACCCAGAGTGTATAGTGTGTGAAGTAATAAGCAGGTTTGAAGGCCTGCTAGGATTGGACGCGATGTACCTTTGTACGTTCAATTTCCACACATATTTGTGTACATCTATGAATGTAGAGAATGTATTTAATTTCTTCAGAGGGACAGACTTAAGTCCTTTATCTAAAACAATGTGTTCAGCTTGGGAAAGTTTTGCTTTACTCAGATTGAAAATGCCGTTGTCGCTTATACTCGTTTTCTTTTTCCTGGAGCGCCGCCCCCCTCTGGTGCCACGTTTTGTTCTGGGTTTCGTTTGGAATTTTCTAATTCCCTGTGAAAACCCCCCCGAATAAGATGGCCTCGGCAAATTTTGATTGTAGTTAAAAGGCGATCTATCTGCATAATCATCATCTCTATTTCTGTAAGAATACTGGTAATTCTGATAGTCTCTGGACCTGTCTTCCCTTAATGGTGAAAATCTGTTCCCCGTGTGTATTGGGGTCCTTTGGGAGTAAGGTTGATGGTAGTAATAATCATTTTGGCTCGGAATCCTTCTTCGGGGTGAGAAATCTTGTATATACGGTTCGTAATGTATTGAACGGTCTCTATTTCCCTTTCCTTTACGCCTAGTGTTTCTCCTTCTATTTCCATGGGTAGGAGGAGGTCCTTTGTGATAAGGTGTAGGCATGTGGGAGGGATTGTTAGGACGCATATTGTGTTCAACTCTGTTGGGTGGAGGTGGAACAGCAGGTACATGTGATGGTCTAATATCAGAGGGACCAGAAGTCTCCAATGAAGGATGTTCCATTCCAGATTCAAAGTTTCCTTGGTCTTTATTTTGCCAGCTAAAAACACTTCCATTTTTATAGTCGCTAATATCTCTGTTGTATTTCTTCTGTTTCTTAATTCTTTGTTCTCATTCTTCTTTCTCTAAATGATTCTTAAGATTTGTAGAAAGAGCAATATACTCTGTAGTGGATTTATGTGGAAGAAGTTTGTCTCTAATTTCCTTGATTTCTTTATCGATAATGGTCCTTCTAGTTCTTTTTCGATCAATGAGGAAACCCAGCAGGGAAATCCCTGCTTCGTTAAAATAGTGGAACCATGACTCAACGTCAAGGTCTCCCTGTTGTGGGTGGATAGTCCAACTTAAACCTCTTGGGACCATATGTTCCTTGGAATATTGGTCCAAGAAAGCAATGTCCCATTCAAGGTGAAGCTCAGACACCATAAGGTTTCTGAGCCTCAGAAATAAACCTCCCACTTCTGAGTCAGTGTTAAGGGCTGTGAAGACTCCCTCTATGTTAAAAGTGCGATTGGTGCGATATTCAAACACATCCATGCTCTTCTAGTGAGAGTGTAAGAGAGTAGAAAATAAAAAATACAAAATGTATATGTGTGAGAAGGCAGCAGCAATAATGTCAAAGGTGCAAAATACAAATAAATGTGGGGAAAGCTGCGCCAAACTCAAAAGGAAAAAGGCAGCCAACACAACAATCAGACTAATTGTAAATGTGAGTGAAATGGCAAAGTGTGGACGAAACGCGCCGGGTCCATTTTTTTTACCAGAGCCATCGTCTACTGCGCTGTTAGGTTCAAGTGAACCCTATTTTTACCGCCTCAGATTTTATTATTTGTTTGATATAACTTTTTATACCAATAAATTCCTGATTTTCCAACGGATTCACACTATGTGGAAGCTTCTTCTTTTATTTCCTTGTCAAACTATGGGGACTATCGAGGATTGAGTGGAATCCAGCGGATGATCGAGGTTGGTCCATCAGGACGTCTGTGTCCAACCCAGCTTCTCCAGGGATACATCAATCTTTGAGGCCTCCCGCTCCGCCAAGTCAAGTGTATCAACAGGATTGGAACCAGATACACCCTACCGTTTTAACGGTACAAGCTCTTTTGACTCACCGCCGACGGCCTGGGAGTCCATCTCCTCTGGTAAGGGCATTTTACTTCTACCTACCTGTGATTATGTCTGGAGAAGATGTCACCCTATATGCCAAAATGTTCCCAATAGTCCTGTAGAGATTCCTATGAAGATTTGGAGTACCTACAGTGTTATAGTGCCACCTGAATGAGCCTATATTCCACACACGGACATTATTTTCATTATGCCACTTTTTTTATGTTGTGTATTTACACTCCAATAGATTGGTTTGATGGACACACTATATAGTTGAGTTGATCTCAACTACCTTTCTTTTAGATTGATTCATATGGTGTTATCTACTTTCACTTTATTTGGTGTTAGGTTATTTTATATACATATATATTCCTTTTCTCTGTATTTTTTGTGGTTTTGAGCTCACACTTACCTAGATAGATGTACTTGAGTGTAAATTTATCACTAGAGGTTACACGTAGTGTTGTTTTTGCTTTCACCAGCATAATATTATCTGTGACTCAACCCCCTTTTTTGGGGGCTTACACCCCCCCTTTTTTTCCTTTTTTTCTTTCATTTTTAGTTTATGGGTTATTGTCACTCACAGTAATTCTACAATCATCAATACTGTTTTTCTAGCACACCTTATGAGCGCCACACTTTGCCATTTCACTCAAAAATAAATTATGCCATATTGCTCAAAGCTATCCATCATATTGCAGGATGTTAAATAAATAGGAAGAATATTCGTTATTATGGACAACATTTCCATGCTCCCTTACTTTTTTCTATACATCTGGCCCACTGTTTTCTGTTCAGTGACAGGTTGAATGTACATCAAATCAGCGGCAATAAAAAGCTAGGGGTATCCATACATGTATGTATTTTTGTTGAAGATATATCTAATAATGCTCAATATTATAATAAGGTAGGAGGTGCCCCCAAATTTCCTGTCCCAAGTTTTTCAATCATCATTCAGGTGAGATAGAAAATGCCATCATTTTAAAGCGGAGTTCCTGTCACCTGTGGAAAAAATAAAAGTCAGCAGCTACAAAAATGGTAGCTGCTGACTTTTAAAAAACAACCACTCACCTGTCCCATGATCCAGTGGTGTGCTCACCCCAGTCAGTCGACCCGCTGTCTTCGGTCACCGGCATCTTCACTAAGGGTACCTGGCTGTGACAGCTTGTGGCTTCACACCTGGGTGCCCGCTGCAAATGCGTGAGCCGCGCTGCGCATTGTGAATGCACTCTTCTGGGACCTGTCAGTGTCCCAGAAGTCTGCAGGGGGGAGGGAGCGGAACTTCCGTTTCCGAGCGCTTCGGAACGGAAGTGGGAAACGGGTACCTATCAAAATCGGGTACCGGCCCCCCTCCCCCCCGCTCCTTAAAAGTGCCAATTATTCAAGAGGAGCGGGGAACGAGTCATTAAAGCGGAACTTCCCCTTTTGAGTGGAGCTTCGCTTTAAAGTCCCATAAGTGAGCATATGCAATAAGCTTTTCGACTGTTCACCAAATTCCCTATTGAATTGGCCAACAAATAAAGGCCCACTTGCAGTGCTTTCATCATTCAATTTTCTGTGGAGAGAAGCAGAGGGAGCAGCTGTACACACTGTCCAAATGTCAGCCAATTCCTACTGAGCCATCGCATATTTGGATTGAGTGTACCCAGCTTAAAGTGATACTAAAGTCTCACAATATAAAGGATACAGTTGCAAACCCCAGTCATTATAAGATTTGAAAGGTATAGGCTCTGGGAAAGGAAAAACATGAAAAAAGGAAAAAATTACACTTCATTTACTATTAAGAAATATTTAAAAAAGAAAAAGAAAACAAATACCCAAAGCATCCACCACACGTTTCTCTTTTGTCATCATCTCTTCATCAAGCTTTAGAATCACATTCTGGATGTTGTCAAGATCTTGTTTGATTAAGTGATAATTTTTTGCAAGTGTGGATTCCATGTACTGTTCTTGGTATTGTTTTAAACGTTCTTTACCCTTACTCGCTGCGTCTTGGTATTTTTTTCTGTAAAACCAATTAAGTGGATCATCACAACCTGTTTTACATACAATGCATAACCTAAAAAAGGGTATTATCTATACAATTTTTATTAAAGAGATTCTCTGGGAACTTGTTCAACGATTTTCAGTTGTAGAGATGGTCTTAACAGTGGTGGAAAACTATCATTTCCAAAGAAATGCACACCGACAGATAAGAAGCATTAATATTTTTACTAAAACGAAAAAATACTATACATAATTATAACAATGCCACATGCCATAATATAATACACTTATCTAGCTGCTAGACATATAGAACTTGCTGTTGAAAGATTTGTTAAAATTGTTACAGTTGTTACAGTTAGCTGACTTTAGGGTTGTGTACTTAAAAGTTTCATAATGCTGGACATATCCCATCTACTGGATCAAAATCATTTAGTTCCTTTTAAGATGCTGCAGTGGATGAAACAGCACTATGAGCAGGACTTTTAGGGATGTACTTGCTAAAAGCAAATAAACTGTGCACTTTGCAAGTGTAGTTACACTGGTAAAGCTTCCACTCAGCTGCAAGGAAAATGTAAAAAATAGCATTTTGCTTGCACACGATTGGATGATGGAAATCAGCAGAGCTTTGTCACATTTACAATGCTCTGCGGAAAATGAATGCAACTGCATTTGCAAAGTGCACAGGATATTTGCCACCCCAATCCACCCCATAGTGTTCATCCTGGGTAAGATACAAACCAAATGCTACTGTATGCTTTTTTCATATATCAACCTTTATAATGGCCTCATCCCACAACTTTAAGCATTACGTTTCAGTTCTTTACTGTTGAAGACACGGTAAACCTTGTTTATTATCCATTTATATTTACTACTTGTAAACCACTTTACTTCCCCTTAATGACCAGGCCATTTTTTGCGATACGACACTACGTTACTTTAACCACTTCAGCCCCGGAAGAATTTACCCCCTTCCTGACCAGAGCACTTTTTGCGATTCGGCACTGCGTCGCTTTAACTGACAATTGCGCGGTCGTGCGACGTGACTCCCAAACAAAATTGACGTCCTTTTTTTCCCACAAATAGAGCTTTCTTTTGGTAGTATTTGATTACCTCTGCGGTTTTTATTTTTTGCGCTATAAACAAAAAAATAACGACAATTTTGAAAAAAAAACGCAGTAGTATTTACTTTTTGCTATAATAAATATACCCAAAAAATAATTTATAAAACATTTTTTTTCCTCAGTTTAGGCCGATACGTATTCTTCTACATATTTTTGATTAAAAAAAAAATCGCAATAAGCGATTATTGATTGGTTTGCGCAAAAGTTATAGCGTTTACAAAATAGGGGATAGTTTTATGGCATTTATTACTAATTTTTTTTTTTATTAGTAATGGCCTTGATCAGCGATTTTTATTGTGACTGCGACATTATGGCGGACACATCGGACATTTTTGACACATTTTGGGACCATTGTCATTTATACAGCAATCAGTGCTATAAAAATGCACTGATTCCTGTGTAAATGACACTGGCAGTGAAGGGGTTAACCACTAGGGGGCGGGGAGGGGTTAAGTCAGTACTAGGGATGTGTTCTAACTGTAGGGGGGAGGGGTAGCTGTGACACGTCACTGATCTCTGCTCCCGATGACAGGGAGCAGAGATCAGTGACACTGTCACTAGGCAGAACGGGGAGATGCTTGTTTACATCAGCATCTCCACGTTCGTCGTCTCCATGAGGTGATTGTGGGTATCCCTGCGGCGATCGAGTCCACGGGTCCCACGACCCGACTCACAGAGCTCCTGGCCAGCGCGCACGCAATGGCATGGCGGGAAATTCAAATGGGACTTACAGGTATGCCCATTTGCCCAGCCGTGCCATTCTGCCAACGTACATCGGCGTGCGCCGGTCGGGAAGTGGTTAACTGACAATTGCGTGGTCATGCAACGCTGTATCCAAATAAAATGTATGTCCTTTTTTTCCCACAAGTACAGCTTTCTTTTGGTAGCATTTGATCACCTCTGCGGTTTTTATTTTTTGCGCTATAAACAAAAAAATAACGACAATTTTGAAAAAAAACCGCAGTATTATTTACTTTTTGCTATAATAAATATACCCAAAAAATAATTTAAAAAACATTTTTTTTCCTCAGTTTAGGCCGATACGTATTCTTCTACATATTTCTGATAAAAAAAAAAATCGCAATAAACGATTATTGATTGGTTTGCGCAAAAGTTATAGCGTTTACAAAATAGGGGATAGTTTTATGGCACTTTTATTAATTTTTTTTTTGTTACTAGTAATGGCAGCGATCAGTGATTTTTATTGTGACTGTGACATTATGGCGGACACATCGGACATTTTTGACACATTTTGGGACCATTGTCATTTATACAGCAATCAGTGCTATAAAAATGCACTGATTCCTGTGTAAATGACACTGGCAGTGAAGGGGTTAACCACTAGGGGGCGAGGAGGGGTTAAGTCAGTACTAGGGATGTGTTCTAACTGTAGGGGGGATGGGCTAGCTGTGACACGTCACTGATCTCTGCTCCCGATGAGAGGGAGCAGAGATCAGTGACACTGTCACTAGGCAGAACGGGGAGATGCTTGTTTACATCAGCATCTCCCCGTTCGTCGTCTCCGTGAGGCGATCATGGGTATCCCTGTGGCAATCGAGTCCGCAGGACCCGCGACCCAACTCACGGAGCTCCCAGCCGGCGGAAAAAAAAATAAATAATATTTCATTTTTTCTGCTATAAAACATACCCAATATAAAAAAAAAATGTAATTTCTTTACCAAATTAGGCCAATATGTATTCTGCTACATATTTTTGGAAAAAAAAAAAAGTCCAAATAAGTGTATATTAATTGGTTTGTGCAAAAGTTATAGCTTCCAGAAACTATGGGATAGATTTATGAATTTTTTTTTTTACTAGTAGTGGCGGCGATCAGTGACTTATCACGGGACTGCAACATTGTGGCGGACAAATCGGACACTAAGTGAAACTTTTTGGGGGCCAGTGACACTAATACAGTGATCAGTGCTAAAAATATGTACTGTCACCATATTAATGACACTGGCAGGCAAGCGTTAACGTCAGGGGCGATCAAAGGGTTAAATGTGTGCCTAGGGAGTACTTGCTAACTGCGTGGGGGAGGTGTTTGTACTATGGGAAGGCAGAGTTCCTGCTTTGTAGAAACACAGGATCCCAACCTTCCATTCTGTCTGTGTCCCAGACATGGAAGTGCAGGATCACATACAGGTACGTGATCCTGCCCAGGGGAGCCAGCTTGCAGCCGTATATTTACGGTTGGCAAGAGGTTAATAACTAGTTAAAAACAAAGTATTTGTCCATGTATTTCTTATATGATAGAGTTACATATCATGGCTTGGTTACATATGCTTTCTTTGAAATTGCCTGAGTGATTTGTTATGGAACTATCTATAGAAATTTTATGATTACTTTTGGTCCCTGATTAACAATTTTGCCTCATAATCATCATTTGCTAACTCATAGTTACATAGTTACATAGTAGGTGAGGTTGAAAAAAGACACAAGTCCATCAAGTCCAACCTATGTGTGTGATTATGTGTCAGTATTACATTACATATCCCTGTATATTGCGGTCATTCAGGTGATTATCTAATAGTTTCTTGAAGCTATCAATGCTCCCCGCTGAGACCACCGCCTGTGGAAGGGAATTCCACATCCTTGCCGCTCTTACAGTAAAGAACCCTCTACGTAGTTTAAGGTTAAACCTCTTTTCTTCTAATTGTAATGAGTGGCCACGAGTCTTATTAAACTCTCTTCTGCGAAAAAGTTTTATCCCTATTGTGGGGTCACCAGTACAGTATTTGTAAATTGAAATCATATCCCCTCTCAAGCGTCTCTTCTCCAGAGAGAATAAGTTCAGTGCTCGCAACCTTTCCTCATAACTAAGATCCTCCAGACCCTTTATTAGCTTTGTTGCCCTTCTTTGTACTCGCTCCATTTCCAGTACGTCCCTCCTGAGGACTGGTGCCCAGAACTGGACAGCATACTCCAGGTGCGGGCGGACCAGAGTCTTGTAGAGCGGGAGAATTATCGTTTTATCTCTGCAGTTGATCCCCCTTTTAATGCATGCCAATATTCTGTTTGCTTTATTAGCAGCAGCTTGGCATTGCATGCCATTGCTGAGCCTATCATCCACTAGGACCCCCAGGTCCTTTTCCATCCTAGATTCCCCCAGAGGCTCTCCCCCCAGTGTATAGATTGCATTCATATTTTTGCCACCCAAATGCATTATTTTACATTTTTCTACATTGAACCTCATTTGCCATGTAGTCGCCCACCCCATTAATTTGTTCAAGTCTTTTTGCAAGATTTCCACATCCTGCGGAGAAGTTATTGCCCTGCTTAGCTTAGTATCGTCTGCAAATACAGAGATTGAACTGTTTATCCCATCCTCCAGGTCGTTTATGAACAAATTAAATAGGATTGGTCCCAGCACAGAACCCTGGGGAACCCCACTACCCACCCCTGACCATTCTGAGTACTCCCCATTTATCACCACCCTCTGAACACGCCCTTGTAGCCAGTTTTCAATCCATGTACTCACCCTATGGTCCATGCCAACGCACCTTATTTTGTACAGTAAACGTTTATGGGGAACTGTGTCAAATGCTTTTGCAAAATCCAGATACACCACGTCTACGGGCCTTCCTTTATCTAGATGGCAACTCCCCTCCTCATAGAAGGTTAATAGATTGGTTTGGCAAGAACGATTCTTCATGAATCCATGCTGATTACTGCTAATGATATCATTCTTATTACTAAAATCTTGTATATAGTCCTTTATCATCCCCTCCAAGAGTTTACATACTATTGATGTTAGGCTAACTGGTCTGTAATTCCCAGGGATGTTTTTTGGGCCCTTTTTAAATATTGGTGCTACATTGGCTTTTCTCCAATCAGCTGGTACCATTCCAGTCAATAGACTGTCTGTAAAAATTAGGAACAACGGTCTGGCAATCACCTGACTGACTGAACTCAGCATGACCATTATTTTTTTTAATAGACTTCACTGGAACGCCAACTATTGATAAAGCGTTTAGAATATTGGCAATACTTTGCAAAGATATGGATGAACTCTGTAATATTACACATTGTGGTTTAATTATAATAGGAAAATAATGCTATTTTAGCAGTATATGCGTAAATAATCATACTTGAAATAGTAAGCTGTTCAAATCCTTTTGCATTGTAACTTAATGTAACTTTGGAATCGCTGAGGATCCAAAACTTCATAAGACACTCCAGCACTGTGCAAATGCATCTTCTAGTGATATTTGATATTCTCGGTGTTCCCAGAACCTCAGGTACAAGCCTGTGATGGCATCCTCATCTAGATGTCACAGGTGAAATATATATGTATATATATGTATATATTTTTAAATTTTTCTTCTCAGGTGTTTTTTTTTTTGTAATGTGTTGCTTTGCATGGAGGAAGGGGGTCTAACATTCTGATGCAAGGTCCACTTTATTGTTTTGGGTTTTATTGCATCTATCATTCACTGTTCCTAAAGACATACATTAAAAGTAAGCAGTGATTGCAATAAACAGAAAGTCCTTGAATGGTTTACACCAAATTTCAGGCATCTTTCTTTGCAGCTCAGTCCACATAATTTTTTCACGACCTTTAGACCCCTTTCACACTGGAGGCGTTTTCCAGGTGCTTTAGCGCTAAAAATAGTGCCTGTAAAGCGCCTGATAAAAAGCCTCAGCTGCAAACCCAGTGTGAAAGCCTGAGTGCTTTCACACGGAGGCGCTGCGCTGGCAGGGCGTCACAAAAAGACCTGCAAGCAGCTTCTTTGCAGCGCTATAGGAGAGGTGAATACACTGCTCCTAAAGCACCCCTGCCCACTGAAATCAATGAGCAGAGCCGCCATACCGCCGCTGCAGCGGCGTTATGCGGACGGTTTTAACCCTTTTTCGACCAATAATGGGGGTTAAAACCGCCCCGTTAGCGGCCGAATAGCACTGCTAAATTGACGGTAAAGCAGCGCTAAGACTATCGCCCGCCGACGTCCGGGTGCTTTCAGTGCGAAAGGGCTCTTATAGTAGGTCTAGTAATTTTTCTGTTTCTTACAACTCATTTCCTGTTCTTCAAATATTATATTATACAAGTAGAGACTGGGCTAGCATAATGTTTTTCTTTGCTTTGAAAATCATTGTCAATGTTGTAGTAAACAGGACATTTAACTTCAAATCACCAATGTCTCTGCCAAACCGTGCATGTGTAAGCATCTTTTTAGTAAAGCAATGAAATGTACTGCAGCTTCTTGTATGTGAATACAAACTGATCTTGGCTTCTTGCGTCTATTGAAATAGAAACTAAAGCAATAGAAAGTTATCTTAGAGTATGCAAGCTTGCTTATTTGACATTTTGCTCAGCAACTAAATTTTTCTTAGACCCGTATAGTCCACGATCATCCTCCAGCTTCTATCTGTCTTTCTAACTGGAAATAACTGAGAAACTGAAAAGTAACACTGATTGGTGAATCTATAGAAGTTGATTTACTAACAGCAACTAGGCTGTTTGCTAGCAAAGTGAAACTTTGCAAGGGAATTACCCTAGCTTAGTATATAAGGTGAAGTTCTGGTGAATTTTGTCATCCAATCATATGCAAGCAAAAATACTGTCTTAGATTTTTCTTGCATGTGATTGGGTATCCTTTACAAAGTGATTTTTTTTACACATTCATTAGGTGAAAATTCCCTTGCAAATCAAATTAAACATACTTTGTTCAATCAAGCCCAGAGAGTTTGCTAAATATCTATATACAGTGGGTATAGAAAATAATCACCCCCTAATAATCACATTTTGTTGTTTTGCAGCCTGACATAAAGACAGACACCATTTTTGTTTTATCCAACTGTATTTACTATTGCAATTTATAACATCCAAGTGATAGATATAGCATTAACACATCAGAAAAAAATTAAAAACAGAATCACTGAGTTGGAAAAAGGATGACCACCTTAGGTCAGTATTTTGATGGACCACATTCTGCTTTAATTACAGCCTTCAGTCTGTTGGGATATCTCTCTACTAACTTTGCACATCCAGACTTTGCAATATTTGCCCACTCTTCTTTGCAGAACTGCTCAAGTTCAGTTAAATTTGATGGTGACAGTTTGTGGACTGCAGTCTTCAAGTCATTCCACAGATTTTTGGGGTTTAAGTCTGGCTTCTGACTTAGCCATGCATAGACATTCACCTTTTTCTCCTTTAGACCCCTTTCACATTGAGGCGCTTTGCAGGCACTATAGCGTTAAAAATAGCGCCTGCAAAGGGCCCTGAAACAGCGGCTCCATTCACTCCAGTGCGAAAGCCCGAGGGCTTTCACACTGGAGCGGTGCGCTGGCAGGGCGTCAGAAAAAGTCCTGCCAGCAGCTTCTTCTTCATTAGGAGCGGTGAATTCACTGCTCCTAAAGCGCCCCTGCCCATTGAAAACAATGGGGTAGTGCTGCTATACCGCAGCGGCGTTTTGATGGCAGATTTAACCCCTTTTCAGCCCACTAACGGCCGAATAGCGCCGCTAAAACGATGATGCCGGGGCGGCTCAGTGTGAAAGGGGTCTTAACCACTTCAGCCCAGAAGAATTGGCTGCTCAATGACCAGGCCATTTTTTGCGATACAGCACTGCATCGCTTTAACTGATAATTGTGCGGTCATGCGATGCTGTACCCAAACAAAATTGCCGTCCTTTTTTTCCCACAAATAGAGCTTTCTTTTGGTGGTATTTGATTATCTCTGCGGTTTTTACTTTTTGGGCTATAAACAAAAAAAAGAACGACAATTTTGAAAAAAAAAAAAAAAAACAATATTTTGTACTTTTTTGCTGTTATAAATAGCCCCAATTTTTTTTTTTTTAAATCTAATTTTTTCCTCAGTTTAGGCCGATATGTATTCTTCTACATATTTTTGGTAATAAAAAAAAAAATAAAAAAATAAATCGCAAAAAGCATATATTGATTGGTTTGCACAAAAGTTATAGTGTCTACAAAATAGGGGATAGATTTATGGCATTTTTATTATTTTTTTTTTACTGGTAATGACGGTGATCTGCGATTTTTTTTATCGAGACTTGGACATTATGGCGGACATATCGGACACTTCTGACACATTTTTGGGTCGATTGACAATTATACAGCGAACAGTGCTATAAAAATGCACTGATTACTGTATAAATGTCACTGGCAGGGAAGGGGTTAACACTAGGGGGAGATCAAGGGGTTAACTGTGTTCCCTATGTGTGTGTGTTCTAACTGTGGGGGATGGGATTGATTATAGGAGATGGGAGATCGTGGTTCCCAGCTCATAGGAACTCACGATCTCTCTCCTCTCTGAACTGGGATGTGTGTGTTTACACACACACATCCCTGTTCTGCCTCTCGTGCCTGTGATTGCTCGTGGCCGGCAGTCATCGCGACCGCCAGGCAAGAGCATCGGCACACCCGGGCTGTGCAGCGGGCGCGCGCCTCCTATCCCGTTTAAAGGGACCGACGTGAAGCTACGTGGGTTCGTGGGATCGTGCCAACCTGCCGCAGTATAGTGACGGCGGCTGGACGGCAAGTGGTTAACCACTGTGTGGTAATTTTTGCTGTTAGCTTTGGGTCATTGTCATATTGGAAGGTAAACCTTCTTCTCATTGACAACTAACTTTCTGGCAGAGGGCAGCAGATTTTCCTCCATTTGATGTTATTTTGCCCCATCCATTTTTCCTACTATCCTGACAAGTGCTCCAGTCCCTGCTGCAGAGAAACACCCCCATAACAGGAGATTACCACCTCCATGCTTTACTGGAGTAATGGTGTTATTTGGATGGGGAGCTGTATTGGATTTCTGCCAGACATATCATTTAGTGTTGAGGCCAAATAATTACATTTTAGTCTCATTTAGTCTCATCTGACCACCTTAAAATCGCACCTTAAAGATTCGGAGGCCACATGGAAAAACTGCGTCTGTCTTTATTTCAGGCTGCAAAGCAACAAAATGTGATTATTTTAAAGGGGGTGATTCTTTTCTCAATCAAATGAGTGTAATATATAATATATATATATACACACACACATACATACACACACATATATATCGCAGAACTTGCACGCAGGATTGGATTTAATTTCAGAAGAGACATACTATGAAACTTACCTTCCTGCTTACCAGGTTTTATAGACTGTACACTAAGCTAGATGCAAGCATGGTTCCTTTTGCACTCACCATTAAATTGATAGGTACAATCAGCCTGCAGGATTCGCGTGCGATTATTTCAAGTGGCTGCGATAGCAGCTAGCGATAATCACTGTCTTTGCAAGGCAAGGACAGCTTCCCCCACCAATATTCTCATGTGTGATATACACAGTATATGCCTGTGTGGAATAACCCACTCCTACCTGAATTGGATACGCTTAGGGGTTTTGACTCCTGGAAACAGGCGGGTATTACTCACTTATACCAGCTTTATGATGGAGATTGTATTGTATTGAAACCTTTTACTAACCTAGCAGAGAAATACCACATATATCATAAAATGTTTTTTCAATATTTCCATCATGCTTTGCAATGGCAGGCTGCTACTTTCTCAATGCAATATAACCCATCTTCTGTTATTTCTATGGCAGTATCTACCTCCTGCTCCAAAAAGGGACTAATAGGGGATTTGTATTCTACTCTGCAGACGGCTGTCAGTGCCCGGGTTCAGATAAACTGTAGGAATCGGTGGGGGGAGTATTTGACTCCGCTGGAGGATGACCAGTGGCAACAGGCCCTAGAGCTTATGCTACTGTTTCCCTTTCTCCCTCTCAATGTCTGAAGCAATTGTTTATTTTATATAGAGTCCATTATACGCCTCATTGGTTATATTCTTGGGGCAGGTCTGACTGTGTAGCAAATAGGGTACTCTTATCCATTTGGTTTGGCGTTGCCCTAACCTCCACTGTTACTGGAGCAATATTTCAAATACTCAATAGTATATGCTTTGTTCAAGTCACTCCTGACAATAAATTGGCAGTCTTGGGCATTATTCCGGAAGAAGTTTTACCTGCTGAATTTAGCTTGCTATGGACTAGGGCTCTCTATATTGCCCATAAACTAATTTTACAAAAATGGCTCTTACTCTCCCTTTCCACAACTTTACAATTGCATAACACAAACCTGCGGAGGGGAAAACTAACTCATAAACATAGGGGATATCACAAACAAATTAGTAAAGCCTTTGAGCCCTGGCTGTCCTCTGCCTAGTCCACTTCTGTTTATATGGTTCATCGGCCTGTTTGACGGGTGGTGTTGTTTCTCTGTTGGGATAAATTCTCATGGTTCTTGACAATTGCAGAAGATTGGTTGAGTGTATATGAGTTTACTTATTTTAAAACGCATGCTGTATACCCTTTTTTCTTCATGTTGTTATGGAGTAATATTGTTTATGTGCCTTTTAATAAGGCTTTATTAACCAGTTCTGGAACAGCCGCCGCAGTTGTACTGCGGCAGCTTGGCTTGGCTGGGCGAAGCAACCGCAACGTACGGATTCGCTTTAGAACCGTTCAGTCTCCAGTCCCAGGCCAATGATTTTTGGCCTGGACCTAGTGATCGGTTCTGGCTAATTAAATCCTTCCCCTGTCTGTGTAAGTGTAAACACAGGCAGGGAAAGTGATGTCATCCCCCCTCGAGAACTCTTTTCATTCCAGAGAGAGAAGAGAAGACATCGCAGAGTAAGTTGCACCAACACTACACTGACACAGTACACATAGGCACACTTGTCACTTGTCACTCCCCGATCCCCCCCCCCCCCCCCGGTTAACTCCTCCACTCCCTGTCACTGCAGTGTCATCCACTGCAGTGTTCATATTTTTCTTTGATCACTGTACTGGTGTCATTTGTGACAATAATCAGTGTTAGGTCTAGGGACCCCCCCCCCAATAATGGTTTAACCCCTTTGATCACCCCATCACCAGTGATCACTGTATTAGTGTCACGGGTGACGCTGGTTAGTTAGTTAATTAGAGCTTCGGGGCACCCGCCGTATATTACCTAAATAAAGGTTTAACCCCCTGATCACTCGGCGGGTGATATCAGTTAGATTTTAGCGCCAGTTAGGGTCTGCGTCACCCCAGGCAGAAGATTAGTGCCAGTAGCGCTAACACCCACGCACGCACCATACACCTCCCTTAGTAGTATAGTGTCTGAACGGATCGATATATTTGTTCTGATCAGAACGATATTAGCGTCCCCAATAATTTAGGGTTCCCAAAAACGCATCGTTAGCGGGATCAGCCCAGATACCTGCTAGAACCTGCGTTTAGCCTCTCTGCCCAGCCCAACCCCGCCCAGCTGACCCAAGTGCAGTATCAATCGATTACTGCCGCTTACAAAACACTAAACACATAACTGCAGCGTTCGCAGTCAGGCCTGATCCCTGCGAATGCTAACTTTTTTTGGTAGCGTTTGAAGCAGTCGCTGACAGTCAGGTGCTCTTTCCTGTGAGTCATACTAGTGTACCAGTAAATTTAGAGGCCAAAATGTCCAATCGAAGGTACAGTAGTGAAGAGGCCTACACGTTTGTGAGCCTGACAGATGAGAGTGAAGAGGAAGTCACCCATCTGTCCGATTCTGGCTCAGAATACAATCCAGTAGACAGCAGCGGCACCCTGACTGATAGCTCTGACCACGGAGTAGTGGTCCCTGCCAAGGTCAGGCGTACCCGACCCTGTTCTTCTGCTGCTGTTAACCACTTCAGCCCCGGAAGGTTTTACCCCCTTCCTGACCAGAGCACTTTTTACAATTCGGCACTGCGTCGCTTTAACTGCTAATTGCGCGGTCATGCAATGCTGTACCCAAACGAAATTTGCGTCCTTTTCTTCCCACAAATAGAGCTTTCTTTTGATGGTATCTGATCACCTCTGCCGTTTTTATTTTTTGCGCTATACACGGAAAAAGACCGAAAATTTTGAAAAAAAATGATATTTTCTACTTTTTGTTCTAAAAAAAATCCAATAAACTCAATTTTAGTCATACATTTAGGCCAAAATGTATTCGGCCACATGTCTTTGGTAGAAAAAATGTCAATAGGTGTATATTTATTGGTTTGCGCAAAAGTTATAGCGCCTACAAACTAGGGTACATTTTCTGGAATTTACACAGCCTTTAATTTATGACTGCCTATGTCGTTTCTTGAGGTGCTAAAATGGCAGGGCAGTACAAAACCCCCACAAATGACCCCATTTTGGAAAGTAGACACCCCAAGGAATTTGCTGAGAGGCATGTTGAGCCCATTGAATATTCATTTTTTTTGTCCCAAGTGATTGAATAATGACAAAAAAAAAAAAAAAATTACAAAAAGTTGTCACTAAATGATATATTGCTCACACAGGCCATGGGCATATGTGGAATTGCACCCCAAAATACATTTAGCTGCTTCTCCTGAGTATGGGGATACCACATGTGTGGGACTTTTTGGGAGCCTAGCCGCGTACGGGGCCCCCGAAAACCAATCACTGCCTTCAGGATTTCTAAGGGCGTACATTTTTGATTTTACTCCTCACTACCTATCACAGTTTTGAAGGCCATAAAATGCCCAGATGGCATAAAACCCCCCCAAATGACCCCATTTTGGAAAGTAGACACCCCAAGCTATTTGCTTTGAGGCATGTTGAGTCCATGGAATGTTTTATATTTTGACACAAGTTGCGGGAAAGTGACAAATTTTTTTTTTTTTTTTTTGCACAAAGTTGTCACTAAATGATATATTGCTCACACAGGCCATGGGCATATGTGGAATTGCACCCCAAAATACATTTAGCTGCTTCTCCTGAGTACGGGGATACCACATGTGTGAGACTTTTTGGGAGCCTAGCCGCGTACGGGACCCCGAAAACCAATCACCGCCTTCAGGATTTCTAAGGGCGTACATTTTTGATTTTACTCCTCACTACCTATCACAGTTTCGGAGGCCATGGAATGCCCAGGTGGCACAAACCCCCCCAAATGACCCCATTTTGGAAAGTAGACACCCCAAGCTATTTGCTGAGAGGCATGGTGAGTATTTTGCAGCTCTCATTTGTTTTTGAAAATAAAGAAAGACGAGAAAAAAATTTTTTTTTTTCTTTTTTCAATTTTCAAAACTTTGTGACAAAAAGTGAGGTCTGCAAAATACTCACTATACCTCTCATCAAATAGCTTGGGGTGTCTACTTTCCAAAATGGGGTCATTTGGGGGGGTTTTTTGCCACCTGGGCATTCCATGGCCTCCGAGACTGTGATAGGCAGTGAAGAGTGAAATCAAAAATTTACGGCCTTAGAAAGCCTGAAGGCGGTGCTTGGTTTTCGGGGTCCCGTACGCGGCTAGGCTCCCAAAAAGTCTCACACATGTGGTATCCCCGTACTCAGGAGAAGCAACAGAATGTATTTTGGGGTGTAATTTCACATATTCCCATGGCATGTTTGAGCAATATATCATTTAGTGACAACTTTGCGCAAAAAAAAATAAAAAAAATAAAAAATTGTCTCTTTCCCGCAACTTGTGTCACAATATAAAATATTCCATGGACTCGACATGCCTCTCAGCAAATAGCTTGGGGTGTCTACTTTCCAAAATGGGGTCATTTGGGGGGGTTTTGAACTGTCCTGGCATTTTATGCACAACATCTAGAAGCTTATGTCACACATCACACACTCTTCTAACCACTTGAAGACAAAGCCCTTTCTGACACTTTTTGATTACATAAAAAAATAATTTTTTTTTGCAAGAAAATTACTTTGAACCCCCAAACATTATATATTTTTTTAAAGCAAATGCCCTACAGATTAAAATGGTGGGTGTTTCATTTTTTTTTTTCACACAGTATTTGCGCAGCGATTTTTCAAACGCATTTTTTGGGGAAAAAACACACTTTTTTAAATTTTAATGCACTAAAACACACTATATTGCCCAAATGTTTGATGAAATAAAAAAGATGATCTTAGGCCGAGTACATGGATACCAAACATGACATGCTTTAAAATTGCGCACAAACGTGCAGTGGCGACAAACTAAATACATTTTTAAAAGCCTTTAAAAGCCTTTACAGGTTACCACTTTAGATTTACAGAGGAGGTCTACTGCTAAAATTACTGCCCTCGATCTGACGTTCGCGGTGATACCTCACATGCATGGTGCAATTGCTGTTTACATTTGACGCCAGACCGACGCTTGCGTTCGCCTTAGCGCGAGAGCAGGGGGGACAGGGGTGCTTTTTTTTTTTTTTTTTTTTTTTTCTTTATTATTATTATTTTTTTATCTTATTTTTAAACTGTTCCTTTCATTTTTTTTTTTAAATCATTTTTATTGTTATCTCAGGGAATGTAAATATCCCCTATCATAGCAATAGGTAGTGACAGGTACTCTTTTTTGCAAAAATTGGGGTCTATTAGACCCTAGATTTCTCCTCTGCCCTCAAAGCATCTGACCACACCAAGATCGGTGTGATAAAATGCTTTCCCAATTTCCCAATGGCGCTGTTTACATCCGGCGAAATCTAAGTCATAAAATGCTCATAGCTTCCGGTTTCTTAGGCCATAGAGATGTTTGGAGCCACTCTGGTCTCTGATCAGCTCTATGGTCAGCTGGCTGAATCACCTGCTGCATTCTCAGGTTCCCTGTTGAGACAGGAGAGCCAGAGAAAAACACGGAAGACGTTGGGGGGGGGGGGCATTCCCTCCCACTGCTTGTAAAAGCAGTCTAGAGGCTAATTAGCTGCTAGGATTGCTTTTACATGAAAGCCAATCGCTGGCTGAAAAGAATGATACCAAGATGATACCTAAACCTGCAGGCATCATTCTGGTATAACCACTCAAAGTCGTGAATGGCGTACCTGAAGACAAAAAAATGGTTAACAATAAAGCACAGTAAACGGTAAGGTATAAAAAATTGCATATCTGAAAAGCAAACATGGTAAAACATAACAACAATAAAACATTGCAGAATAGAATACAGTAAAAAAGAGCAGAACAATAGAGAGAGAATAGAGAGAGAGAACAATAAAACAACAACTATTTTTTTTTTATTTTATATTTTTGTTTGTGTTTTTTTTTTTTTTTTTACACTTTTTTTTGTAACTAACTTTTATAACTGTAACCGGTTCCAGGTTCGGGTCTCTCAAAATGCGATGGCATCTTGGGAGACCCTGTGAAAGTGTGCCTAGTCTGTGCAATGCTGTACCCTACGCTAATACTCAACTAGTGAATGGTAGTGTTCAAAACATTCACCAATGCAAAGACCAGGATTGTCAGGACAGGAGGGACAATAATAGAGGGTGTCACGCCTATATCCGCGCTTGCTGCAGACACGACATCTTTTTTGGGGGGGTTCGTTGGGTAGGGGTACTCGGGAGGACATAAAGAAAATGCCTCTCATGCAGCCGACTGCATTTGGTTGGGGATGTGAATGGGGGAAGTACGGGCGCTGCAGAAGTGGTGGGTTCCCAATTAGGATTGGGGAATGCAGCAGGAAGGGCACTATGGGCACGACGGGCCTGTGTTTGTCTTCTTGGTGGCAGCGGGACACTACTTGTGCTTGCCACCTCACCAGCTTGAACTGCATTTATGGGACTCGCCATGTCACCAAGTGTTACTGCAGTGCTGGTTTGACTACGACCGGGGTGTACTAGGCTGCTGGTGCTTGCCAGTTCACCAAAACGCTACCAAAAAAACTGTTAGCGATCGCAGGGATCAGGCCTGACTCTGCGAACGCTGCAGTTATGCGTTTAGTGTTTTGTAAGTGACAGTGATCGATCGATACTGCACTTGGGTGGGCTGGGCTGGGCTGGGCCGGGCGGAGGGGCAAAACGCAGGTGCTAGCAGGTATCTGGGCTGATCCCGCTAACACTGCGTTTGTGGGAACCCTAAACTGCTGGGGACGCTAGTATAGATCTGATCAGATCAGATATTGATCCGATCAGATACTATACCACTAAGGGAGGTGTACGGTGTGTGCGTGGGTGTTAGCGGTACTGGCGCTAACCTGATGCTGCCTGGGGCTGGTGCTTGCCAGTTCACCAAAACGCTACCAAAAAAACTGTTAGCGATCGCAGGGATCAGGCCTGACTCTGCGAACGCTGCAGTTATGCGTTTAGTGTTTTGTAAGTGTCAGTGATCGATCGATACTGCACTTGGGTGGGCTGGGCCGGGCGGAGGGGCAAAACGCAGGTGCTAGCAGGTATCTGGGCTGATCCCGCTAACACTGCGTTTGTGGGAACCCTAAACTGCTGGGGACGCTAGTATAGATCTGATCGGATCAGATATTGATGCGTTCAGATACTATACCACTAAGGGAGGTGTACGGTGCGTGCGTGGGTGTTAGCGGTACTGGCGCTAACCTGACGCTGCCTGGGGCTGGTGCTTGCCAGTTCACCAAAATGCTACCAAGAAAACTGTTAGCGATCGCAGGGATCAGGCCTGACTCTGTGAACGCTGCAGTTATGCGTTTAGTGTTTTGTAAGTGACAGTGATCGATCGATACTGCACTTGGGCTGGGCCGGGCGGAGGGGAAGAACGCAGGTGCTAGCGGGTATCTGGGCTGATCCCGCTAACACTGCGTTTTTGGGAACCCTAAACTGCTGGGGACACTAGTATAGATCTGATCGGATCAGATATTGATCCGTACAGATACTATACCACTAAGGGAGGCGTATGCTGCGTGCGTGGGTGTTAGCGGTACTGGCGCTAATCTGACGCTGCCTGGGGCGACGCATATCACCGCCGGGCGATCAGGGGGCTAAACCTTTATTAGGTAATAAACGGCGGGTCCCCTGACACTATAAAAAATAAACGAACTAACCAGCGTCACCCGTAACGGTTATACGGTGATCAGTGGTGAAAGGGTTAACTAGGGGGCAATCAAGGGGTTAAAACATTTATTAGGTAGTATATGGGGGTCCCTGTCACTATAAAACGCTGACGGCGAACCTAAATATTTACGTTCCTAACTAGCGTCACCAGCGACACTAATACAGCGATCAGAAAAATGATCGCTTAGTGACACTGGTGACAGGGGGTGATCAAGGGGTTAAAACTTTATTAGGGGGGGTTAGGGGGGTATCCTAGACCTAAAGGGGGGTAATATTCACTGCCCTAACACTGTAACTGTCACAAACTGACACCATGCAGTAATCAGAAAAAAAAAAAAAAAATACTGCTTGCTGTCAGTTTGTGACGGGGGGGGGGGTGATTGGGGGGGGATCGGGGGGCGATCGGGGGGGGATCGGGGGTGTAAAGTATGCCTGGCTACTGTGTGTGTTTGTGTGTGTTGTGCACTTACATGTCTTCTCTCCTCGGCGCTGGACGGAAACTGCCAAGCCGAGGAGAGATGACATCACATCCTCTGCCTGTGTGAAACTACACACAGGCAGGGGAGGATTCCGATTGGCTGGGAGCGATCGCGAGGGGGGGGCACGATCGGATGGTCTCCCCCTCGCCTCCCGACGCTCCCAGTCAAATGCCGACCGCCGCTGGCACCGGGGGGGGGTCCGATCGGACCCCCCGCCCGCGGGAGGCAGATCACGTACAGGTACGTGATTCTGCCTGCCATGCCATTCTGCCGACGTATATATACGTTAGGCGGTCGGCAAGTGGTTAAGGTGCAAGAACTGCAGGGCTCTTGTATGGAGCAGAGAGCCAGTACTAGTGTCGCTCATCCTTCTGGTGAACTGGCAAGCACCAACGGCCTAGTACATCCTGGTCGTACATCCAGCACTGCAATAACACTTGGTGACGTGCCGAGTCCCATAAGTGCAGTTCAAGCTGGTGAGGTGGCTAGCACAAGTAATGTCCCGCAGCCACCAAGAAGACAAACACAGGTCCGTCGAGCCCATAGTGCCCTTCCTGCTGCATTTGCCAATCCAAATCGGGTGCCCACCACTTCTGCAGCACCCGTACTTCCCCCATTCACTGGCCAACCCGGAATTCAGGTGAAAAGAGTTGATTTTACGTCGCTTGATTTTTATATGCTGTTTTTCCCGGAAGATCTATATAGATCTGTTGTGGACCAAAGCAATTTGTATGCTGGTCAATTCATCGCTGCTAATCCCCAGTTGGCCCTTGCCAGAGATTGGAGACCTATTACTGTCTCCGAATTTAAGACCTTCCTGGGCCTATCCCTCCTCATGGGCATAGTTAAAAAAAGTGAGTTGTGGTCATATTGGTTCACTGACCCAATTCACCATATGCCCATGTTCTCTGCCTCCATGAGGACTCGATACGAGCAGATCTTGCAGTTCATGCATTTCAATGACATTGAACTCTGTCGTCCTCGGGGTGACCCTGGATACGATCGGTTCTACAAAATTCGGCCCCTCGTAAACCACTTCAACCAACAGTTTGAAGCCTTGTTTACTCCCGTTCAAGTTGTCTGCATTGATGAGTCCCTGATTAAGTTTTCTGGACACTTGTCTATCAAACAGTATCTTCCCAGCAAGCGTGCCAGATATGGGGTCAAGGGTTTATATGGTTCATCAGTCTGTTTGAGATGTGGTGTTGTTTCTCACTCCTCCCACCGTCTTCCATGGTTTTCTCAGGCTATCCTGTCCCAACA
The DNA here is from genome assembly GCF_042186555.1 of Aquarana catesbeiana. Classification (NCBI taxonomy): domain Eukaryota; kingdom Metazoa; phylum Chordata; class Amphibia; order Anura; family Ranidae; genus Aquarana; species Aquarana catesbeiana. The sequence goes on along the minus strand of NC_133336.1, from coordinate 65,201,354 downwards.
GGGAACCCGAGAATGCAGCCGGTGGTTCCGCCAGCTGACCATAGAACCGATCGGAGACCAGAACAGCTCCAATCTCTATGGCTTAAGAAACCGGAAGCTACGAGCATTTCATGACTTAGGTTTCACCAGATATAAACAGCGTCATTGAAAAAGCATTTTATCACACCGATCTTGGTGTGGTCAGATGCTTTGAGGGCAGAGGAGAGATCTAGGGTCTAATAGATCCCAATTTTTTCAAAGAGTACCTGTCACTACCTATTATTATCACAGGGGCTAAAAAAAAAAGGAACAGTTTAAAAATAAAATAAAAAATCTTATTAAAAAACAGATAAAGAATAAATAAAAAAGCACCCCTGTACCCCCGCCCCATGCTCACGTGCAAAGGTGAATGCAAGCGTCGGTCTGGTTATATGTAAATAGCAATTGCACCATGCATGTGAGGTATCACCGCGAAGGTCAGATCGGGGGCAGTAATTTTAGCAGTAGACCTCCTCTGTAAATCTAAAGTGGTTACCTGTAAAGGCTTTTAAAAATGTATGCAGTTTGTCGCCGCTGCATGTTTGTGTGCAGTTTCAAAGCATGTCGTGTTTAGTATCCATGTACTCGGCATAAGGTCTTTTTTATTACGTCAAACATTTGGGCAATATAGTGTGTTTTAGTGCATAAAATTCCAGGACAGTTCAACCCCCCCAAATGACCCCTTTTTGGAAAGTAGATACCCCAAGCTATTAGCTGATAGGCATGTTGAATCCCTGGAATATTTTATATTTTGCCACAAGTTTTGGGAATATTACAAACTTTTTTTTTTTGCACAAAGTTGTCACTAAATGATATATTGCTCAAACATGCCATGGGCATATGTGGAATTACACCCAAAAATACATTCTGCTGCTTCTCCTGAGTACAGGGATACCATGTGTGAGACTTTTTGGGTGCCTAGCCATGTACAGGACCCCGAAAACCAATCACCGCCTTGAGGCTTTCTAAGGGCGTAAAATGGTGATTTCACTTCCTCACTACCTATCACAGTTTCGAAAGCCATGAAATGTCAAGACAGCACAAAACCTCCACAAATTACCCCATTTTGGAATGCACACTTCAAGCTATTTGCTGAGAGGCATGTTGTGTCCATGGAATACTTTATATTTTGAAACAAGTTTCGGGAAATTACAAAAAAAAATTTGTATTATTTTTAAAATTTTTTTACACAAAGTTGTCCCTAAATTATATATTGTTCAAACTGGTTATATGTGCAATTACACCCCAAAATACATTCTGCTGCTTCTCCTGAGTATAGGGACACCACATGTGTGAGACTTTTTGGGAGCCTAGCCGTGTATAGGAACCCAAAAACCCAAAAAAAGTACCACCTTCAGGCTTACTAAAGGCGTAAAATTGTGATTTTACTCCTAACTACCCATCCCAATTACAGAGGCCCTAAAATGTCCAGATAGCACAACCCCCCCCCCCCCCAAATGACCCCATTTTGGAAAGTAGTCACCCTAAGGTATTTGCTAAGAGGCATGGTGAGTATTTTGCAGCTCTCATTTGTTTTTGAAAATTACATTTTTTTTTTTTTTAAACTTTATGACAAAAAACGAGATCTCCCACCAAATAGCTTGGGGCGTCTACTTTCCAAAATGGGGTCATCTGGGGGGTTGTGCTATCTTGGCATTCTATGGCCTTTGAAACTGTGATAGGTAGTGAGGAGTGAAATAAAAAAATTACGCCCTTAGAAATCCTGAAGGCGGTGCTTGGTTTTTGGGGTCCTGTACGTGGCTAGGCTCCCAAAAAGTCTCACACATGTGGTTTCCCCATACTCAGGAGAAGCAGCACAATGTATTTTAGGGTGTAATTCCACATATAACCATGGCATGTGTGAGCAATATATCATTTAGTGACAACTGTGTCATTTTTTTTGTTTTGTCATTTTTCAATCACTTGTGACAAAAAATAAAATATTCATTGGGCTCAACATGCCTCTCAGCAATTTCCTTGGGGTGACAACTTTCCAAAATGAGGTCATTTTGGGGGTGTACTGCCCTGCCATTTTAGCACCTCAAGAAATTAGATAGGCACTCATAAACTAAAAGCTGCATAAATTCCAGAAAATGTACCCTAGTTTGTAGTCACTATAACTTTTGCGCAAACCAATAAATATACACTTGACATTTTTTTTTTTTTTTTTTTACCAAAGACATGTGGCTGAATACATTTTGGCCTAAATGTATGACCAAAATTGAGTTTGTTGGATTTTTTTTATAACAAAAAGTAGAAAAATGATTTTTTTTTTCAAAATTTTTGGTCTTTTTCCATTAAGATCGCAAAAAATAGAAATCGCAGAGGCAATTAAATACCATCAAAAGAAATCTCTATTCGTGGGGAAAAAAGGATGCAAATTTCGTTTGGGTACAGCATTGCATGACCGCGCAATTACCAGTTAAAGCAGCGACGAAAAAAAAACAATATTTTGTACTTTTTGCTGTAACAAATAGCCCCAATTGTTTTTTAAAAAAGCTAACTTTTTCCTCAGTTTAGGCCGATATGTATTTTTCTACATATTTTTGGTAATAAAAATCGCAAAAAGCGTATATGTATTAGTTTGCGCAAAAGTTATAGCATCTACAAAATAGGGGATAGATTTATGGCATTTTTATTTTTTTTTTACTGGTAATGGCGGCGATCTGCGATTTTTATCGAGACTGCGACATAATGGCAGACACATCGGACACTTTTGACACATTTTTGGGTCGATTGACAATTATACAGCGATCAGTGTTATAAAAATGCACTGATTACTGTATAAATGTCACTGGCAGGGAAGGGGTTAACACTAGGGGGCAATCGAGGGGTTAACTGTGTTCCCTATGTGTGTGTTCTAACTGTGGGGTATGGGAGTGATTATAGGAGATGAGAGATCGTGGTTCCCAGCTCGTAGGATCTCATGATCTCTCTCTCCTCACAGAACAGGGATTTGTGTGTTTACACACACACGCACACACACACACACACACACACGTCCCTGTTTTGCCTCTCGTGCCCGCGATCACTGATGGCCGGTGGTCATCGCGACCGCCGGTCATGAGCATCGGCAGACCCCACTGTGCAGCGGGCGCGCGCACCTGCTATCCCGCTTAAAGAGACCAATGTATAGCTACGACGGTTCGCGGGATCATGCCAACCTGCCGCAGTATGACGACGGCGGCTTGTCAGGAAGTGGTTAATAAAAATGATCCGATTAAAAAAAATAAAAAGATAAGAATTGTCTGTTCATTTAGCAATTAGTGCAATCCCACTTCTGACACCACCTATTAAACTACTGTCGAAATAACCAAGGGGACAATTTCTCACTATCATACCTATTACCACACATATTGTAGCAGAGAAAACCATCCTCTGTGAATGGATTTATCTCAACCCCCTATCCTACTCTGTGTCACAGGGTTCACCTCACATTGTACTGTCAAAGTGGTTGTAACCCAAAGAAGTAGATTCACTGCCAGCCCCTCTCTTGTATGCAACAATGACACTGTCTGTAAGTGTTTTTTTTTTTTTAAAACAAAGCCACTAAACATCTTTTTTTCAGATATCTATAGGCCGGTCATGTGACTCCCGGTCGCTCTCCTAGTAGACCCAGTGCTACAGCAAAAGGGGCCTACTAAATCTCCCTCTGAAGTCAGCCGGGGAGGTCACGTAACCACTGGGCTGGCCACTCAGCACCATCACTTCCCACCCGGCCACTTCACATAAACGGCCGGGTGGGCGCTCTCTCCTTCTGAGTGGACGTTCAGGAACGTCCCTCAGGAGGCGGATCGCCCACACAATGGCGTGATCCCAATGCACTCGTGTCACCCGGACACGGCGCATCTCTAATCGGCAAGAGGGCTCTGTGATTGGCCCTGCTGATCACATGATGGCCGTGTCCAATCACAGCCATCATGTGATGTAAACAGAGAGCCGGTTGCTAGGCGATCGGCTCTCCTCACACAGAGGTTGTCGGTGAGGAGAGGAGAGCGGATCGCTGGAGCCGGCTGGTGATCAGTGAGTATGAGCTGTTTTTTACAGCTTTTTACACACTGATCCCCAGTGTAAAACACACACATGTTCCTACATAGTAAAAACACCTGTACCCCACAGATTTAACAGTAAAATCACATGCACCAATGATTATCTGCACACATATGTCCGTGATCACCTGTGCACATCTGTACATGATCATCTGCGTACATTTGTCCGTGATCACACGAACCAATTATTATACACTTAACAGGATTTTTTTTTACCAAAGACATGTAGCAGAATACATTTTGGCTTAAATTTATGACAAAATTCGATTTTATTGGATTTCTTTTAAAATAGAAAGAATTTCTGCTGTGTTTTTGCTTATATCGCAAAAAATAAAAAAACGAGTCGTGAATAAATACCACCAAAAGAAAGCTCTATTTGTGCGTACAAAATGATAAAAATTTCATTTGGGTACAGCGTAGCATGACCGCGCAATTGTCATTGAAAATGTGACAGCACTGAAAGCTGAAAATTGGTCTGGGAAGGAAGGGGGAGCATGGAGGTGGAAACATTATGCTTTGAGGCTGTTTCTCTGCTAAAGGTACAGACTGACTTGAGGGGCCAATGGACGGGGCCATGTATTGTAAAATCTTGGGTGAGAACCTTCTTCCCTCAGCCAGAACACTGAAGATGGGTCGTGGATGGGTGTTTCAGCATGACAATGACCCAAAACATACCAAGGCAACAAAGCAGTGGCTCAAGAAGAAGCACATTAAGGTCATGCAGTAGCCTAGCCAGTCTCCAGACCTTAAAGTGGATGTAAACCCTCACATATACCCAGTGAAGTGAACAGCCTCAGGTAATACACAGAGATGAAACAAATCCTCCTACATAAGTTTTACATGTATATCAACTGTCTTCAGCTTTATATACTGTTTAGAAAGTGCACATCCTGTTAGAATTTTCTCTTCCTGATTCACCTGTGGGTGTGGATTCTTGCCATACACTGCGAGACAGCTGATTGGATGAAAGGCACACACCCCCACTCCACACAGGCAGAGACTTACAGAGGTGTGCTGTGAATAGACCAGCTCTCTGTTAATCTATTTATAGCACCCACCCTGACAAGATTTTGGCTGGTTTTATCACAGTTAACAGAGAACTTGTCAGAGGTTATCATGCTGATAACAGAAGAACGGAGCAAAAGAAAGCCATGGGACTTAGGGCTTTGAAGAGAGATAAGAAAACACTGCAGATATATGTGCCCAGCTCAAATTTCATGAATCGGGTTTACATCCACTTTAATCCTATAGAAAATTTATGGAGGGAGCTGATACTTTGAGTTGCCAAGTGATAGCCAAGAAACCTTAAGAATTTAGAGGAGATCTGTAAAGAAGAGTGGACCAAAATCCCTCCTGAGATCTGTGCAAACCTGGCAACCAACTGCAAGAAAGGTCTTACCTTTGTGTTTGCCAACAAGGGTTTCTCCCAGTGGCGGTGCGTCCATAAGGGCGCATGGGCGAAGCCCCCTCTCTCCTGCCACCCCCTCTAGCACCAATAGATAGATTCATGCAATGCATTAATTGCTGCTGCCACCTCCTATTCAGGCGCCCGGCCCATTTTCGAGCGCCGGACACCTGAATTACAGTGGCAGGGGGTGTTTTTGAAGCACCTGATTAGAGCCATAGGCTCTAATAGGCGTCAAAAAAGGTGACCTGCGAGCACCATGCCGGGCACTCGCAGGTCACTCAGCTGTGTTTGAAAAGCGAATGAATATTTGCTTTCCTAACACTAAACCGCCTCTCCGCCAATCAGGTGCTCGGATCTGTTACCCGTCACCTGATTGGCTGAAACTATCAGGCGTCCAATCATAGCAGAGGATGGGAAGAGAGGATGGGAGAAGACAATCGAGGAGCTGTCCCACCGAGACAGGGTTATTGCAGGCGGCGGGCACTCTGGCAGAATTTGATATGGCACACTGGCAGCGTTTGATATGGTACAGTGGGAGCATTTGATAAGGCACAGTGGGAGCGTTTGATAAGGCACAGTGGCGGCAATTGATGGGCACAGTGGCGGCAATTGATGAGGTTTTTTTTCAGAATTTTTCAGTTTATTTGCGCCCCCCCAAAAAATTTTGAGCACCAGCCGCCACTGGTTTCTCCACAAAGTACTAAGTTACGTTTTGCTTGGGGATCAAATACTTATTTTTCTCACTGAACTGTAAATCAATTTATAACATTTGTATCATGTTTTTTTTTCTAGATTTTTGGTTAATTTTCTGTCTCTATCATTTAAAATACACCTATGATAAAGATTATAGACCTTTCATTTCTTTGTAAGTGGGCAAACTTACAAAATCTGCAGGAGATCATTTATTTTCTCCACTGTATGACTTTTATAGCCATTTCAAACTTAATGGGAAGGAGAGGAGGTCGGACTATATAAGCCAAGCGTGGAGTATATATAAAATCAAATATTTATTATACAACATATTTGTTAAAAAATCAAGATTTCATATAGTATATTGTAGGGTTGCACCAATACCACTTTTTTAAGACCGAGTACAAGTACTGATACTTTTTTTCTCCAAGTACTCGCTGATACCGATTCTTTTTCTAATTTTCCACTAATGTCATGTGACAGCGGCACCAAGATGCAGCACTGATGAGGCGTTAACTGTTGCAGTAGTTTTTTTATTTTTACAATTTTATTTTTTACAATGTTTTTTTTTTATTATTCTTTACAAATATATATATATATTTTTTTCTACAATGCTTTCTCTTGGGGGGGGGGGGGGGGGAGTGGGTGTTGTCAGTATTTTTTTTATTTTTACAATTTTACTTTTAAATATTTATTACAATGTTTCCTTTTTTTATTTACTTTTTAATCAACCCTGTTGGGGGGGGGGGGGCTTTGGTGAGACGTCAGGGGTCTGACATCTCCCCCTTTGAGACAGGGAAAGGGACTGAGGACAAAGATTCCCCAGTCCTTTTCCCTGCAGCCTCAGCTGCACTGAAGATGAATGGAGAGGAGACAGTGGCTCCTCTCCATTCATAAACGGAGACATCGTAAACACAGTTTACGATGCTCAGTTATGAATGGACAGAGTCAGTGTCCATTCCGAAAAGGAAGGAGCTGGTAAATGACATATATACCGGCTCCTTCCTCCGCTCTCCATCCTGAAAGATCTGGGACAGGGGAGGGTGGAGGGGAGGAGCACACGGGGGGGGGGTGAACCGGAAGAGCACAGGGAGGACGACACTGAGGGGGACCGGACTGGAGGACACTGAGGGGGACCAGACTGAAGGACACTGGGAACACAGAGAACATGGAGGGGTACCCAGAGAAGGATACAGGGGACAGTCAGAAACGATCGGCACAGCACGGCGGTAGAGGGAGTTACAATCACCGATCTCCCTGTGCGGCTTTCTATAAAAAAGTAGCTAAAAGCCGGGGGGGGGGGGGGAGCGGCTGTCAGATGCTTTATTGAAAACTATACAGGGAGATCGGTGACTGTAACCCCCCCCCCCCCCACTGCTGCACCAATCGTTTATACTTGCCTCTTGTGTGCAGCTGGTTTTGCACAGAGCAGCCTGGATCCTCCTCTTCTCGGGTCACTCTTTGCTGCTCCTGGCCCCTCCCTCCTATTGAGTACCCCCTCAGCCAGCAGCTTTTTATGGGGGCACCCGAGCAGAGTCAGAGCTCCGTGTATCCATTCAGACATGGAGCCCCGACCTGGCCCCATCCCCTTTCTCCCGATTGGCTGACTGACTTTGATTGACCGCCGTGGGAGCCAATGACGCTGCTGCTGTGTCTCATCCAATCAGAGGAGTATCCCGGACATCGCTGGAGAGAGAAGGGGCTCAGGTAAGTAATTTGGGGGGTGCTGGGGAGGCTGCTACACACAGATGAGTTTTTTTTATCTTAATGCATTAAGATAAAAAACCTTCTGCCTTTACAATTTCTTTAACTGTACAAATATAACAAATGTTTACACGCTTGGCAATTCCAATGCTGATTATAGGGTCTTCTTGTATCAACGCCTTTTGCCAAAATTAGCTTCATCGGGACGCAGGAAAACAATGCAGTAATCCTCTAGGAAAAAATACTACTACTTAAGACATATCTCTATGAATAATAGCACAATATGCCAGTATATTTATCGTATGGGATATACCTCAGCACCCCAGCACCATCATGCAGAGAATTTCCTTGGCAAGCACCAGAGCAAAAAGGGGGAGCCCACCAGGACACAGAGGCACAAGGTGGGTCTGCATCAAAAAGATTATAAAATCCCATAAGGACTTGTTATATACAAAACGAAAACCCATTAAAAAGAGTAAAAAGTGGGTGGCAAATAACTCAACTGAACTTCCTAGGTAATCAACCATGTGCGTCAGGAATTGGGAGAGGCCCTGGTCAACAGATATAACAATAACCCTATAATCAGCATTAGAATTGACAAGCAGATCAACATTTATTGTTATATATGTACAGTTAATCTTATAAGCACTACACTACTTTGTTTTTAATCAGAAGAATACAATATTCGGGGGGGCGTGTCCGGACATCAACGTGATTAGAGCTCAGCCCTCTGCAATCCATTGCCATCCAGTGCACACAAAACCTAGAGTTTTCCCCAAACTCCACCCTACGGTCACTGGATATTGGCTGCATCGTTCCCGGGGACAATTGTGCAGTTTGGCCGGCGGATCGAGCTGTTCTTAGGCTGTGGCCGGCCCCACACTACAGACGCCGGTCGCCTTGTTGCAGCCTACGAGACCTCCAGCATCCCCGGACTTGAGTGCCGCAATCAGCGGAACGAACAGCGATCGACCGGCCTAAAGCCAAGAGCGCTGTCCCCGGAGCGGACCGGACTGTGAGGGGACCCAGGAACCTACGGAAAACACCGCAGAAATAGGCCCTGGACACTCGCGGCCTACAGCAGTCCCGAGGCCTGTGAGGCCTCCAGCCTCCCCGGACTCTAGTGCCGCGATCGGTGGTGCGGGGGACAACCAGCTTACCCTCATCTACAGCGGGCACCTCCTGGACATAGCTGACAAGTCCACAGCCTGCACAACCCCCTCACAGATATCAGAGAATCAAGAAAAGGTTGACTTTTTTTTTTGCACAAAGTTGTCACTAAATGATATATTGCTCACACATGCCATGGGCGTATGTGGAACTGCACCCCAAAATACATTTAGTTGCTTCTCCTGAGTATGGGGATACCACATGTGTGGGACTTTTTAGGAGCCATGGAATGCCCAGGTGGCACAAACCCCCCCCAAATGACCCCATTTTGGAAAGTAGACACCCCAAGCTATTTGCTGAGAGGCATGGTGAGTATTTTGCAGCTCTCATTTGTTTTTGAAAATGAAGAAAGACAAGAAAAAAATGTTTTTCTTTCTTTTTTCAATTTTCAAAACTTTGTGACAAAAAGTGAGGTCTGCAAAATACTCACTATACCTCTCAGCAAATAGCTTGGGGTGTCTACTTTCCAAAATGGGGTCATTTGGGGGTGTTTTTTGCCACCTGGGCATTCCATGGCCTCCGAAACTGTGATAGGCAGTGAAGAGTGAAATCAAAAATTTACGCCCTTAGAAAGCCTGAAGGCAGTGCTTGGTTTTCGGGGTCCCGTGCGTGGCTAGGCTCCCAAAAAGTCCCACACATGTGGGACTCAGGAGAAGCAACAGAATGTATTTTGGGGTGTAATTTCACATATTCCCATGGCATGTTTGAGCAATATATCATTTAGTGACAACTTTGTGCAAAAAAAAAAAAATTTGTCTCTTTCCCGCAACTTGTGTCACAATATAAAATATTCCATGGACTCGACATGCCTCTCAGCAAATAGCTTGGGGTGTCTACTTTCCAAAATGGGGTCATTTGGGGGGGTTTTGAACTGTCCTGGCATTTTATGCACAACATTTAGAAGCTTATGTCACACATCACCAACTCTTCTAACCACTTGAAGACAAAGCCCTTTCTGACACTTTTTGATTACATGAAAACATTTTTTTTTTGCAAGAAAATTACTTTGAACCCCCAAACATTATATATTTTTTTAAAGCAAATGCCCTACAGATTAAAATGGTGGGTGTTTCATTTTTTTTTCCACACAGTATTTGCGCAGCGATTTTTCAAACGCATTTTTTGGGGAAAAAACACACTTTTTCAAATTTTAATGCACTAAAACACACTATATTGCCCAAATGTTTGATGAAATAAAAAAGATGATCTTAGGCCGAGTACATGGATACCAAACATGACATGCTTTAAAACTGCGCACAAACGTGCAGTGGCAACAAAATTAATACATTTTTAAAAGCCTTTAAAAGCCTTTACAGGTTTCCACTTTAAATTTACAGAGGAGGTCTACTGCTAAAATTACTGCCCTCGATCTGACCTTCGCGGTGATACCTCACATGCATGGTGCAATTGCTGTTTACATTTGACGCCAGAACGACGCTTGCGTTCGCCTTTGCGCGACAGCAGGGGGGACAGGGGTGATTTTTTTTTTTTTTCTTTATTATTTTTTTGCTTTTTTATCTTATTTTTAAACTGTTCCTTTCATTTTTTTTTTTTTTAATCATTTTTATTGTTATCTCAGGGAATGTAAATATCCCATATGATAGCAATAGGTAGTGACAGGTACTCTTTTTTGAAAAAATTGGGGTCTATTAGACATTAGATTTCTCCTCTGCCCTCAAAGCATCTGACCACACCAAGATCGGTGTGATAAAATGCTTCCCCAATTTCCCAATGGTGCTGTTTACATCCGGCGAAATCTAAGTCATAAAATGCTCGTAGCTTCCGGTTTCTTAGGCCATAGAGATGTTTGGAGCCACTCTGGTCTCTGATCAGCTCTATGGTCAGCTGGCTGAATCACCGGCTGCAGTCTAGAGGCTAATTAGCCGCTAGGATTGCTTTTACATGAAAGCTGGCTGAAAAGAATGATACCAAGATGATACCTAAACCGGCAGGCATCATTCTGGTATAACCATTAAAATTTGTGAATGGCGTACCTGAAGACAAAAAAATGGTTAACAATAAAGCACAGTAAACGGTAAAGTATAAAAAATTGCAATACCTGAAAAGCAAACGTGATAAAACATAATAACAATAAAACATTGCAGAATAGAATACAGTAAAAAAGAGCAGAACAATAGAGAGAATAGAGAGAGAGAGAACAATATAACGACAACTATTTTTTTTTTTTTTTTTTATATTTTTGTTTGTGTTTTTTTTTTTTTTTTTTTTTTTTACACTTTTTTTTGTAACTGTAACTTTTATAACTGTAACCAGTTCCAGGTTCAGGTCTCTCAAAATGCGAAGGCATCTTGGGAGACCCTGTGAAAGTGTGCCTAGTCTGTGCCCTACGCTAATACTCAACTAGTGTATGGTAGCGTTCAAAACATTCACCAATGCAAAGACCAGGATTATCAGGACAGGAGGGACAATAATAGCGGGTGTCACGCCTATATCCGCGCTTGCTGCAGACACAACATCTTTTTTGGGGGGGTTCGTTAGGTAGGGGTACTCGGGAGGACATAAAGAAAATGCCTCTCATGCAGCCGACTGCATTTGGTTGGGAATGTGAATGGGGGAAGTACTGGTGCTGCAGAAGCGGTGGGTTCCCAATTAGGATTGGCGAATGCAGCAGGAAGGGCATTATGGGCACGACGGGCCTGTGTTTGTCTTTTTGGTGGCAGCGGGACACTACTTGTGCTTGCCACCTCACCAGCTTGAACTGCACTTATGGGACTCGCCACGTCACCAAGTATTACTGCAGTGCTGGTTTGACTACGACCGGGGTGTACTAGGCCGCTGGTGCTTGCCAGTTCACCAAAACGCTACCAAAAAAACTGTTAGCGATCGCAGGGATCAGGCCCGACTCTGCGAACGCTGCAGTTATGTGTTTAGTGTTTTGTAAGTGACAGTGATCGATCGATACTGCACTTGGGTGGGCTGGGCTGGGCCGGGCGGAGGGGCAAAACTCAGGTGCTAGCAGGTATCTGGGCTGATCCTGATAACACTGCGTTTTTGGGAACCCTAAACTGCTGGGGACGCTAGTATAGATCTGATCGGATCAGATATTGATCCGTTCAGATACTATACCACTAAGGAAGGTGTACGGTGCATGCGTGGGTGTTAGCGCTACTGGCGCTAACCTGATGCTGCTTGGGGCTGGTGCTTGCCAGTTCACCAAAACGCTACCAAAAAAACTGTTAGCGATCGCAGGGATCAGGCCTGACTCTGCGAACGCTGCAGTTATGCGTTTAGTGTTTTGTAAGTGACAGTGATCGATCGATACTGCACTTGGGTGGGCTGGGCTGGGCCGGGCGGAGGGGAAAAACGCAGGTGCTAGCAGGTATCTGGGCTGATCCCGCTAACACTGCGTTTTTGGGAACCCTAAACTGCTGGGGATGCTAGTATAGATCTGATCGGATCAGATATTGATCCATTCAGATACTATACCACTAAGGGAGGCGTATGCTGGGTGCGTGGGTGTTAGCGGTACTGGCGCTAATCTGACGCTGCCTGGGGCGACGCATATCACCGCCGGGCGATCAGGGGGCTAAACCTTTATTCGGTAATAAACGGCGGGTGCCCTGACACTATAAAAAATAAACGAACTAACCAGCGTCAACCGTAACGGTTATACGGTGATCAGTAGTGAAAGGGTTAGGGCAATTAAGGGGTTAAAACCTTTATTAGGTAGTATATGGGGGTCCCTGTCGCTATAAAACGCTGACGGCGAACCTAAATATTTACGTCCCTAACTAGCGTCACCAGCGACACTAATACAGCGATCAGAAAAATAATCGCTTAGCGACACTGGTGACGGGGGGTGATCAAGGGGTTAAAACTTTATTAGGGGGGGTTAGGGGGACCAATACTAACTGGCCTAACACTTCTAACTGTCACAAACTGACACCATGCAGTAATCAGAAAAAAAAAAATAACTGCTTGGTGTCAGTGTGACGGGGGGGGGGGGGAATCGGGGGTGTAAAGTGTGCCTGGCATGTTCTACTGTGTGTGTGTGTGTTTGTGCACTCACTCAGATGTCTTCTCTCCTCGGCGCCGGAACGGAAACTGCCGAGCCGAGGAAAGATGAAATCATTTCCTCTGCCTCTGTGTACTACACAGAGGCAGGGGAAGATCCTCATTGGCTGGGAGCGATCGCGAGGGGAGGGCCACGATCGGATGGCCTCCCCCTCATCTCTGATTGCTGCCAGACCAAAGGCGACCGCCTCAGGCACCGGGGGGGGGGGGTCCGATCGGACCCCCCGCCCGCGGGAAGGCAATCACGTACCTGGTACGTGATTTTGCCTGCCCGTGCCATTCTGCAGACGTATATCTGTGTGAGGCAGTCGTCAACTGGTTAATAGATGGATCCACAGTACCAATCCGACACAAAAATCTAAGGGAGTATCTATTGCGTTACATAAAACACTCCCTATTGAACTGCTTGATCATATGGCAGACCCCCAAGGCAGGTACGTTTTTGTAAACATCTCCTTATGGGGGACTAAATTTACAATAGCCAATATATACTTGTCTAACACGCATCAAGTCCCATTGGCCTTGCAGTATTTCAAGATTTTGGCGGGTTTCGCAGAGGGTAAGCTCATACTTGGAGGTGACTTCAATACTCCCCTGGATCCACTTTTGGATTAATCGACATCTCGTTCCTCTATATCCTTTCCTAAAATACGGGCCCTAAAACGTGCCATCTACAATATGCATCTTGTTGACGTATGGCGGATACTGTACCCGGACTCTCGAAACTACACACACTTTTCCAACATTCATCAATCATACAGTCGTATAGATTATTTTTTAGTCGACCACAGCTGCTTAGATTGGTCCCCAAATTGTGAAATAGACCCTATTGTTTGGTCTGACCACTTTCCTATATTCCTGACGCTTGCAATGCCCTCTACCCCAATAAAAGAATGGACATAGAGGTTAAATGACTCGCTTCTGACTGAACCAGGGTTCGATACACGGATAGCGGAGACTATATCGAACTTTTTTACGGACCACGCTTCCGATAACACTTCACCACCCATTAAATGGGAGGCATTAAAGGCGGTATTACGGGGTAGCTTTATTCAAATGGGTGACCGCATGAAAAAAGAACGCTCAGCTGCGATAGCTACGGCGGTACACAAATTTAGGTCGCTGGAGACTACCCAGATGGGACGGGTATTCCGGGACTTCTATCAATCCCTGTATAACAAACCTACAGCAAGCCCCACTGAGCCTCCCTCTACTGCAGCGGAAACACAAGCTTATATATCGCACAAAATGTACTACCTACTCTAGATGACGAAACGATAGAGGACCTTGAAGCTCCGATTTCGGAAGTCGAGGTTGCCCGCACCATTACATCTACCCCATGTGGTAAAAGTCCGGGCCCTGATGGCTTCACTCCAAAATTTTATAAACAATTTGCTCCCCTCCTTACCCCCTTCTTAACAAAAGTATTTAACTCCATCTCTGAGCGATCAGTATTCCCGCCGCAAACACTAGAGGCACATATCACCCTTATCCCAAAACCAGACAAAGACCTGACTATATGTGCTAATTACCGACCCATTTCGTTGATAGGGGTAGATCTGAAGGTGTATGGGAAGGTGCTAGCTAATAGACTTACAACCAATGTTACCCCGCTTAATACACCTAGATCAGGTTGGCTTTGTGAGTGGAAGAGAGGCGCGAGATAACACCCTGAAAAAACTTCTCATTGCGGATTATGCTCGGGCCCACAATGTCCTATTGTGCCTTCTCACGGTCGACGCGGAGAAGGCCTTCGACCGCGTCGACTGACAATTTCTTCGCCTATCACAGCAACAACTAGGTCTAGGCCAAAACATGATCTCCAGAATAATGCCCCTCTATACATCTCCCTCCGCTAGGATTAGACTAGACTAAACGGTTCCCTATCTCCAAAATTTACTATTCACAATGGAACACGACAGGGGTGCCCCTTGTCTCCCATTCTCTATGTTCTTGTTATGGAACACCTGGAAACAACCCGGCTATCCATGGTATTAATATAGGCCCTATACATACTAAAATTGCCCTATTTGCAGATGACTTACTCATGTTTGTAACCCAACCACAAGTTTCCCTGCCCTCCATTATACAGGAGTTTCGGAGATATGGAGATGTTAGTAACCTTAAAGTTAATCATAGTAAGTCAGAAATCCTCAACATTTCACTCCCAGAAGCAGCTCTCCAACAGCTCTCATCCTCCTTCCCTTTTAAGACAAGCTCCATATCTATTCGTTATCTAGGAATTCATATCCCAACAGATGCATCCCAACTATTCTCCAGCAACTTTACCCCTCTACTTCTTAGAACGCAAGCGGATCTGGCCACATACACATCTAAACAGCTCTCTTGGTTGGGTAGGGTGAATGTTTTGAAGATGGATGTTCTCCCTCGATTCCTATATCTTTTTCAAACCATTCCTATCCATATTCCCACCTCGTTCTTCAAAAGGCTTCGTCAGATTGTCTCTAAATTCATATGGAAGGGAAACCGCCCCAGGATAAAATACGACACAATGATCCTTCCGAAGGCCCGGGGGGGAGCGGGGGTCCCAGATGCCTCTACATACCATAAGGCAGCGGTACTCATACGTATCGTGGATTGGTTTCACCACCCTTCCTTCAAGCTCTGGGTTCAATTGGAGAGACATCTCAATGAGATTGATCTTTGCGCCCTGCCGTGGACCCCTACGGCTCAGCGCAAGGATAGTACACTCTCTACTGCTCTTACTCGTCAAACTCTTCAGATAAGGGACCGCCTGATCTTAACTAGTAAATTATCTAAACCTCAGGGCCCAATGACCCCTCTCTTTGGGACTCCGGCCTTTCCCCCAGCTGAAAGTAAGTGGAGATTTGGACCCTGGAATAGGGATGATCATAGACGTTTAGCACAGGTTTTACGTGCTGACCCATCTTTGAGAACAGACATACCCTCCCCAATGGACATGAGGCCCCCAACAATGTGGTTACAAAGGGGTCAATTAATGTCATACATACGTACTTTCTCCTCCATTTCAGAGATCCTAGATGACCCATCAGACTTTGACGAGCTGCTCTTACAACCAGACCCGCCAATACATGTAGTATCACTGTTATATTCCCTACTACTGAACGTATCTGCCCCTGACCTTCCAACATACACGCAGCAATGGGAAACAGACTTACAACACTCCATCTCCCCTGCTGATTGGAAAAAAAGCTTTATCCTGACGCATAGGATTTCTTTGGCAACTAAGACTCAAGAAAAAGGGTTTAAGCTATTAACAAGGTGGTACAGATGCCCAGCGACTATCCAACGGTTTAACCCTTCTTTGCCAGATACTTGTTGGCGATGCCAATGTTGACAATGCTCCACATTTGGTGGGCTTGCCCTCCAATTCGGAAACTTTGGCAAAAGGTCTTTGATCTATACGGCAGGCTGTTGGCGACCTCAATTAAACCCACACCAAAGATAGCCCTACTATCTATGCTTCCGGTCCCCCTCAAGTCGATTAAAAAAGATATACTGCGCCACTTTCTGGCCGCAGTTAGGACAGTGATCCCCGATATTGGAGAACAGCAGAGGTGCCTTCCTTGGGTGACTGGGCTGTCGAAGTGGATCAGATGAGAGATCTGGAGCGCCTATTGGCGCAGGAAGCAGGGAAGGAGGAACAGTTCTCCACCACCTGGACCTCATGGTCAATGTTTCGTTACTCCGATGACTTCTCTATATGGGTCAGGGATGCCCCATCCTCATCCACCGATTAGCCATGCTGGGGTGCTTACCACCTCCGTTACCATCCATTATTTCTTTTCTATTTTTATCTTTTTTCATTTCTATCATTCTCCTCTCTTTGCTTACTTTTCTCTATGTACTGAACCAATCACTCAAACATATAAATAAAGATCATATACCCAGAATAGTTCAATGACTTGAATATTTATAATAAGTAAATAAATGATTCCTACAACGTTCCAGCCTGAATAGGAGGATCCTTCTGATAATACTAACACGCAAAACCATAGGGTTAATATGTGTTGATTCCCACACGCATGTTATTTTTCTCTTATATCAAAGGCTCTTATATACAATGTGATATTTTATTGTTTCACCAGAGGCTATATGTCAAAGTGTTTACTCCTGTACATCTATAGTAAAGGTTCACCTCATTATTCTATGTATAATATATGTAATATTATACTGTAAAGTACTTTATTCCTCTGTTATACTTTTATCTTGAAATAAACTAAGATTGAAAAGAATACAATATACTATATGAAATCTCGCTTTTTTTAACAAATATGTTGTATAATAAAAATGTTTGATTTTATATACTGTATACACTCCAGGTTTGCCCTATATAGTCCAACCTTCTCTCCTTCTCTTTGTCAATTTATACAATACGGATGTTGTCGATGAGTATCACACTAATATTTATACCATTTCAAACTTAAAGCGATTGTAAAGGCTCGCTTTTATTTTTTTTTAAATAACATGTTATATTTACCTCCTCTGAGCAGTTGGTTTTGCACAGAGCAGCCTGGATCCTCCTCTTCTCGGGTCCCTCTATGCTGCTCCTGGCCCCTCCCTCCTTTGAGTGCCCCCTCAGCCAGCAGCTTGCTACAAGTTGTCACCCAAGCCCAGACATAGCTCCGTGTATTCATTCAGAGTCCCGACCTGGCCCTGCCCACTCTCTCCCTGATTGGCTGACTGACTTTGATTGACAGCCGCGGGACCCAATAGTGCTGCTGCTCTGTCTCAGCCAATCAGGAGAAGTGTACTGGATGGCTGAGGGGATCGTGGACATTGCTGGAAAGAGAAGGAGCTCAGGTAGGTAAATGGGGGGTGCTGGGGAGGCTGCTACGCATTGAATGTTTTTTTATCTTTATTAAACCACTTCAGCCCTGGAAGATTTGGCTGCTCGCTCAATGACCAGGCCATTTTTTGCTATACAGCACTGCGTTGCTTTAACTGATAACTGCGCGGTCGTGCAACACTGTACCGAAAACAAAATCATCCTTTTTTTCCCACAAATAGAGCTTTCTTTTGGTGGTATTTGATCACCTCTGCGCTTTTTATTTTTTGCGCTATAAACAAAAGAAGAGCGACAATTTTGAAAAAAACACTTTTTTGCTATAATAAATATCCCACTTTTTTTTTTTTTTTAAACACATTTTTTCCTCAGTTTAGGCCGATATGTATTCTTCTACATATTTCTGGTAAAAAAAAATTTGCAATAAGCGTATATTGATTGGTTTGCGCAAAAGTTAAAGAGTCTACAAAATAGGGGATAGATTTATGGCATTTTTATTTTTTTAACTAGTAATGGCGTCGATCTGTGATTTTTGATCGGGACTGCGATATTGCGGCAGACAAATTGGACACTTGACACATTTTTGGGACCATTCACAATTATACAGCGATCGGTGCTATAAAAATGCACAGATTACTTTGTATAAATATCACTGGCAGGGAAGGGGCTAACACTAGAGGGTGATCAAGGGGTTAACTGTGTTCCCTAGTGTGTGTTCTAACTGTGGGGGGATGAGAGAGAGAGAGAGAGAGAGAGAGAGAGAGAGAGAGAGAGAGAGAGAGAGAGAGAGAGAGAGAGAGAGAGAGAGAGAGAGAGAGAGAGAGAGAGAGAGAGAGAGAGAGAGAGAGGTTCACACTGTCTCTACACACGGGATTACACACACAGATCCCGGTTCTCCCTCTGCCGCGAGCGTTCCGCCAGGCACTCGCATCGGCTCCAGGCGTGCGCCCCCCTAGTGGCCAAAAGGCGAAGCGAAGCAAGGTAACGTCGATTTGCCAAGCCAACCTGCCGCAGTAAAACTGCGGCGGCTGGTCCGGAAGTCTTTAGACAAACATGTCATACTTACCTCCCCTGCGCAGTTGATTTTGCACAGAGTGGCCCTGATCCTCCTCTTCTGGGGTCCATCAGTGGCACTCCTGGCTCCTCCTCTTCTCGAGTGTCCAGTTGGAGAGCCACTCTCCCTTGGGGCACTTGTGCGGGCATGCTCCCGTGACCTGCTGCTGCGTCTATTAACACAGACAGCAGGACTCGGCCCCGCCCCCGCATCATTAGATTTGATTGACAGCAGCAGGAGCCAATGGCTGCGCTGCTATCAATCTATTCAATCAGGACCCGAGACATTGGCTGGAGCTGTTGTGCTCGTCCCTGTCGCTGGAAAGACCAGATTCTGGTAAGTAAGAGGGGGCTGTGATCTGCTGTATCACAGGAGGTTTAGAATGCATTTAGGTGAAAAACCCTGAGGGTTTACAACCCCTTTTAATTTTTTTTTTTATATTTATATTTTTATATTTTATTTCAGAAGAAAACAGAAAGACATCTTCCATACAAAACCAAAGTGCTGGTACCCAAACAGCAGGGTAATAGATACATATCCACAAATAAAATAAATTTTGTTCAAAAACCATGATAGACACATATCAGTCTATTTCTCAAAATAATTATCTCTCCTTGGTCATGCACTTTAAGAGGAACTGCAGTCTGCTCACATAATTTGTAATAAAAACATCTTTGCCATTCTAAAGCTTCCCTCCAACCACTTTGCATATTATTTTATATATACTGTGATTCTGTACTTGCCAAATATGCTGTTCACTTCGTGGATTTACACAGACACACAGAGGCACACCTCCAGCTCTGCAGCTTTTATTGGCCCTCTTATGACTCATCCACCCTCCCTTCCTGGCAAACCCTCACAAGAGTGAAAGAGGGAGCTGTGCATGATGTCATAAGCCTAGGCCTTTTACCAGACAAGAAACAGGAAGTGTACAAATAAGGCCAAGGATAAATCCAAGGGAAAAAAAACAAGCTTAACTTAGCGACCAGCTCACAGACAAGCAAATAACCTAACATATGGGTTAAAAGCAGGGGTTTAGTCTGCACACATTTGCAAATGTATGCTTAAGCCACAGAGCCATGCATTTGCAAATGTGTGCAGACTAAACCCCTGCTTTTAACGCATATGTTAGACAGGTTATTTGGTTGTCTGCGGGCTGGTCAGTAAGTTAAGCTTAGTTTTTCCTTGGATTTTTTCCTTGGCCTTGTTTATACCGGTTAGCCTTCCAATGCTTCTTACTGCTATAGTCAGCTATAGATGGGAACAAGTGGCGTCTTTTTTGTATCAAGAAACAGGAAGTGGGCTGTATAAGGTATTTACTGGCAGAAAAAAAGTTTTACTATCCAAAGTTGAAACAAGAAGGGCAGAAGATTTAATAGATGGAAAGATGAAAAAATGACTGAAGTTCCTCTTTAACCTCTTGCTAACCGCCCGCCATTTGGCGGTCGCTTTAAGGGGTATAGGGGGTGCGCATGCACCGCGTCACTGTGGAGCCGATGCTCGTGCCCAACGGCCGCGATGTCCACCGGGCACCCGCGATCACTCCTGACAGAGCCAGAACACACACACACATTCCCGTTCTGGCAGGGGAGAGGAGACAGATCTTGTGTTCCTAGTATATAGGAACAACGATCGGTCTCCTCCTCCAGTCAGTCCCACCCCCCCTACAGTAAGAACACACTGAGGGAACACATTTAACCCCTTGATCGCCCCCTAGTGTTAACCCCTTCCCTGCCAGTGACATTTATACAGTAATCAGTGGCTATTTTTAGCTTTGATCGCTGTATAAGTGTCAATGGTCCCAAAAAAGTGTCAAAAGTGTCCAATCTGTCCACCGCAATGTCGCAGTCCCGATAAAAATCGCAGATAGCCACCATTACTAGTAAAAAAAGAAAAAAAAAAAAAAGGCCATAAATCTATCCCCTATTTTGTAGGCGCGATAGCTTTTGCACAAACCAATCAATATACACTGATTTATTTTACCAAAAATATGTAGAAGAATATATATTGGCTTATCCCTTTCATGACTAAGCCTATTTTTGAAATTTGGTGTTTACAAGTTAAAATCCATATTTTTTGCTAGAAAATTACTTAGAACCCCCAAACATTATATATATTTTTTTAGCAGAGAATCTAGAGAATAAAATGGAGATTGTTGCAATATTTTATATCACACGGTATTTGTGCAGCGGTGTTTTAAAGGCAAATTTTTGCAAAAGGGACACTTCCATGAATTTTAAAAAATCTAAACAGTAAAGTTACCCCAATTTTTTTGTATAATGTGAAAGATGATGTTACGCCGAGTAAATAGATACCAAACATGTCACGCTTTATAATTGCACGCACTCGTGGAATGGCGACAAACTATGGTAGCTATGAATTTCCATAGGCGACGCTTTAAATTTTTTTTACGGTTACCAGGTTAGAGTTACAGAGGAGGTCTATGGCTAGAATTATTGCTCTCGCTCTGACGA
Organism: Aquarana catesbeiana; assembly: GCF_042186555.1. Lineage (NCBI taxonomy): Eukaryota > Metazoa > Chordata > Amphibia > Anura > Ranidae > Aquarana > Aquarana catesbeiana. The sequence goes on along the minus strand of NC_133336.1, from coordinate 65,179,963 downwards.
TCGCGGCGATACCTCACATGTGTGATTTGAACACCGTTTACATATGCGGGCGCGACTTCCGTATGCGTTTTCTTCGCTGCGTGAGCTTGCGGGGACGGGGGCGCTTTAAAAAAAATTTTTTTTTTTTTAATTTTATTTATTTTTAGACTTATAAATTGTGTTTTTAAAAAAATGTTTTTTTTTTACTTTTATTGCTGTCACAAGGAATGTAAACATCCCTTGTGACAGTAATAGGTGGTGACAGGTACACTTTATGCACCTCTGCACTTCAAAGTATTCAGATCGCCAAAAACGGCGATTCTGAATACTGTGTATTTTTTTAAATTCGGCGCCATTGGCAGCCGAGTAAACGGGAAGTGACGTCATGACGTCGCTTCCGCGTTTACATTGAGAAGGCTGGAACGAAGCCGCTTTTAGCCACATCGGTTGTTATATACGGGTAGCCGATCGCCCGCTGGAAACAACGGTACCGGGATGATGCCTGCAGCTGTGGGCATCATCCCGGTATAACCCCCGAAAGGCGAGTACGCACATATGCGTACGGTTAGCGGGAAGGGGTTAAACTGAGGAAGATGTCCTTTTTTTCCTCACAAATAAAGCTTTCTTTTGGTGGTATTTGATCAACTCTGTGGTTTTTATTTTTTGCGCTATAAACAAAAAAGGCCAACAATTTTGGCAAAAAAAAAAACCCTATTTTTTTACTTTCTGCTATAAAACATACCCTAAAAAAATATATAGAAAAACACATTCATTCACCAGTTTAGGTCAACATGTATTCTACATATTTTGATTAAAAAAAAAAAAAAAAAAAAAAAGGGAGAGAGTTATGGACTTTTATTTTTTATTGTTTTTACTGGTAATGGCGGCGAACTGCAATTTTTAGCAGGACTTCAACATTTTGGCAGACAAGTATGACCCCAAGTGACACTTTTTGGGGACCAGTGACATTATTACAGTGATCAGTGTGGGGGATGGGCTTACTGGGACAACACAGAGATCGCTGTTCCTGATCACTAGGCCCAGCGATCACAGTGCTGTTCCCTGTCAGAACCGGGATCCGCCTTGTTTACGTTGGCAGATCCCCGATCTGCTTCTCTGTACCGCGATCGCTGGTGACCGGTGGACATCGACTCGCAGTCGTGCTCCCACGGCGTGCTGCAGGTGCGCACCCATTGTATCTCATGCACGGACTGACGTACAGGTACATCAGTTTGGGCAGCCGGGCCTCCCTGCTGCAGTATATGTGGGGTGGGCAGTCCGGAAGTGGTTAAAGCATGTTATGCAGCACAGTGCTTGTGCTGTGTAATTTGGCACCCTGCATCACCTGAAATATCTGGCTGATCCTGCCCTCTCCCCTGTAAACTGACCACGTTTTATCATAGCTGTTGAGCGCTGACACTATGATCAGTTTACATGCCTCCATCATCAGCAGCTCTCCTCTGTCCTCCGTCATCAGCAGCGCTCTGTCCTCCTCTCCCCCTCCCTCCCTGCCTGTCAGCTTGTGACAGTGCCACTCTGCTCCCCACCCCTTCCCCTCCTGCTGCTATAAAACTATCATACGATAATACTATCCCCTCTGTTAAATAAGGACAGAGGGGATTGTAATATCGTATGATAGTAACTTTACAACCACTTTAATAGACACCAACAAGGCAAAAAGCTTCCAGCTGACCTTGCCAGTGCATTCAGAGCTAAAAGATATAATCCAACAGATGTTGGCTACAGACAGGACAGATACGTAGATATTATTGTTCATATTTTTCCAGCAAGTTTTTATGTGTTTATATCAAGATAATGTATCATTACTTGCAAGCAATATGGAAGTGATAACTAACGTTACCAAAAAGCACAAAAGCACTTGCAGTGAACAGAATCACAGTGCTGTCATACAAAACAGTCTTCTCAATGCGTATGCTTTTTAGACATTTAGATGCTGAACATCCAGCTATCTTAAGTCCGGGTTCATATTTGTACGCCAAACACTCCGACATTGGGAGCTCATGGTGCATGACGTGTGAAAATCAATGTTTCCCTATGGGAGCCGTCTTAACTGGCCTGACACAAGTCGGTCCGACTTTGAAAATGCTCCCTGCACTACTTGATCCGACTTTGATCCTACTTCAGCTCATTGAATAACACTGAAGTCGGATCAAAGTCGGATCGCCGTCTTGACTGATCCGGCTTTGGCATGCGACTTGTGCTCTGATGATCTTGAATGGGAACTCCACGCCAAATTAAAAAATAAAAAAAAAAACGGCATGGGTTCCCCCTCCAAGAGCATACCAAGACCTTCAGTCTGGCATGGATTTTAAGGGGAACCCCCATGCTGAAAAAACTGCGTGGGGGTCCCCCCAAAATCCATACCAGACCCTTAGCACACAGCCCGGCTGGTCAGGAAAGTGGGGGGGGGGGGAACAAGCGAGCCCCCCCCAATCCTGAACCGAAAGGGGGTGGGGACGAACGAGCACCTCCCCACAATCCTGAACCGTACCAGGCCACATGCCCTCAACATGGGGGAGTGGGTGCGCCCCCCCCACCCCAAAGCACCTTGCCCACATTTTGATGAGGACAAGGGCCTCTTCCTGAAAACCCTGGCCGTTGGTTGCCGTGGTCTGCGGGGGATCCCGCCCCCCCACCCTATGTGAATGAGTATGGGGTAGATTGTACCCCTACCCATTCACCTAAAAAAAAAAAACTGTCAAAAACAAAACACGTTACACATGTTTTTAAAGTAATTTATTATGGCAGCTCCGTCGTCTCTTCCGATCTCTTCTCCCCTCTCTGGCTCTTCTGTTCCTCCGCTGGACGTCTTCTGCCTCTGCTGGTTCTTCTCCGTTCTCTCTCTCTGGTTCTTCTCCCTCTGTCCGCTGTCTTCTGCCAGATCTCCTCCTCCGTCTTCTCGCTCTTTTGCCTGGTCTTCTCCCTCTGTTCTTCTTCCGATGTTGACTACATCGAAAGAAGAACAAAGGGAGAAGACAGCAGAGAAGACCGTGCAAAAGAGCGAGCAAAAGAGCGAGACTCGGCAGAAGACAGCGGACAATAGGAGAAGAACTGACAGAGGCAGAAGACATCAGTGGAGGACACAGAAGAACCGGAGAGGGGAGAAGAGATCGGAAGAGACAACGGAGCTGCCATAATAAATTACTATAAAAACCATGTGTAATGTGTCTTGTTTTTGACACTTTTTTTTCTATAGGTGAATGGGTAGGGGTACCCCATACTCATTCACATAGAGTGGGGGGTGGGATCTGGGGGCCCCCTTGTTAAATCGGGCTTCCAGATTGCAATAAGCTCCCTGCCCACAGACCCTGGCAACCATCGGCCAGGGTTGTCGGGAAGAGGCCCTTGTCCTCATCAACATGGGGACAAGGTACTTTGGGGTGGGGGGGGCAGGGCTCCCCCTGCCCCAAAGCACCCACCCCCCCATGTTGAGGGCATTTGGCCTGGTACGGTTCAGGATTGTGGGGAGGTGCTCGTTCGTCCCCAACCCCTTTTCTGACCTGCCAGGCTGTGTGCTCGGATGAGGGTCTGGTATGGATTTTGGGGGGACCCCCACGCCATTCATTCGCCATGGGGGTTCCCCTTAAAATACATACCAGACCGAAGGGCCTGGTATGCTCTTGGAGGGGGAACCCATGCCATTTTTTTTTTAATTTGGCGTGGAGTTCCCCCTAAAGATTCATACCAGACAGTGCCTGGTATTGTCAGGATCAAAGTCTGATCCCTGTTCATTGAAGTCGGACGCATGTCGGACTTCAAGTCACAGGGCAAAGTCGGTTCCAAAGTGGTACGACTGTCGTGTCGTACCAGTGTGAACCCAGCCTAAGAGGAATAGTGGACACCATCAGCCAATTAATGATAATACAGCTACTAAAGCTGGGTGCACACATTCAGTTTTGTTTTTTTCGTTCAACCCAGTGGGCTGAACAAAAAAAACCTGAGATATTTCTGTACCAACACAAGTGGTATTGCTAAAGCGATTTCCCCAGCTGTGCCTTTGTGTTCTGACAGGGGGGCTTCCGCCCCCCTGCCAGAACACACTGATCGGCTGCCGGCCGGATGCTTGTTTTCCAGAATGCTTGTTCGACATTTGCATTTCATGCCTGAAATTCTGCAACATCATACTTGCAATCATTTTTAATAGCCAACAACCACTTATTTCACTTTTCTATTTTGTACCCAAGACATTGTAGAGTTGGAGATCATATTGCTTTGGAGTAATATGCCCCCCAGGAGGGACTGCTCTGTGCAAAACTATTGCAAAGAGCAGGAAAGTATGAAAACTTTTTTGTTTAAAAGAAAAAAAATCCAATGTTTACAATCACTTTAACCACTTGCCGACCAGCCGCCGTCATTATACGATGCGCGTGGCCGGCAACCGCTATGTCCACAGAGAGCCAGAATGAGGATCAGCCAATGTAAACAAACAGATCCCCATTCTGACATGGGAGTTCACAGTGATCGTCTGTTCCTAGTAATTAGGAATAGCGATCTCTCTGTACTCCCAGTCAGTCCCCTCCCCCCAGTTAGAAGCATCTCCCAGAGAACACATTTAACCCCTTGATCGCCCCCGTGTTAACTCCTTCCCTGCCAGTGACATTTATACAGTAATCAGTGCATTTTTATAGCACTGATCCCTGTATAAATGACAATGGTCCCAAAAAAAGTGTCAAGTGTCCGATCTATCCGTGGCAATGTCTCAGTCCCGCTAAAAATCGCTGATCACCCTCATTACTAGTAAAAAAAAAATAATAAAAATGCCATAAATCTATCCCCTATTTTGTAGTTGCCATAACTTTTGCGCAAACCAATCAATATAGGCTTCTTGCAATTTTTTTTACCAAAAATATGTAAAAGAATACATATTGGCCTAAACTGATGAAGAAATTAGTTTTTTACTTTTTTGGGGGATATTTTTCATAGCAAAAAGTAAAAAATATTGTTTTTTCAAAATTGTCGGTCTTTTTGTTTATAGCACAAAAAATAAAAACTGCAGAGGTGATCAAATACCACCAAAAGAAATCTCTATTTGTGGGGAAAAAAAGGACATTGATTTTGTTTTGGTACAGCGTTGCACAACCCCGTAATTGTCAGTTAAAGCGACACAGTGCTGTATCGCAAAAAATGGCCTGGTCATTAAGGGGAAAAATCCTTCCGGTCCTTAACCAGTTGACGACCGCCTCACGCAGATATACGTCTGCAGAATGGCACAGGCAGGCAAAATCGCGTACCTGGTACGTGATTGCCTTCCCGCGGGCGGGGGGTCCGATCGGACCCCCCCCCCGGTGCCAGAGGTGGTCGCCATTCGTTCCCAGGCAATGAGAGGTGAGGGGGAGGCCATCCATTCGTGGACACCCCCTCCCGATCGCTCCCGGCGAATGAAAATGCTTCCTCTCCCTCTGTAATGTAAACAGAGGGAGAGGAAGTGATGTCATCCCTCCTCGAGCCGGTCTTTTTCGTTCCGGCGCCGAGGAGAGAAGCCATCAAGTAAGTGCACAACACAACATGTTCAGTAGAACACGCCAGGCACACTTGTCACCCCCCTTCACCCCCCTGTACCCCCTGTCACACTGACACCAATAGCAGTTTTTTTTTTTTTTGCATTGGTGTCAGTTTGTGACAGTTATAAGTGTTAGGGCAGTTAGGTTAGCCCCCTTTAGGTCTGGGGTACCCCCCTTTAGGTCTAGGGTACCCCCCTAACCCCCCCTAATAAAGGTTAACCCCTTGATCACCCCCCGTCACCAGTGTCGCTAAGCGATCGTTTTTCTGATCGCTGTATTAGTGACACAGGTGACGCTAGTTAGGGAGGTAAGTATATAGGTTCGCTGTCAGTGTTTTATAGCGACAGGGACCCCCATATACTACCTACTAAAGGTTTTAACCCCCTGATTGCCCCCTAGTTAACTCTTTCACCAGCGATCACCGTATAAGTGTTACGGGTGACGCTGGTTAGTTAGTTTGTTTTTTGTAGTTTATTATAGTTTTAGGGCACCCGCCGTTTATTACCTTATAAAGGTTTAACCCCCTAATTGCCCGGCGGTGATATAAGTTACGTTTTTAGGATCAGATAAGGTCTGCATCGCCCCAGGCAGCGTCAGATTAGCGCCAGTACCGCTAACACCCACGCACGCAGCATACACCTCCCTTAGTGGTATAGTATCTGAACGGATCGATATCTGATCCGATCAGATCTATACTAGCGTCCCCAGCAGTTTAGGGTTCCCAAAAACGCAGTGTTAGCGAGATCAGCCCAGATACCTGCTAGCACCTGCGTTTTGCCCCTCGGCCCAGCCCAGCCCAGCCCAGCCCACCCAAGTGCAGTATCGATCGATCACTGACACTTACAAAACACTAAGCACACAACTGCAGCGTTCGCAGAGTCAGGCCTGATCCCTGCAATCGCTAACAGTTTTTTGGTAGCGTTTTGATACAGTCACTAACAGTCAGAAGCTTTTTTGCCTGTGAGTCTCACTAGTGTACCCCTAAATTTAGAGCCCAAAATGGCAAATCGAAGGTACACTAGTGAAGAGGCCTACACGTTTCTGAGCATGACAGGTAGTGAAGAGGAAGTCACTCATCTGTCAGATTCAGGCTCAGAATACGATCCTGTAGAGGACAGCGGCTCCATGACAGATAGCTCTGACGACGGAGTTGTGGTCCCTGCTAAGGTCAGGCGTACCAGACCCCAAACTTCTTCTGTCCTTGAAGTGCAATAACCGCAGGTCCCTCGTATGGAGCAGAGAAGTACTAGTGCCGCTATTCCTTCTGGTGAACTGGCAAGCACCAGCGGCCTAGTACACCCTGGTCGTATATCCAGCACTGCAGTATCACGTGGTGACGTGGTGAGTCCCATAAGTGCAGTTCAAGCTGGTGAGGTGGCAAGCACTAGTAGTGTCCCGCTGCCACCAAGAAGACAAAGACAGGCCCGTCGTGCCCATAGTGCCCTTCATGCTGCATTCGCCAATCCGAATTGGGAACCCACCACTTCTGCAGCACCCGTACTTCCCCCATTCACTGGCCAACCCGGAATTCAGGTGGAAACAGTTGATTTTATGCCACTGGATTTTTATTCGCTGTTTTTCACCGAAGATCTCTATAGATCTATTGTGGACCAAAGCAATTTATACGCTGGTCAACACATCGCCGCTAATCCCAAGTCCTCCCTTGCCAGAGATTGGAGACCAATTACGGTCTCCGAATTTAAGCTCTTTCTGGGCCTTTCCCTCAACATGGGCTTGAATAAAAAGAGTAAGTTGCGGTCATATTGGTCCACTGACCCAATTTACCATGCGCCCGTGTTCTCTGCCTCCATGGCCAGGGCACGATACGAGCAGATGTTGCGGTTCATGCACTTCTTTTTTTTTTTTTTTAATTCTTTTTATTATTTTGTAAAAAAGAAAAAACAAAAGAAAAAACAATCATCAAGAACCAGACGGGCAACATACCCATCCTCGAATCTGCCACGTAGGGCTGTACATTGTCTAACAAGTTCTACTACTACTCCCTTGAACTCCCTCCCCCCCCCCCCCCTTAACCCGACCAACTGTCACGGCTGCAGTGTCAAATGTCGCATCTATACCCTGAACATATACATTTATATTGTCCTCTATGTTACACAGAACTGTCCTCACTTTTATATATGAAACACATAACAGGAGATATTGACAGCTTCTATAGAATTAAGACATCAGGAACTTATGACTCCATCTCTCCCCCACCAGGCCTATTTCACAATGCTCATTCACCAGCCTATAGCATATTTGTTAATTAATTAGCCTACCGTTACTGTTGAGTCTAACCATGGTTGCCATACTTTTGAGAATTTCTTTAGACAACCTCTGAGTCTATATGTAGCCTTATACAAGGGTATGACCGAGTTGACCAAACCCTTCCAAAAGGAAAGTGTGGGTGCCGCTGTGTTCTTCCATTTCAGTAGGATAGCTTTTTTACCATAAAATAGGCCTATATTCAACAGGGTGCGGTGCGCCAAGGATGGCACCACTTCCTCCACCAACCCAATGAGGCACACTCTGGGCGTCAAGGGCACTGGGACACTGAGCACCTCCGTCAGACAGTCTGTAACCTCCCTCCAGAATGTATGTATTTCCGGACAATCCCAAAAAATGTGTTTCGCATGTGCCGGGGAGAGCATACATCTCCAGCACTTTCCATCTGAGGATGGAAAAATTCGCAACAGCCGAGCTGGAGTTAAATAGATGTGGTGGAGAAATTTGAATTGGATTAGCCGATCACGAGCTGATACTAGGTTTGTAAATGGGTGATCCCACATATCATCCCAGTCTTCTCCTTGCAAATCTAGAACCTCTCTTTCCCATTTTTCCCTACATTTAACTACCCCACTCGGAGTTTTGTTGAATAGAGATTTATAAACAGTTGATAGTGGTTTGGCCAAGTCTTCATCTTTTAACATAAGTTCCAGTGAAGAAGGGAGATATTCCACCCCTCGATTCCCGAACTGCGCCCCAAAAGCATGGCGCAGCTGAAGAAATCGAAAAAAGGTAGAGTTCGGAAGGTCGTGTCTTGCCTTAAGCTGATCAAAAGGAAGCAGCTCTCCCTCTCTGACAATATCCTCCAGTTTCTTTACACCCCTACCAGACCAGACAACAGGATCAGGAATGGAGCAGAAATGCGACAGATTTGGGTTAAACCATAATGGTGCAGACGGTGTGACTCCCACATAACTAGGGGACACCAAGGTAGTAGCCACCTCCCATGCTTTAATAGTGGCTCTCATAGAAGTAGTCATGGGTAACCCCGACTTTGGCCCTCTGTATAGTGCTAGACTCAAGCTTTCATACGACCCTATATAGGCTGCTTCCAGAACATTAGCAGAGTCCCCATCCTCCGCCATCAGCCAGCGTCTGGCAAAAACCATTTGCCCTGCCAAGTAATATTTTTGCCAGTCTGGAAGTGCCAAACCTCCCTGTCCCCAGGGTTCTTGAAGGGACTTTAAACTTATCCTTGGTGCTTGTGGGTACCATATGAAGGACCCAATAATTCCATTAAGAGTGGAGTAAAATGATTTCGGAATCCATTTGGGGGAATGGCGCAGAAAATACAGTATGACAGACAAAAATTTCATCTTTAATAGACTCACCCTTCCCATAAGAGACAATGGTAACTTCTGCCATAGTTGAACTTTGTGCTTAAGTCTAGTCACTAGGGGGAGAAGATTTAGTTTCCTGTAGTCGTTTATGTTATCCGTGACCCTGACCCCTAAATAGGTGATAGTGGAAACCCATTGTAGCGGGAGGGTATTGTCTCTTACACCCTGTGCCCCATGTCCCAGTGGCAATATAGACGACTTGCCCCAGTTCACTCTCAAGCCAGAGAAAATTGCAAATCTATCAAGAATCGCAAGAGCAGCTTTTAAGGAAGGCCCCGGATCTCGGAGGAACAGCAGCAAGTCGTCCGCATAAAGCGCCACACACTCCCGAATTGTCCCCACTTGAATTCCTCCCACCGCTTCAGATCTCCTTAGTGCCCTGGCTATAGGTTCCATCATCATTGCAAACAAGAATGGGGAGAGAGGGCACCCCTGTCTAGTGCCTCTGTTAATTTTAAAAAATTTTGAGGTTGACATTCCCAGCCTTATTGCCGTTCTGGGTTCACTGTATAACATTGCTAACCAACGACAGAACACAGGACCAAACCCCAGAGTTTCTAGCACTCTATGCATATACCCCCAATCCACTGTGTCAAAAGCTTTTTCGATGTCTATAGAGACAACAACCCTTGCTGGATACTCAGGTGCCTCCAACTGAATATGCGTAAATAATCTTCTCAGGTTTGTGTCTGTTGACATACCAGGCATAAAACCCGTCTGATCAATATCAACTATCGTTGAGAGGACCTTTGCTACACGCATAGCTAAAATTTTTGCAAGAATCTTTAGATCCATATTTAGGAGTGCTATGGGGCGATACGAGGAACATTGCAAAGGATCCTTTTCCGGCTTCAGAAGGAGAACCATATATGCCTCCATCATGGATGCCGGCAAAGAACCCTGTTCGCAGCAGAAGGCAAAAAGCTTTGTCAACCTGGGGGCTACTTGAGATAAATATGACTTATAGAAGTCCGCTGGGATGCCAGAATGGCGGACTCAACCTCTAGTACAGAGATAGGTTCATCTAAGGATGCAGCATCAGCTTCTGATAATTTGGCCATTTGAAGGGATTGTAATAATTCATCCAGCTCTTTAACGTCATAATGTGGTATAGGAGAGTACAATTTTGTGTAAAAATTTACAAATTCCTCCAGAATGTCTTCTGGTTCAGCTATGAGAGTCCCACCCTCACCTTTCACTACCGGAACACTAACTGGTGCCCTCTGGTCAGCAACCAGATTGGCCAGAAGCCTACCATTCTTATCACCTTCAGCAAAAATGACCTCCGCCCTCTGTTTAATCTCTTTACCAGCCATATCTTTAAAATGTAAATCAATCGAGCGTCTTGCTTCTAGAAGCGAGAGATACCCCTGCTCGGAAGGAGAGTCCGCCTGCACCTGTGCTGCCTCCCGTTCCTTGGCAAGAAGAGCCTCTCCCTCAGATTTTTGATCTTTTTTTGCTGAGCTGATAGCAGATATACATTCCCCCCTAATCACTGTTTTGAAGGCATCCCATTCAATACTAGGGTTCACTGAACCTTCGTTACATTTCCAGTATAATTCTACTGATTTTTGAACATGGGCACACACTTGTTCCTCCAGTAACCAGTCAGGTGATAACCTCCAGGACCCATTTTTAGCACCCAAAGGAAACTTCATAGTAAGCAGAAGAGGGTTATGGTCAGAAACTCCCCCCGACAAGTATTCCGCCGCACACACGTACTTCAACAAGGCTGCATTTCCAAATGCTAAATCGATCCTTGCGGAAGACCTGTGCGTAGAGGACAAATGCGAGTAGGCTGTACCATCAGGGTTTTTCCACCTCCACACCTCTGACAACCCAGCCATATCTGCCCAGGAGCGTAGATCCACCGAGGCCGGTCTGGCGGCATTGGAGGAATCCAGTCTCCCGTCCAGAATGGCATTATAGTCCCCCATTATAAGAACTGGCAAATGAAGAAACGGAGCCAGTGTTACCATAAAATCATACAGAAACCTCACCTGGAATGGAGGAGGCATGTATATATTTACCAATAGGAATTTATGACTATGTATTTCTAAGGAAACCGCCACATACCGTCCCCCCGGATCTGTATCCACCTGGTGAATTGTACAAGCTATAGCTTTACTTATTAGTATCGATACTCCTCTTGCATAAGTGGAATAGGTAGCATGAATCGCCCTCTGTATCCATGGTTTTCGTAGGGACAGAATTTTGCTGCCCTCTAGGTGAGTCTCCTGCAGGAGGACGATATGTGGCTTCACCTGTTTCAAGTATTGGAAAACCGTTGCTCTTTTAAATTTGCTGTTCAAGCCTCTGACATTCCATGAGAAAATCCCTACTTTACTACCCATCTAGGGATGTTAAGAAATAGAAGACCTGGAATATAACTTGTATTTGAGCATTAGTTGGTTGGAAAGCCCTATGTGAAGACTTGTGTAACCTTAGATACATACATGCAGTATTAATAAAGCAGCCGTGACAATGGTCTAACAATACCCCCCCTGCTATCATACCAGAACCCAAGGAACCTACAAAAAGGTTCCAATCAAAAAACAGGTAGAACAACCTTTCAGTCTCAAACTGAAACTGAAAAAAAAAATGAGAAAAAAGAAAAAAAAGAAAAATAACAATTGTCCGGTATGCAGCTTGATCCCAAAAACAAACAACCCTTGGAGAGTTCCACCTTGGAAAACGAAAGTTCAGCATCCGTTGAGTAAAGAAAAAAAAATGTCCGTGCATTTCCAGAAGGACTCCGGCAGTAGTTCCAATAAGGGACAGCTTGCACCGGACCACACGTGTAAAACAGTTTGACGCTAGAAAAAACAAAAAAACATTTCAGGAAAAATCAATCAGGATCACAGCTGCAGTGAGAATTCCATTCCCTTCCCATCCCGAGCGACCCAGGATCAAATTGGGAAAACAGAGAGAATGGACAGAGCATGTCTCCCTTCGGTATTCAAAAAGGAGGTTGCGGTTATCAGGGGTCACCCCCCCCTCAGTAATCCAGATTTGCCACGTAGTCTCACTTCCGTTCAATCAGGAACATTAAAATGGAAGATGATAAAATTCTAGCAAAAAAATATATATGGATATAGAAAAAAAAAGAAAAAACAAAAAGGGGGAAAAAAACCCCCCGAGACCCATTACCGAGACAACGGACAGTGTTTGAAGAATCATGGCTTTGCATCCAGCCAATCACACGCCTCTTGTGGGGTATCAAAAAACTTTACAGAGCCCTTATATTGCACTCGGAGACGACTTGGATAGAGCATGCTGTATTTCAATTCCTTTTCTCTGAGCCTTCTCTTCACATCCGTGAAAGATCTACGCCTGCGTTGCGTTTCAGCCGAGAAATCTGGAAACAGCATAATTCTGGCATTTTCATACCTAAGATCCTGGTGCTTCCGTGCTTCAGCCAGTAACATGTCCCTGTCTTTATAATTTAGAAAGCGTACCAGGAACGGTCGGGGAGGGGCTCCAGAAGGCCTGGCTCCCGTAGGGACTCTATGGGCCCTCTCTGCCACATATGTTGGTGGCAGGTCCCCCAGTGATAATAATTGCTTGAAGAATTGTTCTGCAAATGTCGACGGGGATGACCCCTCCACCCCCTCAGGGAGCCCCACCACTCTTACATTATTTCTGCGTTGGCGGTCCTCTGCGTCATCCGCTCTGTGTTGCAGCGCCCGGACCATATCTTTCAATTCATGTAACTGGGAGCCATATGTATGCGTGGTATCCTCCACTTCGGATATGCGGTCCTCTGCCGTTGTTAATCTGCCTCGAATCTTATCAAGATCATGGCGGATTAAATTACACTCTGATGCTAGGCAATCTATGCGGGTGACCAGCTCAGACTTTGATGCGGCGATGGCCTCCAGAATAGGACCCGTGATTGCAGCAGTGTCCAGTTCAATTTCCTGTGGCAGAGGGGGAGATGTTTCCGGAGCCTGCTGTGAGAGAGACTCACGCTGCGCCATCTTCCCTGCCTGTGTCTTGGCGCGCTGTGTAGTCGACACAGGGAGTGTGATGCTGTGGGAGGAGCCAGGCGCCATGCTTTCTCGAGTCCGCAGCTGCCTCTGATCTAACGGCGGCTGCGAATGCTGTTTAGCCTGCTTCTTCTGGCTCGAGGATGGCATCGCTGCGTTCCCCTTCTCTTCCCCTTGATTCCGAGCCGTCAGGCGGCAGGAAATGGGTAGTTGGTCGGGTACAATCAGGATTAAAGAACGGATACTAGCCGGAGCTCCTGGAGATCACGTCCTAACGCTTTCACATCCGGCCACGCCCCCCCCGCGGTTCATGCACTTCAACGACAATGAACTCTGTCGTCCTCGTGGAGACCCTGAATACAATCGGCTCTACAAAATTCGGCCCCTCGTAAACCACTTCAACCAACGTTTTGCAGACTTGTTTACTCCCCATCAAGTTGTCTGCGTTGATGAGTCCCTGATTAAATTTTCTGGCCGCTTGTCATTCAAACAGTACCTTCCCAGCAAGTGTGCCAGATACGGGGTCAAGATGTATAAGCTCTGTGACAGGGCCACAGGCTATACATGTAGTTTTATGGTTTACGAGGGCAAAGATAGTCACGTAGAGCCGACAAACTGCCCTGACTACATAGGAAGCGCTGGCAAGATAGTGTGGGACTTGGTGTCACCCTTATTCGGAAAGGGGTACCACTTGTACGTGGACAATTATTACACGAGCGTGCCACTTTTTAGCCACCTTTTTGATCATCAGATTGGAGCATGTGGCACCGTGCGACCTAATCGCCGGGGCTTTTCCCAGCAGCTTGTAGATTCCAGTTTTAGGCTGGGGGAGAGAGCCTGCTTAAAGTGTAATATCTTGCTCGCTATGAAGTGGAGGGACAATAAGAATGTTTTCGTTCTTACCTCCCTTCATGCAGACACGACAGTCCAAATTCCTACGGCGACTGGTGTTGTGGAGAAACCCCTCTGTGTCCACGAATATAAACAAAATATGGGAGGGGTGGACCTCAACGACCAGTTGTTGGCGCCGTACCTAGTTGCCCGTAAGGCCAGACGCTGGTACAAAAAAGTGTCTGTTTATTTATTTCAATTGGCTTTGCTGAATGCTTATGTGCTATACAGAGCTTCAGGACGGACTGGATCCTTCCTTAAATTCCAGGAAGAGATCGTCAGAGCCCTTCTGTTTCCAGACGGTGCTCCACCTCACCTTCCCCAACCAAATGCAGTAAGCCGGCTGCATGAGAGGCATTTTCAATATGTCCTCCCGAGTACCCCTACCCAACGAGCCCCGCAAAAAGATGTTGTGTCTGCAGCAAGCGCGGATTTAGGCGTGACACCCTCTATTATTGTCCCTCCTGTCCTGACAAACCTGGTCTTTGCATGGGTGAATGTTTTGAACGCTACCATACACTAGTGGAGTATTAGCGTAGGGTACAGCACTGCACAGACTAGGACACACTTTTACAGGGTCTCCCAAGATGCCATCGCATTTTGAGAGACCCAAACCTGGTACCAGTTAAAAAAGTTAAAGTTACAAAAAAAAGTGTAAAAAAAAAAAAACACAAAAAAAATATAAAATAAAAAAACAAAAATAGTTGTTGTTTTATTGTTCTCTCTCTATTCTCTCTCTATTGTTCTGCTCTTTTTTATTGTATTCTATACTGCAATGTTTTATTGTTATGTTTTTATCATGTTTGCTTTATAGGTATGCAATTTTTTTATACTTTTTTTTTTTATTGTTAACCACTTTTTTGTTTTCAGGTACGCCATTCAGCTGCAGAGCAGATTTATGTATCTTGACAGCAACAGCGTTTGCTCCCATGATACATAAAGCCGTGACTCCAGCGCTGTCGGTGGTGATTTCACCACCACAGTTACATACTTCAGCATATATGCCGAAGCGTGGGGGCAGCAGTGGGTGGAGGAGCGATTTGCTCCTGCCTTTTGAGGGAGGATGCCCCCATGCTTCGGCATATATATATATTTTAGGTAGGCACAGGTTGCGTTAAATGTTATTTTTTTTACTATGTTTTTTTTGTATTTGCTTTGCAGGTATGGTAAGTATTACTGTTATACTGTAATGTTACTTTGTTTTTTTGTTAACCATCATTTGCTTAGCAGGTACGCCATTCAGTTGCAGCGCGGATTTATTTATCTTGACAGCAAGAGCGTTTGCTCCCACGATACATAAAGCCGTGACTCCAGCGCTGTCAGGGGTGATTTCACCACCACAGTTACATACTTCAGCATATATGCCGAAGCGTGGGGGCAGCAGTGGGTGGAGGAGCGATTTGCTCCTGCCTTTTGCGGGAGGATGCCCCCATGCTTCGGCATATATAAACGGTGCATGTATGCCCATCACTAGAAGTGGGTGGATGAAGGGAGGTATTCTAATGGTGGGCATACCCACCGATCAATATCTTTTTTTCGTTCAGCCCACAGGCTGCATGAAAAAAAAGTTTACAATATATGCCCAACAAGGACCAGCAACGTACTGGTATGTTGCTGGACTTTGAGTGGTTATACCAGAATGATGCCTGCAGGTTTAGGTATCATCTTGGTATCATTCTTTTCAGCCAGCGGTCGGCTTTCATGTAAAAGCAATCCTAGCGGCTAATTAGCCTCTAGACTGCTTTTACAAGCAGTGGGAGGGAATGCCCCCCCCTCCCCACCGTCTTCCATGTTTTTCTCTGTCTCTCCTGTCCCAACAGGGAACCTGAAAATGCAGCCGGTGATTCAGCCAGCTGACCATAGAGCTGATCAGAGACCAGAATGGCTCCAAACATCTCTATGGCCTAAGAAACCGGAAGCTACGAGCATTTCATGACTTAGATTTCGCCGGATTTAAACAGCACCATTGGGAAATTGGGAAAGCATTTTATCACACCGATCTTGGTGTGGTCAGATGCTTTGAGGGCAGAGGAGAGATCTAGGGTCTAATAGACCCCAATTTTTAAAAAAAAAAAAGAGTACCTGTCACTACCTATTGCTATCATAGGGGATATTTACATATAACAATAAAAAATGATTAAAAAACTTAAAATGAAAGGAACAGTTTAAAAATAAAATTAAAAAAATAATAAAGAGAAAAAAAAAAAAAAAGCACCCCTGTCCCCCCCTGCTCTCGCGCAAAGGCGAACGCAAGCGTCGGTCTGGCGTCAAATGTAAACAGCAATTGCACCATGCATGTGAGGTATCACCGTGAAGGTCAGATCGAGGGCAGTAATTTTAGCAATAGACCTCCTCTGTAAATTGTTGTGGAATCTCATATTAGCCAATGTATTTCATATTGTATATATTGATTTGCATATATTTTATTGATAATAATTATTATTATTATTATTCATATTATTATATAGTAGTGGTTTTATCAATATTATTATTCAATAAGTAAAGCAACAATTATTAATCTTTTAATAATGTATACTGTGTTTTCCATAGATTTAGAAAGTCTTCATTTGTAAGTGTTGAACTTTAAATGACCTCTGCTTTATGACAAGTACTTGTAAACAGGTGTTCTCGAAAATGTATTAAGATAGTCTACTGGATGAAAGTTCATTAGAATAGATTCAAGTTATGTAGAATGGTCTCAGACAGATAAGAAAACAGGTGGTTAAAATAATTAGGTGGAATACAGGAAAGTTATGTACAGAACATTAATTAAGTTTGACAGGGTCAAACAAAGGTCTGCTTGTGCCCTCATTAAAACTGTTAAAATACATGCATATAGTGAAACATATAAAACATCTGGTGGGGTTATTGAAAGTTAATTGTCTCAAAGTTGTAAATCTGCAAATCCTTAAAGCTAGTTAAATCTTATCAAGATAAGGAGAGTTTGATAACACAGCTGGGTGCCAGACTGTCTCTATACAGGTGTTTTTAATTGGACAAAAACAGTTATAAATCACTTTAATGAACATATAGGAATTTTGGGAATAATTAAGTTTGTCTGGTTGTAGAACAGGTGTCAGATTTATGGTTGGTTACTTTGATGTAGATCTTAGCGACCAATCATAGGTAAGAAAGATAGTTGAGATAAGACTTGTGAAATGGTATATAAATGCAAGCTCTGCAATTGTTAGACAGACAAGTCAGATAGGAGCTCATAAGGCTGAACTCTATGTATGCTGCCCTATTGCACGGGTCATAGAGGTCAGAACCAATGGGCAAGTATCTGTCCTAACTTGTCCCCTCGGACAAGTCAGATAGGAGCTCATAAGGCTGAACTCTGTGTATGCTGCCCTATTGCACGGGTCATAGAGGTCAGAACCAATGGGCAAGTATCTGTCCTAACTTGTCTCCTCGTACGAGTCAGAGAAGACTTCTTAACTTGTTCCAGAATGTGGTCTCAGGTGAATTTCCCTCAAGAACTTGGTCGAGCTGGAACCCAGAACTCTGTGAGGGGACCAGATGACCGGCAGATCGGCTGGTCCCTATCAGGTGAGAGGTTCCCAAGAATTGGCAGTAAAGACCCATTCTGGTTCAAGGTGAGAACAATTCACAATTGTTTAAATTTGGTTAGAGGATAAGAATATTTATATCTAATATGCATGCATTGTAAGAAACTGTATAAATTAGACCTGTATATTGTAATATTTTGAACATAAACCTGTATGTTATCAGCTGTTAATAAACCTGCATTGCTGAAGTTCTGCCTGGTTCGATACTTTACTATTCTACTTCATTTGGTGGCCCGTACGGGGACAGCATAACCTCAACTCCGATCTTGCCTAACTCCATGCTGGTGAGGCTCTGAGCTCAACACAATTATGCGCAATTTATATCAGGTTAGCAGACACCTATTATTAGTTCTGCATTGTGTTGTGCCGTGTTTTGCTAGCGCTAGGAGGGGCGGGTGGTTGTTGTTGGGGTATCGCTGTCCACCAGGCAGATCTTTGTGATGGCAGGTTGGGTTTTCTCAACTGTGAATGCCTTAAAGTACATTGTACAGGATGAGATACCCTGGGTAGAAAATTTATTTATTTATTTATTTTTTTAATTTTTTTTTTTCTCTTTTCTCTTTTTCTTTTCTTTCAATTCTTTCTTTTCCGAAGGGGTACCCCTGTAGAGGGTTAATTACTCTCTATGTAAACCTAGGCGTAACATGCATGTTGTTTACCTTGACTGCAAAATTTTGTCTGGATGAGGTTTTGGGGACTTAAAGACCCCTGGAGAACCTGCGTTAACGTGCATGTTGGTTTCCTGGATTGGTAATCAATCAGGAGAAGGCTTTGGGGTTATCAGATCCCTAGAAAGCCTAAGTTAAAAAACTGAAACAGTACTGATATGTAGCTACTAGTAGCAAAAGGTACCTTTGTGGTGTAAAATAATACTCATGAGTTTAGAAGGTTAATGTCAGGAAAGGTAAGTCCTGACAGGTAAATAAGGTGAAGGTTTTGGAGCTCCATTTGTTAACAAAGTTAAAAGGTATGTATCGTCTTTGTGCTATAAGTGTATGTGTTTATATGTATCTGTTATAACGGTCTGTGTACTAACTTAGTTAAGATCGGGTTGAGACATTCCTGATCGCCGTGGCAAGCAGGGCTTGGCGGTTTTTCGTGTCTTGAGACAAGCATTTTGGTAAGGAGACGTATGCGCGTACGGTGCCTATTGGCTTTACTCTGAGCACTGCTGTCCATAAGTAATTACTAACTAAGCTGTCAGTTTTAATATTCTGTAAATATTTGTATATTTATATATAGTCAGGAATTTGTGTTCATATGTATGCATACTTTGCTAGGTGGAGTGACTGTGTATTGCTATATAGAAAACAGAAGATAATGACATTTTGTTAATGAATGTTCACAAATGTAAGTTAATTTCTTTGTAATCTTTGTAGACTGTTAGGGAATATTGTATGTGTGAGGGAGACTGATCATCTCCCAAATTAGGTTAGAATAAGTCTGTAGTGGTTGTAAAAACGTTGGTGTGAAAGGACCCTATGTGTTAGTTGTGTGTGTGTGTTTTTTTTTTTTTTTTTGTACGAGGTGTAAAATGAATCCCTATGTGAATGATTGTATGTGTCTTTCGTTGAGAGGCTAGGGATTGATACATCTATGGTGACTGATTGACTTTAGCGTCAAAGTTCTAAATGTTATTGGCAGTGAGTGAGTGTGTGTGTGGAAGGCACGATTCATTTTTTATTTTTTATTTTTTTTATTTTTTTTATATTCTTTTGAATATGTACCTCAGCTAGATAGCACCATTAATGAGCTGAGGGAGTTAGAAGTTATTTAAACTGTAGAAAAAAGAAAGTTGTTTGTTTTAAGTAATTTACGACACAAAGTTCTCCCATATTTTTTGTATCCAGCATACTGCTTTTGGAAGGAAAATATCTGTAGATAAATTCAATGTTGCTAATGTAATTAATGTCATGCTTAAAAACATTTTACAATTGTAGGTTTTACATGTTAAGCAAGATAATGTATTTCTTTCAGTATGAGTGTAGGAGAGCAGAAAAGTATAGTCACCATTTTAGAAATAGCTGTCTGCACGTACGTGCAACAACTACATTGAATCACTTTTTGTGACAGCTCATCTCAGTGCTCTGTACTGAGATAAAGGGGCACATTTAGGAGCCTTTAGACAGAAACTGGATGAGCTGACCAGAAAATAAATAAAATCTCAGAATACGTTCTTATTCTCAAACATTTGTTGATTTTTTATTAGAATATAAACTGTAGATTATAATAGGTATTTTGTCTTTTATATTATGGACTGTAGTAGTGAAAGGTGCATTTTATGTTTAGTGTATCACTCTTGTAAGTAGGGTGCTTATTCTCCCTTGTAGCTTTTGTTTATTTTGTCATGTCTCTATCTTATTGTACAGTATTATGTATACTGTCATCTTTATATATTTGCCTATTTAGTAGTATTCACAAAGATAGCAATGGGATTTATTTATTTGGTAACAGGGAACTCCAAATTTATATTTGTTTATTATTTTCTAAAAAGAATAGTGAAGAGTGATGCATGGTAACAGTGCTACCATCTTATTATATGTGCTATATGTAGCACATACAGGGGGGTGAATTAGATAATTAGAGTCTTAATTTTTAATATTAGCTTGTAAGCTCTGGTGAGCAAGGTCCCTTATTGGTATTGGCTATAACTTATTTTGTCCTACCTGATTACAATATTTAGTAATTATCAGGTTGATTATTAGTTTGCCTAAATAAATAATTTGTTTCTTTATTCCAGGAGCAGCCAGCACGTTTTCATATGTAAAGTTATACTTTGTAAAATTTCACTCCTTTTGATTTTTTATTATTCAAGTTCCTAGTTATGCTACTACAGGTGGCAAAGTCAGTTTTTTGATTAGGGTCACTCTGCATTAACCACTTAACAACCGGCCCATAGCCAAATGACGGCTACAGGGCGGTTGTTTAACTCTGGGAGGACGTCCAGGGACGTCCTCCCAGAATTCTGCTCTCGCGCGCCCCCTTGGGCGCGCACTCGAGAGCATCCGTGATCGCCGGGTCCACAGGACCCGGCGCATCACAGATCCCGGTAAATGGCCGCTGATCGCGGCCGTTTACCATGTGATCGCTCCGTCAAATGACGGAGCGATCACATGTAAACAAACCGGCGTCATCTGATGACGCCGGTTCCTCTCCTCCCCCTCTCCTCCCCTCCTGTGTACCGATCGGTACACAGTGACCGAAGAGGCGGATGGATGGATGGCTGCAGCGTTGTGGGCTGCATCTGTAGTGCCCACAGCGCTGCACAGAGACATCCAGCCATCCATGCTCAGCCATCCCTACTACTCTGCATGCCCTGCAATGCTGTGCAATACTCTGCAATTCCCTCTGCAATACCCCGCAATACTCTGCCATACCCTGGAATACCCCGCAATACTCTGCCATACCCCGCAATACTCTGCCATACCCCGCAATACCTCGCAATACTCTGCCATACCCTGCAATACCCCAAAATACTCTGCCATACCCCGCAATACTCTGCCATACCCTGGAATACCCCGCAATACTCTGCCATACCCCGCAATACTCTGCCATACCCCGCAATACTCTGCCATACCCCGCAATACTCTGCCATACCCTGCAATACCCCGCAATACTCTGCCATACCCCGCAATACTCTGCCATACCCCGCAATACCTCGCAATACTCTGCCATACCCTGCAATACCCCAAAATACTCTGCCATACCCTGGAATACCCCACAATACTCTGCCATACCCTGCAATACCCCGAAATACTCTGCCATACCCTGCAATACCCCGAAATACTCTGCCATACCCTGCAATACCCTTAAATACCCCGCAATACTCTGCCATACCCTGGAATACCCCGCAATACTCTGCCATACCCTGCAATACCCCGCAATACTCTGCCATACCCTGCAATACCCCGCAATACTCTGCCATACCCTGCAATACCCTGAAATATCCCGCAATACCCAGCCATACTCTGCAATACTCAGTGATACCCAGCCATACTCTGCCATACCCAGCCATGCTCTGCAATACCCCACAAAAATCTGCAATACTCTGCCATAACCCGCAATACTCTGCCATACCCAGCCATACTCTGCCATACCCAGCCATACTCTGCCATACCCAGCCATACTCTGCAATACTCGGTGATACCCAGCCATACTCTGCAATACCCAGCCATACTCTGCAATACTCGGTGATACCCAGCCATACTCTGCAATACTCGGTGATACCCAGCCATACTCTGCAATACTCGGTGATACCCAGCCATACTCTGCAATACTCGGTGATACCCAGCCATACTCTGCAATACTCGGTGATACCCAGCCATACTCTGCCATACCCAGTCATACTCGGCGATACTCTGCAATACCCAGCCATGCTCAGCCGTACCCAGCCTCTGTATGTGGCCAGGCTGTGGAAGTCTCACACATGTGGTATTGCCGTACTCAGGAATAGTAGGAGAATCTATTTCGGGGTGTCATTTTTGGTATGTACATGTTATGTGTTAGAAATATTGTATAAATGGACAACTTTGTGTTAAAAAAAAAAAAAGCGTTTTAACCACTTCCCGCCTTCCGTCATACGACGTCCTTGACTTTGTGCGGGGATATCTGAATGATGGGTGCAGCTACAGGCATCATTCAGATATCATCTTTTTCAGCCGGCGATTCCCTACACCATAAGAATGATCGTAGCGGCTGTTACACTGCTTGATCGTTCTTACGGGAGGCGAGAGGGGACGCCCCCCCCTCCCGCCGCCCTCCGGTGCTTCTACCGACTCACCGCTATGATCGAAGCCAGGATCTTTTTTTTTTTTTTTTTTTTTTTATTTCAGGAACAGCCTAGAGGTGAGATGTGGGGTCTTATTGACCCCATATCTCACTGTAAAGAGGACCTATCATGCCATATTCCTATTACAAGGGATGTTTACATTCCTTGTAATAGGAATAAAAGTGATCAAAAATTTTTTTTTTTTGGAAAAAAGTGTCAAACTAAAATAAATAAAGTAAAATGAACAATAAAAAAAAATAAAAATTTTTTAAAGCGCCCCTGTCCGTGTGCTCGCATGCAGAAGCGAACGCATACGTAAGTCCCGCCCACATATTCAAACCACACATGTGAGGTATCGCTGCGATCGGTAGAGCGAGAGCAATAATTTTGGCCCTAGACCTCCTCTGTAACTCAAAATTTGTAACCAGTAAAAAATTTTAAAGCGTCGCCTATGGGGATTTTTAAGTGGTGAAGTTTGGCGCCATTCCACAAGCGTGTGCAATTTTGAAAGGTGACATGTTAGGTATCTATTAACTCGGCGTAACTTCATCTTTCATATTATGCAAAAACATTGGGCTAACCTTACTGTTTTGTTTTTTTTTAAAGCAAAAAACAGTTTTTTTTCCAAAAAAAACGCGTTCCAAAAATTGCTGCGCAAATATCGTGCGAGATAAAAAGTTGCAATGACCGCTATTGTATTCTCTAGGGTCTTTGCTAAAAAACATATATAATGTTTTGGGGTTCTATGTAATTTTCTAGCAAATAAATGATGATTTTTACATGTAGGAGAGAAATGTCAGAATTGGCCTGGGTGCTCCAGAACGCCTGAAGGTGCTCCCCTGCATGTTGGGCCTCTGTATGTGGCCACGCTGTGTAAAAGTCTCACACATGTGGTATCGCCATACTCGGGAGTAATAGCAGAATGTGTTTTGGGGTGTAATTTGTGGTATGCATATGCTGTGTGTGAGAAATAACCTGCTAATATGACAATTTTGTGAAAAAAAAAAAAGAAAAAAAAAAAACTTGATTTTGCAAAGAATTGTGGGAAAAAATGACAACTTCAAAAAACTCATCATGCATCTTTCTAAATACCTTGAAATGTCTTCTTTCCAAAAAGGGGTAATTTGGGGGGTATTTGTACTTTTCTGGCATGTTAGGGTCTCAAGAAATGAGATAGGCCGTCAGTACTTCAGGTGTGATCAATTTTCAGATATTGGTACCATAGCTTGTGGACGCTATAACTTTCACAAAGACCAAATAATATACACTAATTTGGGTTATTTTTACCAAAGATATGTAGCGGTATAAATTTTGGCCAAAATATATGAAGAAAAATTACTAATTTTCAAAATTTTATAACAGAAATGAAGAAAAATTTATTTTTTTACAGATTTTTCGGTCTTTTTTCTTTTATAGCGCAAAAAATAAAGAACCCAGCGGTGATTAAATACCACCAAAAGAAAGCTCTATTTGTGTGAAAAAAAGGACAAAAAATTCATATAGATACAGTGTTGCATGACTGAGTAATTGTCATTCAAAATGTGAGAGCACCAAAAGCTGAAAATTGGTCTGGTTATTAAGGGGGTTTAAGTGCCCAGTGGTCAAGTAGTTAATATGATCTAATTAACAATAACATTTGTATATAATTATTCTTAAGGAAGGGACATAGTAATGCACATTTTCTTGACCTCTTTAGATTTAACAGACTGTGCAAGTGACCATGTAATTTTATTTTGATTTCTTTTTAATTATGAACAATCACAATGTAGTTTCACAAAATGTAGTTCTTCAAAGTCTATTTTGTGTGCCTGTATATAGACTTTATTGCAATGAAAGAACAAAGCTGTAGATATAGATATAGTTTAATAAATGTCTGCTCCTTTTAAAAGTAAATCACAGTTTTTCATATGGTCATGCAAATGTATGAGACAACAGCTAAGTGTCTGATGTGGGAAATTTTTCCCAGGATTGGAGTGTATTCAGCACTGATATCAGATAATTGTACCCAATTTTATGAAAAATCAGTTCCATTCTGCTCTATGCTTGGCATAGACGATAGAACCTTGTGTCCACACTCATATTCATTGGTGGATAGGTTGTATGGGCTGTTGTAGACCAAATTAAATACAATTTGCTGGGCCATATGAAACTTTGGATATATTTGTCACTAAATTTAGGAGTTCTAGAGGCAGATCATAGTTGCTTAGACTTCATGCTGTACAGTGGGAGATAAAATGTTCATGTGTTTAAAATAATTAACCAAATTGGTGTAGTTTTGTTTCTAAACAGATCCTTGTTTTAGATGTGATCTCTTGTTCCAGTCAAAGCCACTAAAGGAATGTCTGTCAGTAACCCTTGATGACTGCAAGTACATTAAAGATCATAAAAGGAAGTGGAAGAATTCACAATTCAAGTGTCAGTTTAAATCCACATTTGTGACAGTGACATTTTCCATTTCTATAGTAGTCAAAGTCTGACTGAGATTACCAAGAGTGTTATTCACATAAGTGCAAGTGGAATACATACAAGAGACTGTTGCAGACAAAGACATTGGAAGTATTTCAGTAATGGACAATGCTAATTAATTATATGTGATACTTTGTATGTAGAGACTTACTGTTGTTTTGTTTGTTATATATGTTATAAGTATTATTATTGTGAACACCTTAAGGTGGAACTTTGGTCAGAAAATTAATTCCTGCTGGGTTACTTGAGGCTGACCCCTTTTGCAGGTGTAGCTATGAAGCACAGTAAAAAATAAGTGCCTATACTGTTTACAATCCACTGTTCTACCCTGCTCTACACAGGCTCAGTTGTGCTCTATTTTTTTTTTGCACTGCTTAAAATCAAGAGGACAGTCTGCTGACAGCCTGAAATTCTACTGCTGCTCAAAGGTTATGGGTTTCAGTAAAATGGTAGCATAATAATTAATGTGGAATGTATTTTTCTTGCTAATGAACCTTATTTTATCACATTTTTGTGAGTAGAGTTCCACTTTGAGTAAATGTTCAATCATTATAAACAAATAGTTTATCATTTTTTGGGAAAAAAAAAAAAAAAAGTGGGGAGGTGTAATGTAATGAGTATGACATTATCGCTAAAGACTGTATGCTATTGATGCTTTATAGGATGTGTTATGATATTTGTCTTGATTTTGTTTTATAATTCATGTTTTAAGACATAGGAGAGGTAGGCTACTGACTTAGACAGTATAGCAGTGACTGACAGAAGAGACCCATGCTGACTGTTATTGTATAATATTCTGCAGTATAGTATGTGCAGAAATGGACAAAAAGTGAAATGGTTTTGGGTTTAGCAAACTTTGTGGGAAGACTACAAAATTAAAACTAATGAAATTTCTGGACTGACTTTATTGACAGTATGACATGACCAGGGTAATAGTGACTGATAGTTGGAGTCAAGGTTAAGAAATGATAAAAATTTTACAATTATTGTATGGGAAATAGTATAGGTTGGGAAATGTAAAAAGAATAGTCTATATAAAATACTTTGTAGTGAAAACATGTACTTCAAGGGATTTATAATAATAAATATTATTAATATTGTAAGAGTATTGTATTATGATAAAACTATATAGATACATGTATATTATTTTAGCGGATGTTGTAGAAGTAAAAGGAACACACTAAATTAAGTTATTAGATAAGATGAGAGTGTAGGAGCCATTGCTTTGTAGGTTGCCCTGAAATGCTTGCCAGAGGCCTATTGTATCCTGACACTGACTTTATTTTTATTTTTATTTTTATAACTATATTTTTGAAGTGTATTTTATATCCAGACAAATATCGGGTGATCGCAGAAGACATGATGCAACTTGTTACAAATGGTAATTGCTACAAAGGAAGGATTTCATGCAATAAAGAAGGAACTGAAACATCTGAGACTCTGAAACATCTGCGTACCCTTGCAGAACAGGTATGCACTGAACTTGTGTCTTACAGCATCCAAAGCAGCTTGTGCTATGATACTGGACCAGCAACTGATGATGAAGAAGGAGATCTCTCCAAAAAACATCAAGCACTTGGCTAAGCTGAAAAGACCTATGCAGGAAAAGGCAGAGCCTTATGGGACTGAGTCTGCTGAATGGTCCCTGGAACCACATACTTGGCTTTCATTCACTAGCTGAACGGATTGTTCCTCTTCCCTGTTATCCTTGATGTGATGTTGCTGAGTAACTGTTGCCTGTTGCAAGAAGTTTGTGGCAAGAATGATCACAATGCCACTGAGACTGACAACTATGTTTTCCGTGCCACATATGGAGAAGGACTTTGCAGCTACAGAAGAAGATGCAGTGTTATTTTTTGGACTGATTTATTTATTTATTTTTATTTTTGGACTGATTTATTTTTATTTTTTTTGGACAATTTATGTGATCAGTGTTGGGTGCATGGGGTCTCTGAAGAGCATGGTGGGTGATCTGTACTGTAATTGTTGTGAGGCTTATGCCTCAACAGGGGGGAAATGTTGTGGAATCTCATATTAGCCAATGTATTTCATATTGTATATATTGATTTGCATATATTTTATTGATAATAATTATTATTATTATTATTCATATTATTATATAGTAGTGGTTTTATCAATATTATTATTCAATAAGTAAAGCAACAATTATTAATCTTTTAATAATGTATACTGTGTTTTCCATAGATTTAGAAAGTCTTCATTTATAAGTGTTGAACTTTAAATGACCTCTGCTTTATGACAAGTACTTGTAAACAGGTGTTCTCGAAAATGTATTAAGATAGTCTACTGGATGAAAGTTCATTAGAATAGATTCAAGTTATGTAGAATGGTCTCAGACAGATAAGAAAACAGGTGGTTAAAATAATTAGGTGGAATACAGGAAAGTTATGTACAGAACATTAATTAAGTTTGACAGGGTCAAACAAAGGTCTGCTTGTGCCCTCATTAAAACTGTTAAAATACATGCATATAGTGAAACATATAAAACATCTGGTGGGGTTATTGAAAGTTAATTGTCTCAAAGTTGTAAATCTGCAAATCCTTAAAGCTAGTTAAATCTTATCAAGATAAGGAGAGTTTGATAACACAGCTGGGTGCCAGACTGTCTCTATACAGGTGTTTTTAATTGGACAAAAACAGTTATAAATCACTTTAATGAACATATAGGAATTTTGGGAATAATTAAGTTTGTCTGGTTGTAGAACAGGTGTCAGATTTATGGTTGGTTACTTTGATGTAGATCTTAGCGACCAATCATAGGTAAGAAAGATAGTTGAGATAAGACTTGTGAAATGGTATATAAATGCAAGCTCTGCAATTGTTAGACAGACAAGTCAGATAGGAGCTCATAAGGCTGAACTCTATGTATGCTGCCCTATTGCATGGGTCATAGAGGTCAGAACCAATGGGCAAGTATCTGTCCTAACTTGTCCCCTCGGACAAGTCAGATAGGAGCTCATAAGGCTGAACTCTGTGTATGCTGCCCTATTGCACGGGTCATAGAGGTCAGAACCAATGGGCAAGTATCTGTCCTAACTTGTCTCCTCGTACGAGTCAGAGAAGACTTCTTAACTTGTTCCAGAATGTGGTCTCAGGTGAATTTCCCTCAAGAACTTGGTCGAGCTGGAACCCAGAACTCTGTGAGGGGACCAGATGACCGGCAGATCGGCTGGTCCCTATCAGGTGAGAGGTTCCCAAGAATTGGCAGTAAAGACCCATTCTGGTTCAAGGTGAGAACAATTCACAATTGTTTAAATTTGGTTAGAGGATAAGAATATTTATATCTAATATGCATGCATTGTAAGAAACTGTATAAATTAAACCTGTATATTGTAATATTTTGAACATAAACCTGTATGTTATCAGCTGTTAATAAACCTGCATTGCTGAAGTTCTGCCTGGTTCGATACTTTACTATTCTACTTCAAAATCTAAAGTGGTAACCTGTAAAGGCTTTTAAAGGCTTTTAAAAATATATTTAGTTTGTCGCCACTGCACGTTTGTGCGCAATTTCAAAGCATGTCATGTTTGGTATCCATGTACTCGGCCTAAGATCATCTTTTTTATTTCATCAAACATTTGGGCAATATAGTGTGTTTTAGTGCATTAAAATTTTAAAAAGTGTGTTTTTTCCCCAAAAAATGCGTTTGAAAAATCGCTGCGCAATTACTGTGTGAAAAAAAAAAAATTAAACACCCACCATTTTAATCTGTAGGGCATTTGCTTTAAAAAAATATATAAGGTTTGGGGGTTCAAAGTAATTTTCTTGCAAAAAAATAATTTTTTCATGTAAACAAAAAGTGTCAGAAAGGGCTTTGTCTTCAAGTGGTTAGAAGAGTGGGTGATGTGTGACATAAGCTTCTAAATGTTGTGCATAAAATGCCAGGACAGTTCAAACCCCCCCCAAATGACCCCATTTTGAAAAGTAGACACCCCAAGCTATTTGCTGAGAGGCATGTCGAGTCCATGGAATATTTTATATTGTGACACAAGTTGCGGGAAAAAGACAATTTTTTTTTTTTATGCACAAAGTTGTCACTAAATGATATATTGCTCAAACATGCCATGGGAATATGTGAAATTATGCCCCAAAATAAATTCTGTTGCTTCTCCTGAGTACGGGGATACCACATGTGTGAGACTTTTTGGGAGCCTAGCCGCGTACGGGACCCCGAAAACCAAGCACCGCCTTCAGGCTTTCTAAGGGCGTAAATTTTTGATTTCACTCTTCACTGCCTATCACAGTTTCGGAGGCCATGGAATGCCCAGATGGCACAACCCCCCCCCCCCCCAAATGACCCCATTTTGGAAAATAGACACCCCAAGCTATTTGCTGAGAGGTATAGTGAGTATTTTGCAGATCTCACTTTTTGTCACAAACTTTTGAAAATTGAAAAAAGAAAAAAAAAATACATTTTTCTTGTCTTTCTTCATTTTCAAAAACAAATGAGAGCTGCAAAATACTCACCATGCCTCTCAGCAAATAGCTTGGGGTGTCTACTTTCCAAAATGGGGTCATTTTGGGGGGTTTTGTGCTATCTTGGCATTTTATGGCCTTCAAAACTGTGATAGGTATTGAGGAGTGAAATCAAAAATTTACGCCCTTAGAAATCCTGAAGGTGGTGCTTGGTTTTCGGGGCCCCGTATGCGGCTAGGCTCCCAAAAAGTCCCACACATGTGGTATCCCCGTACTCAGGAGAAGCAGCAGAATGTATTTGGGGGTATAATTCCACATATGCCCATGGCATGTTTGAGCAATATATCATTTAGTGACAACTTTGTGCAAAAAAAAAAAAAATGTGTTACTTTCCCGCAACTTGTGTCAAAAAATAAAATATTCCATGGACTCAACATGCCTCTCAGCAAATAGCTTGGGGTGTCTACTTTCCAAAATGGGGTCAATTGGGGGGGGGGGTTGTGCCATCTGGGCATTTTATGGCCTTAAAAACTGTGATAGGTAGTGAGGAGTGAAATCAAAAATTTATGCCCTTAGAAATCCTGAAGGCAGTGATTGGTTTTCGGGGCCCCGTACACGGCTAGGCTCCGAAAAAGTCCCACACATGTGGTATCCCCATACTCAGGAGAAGCGGCTGAATGTATTTTGGGGTGCAATTCCACATAGGCCCATGGCCTGTGTGAGCAATATATCATTTAGTGACAACTTTTTGTAAATATTTTTTTTTTTGTCATTCAATCACTTGGGACAAAAAAAATAAATATTCAATGGGTTCAACATGCCTCTCAGCAATTTCCATGGGGTGTCTACTTTCCAAAATGAGGTCATTTGGGGGGGTTTTGTACTGCCCTGCCATTTTAGCACCTCAAGAAATGACATAGGCAGTCATAAACTAAAAGCTGTGTAAATTCCAGAAAATGTACCCTAGTTTGTAGACGCTATAACTTTTGCGCAAACCAATAAATATACGCTTATTGAAATTTTTTTTACCAAAGACATGTGGCCGAATACCTTTTGGCCTAAATGTATGACTAAAATTGAGTTTATTGGATTTTTTTTATAACAAACAGTAGAAAATATCATTTTTTTCAAAATTTTCGGTCTTTTTCCGTTTATAGCGCAAAAAATAAAAATGGCAGAGGTGATCAAATACCATCAAAAGAAAGCTCTATTTGTGGGAAGAAAAGGAAGCAAATTTCGTTTGGGTACAGCATTGCACGACTGCGCAATTAGCAGTTAAAGCGACGCAGTGCCGAATTGGAAAAAGTCCTCTGGTCCTTAGGCAGCATAATGGTCCGGTCCTTAAGTGGTTAAGTGGTTAAAGGTTCGTGCAGGGAAGATCAGCACCCGAACCCAGAGAAGGTGGAGGCCGATAGACTGGAGGTAATATAAGGCATTACAATTACATTTAAAGTAAATTTTGCTAGTATTGTGCATTATATTTAAAATTATATTTAAAATTATTATATCCATGAAAAAAAGTCTCAGCCCTTAGTACTACTTTAATATAAAAGATTTATATCCCCCTTCCACCCTTGATGTAGCTAAAATACCCATATATCCTACTTCTGAGTATATATATATATATATGCGTATAACACTCACTTTTTTCCCCTTAAAATCAGGGGAAAATCGTGGGTGCGTGTTATACGCCGATCCCCCACCGATTGTGAGCCTCTCGGCGGCTTTCGGACGTTCTCGGTGGCTCTCAGCGGCTTTCGCAGTCCCGCGCGAGCCGCTGCAAGCCACCAAGAACGTCCGAAAGCCGCCTAGAATGGCTGAGAGCGGCCGAAAGCCGCAGAGAACAGCGGCGCCATTTTTAAACGGGAGTGTACTGACAAGTAAATGACACAGGGGCAAGGCTGCAGATGGACACTGACAAGGCTGCAATGATGAACAAGGCTACAGCTGGACACTGACAAGACTACACTGACAAGACTACAGCTGGACACTGACAAGGCTACACTGACAAGACTACAGCTGGACACTGACAAGGCTGCAGATGGACACTGACCAGGCTACAGATGGACACTGACCAGGCTGCAATGATGGACAAGGCTACAGATGGACACTGACAAGGCTACACTGACAAGCTGCAGATGGACACTGATAAGGCTGCATTGATGGGCATTTAAAGTTTTTTTCCTTAAACTTCCCTCCTAAATTTGGGGTGCGTGTTATACACCGATAAATACGATAGATAGATATATATCTATATAGATTATATATCTATATAGATTATATATCTATATATATATATACAGTATATATATATATATAGAGAGAGAGAGAGAGAGAGAGAGATATCTCTATATATATATCTCTATATATATATCTATATATATATCTATCTCTCTATATATATATATATATATATATATATATATATATATATATATATATATATATATATATATATACTTCTGTCTGCTATTTTCAGAGTGGATTAGGTATTGTGTTCCCCAACCATATAGCTGGTTAGTTATATTTACCACTGCATATAGATATTCAAGAATAAATTGTCTTTTTTTTAAACTTTACACATTAAATTATACACCACACTTTTTTGAGGTTTTTATCCAATTAATCTAAACAAAAAGGCCTCTTTCACACCAGCAGACCCGATTTTTTTTTTTTCAGGCCACCCATTATCCTCTATGGGGCGGCGGATAACACCCGCCGGGCATCCGATTCGACAAAATCATCTGAAAACAGACGTATTGCGAAAACACCTTCTCGCCATCTGTCCAGCGGGTCGGATCAAATGACAATCAGATGGATATCCAACTGCACCATAGAGGAGAGCGGGCTCTGGCCTTGTCCACTCTGCGTTGCGGAGTAGACACAGACCTGTCATCCGCCTGCTCAGGGGGGGATCAGCGTTCCCCCGCTGAGTAGGCCGATTGCGCTCGGACGGATCCGCTCCATGTAAAAAGGGGCCTGAGCGGCCAACTAATCGATTATGAAAATAATCGTTAATTGCAGCCCTACATTCATGTATTTATACATGGTGATTATGTTCCCCCCTAAATGCACCTTTCTCAAGGCAGAATAAATTCTGTTCAGCTAATCTTTCCTTGTAGTTGAGCTCCTCCATGCCTGTTATTAATCTGGTTGCCCCTCTCTGCACTTTCTCCAGTTTCCCAACAACCATTTTGTGAATTAGTGCTCAAAACCGAACTGCATACTCCAGATGAGATAACATTAGTGCATCATACACCAACAAGATTGGGTGCCTCTATATCTGGAGTCTATACCTCTTTTAGTACAAGAAAATATTTTCATGCGTAAAAAACTGGCATTGTATTAAGCTTACCATTAAGTCAATGATCTACCAGAAAACCCAGATCCCTTTTGACCACTCAGTCCACTAGTTGTACCCCTCCTATAGAATGTATGGTGTATTTATGTTTTTAGCCCCCCCAAGTACATAACATTACATCTGTCAACATTAAACCCAATTTACCACATAGATGCCCAATCAAATTGTGCATTCAGGTCTGTACTTCACCAGCTAATTTTATAGAGAAAAGTTAAAGGACAACTATCATGCAACAGCTTTGATTCATAAAATACTATTGCAAAGCTGAATAAATAGGTGATAAATGAGTAAATACTTTAGCTCTCCCCCTCTACACCCCCTATGGATCAGAGCAATTTCTACATTTCTGCTATGAATCTGTTTATTTGGCAATATATTGGTTTAGATGACAAAAAAATACATATTTTTTTTAAGGACAGTCTTTTTTTGTGATATTGATTTGCAAAAATGATTTTTACTGTAATGCTTAGAGAGTAACAAAACAAAAAATCACTTTTTTTTGACCAGTGTTTGTTTGAAAAATAGAATTACTGTAGATAAAATGTATACGTTTTATTCTAACTTTGTCCTGTTTAAAATTACACTAAAATTATGATTTTGCCAGGTTGCAGTCACTGTTTGGGTATTCGAGCAGCCACAACCCACAGGTGTCACAGCTACAGTCAGCAACGTAGATTCCTCCAGCCACACTGTTTAGCATGAATGGAGGATATTATTAGATTGCTCTCATTCAGCCTGCAGTCTGAAAAAGAGAAACCTGTGTATGAGCTTACAGACTGCTAATTTTTCTTTCTTTCTCTAACATTTAGTCTTATCCTTACATCATATCTCCTAGCTGATTTGGTGCTATGGTCATTTGCCTCATTATGAATGACCTCTGTTTGCCTCTTGAATTACTCACGTAGCTGTGGTTGGTACTTTGCTTGAACTGATGATTCTTGTAAACTTTGTCTTCAAGCTGACTACATTTCTGCTTGTCTCTTGAATCCATAAACCTGTCTTTCTGCAGACACGTAGCCAACATGAATAATCTAACCTAACTCTTTTTCACACTTATTCTACTATGTTGCCTGGAATTCCCTGTGAAATATTCTGCGTGCATCAGACTAAAATGATGCATATGAGGCCACCTTGCATCACATTCATTTTTTACCCAAACAGGTGAACGGGCCTAAGTTTAAGTAACAAGAGGTGCAAGGGGTCAACAAAGGCCTACATATGCTACATATCGATGGAAAGGTTCTTAGGGATTACCAAAATATATTGAGTCCAGCATGATAATTTAATCAGACTTAAAATGAGATTAAGCCATTGAGCTAACAAGGACCAAACTTTTCATGCAGCAGTCTTTAGAGTGGTTGTAAACGCACAAGGTATTTCACCTGCCTGCATTCTATGCATGAAAGTAAAATACCTTTTGTGTGCAGCAGCCCCCCTAATACTTACCTGGGCCCCCTCCTGTTTCAGCGATGTCCATGAGAGCCTTGCCTCTCCGGGGACTCGCACTCTTGATTGGCTTTTGGCAGCAGTGGGATCAATTGGCTCCCGCTGCTGTCAATCAGAGCCAGTGAGCAAATCAGGAGATGGAGGGGGTGGGGCTGAGCTGTGGCTCCGTGAGTGAATGGAGACACAGAGCCACGGCTTGGGTGCCCCCACAGCAAGCTGCTTGCTGTGGGAGCACCCAGCAGGAAGGAGGAGCCAGGAGTGCAGGCAAGGGACCCGAGAAGAGGAGAATCTGGGCTGCTCTGTGCAAAACCACTGCACAGAGCAGGTAAGTATAACATGTTTGTTATTTAAAAAAACAAGGCTTTAATATTACTTTAAGAGAGATCTTGTGAGGTAAAAATACACAAATGTATTCAAGCAAAATACTCAAGTTTTCATTAAGGTATAACTTGGTTAATAGGTATGTGTATTGTGTCTTTCTTTTACACTGAATTACCTTAATTGTATAGCATTGAAGATCCTTCTAAGATTAAAAGAGAAGTATGGGTTTGGGCTTTTTTTAAATTAATACTTACCTAGGTGGATGCAGCATGGGTCCGATGCTGCATCTGTACCCCGGGCCTCTGCACTAAGAACCGAGCGATCAAACATCGCCAATCACTCGGTTTTTACAGCTCCACGAGCAGAGAACTGCTGACTGGCAGTCATAGCTCTCTGCTCTGCCACACTGTTTAGCATGAATGGAGGATATTATTAGATTGCTCTCATTCAGCCTGCAGTCTGAAAAAGAGAAACCTGTGTATGAGCTTACAGACTGCTAATTTTTCTTTCTTTCTCTAACATTTAGTCTTATCCTTACATCATATCTCCTAGCTGATTTGGTGCTATGGTCATTTGCCTCATTATGAATGACCTCTGTTTGCCTCTTGAATTACTCACGTAGCTGTGGTTGGTACTTTGCTTGAACTGATGATTCTTGTAAACTTTGTCTTCAAGCTGACTACATTTCTGCTTGTCTCTTGAATCCATAAACCTGTCTTTCTGCAGACACGTAGCCAACATGAATAATCTAACCTAACTCTTTTTCACACTTATTCTACTATGTTGCCTGGAATTCCCTGTGAAATATTCTGCGTGCATCAGACTAAAATGATGCATATGAGGCCACCTTGCATCACATTCATTTTTTACCCAAACAGGTGAACGGGCCTAAGTTTAAGTAACAAGAGGTGCAAGGGGTCAACAAAGGCCTACATATGCTACATATCGATGGAAAGGTTCTTAGGGATTACCAAAATATATTGAGTCCAGCATGATAATTTAATCAGACTTAAAATGAGATTAAGCCATTGAGCTAACAAGGACCAAACTTTTCATGCAGCAGTCTTTAGAGTGGTTGTAAACGCACAAGGTATTTCACCTGCCTGCATTCTATGCATGAAAGTAAAATACCTTTTGTGTGCAGCAGCCCCCCTAATACTTACCTGGGCCCCCTCCTGTTTCAGCGATGTCCATGAGAGCCTTGCCTCTCCGGGGACTCGCACTCTTGATTGGCTTTTGGCAGCAGTGGGATCAATTGGCTCCCGCTGCTGTCAATCAGAGCCAGTGAGCAAATCAGGAGATGGAGGGGGTGGGGCTGAGCTGTGGCTCCGTGAGTGAATGGAGACACAGAGCCACGGCTTGGGTGCCCCCACAGCAAGCTGCTTGCTGTGGGAGCACCCAGCAGGAAGGAGGAGCCAGGAGTGCAGGCAAGGGACCCGAGAAGAGGAGAATCTGGGCTGCTCTGTGCAAAACCACTGCACAGAGCAGGTAAGTATAACATGTTTGTTATTTAAAAAAACAAGGCTTTAATATTACTTTAAGAGAGATCTTGTGAGGTAAAAATACACAAATGTATTCAAGCAAAATACTCAAGTTTTCATTAAGGTATAACTTGGTTAATAGGTATGTGTATTGTGTCTTTCTTTTACACTGAATTACCTTAATTGTATAGCATTGAAGATCCTTCTAAGATTAAAAGAGAAGTATGGGTTTGGGCTTTTTTTAAATTAATACTTACCTAGGTGGATGCAGCATGGGTCCGATGCTGCATCTGTACCCCGGGCCTCTGCACTAAGAACCGAGCGATCAAACATCGCCAATCACTCGGTTTTTACAGCTCCACGAGCAGAGAACTGCTGACTGGCAGTCATAGCTCTCTGCTCTGCTCCCTTCTTGCTCATTGGAGCGCTGAGCTGTGGAGGCGGCGAAGGTGGCTGTCTCAGCCTCTCAGCAGCTCACTGAGAGGCTGAGCCGGGTGTCAGTCCAGGCACCTGGCAGTTCCACACTTTATTGTCGAAATGACATGGTGCCTGGACTGACTTCTGTGACGTCAGCAGGTTGTGGACTTCAGCTCGCTCTCTGCTGAAAACCGGCCACAGGAGTGCAAAACCAACTGCACTCCTGTGATCAATAGGAGACGTACAGCCAAACAAGCTTTGGCTATACTTCTCCTTAAAGTAATTTTGAGGCATAACTTGGCCCAAATGTACTGTTTGTTCTGCATCTCAAACCATAATATAGGAAATTGCATCCCATTGTTTTCAAAGTTTAGAAAACTTTTAAAGCCTAGATGGTCTAAACCAATTCTTTGTCCTCATGTGTACAAACGAGTGCTGTGTCAGTACATAACTCTTGTCCAGTGTACGGTTATTATTTTTAGGATCAATCGCTGCTTTTCAAAAGTTGATTGCAAAATGTTAAGAGTTCAATATCGTTGTAGCCCACACAAAGAAAAAAAAATACATTTTCCATAATAAATCCAACCTCTCTTGGGATTCAATTTCCCTTTCACTTGAAAAGGTATGTACCCTTGTGAAGAGGCTTCTGAGTGGTTTGCATCAATTCCTCTATGGCAATCAACCTCCTGAGACTCATTGATGACCCATGCCAAAAAAGGTTTTAAATTGCACAGTCTTATATATTTTATAGAATGAAATAAGACATGTCTGAAATTGAGGAAATATAAAAATAATTGGTACAACTTCAAAATATAGATTTCAGAGAAAGAACTTATAGCTTTCATGAACTGTACAAAAAAATAAATAAATATCATATTGGCATGGTGTTCAGTATTTGGACAGCTGCGTTGATACAAATACTGTTATCAAGAAGTACAGTTCTAGGGAGACGTGGAAATAAATGTGTAGTGTCAGCACAGCACAGATATTAATCAAAGACCCTCTGTGCAATTATCCAGTCAATATTTATAAGCGTGAATACTTATAGGCTGCTGCCTGCACTGACATGTGTTCCCATACCTAAAACAATAATTTATCCTTATATAGTACCA
Source organism: Aquarana catesbeiana (assembly GCF_042186555.1). NCBI lineage: Eukaryota > Metazoa > Chordata > Amphibia > Anura > Ranidae > Aquarana > Aquarana catesbeiana. The sequence continues at coordinate 65,142,577 of NC_133336.1, read as the reverse complement.
CAGAAACTTTTTGTGAACCCTCAAATGACATAAAATATTTTTAAAAAAAATGCAAAATTTTACAAAATTGACCCTTGTTCTAGGAAATCTATGTGATACCACACAATATATATATATATATATATATATATATATATATATATAGGAAAAACACGTAGAACGATGCTTGATGCAAAAAGTGTCCTTTTACTGAAAATTATTCCATTACATATTTCAAATATAAGCAAGCCACTGTACAGTTCCGAGCGCAAGTCGCTCTTCGTCAGGCTTTTCTGGCTGTGTGTGAAAAGCCAAACCACACTATGTTCTCTTATCAACACCCAGTCCAGTACACACCTGTGTTCACTTAACTAATTATCCTACACAAACCACCTATACACGATCAGACATCTAACCTTGCTGCATAAATCTAGTTCCAGTAAACCATCCTAGATTTCCTAATAGAAAAATATTTACAACAGATTCATCCTATTATGTATCATGTATCATCAGCATAACATTAAGAACTGACTAAATTCTCTCATTTAATTAATTAGATCTTTCCAATTATTTTTCACAAATATATATATATATATATATATATATATATATATATATATATATATATATATATATATATATATGTTAATATTCTTGATCATGTCTCAAATTTCTTCATAGACTCCAGCTGATATTCTGCTATCTAGTATTCCCAACGGGGACTCTTTGTGATCGATCTAGAGAAAATACAATACAAAAATATGATCATAACTTCTTTACAATCTCGTACCAAAAAGATTCCTACATAAATAAATATAAATCATAATCCTTGTTCATACCATCAGGATGCAAGGACTGTAATTTATTAATCCACCAAACTTCACGTCTTTTTCATTTCAAAATCCTATCGCCCCCTCTTTTGTCATGAGGAATCTCCTCTAGCACCATAAATCGTAAATCGGTGTCTTTGTGTCCCATTTCTGAAAAATGACGCGATACAGGAAGACCTGATTGGGGATGTCTAATTGTGCTGCGATGTTGTACGATACGGTCTTTAATTTTTTGGGTCGTTTCCCCCACATACAGGAGATTACAGGGGCATGTGAGAATATAGATCACATATGATGACTGACAGGTGTAAAAGCCATTAATTATTATCTTATTGTTAGTTCTGGGATGATAGAAATTGTTGCCCTTAGTCATTAGGTTACATTGAATGCAATTAAGACACGGGTAACAGCCCTTCCTTTTACTACCGAGAAAAGTCATTCTTTTCTCCTCCTGCCTATCAGGTTTAAATTCAGATTGTACCAAAAGATCGCGCAAGGTTTTATTGCGCCGATACGCTTTCATGGGAGTTAATTGAAACTCCTCTATCTGAGGATATGATCGTTTCAATATCGTCCAATGTTTTCTCAATACATTAAAGATCCTATCACTATAACTACTAAACTGGAAGACAAATGGAATCCTAGGTTTATCAGATAAATATCTTTTCTTATTGGAGATCTTGATAGGGTTCAAAATTTTATCTAATTCATGTCTAATTAGACCTTCTGGGTAGCCCCGCTCTTTGAATTTACAGCACATTTCATCTAATCTCTGATCTCTTATTGTGGTATCACTCACTATCCGCATCACTCTGAGAAGTTGGCTTCTAATGATAGAACTAAAGACGTGGGGGGGATGGTAACTATCATATCGTAGTAGCTGGTTCCTATCTGTGGGTTTCGTATATATATCAGTTTCAATCCGTCCTTGTTTTATATATGCCCGTATATCTAAAAAGGGGACAGAATCCCCACCGATGTGGATTTTAAACTGAATATTTGGTGAAATACTATTAATCATCTCATCAAAGGTTTTGAGTGATTCAATGTTGCCCCGCCATATGGCAAAAATGTCATCTATATAGCGCCACCAAGTGGCGCAATGTTCCCGAAAAAGATCATTGACAAAAATATGTTTTTGCTCAAAATCATGCATAAATGAACAAGCATATGGCGGGGCAACATTGGAACCCATAGCCACCCCCGTCAGTTGCACATAGTAACGATCCCTGAAAAGAAAATAGTCATTATACAAGATCAATTTGAATAACTTTTCAAAAAAGGCAATCTGAGCTTCTGAGTACTCGTGACAGTTCTTAATTAGGTTCAACGCTGCTTCAATACCAGCCACATGAGGAATTGATGTATATAAACTTGTTACATCCCCAATTTTAGTCAGAAAGTCACCAGAGTCCTTGATGTAGGACGGGGTAGTTTTCACCAAAGGTGATAGCACTCTATCCAATAATTTGGCCGTGGGTACAAAAATCGAATCTCTCCCCGATACAATCGGGCGTCCCGGTGGGGAATGTTTGTCCTTATGGATCTTGGGGAGTATGTACAAGACCGGGATACGGGTGTGTGTTGGTAACAGAAATTCATACAGATCATGTGAAATTAACCCTTCTTTAAATGCTGGTTTAACAATACTCTCCAAGATCTTTCTAATGCTCCATGTGGGATCGGACTGTAGTGGTTTGTACACTGTGTCATCATCCAATTGTCGCTTGATCTCATTCTCATACGCCTGGGGGTCCATAATGACTACCGAACCCCCTTTATCAGCAAGTTTACAAATAATATCATTCCGTTTAGTCAATTCCCGCAACGCAATTCTTTCATGAGGGGACAAGTTGTTAGGTACATGGTCTCTAAAGTCCACTTGTTGTATTAGACGTTTCACATCTCGAGTGACCTCCTGTACAAACATCTCAACAGGTACATAAGTAGTGGGGGGAACAGATTTAGATTTCATCACCAGTCCCAAACTTTTATTACTCAGCCTCCCTTCAGGTATCTCATTAGGGACAAGTGGTCTGTGAAGAAAATGAACCTTCCATCTAATATTACGGAATAGGCGATACAGGTCTTGATCTAAATGAAATGGATCTAGATGACTCTTAGGGCAATAAGATAAACCACGGTTAAAAAGTCCTACCTCATCCGATGACAGAACCCGCCTGGAGATATTATGTAGTAAGTCTCCCTTGATCGGCCACGGTTGCCTCGTGTATTGCGATATCTGTCGTGACTCCCTTCTCTGTTGTAACGGGACCTGGTTTGCATCCGAGTGGTGGACAATTCTCTCCGATCTGCTTGTAAAAAATTGGATGAGGAATCGGTGTCTGTATTGGCTGAAGAATTGTCAGATATTTCTCTCCTGTGACTTCCATAATCGCTACGACCTCGTCGATTGTATGGACGTGGCCATCGGTATACCTGGTTCCTCTCATAGTCCTCAATGTCCCGATCGAATTTGTTGCGTTTTCTGGTCTCCAGATCGCAACGATATTTGTTAATGCTTTCATCAGCCAACTCTTTACACTTGTTGAACTCCTCCAAGGTCATTGCTGTACGCAATTCCGATTCGATCTTGGTAAGTTGTTCCGACAGTGAAGCCAGTTCCTTGTGTATAAATGAAATAGTCAAAGTCATTAGGTCAAATGAACATTTGTTAAGAATCTGCATGAATGTGCTCTTGAACTCATCGTTATCACTGAATAGGGTAGGGGCCAATCGCACCCTCAAGCCTCTAGGGATCCGTTGCACACGATGGTATTCGGCTAAAGTTAGCCCGTGCAGTTCCAGAGATGTCTGTTTCCTTCTTAATTTTTCCCATGTATGAGAATTGTAAACCGGAGTGTTGCCCGTCAGGAAATTTCTGGACCCTGAGATCTGAGACATGATCTGTGTAGTCTCTTCCTGGGTATATGAAAATGTCGCTCCATTGATATCCATCACAACTGAAGGCAACTTACTCACTGGGAGTGTAATAAATAAACATCAGGTGGGTTACCTTCTTCTCTTGATATCCTTGTTCAATCAAGACACCGTCAGGGTGGACTCCCAAAATTCCACCATAAAAGATAGGAAAAACACGTAGAACGATGCTTGATGCAAAAAGTGTCCTTTTACTGAAAATTATTCCATTACATATTTCAAATATAAGCAAGCCACTGTACAGTTCCGAGCGCAAGTCGCTCTTCGTCAGGCTTTTCTGGCTGTGTGTGAAAAGCCAAACCACACTATGTTCTCTTATCAACACCCAGTCCAGTACACACCTGTGTTCACTTAACTAATTATCCTACACAAACCACCTATACACGATCAGACATCTAACCTTGCTGCATAAATCTAGTTCCAGTAAACCATCCTAGATTTCCTAATAGAAAAATATTTACAAAAGACGTGAAGTTTGGTGGATTAATAAATTACAGTCCTTGCATCCTGATGGTATGAACAAGGATTATGATTTATATTTATTTATGTAGGAATCTTTTTGGTACGAGATTGTAAAGAAGTTACGATCATATTTTTGTATTGTATTTTCTCTAGATCGATCACAAAGAGTCCCCGTTGGGAATACTAGATAGCAGAATATCAGCTGGAGTCTATGAAGAAATTTGAGACATGATCAAGAATATTAACATATATATATATATATATATTTGTGAAAAATAATTGGAAAGATCTAATTAATTAAATGAGAGAATTTAGTCAGTTCTTAATGTTATGCTGATGATACATGATACATAATAGGATGAATCTGTTGTAAATATTTTTCTATTAGGAAATCTAGGATGGTTTACTGGAACTAGATTTATGCAGCAAGGTTAGATGTCTGATCGTGTATAGGTGGTTTGTGTAGGATAATTAGTTAAGTGAACACAGGTGTGTACTGGACTGGGTGTTGATAAGAGAACATAGTGTGGTTTGGCTTTTCACACACAGCCAGAAAAGCCTGACGAAGAGCGACTTGCGCTCGGAACTGTACAGTGGCTTGCTTATATTTGAAATATGTAATGGAATCATTTTCAGTAAAAGGACACTTTTTGCATCAAGCATCGTTCTACGTGTTTTTCCTATCTTTTATGGTGGAATTTTGGGAGTCCACCCTGACGGTGTCTTGATTGAACAAGGATATCAAGAGAAGAAGGTAACCCACCTGATGTTTATTTATATATATATATATATATATATATATATATATATATATATATATATATATATATATATATACACACACATATACACACACATAATAGATAGTATATCTGGCATGAATAAGCTTATAATGATCATTTCACACACATACATATATACACACACACACATATATATATATATATATATATATATATATATATATATATATATATATATATATATATATATATATATATATATATTTATTTATTCATGCCAGATATACCATCCATTATAATTCAAATATTGTATACATTGAATTAACAAAGTTATATAAGAAAGTTCAAAGTGAAAAGTTCATCAGATGTGGCAGTAAAAAAAAATCCAATAATGTAAATTCCTTGAGCTCCACCCCCTGTCACTTTATGTCCTCACCTGAAGATATTGACCTAGATCGACTAACAGGCAGTTTTGCGCCTTCCCATTTAAGGGTAATACACCTTTGGACTCATCACCGTGCCTCCATCGTATATAGTTTCTTAGGTTCATTATAGCTATTTGCCTCCTCCCAGCAGAGATCTCTCCTACATATAGCTTGCTGACCCCTCATTCTTTTCTTCCTCTACACAGTATTACCAGATAACAGTGAAACCAATGTCTTGACCAGTCCATCCTGCACTGGATCAGCTGACAGACTTCAACATCACTTTCCTCAACATGGAAAAAGGGCACTTGGTGCAATGCTGCTTGTAATCATTGCCTTTTTTTCTTTTTTGTTTATAGGTGATCATATAATCTCTGTTCCCAGCCGCATAAGGGGCTCGGAAAGTGGTGGTGAAGTCTGTCAACTAATTCAGTGCAGGTTGGACAAGTCAAGCTGTTGAGTTCACTGTTATCTGGTAATACTGTAGAGCAGTGGTGATCAACCCTGTCCTCAGGGTCCACTAACAGGCCAGGTTTTATGTATTACCTTGGGGAGATGCAGACTAGAATACTGCAATCACTGAGCAGCAAATGATATCACCTGTGATGTATTTCAGTTATCTTGCAAACCTGGCCTGTTAGTGGGCCCTGAGGACAGGGTTGATGACCACTGCTGTAGAGGAAGAGAAGAATGCCGTGTTAGCAAGCTATAGGTTGGAGAGATCTCTGCTGGGAGGAGGCTGATGGCTATAATGAACCTAAGAAACCTTATATGACGGAGGCATGGTCCAGAGGTGTCCAGGATTTGTATCACCCCTTAAAGAGAAAGGTGCAGCACGGCCTACAAGTCCATATGGGTCAATATCTTCAGGTGAGAATATAAGGTGACAGGTGGTAGAGCACGAGGGATACACATTATTGGATTTATTCTCCAGCACATCTGTTAAACTTTCACGTTGGACTTTTCAAAAATAATTTTGTTAATCCAATGTACACAATATTTTGATTATAATGGATGGTGTATCTGGCATGAATAGGCTTAAAGTGATCATTTCACCATTATATACTTTATATTTGTATGATATCACATAGAATTTCTGTCATGGGGGTTCATTTTTTTAATTTTGCATTTTTTAATTTGTTTATGTTATTTGATGGTTTACAGTAAGTTTATGTAGCTGCACTGTATAGGGAAAAATTGCAGCACAGATATAGTCCCTTTTTGCCTGAGATGTCCATGATCTAGAGCAAAAGGTCTCCCATCATTGCTGTCAGTGGGAGAATTAGTTCCTCGTCAATGGTACCAGTGGAAGGAATAGTGCTTCGTATCAGTAGAAGGAATATTGCCACAAGGGCTGGATAAATGCAAGCATAAGACCACATCTAGCCCGCACGCAACAGTTTGGAGACCCGTGATATAGAGCAAAACATATGGAAATCAATCCATAATCTGTAGCATACCATGTCGAATGCATTCACACAGACTTTACCGAATATTGTGTATGCAGTTATTAACTGAAATGTTATGAGTTTAAATAAACAACTGCCCTTTTAAAAAAAAATGATTGGTTTAAACTTTGTTTTAAATTTCTGCATCTTAGTGCTACAGATTTCCTGCAGCCTTTTTGCAGCACTCCAGTGATGGCTGCATGGCAATTTTCAGGGCGAGTTTCCTGATGTTGACAACAGTGGACCATGGCTGTGTAATGTGTGTTGAAAGAGCCATTTTGAAGCCCATGTGACACAATGACAATGCATGATTGGAAGACAGGAACAGAGCACTGTCACTCGATAACATGAAGTTCATGAACATGAACCTAATGGCAGGATCACTAGATATTTTAATAAAAGCTGCAGATTTAAAATATTGGAAAATACTTTTAAAATTACATTAACATGTTAAAGCTTATATGAGATTTTAGTGATTGGGTTGGCCCATACTTTAAAAGGAGAAGTATGACCAAAGCTATTTTGGCTATACTTCTATGGGCCACAGGAGAGCACTTCCTTCTTCACTCCTGCAACCCGTTTTGAGCTAAAGCCCACTGTTGGCTGGCATCAATAAGCTGGTCCAGGCTCCACCCAGATGCCTGGACCAGCAGCTGACTCAGCCTCTCAGCAAGCAGATGAGAGCCTGAGCCAATCACTGCGACCCCCTCCACAGCCCAGTGTTCCAGTGAACACTGGAGGGGCAAAGCAAAGAGCTGGTGACTGACAGGCTTTCTGCAGGCTGAAGACCTAGAGCTGAGCAATCAGTGGTCTTAGAGCCAGTGGGGACAGATGCAGCATAGATTGATGCTGCATCCACCTCGGAGAGTATAAATGTTTGTTTTTTTTTTAATTATCAACTGTAGAGGGGAACATTTATTGGCAAGGCTGTGAAGAGACATACTCTAGTAATCATTCCCTACCCATAATTTCAAAAAGGCAAAACGTTTTCACAGGTCTGCTAACAAACTGTAAAGTAAGGCTGCCCATACATTTTCCTTTAGATTTACTAAAACCATAAAATATGAGGTCAATCTTGAACACACTTCATTTGTAGGCAATCAGGCATGTCCTTGCACTACATAGGTGAAGGTAAATCTAAAATAAATTGAATAAGAAAATTGTATAATGTATGGCCAGCTTCATTGTTGTTATATCAAACACAGTTTGTATGATTTATACTTTTGGCAGAACAAATGTGTACTTTGGCGTATGTCCACTCAAAAGATATTTCAATTGTGCATGGAAATCAAGATTCACGTTTCACTGGATTCTTCTGTCTTTCTGAAACCACTTCAGTATACGCCCCTCAAGTACCTTTAGAGATCTTTCTGCCAGTGTCTGATCACAAGATGCTTTTTCTCAGCCAGCCTGCATCACGTCAAAACTGAAATATGAGTTTTAGGTGAACTAACCCTATAACTTTATAAGATACATGCAGCCGGTACCTGTCATTCTCAGATTGATTTTTTACATTCTCCAACTGGCTCTGCAGTAATGTTTCTTCTCTGTTAAGAACTGTGCAGAGAGATGTAAACCTAAGTGTAGAAGAGATTTTAAACATTTATATTCTTTAGATACAGCATAGACTAATACAACTAACCTTTAACTTTAGGGCTTAGCTACCCTATACAGAGGAATCTGATCATTTATTCAACTTAAAGATCAATCTGTTGAATGGCCTTCTTTTCAACTGACATAAAGCTAAACAGTGAACGCTCAATTAAAGCCCATGAGGCAGTAATGGTCAGTGCTGTTCTTCTTTTATCAGTAGAGATTAAAGAGGAACTGCAGTCTGCTCACATAATTTGTAGTAAAACATCTTTGCCATTCTGAAGCTTCCCTTCCAACCACTTTGCATATTATTTTATATATACTGTGATTCTGTACATGCCAAATATGCTGCAGAAATATCCCCCACTGAGTCTGGCTGCAATTATTTTAACTGTGGGCAGCTAAAGCTGCTGCCTGTTCACTTCCTGGATATACACAGATACACCTCCAGCTCTGCAGCTCCCATTGGCCCTCTTATGGCTCATCACCCCTCCCTTCCTGGCAAACTCTCACGAGAGTGAGAGATAGCTGTGCATGATGTCATAAGCCTAGGCTTTTTACCAGACAAGAAACAGAAAGTGGGCTGTATAAGGTATTTACTGGCACAAGAAAAATATTCTACTATCCAAAGTTAAAACAACAAGGGCAGAGGATTTAATAGATGTAAAGTTAAAAAAAATGACTGAAGTTCCGCTAATGTTGGAAAACACTTTCAATAGATGTATTTCAAAGTCTGTTTCCTGATGTCTACAAGTACCGTAGACTGTGCTCCAAATATGATGAGAAAATCATTTGTATGCGTCAGAACATTTATGCTGTATGACAACCATGATCTTTGTATGACCACCTTTAAACATACTGTATGTATTATGCAAGCCGATTAAATATAATATAACATTTAAACACTGCTGTTCTTTATCAGCAACAAAAATATCACAATATTACAGAAACATCCATGTAAGAGCCCTTGCACACTGGGGCGGTTTGCAGGCGCTATTGCGCTAATAATAGCGCCTGCAAACCGACCTGAAAGTGCCGCTGCTGTGTATCCAGTGTGAAAGCCCCGAGGGCTTTCACACTGGAGCGGTGCGCTGGCAGGACGGTAAAAAAAGTCCTGCCAGCAGCATCTTCGGAGCGGTGAAGGAGCGGAGTGTATACCGCTCCTTTACCGCTCCTGCCCATTGAAATCAATGGGACGGCGCGGCTATACCGCCGGCAAAGCGCCTCTGCAGAGGCGCTTTGCGGTGGTATTTAACCCTTTCTCGGCCGCTAGCGGGGGGGTAAACCCCCCCCCCGCTAGCGGCCGAATACCGACGGTAAAATGCCGCTAATAATAGCGGCGTTTTACCGCCGACGCCGCCCCCGCCCCAGTGTGCAAGGGCTCTAAAAGGAAAAATCTATTATAGGAGGATGGCAGCTGCAGGGCCTGTCTGGGCCTAGCATTGCCACAAAAGATTATATATTTTTTTCTATTTGGGAAAAAACAGACATGTTTTAAAGCAGCATTGATCAGAATAATATCTAATGCATTTAAAATATGTAAAAGAATCAGTGCACCCCATGGCTTGTTATATTTCTTAGGGGTTGCAATGGCAAATCTCACTGCAACTTTATCTGCCCACCTTAAGATCTATCTATTTTCCAACTCCTGTTACATTCCTCATAATATAAACAAAACCAGCAGAAAGATCCCCCCAAATAATAGCCACAGAATTCACTTAAAGTGTAACTTTACCCAAAAGGGGAAGTTCAACTTGTTTGCATCCTCCCCCCACTCTGCTGCCACATTTGGCACTTTTTGGGGGGGAAGAAGGTACCTGGTTTTGACAGGTACTCGCTCCCACTTCTGGTCAGATGCACCTCGGTGATCTAAGCCACAAGTTCTCCCCCCTCCCCTCCTTTCCCTGCAGCCTTCTCCGAGACCATTGACAAAGCGCAGAGCGGCACGTGCATGCACAGTAGGAAACTGGATATAAAAGCCACAAGGCTTCACCGCCAGTTTCCCTTACTTAAAGCAGAGTTCCACTCAAAAGTGTCTGAGGTGCTGACTTCATTTTTTGGGAGAGCCTGGGGCTTCTCTTTAAAATGTCTAACAGGCAAAGATGACTTTAAAGCGGAGCTCCACCCGATTTTTCTACACTAGCTGCAGCTGATTACCGCAATGTCCTAATGACAAAACGGCACTTTTTTTTTTTTTCTGGCTGTACCTTTCTTGTAGAAGATCTCTTTCTTTTTTGCAGGAAGCACAGGCTGCGGTTAGGGGCGTGTTTAGAGCGGCTAATTAATCACTTGCTCTTAGCCGCACTGGCTCCTTGGAGCTTGTGTCATTGTTCCCAGGAGTCAGTGCGGCGGCCTGTTACAAGAGTCATCTCGAGATTTCCATAGTGGGAGTGACGTCAACAGCTCCGTTGCCATCACAACGGGGCGGGACCTCCTACGACCCTGCTCGTTGTGATGGCAACCGGAGCTGTTGACGGCGCTCCGATTTCTGTGTAATGCGCATGCACGAGATCAGGAAAAGAACGGGCGGTGCATGCTGGTCGATCAGCAGCACCGTATCCCGGAAGAGGATGCCTGTGGGCTTCACATGACCACAGGCAAGATGACAACCATGTAGATTTAATTATCCAAGTTCATTTATTAGGCGAAAACAGACAGCAATGTCACTGAAAAATGGAACAAGTGAGTTCCCTATTGCTATATCGTAATCATTGTCATTTGGCCAAAAAAAAAAAATTGATCGGAGAGAGTGGAACCCCGCTTTAAGAGAAGTAAGTCTCCAGAATCTGCCATACACTGAAAACCAGTTCTGGATGAACTGATCATTTAAGTCACTACTATATTCTACAGAGTTTTCAGTATTTTGTCTGTGCAGTAACTTTGTTAGTTACACTTATTACTAATCACATTTACCTAGTAATACTTTCATTGTTTTCTGTATTGTATTTTTGCAAATCCAATATAGTTTCATCACATAAGCTAATATCTTTTCGTAATTCAAAGATCCGTTGCTTTTCTTGCAATAATTTGGCAGTGCAACCTGGGAAAAAAAAATGCACAAATTAATGACTAATTTAAGCTTTTAAAAAAAAAACTACAAAAAAACAGGAACAATGATTAAACAGATTGTGTCATAAATATGTAATTTCAAAACCTTTGCATCCTCAATTTTGGGGCTCAAAGAAGCATAAAACTGATTTTACATGAATCGGAACCCAGGTAATACCTCAGAAACAACCTCATCTTTTCATTTGACATTAATAAACTTGTATTCTAAAGTTCACAGCCTAAGATTATATAAAGGTTATTTACTATAAGGGTCCTTTCACACTGGGGCGGTTTGCAGGCGCTATTGCGCTAATATTAGCGCCTGCAAACCGACCCGAAACAGCCGCTGCTTAAATTCCAGTGTGAAAGCCCTGAGGGCTTTCACACTGGAGCTATGCGCTGGCAGGACGGTAAAAAAAGTCCTGCCAGCAGCATCTTCGGAGCGGTGAAGGAGCGGAGTGTATACCGCTCCTTTACCGCTCCTGCCCATGGAAATCAATGGGACGGCGCGGCTATACCGCCGGCAAAACGCCTCTGCAGAGGCGCTTTGCGGTGGTTTTAACCCTTTTTCGGCCGCTAGCGGGGGGGTAAAACCCCCCCGCTAGCGGCCGCATACCGACGGTAAAGCGCCGCTTACAATAGCGGCGCTTTACCGCCGACAACGCCCCCGCCCTAGTGTGAAAGGGCTCTTACTGCATGGTGCAAAATCTGGTGCAGCTCTGTATAGAAACCAATCAGCTTCCAGGTTTTATTGTCAAAGCTTAACTGAACAATTTGAAGTTAGAAGTTGATAGGCTACCATGCAGAGCTGCACCAGATTTTGAGTCCACCAGTTTTAGTAAATCAACCCCCATGTATGTATTAGGTGCTGGGGAAAGAGACTGTGGGCTAGCAAAATCTAACCATTGTCTAAATATTCAATTTTGGACCTTATCTGCATATATGCAGTTCCTTGCATGATACGGGCACTTGGTATGCCTGCAAAATGTTTGGATTGTTTAGACCTGCCCATCACCATAGTAAGTTAAATGTGTTGGTAGTGTCCATTTAAGGCAGCCAGATCATTTGTTCTTTACTATGTAGTAAAGGCTTGAAGTAAGAAAGAGCCTCTCCTGTCTCTCCAGTGTGAAAGCCTGAGGGCTTTCACACTGGAGCGGTACGTTGGCAGGACGGTAAAAAAAGTCCTGCAAGCAGCATCTTTGGAGCGGTGTATACACCGCTCCTAAACCACTCCTGCCCACTGAACTGAATGGGGCGCTTTGCGGGTCGTTTTAACTCTTTTTCGCCCGCTAGCGGGGGTTAAAACCGCCCCGCTAGCGGTTGAAAACCCCCGCAAAAATGGTGGTAAAGCGCCGCTAAAAATAGCGGCACTTTACCGCCAACACCCCAGTGTGAAAGGGGCCTTATGGTACCTACTTTTTAGGTAAGCCACAATGGCAGCTCAGCTCCAACTGCTGTATTTGCAGTAAAAAAAGTAGCTTTAGGATGGCAAAATATTTTCTTTATCTAATCAAGACATGAATGCTAGTCACATGAGAAATCAGTGTGCAAAAAGTTTAAAAGCAGAAAAAAAAAAAAATCAGTTTTTATGTCACAAACAGAATGTAGATTTAAAGAATAGTTTCTTCCTAAGAATTGAAACTTTTTAGCATAAATATTAAATAATTATCTGGTTCTTAATGCGACACTAACCAGTTGCACATTATAAATAAAAAGGTCTATAAACTAAACACAAAAGCAGAGATTTACATATTCATACTCCATAAAGAACATGAAAGAACAGTCCTCGGTATATGACAATGTAGTTCCTTGCAACCTATGATTATTCATATTTCACATACTTTAGTAAAGTGGTTGTAAAGGCATAAGGTTTTTTACCTTCATGTGGTCTACGCATGAAGGTAAAAAAAACCTGTGTGCAGCAGCCCCCCAAATACTTACCTGAGCTACCTCTCGATCCAGCGATGTTCACAAGAACCTTGGCTTTCCGGGGACTCGCACTCCTGATTGGCTTTTGGCAGCACAGCCAGTGAGCCATTCAGAAGGAGGGGGCGGGGTCGAGCTGTGGCTCCGTGTGTGAATGGACACACAGACCTGCAGCTCGGGAGCGCACCTGCTTGGGCGCCCCCACAGCAAGCTGCTTGCTGTGGGGGCACCCAGCAGGAGGGTGGGGCCAGGAGTTCTGGCATGGGACCCGAGAAGAGGAGAATCCGGGCTACTCTGTGCCAAGCTATCACGCGTAAGAATGCCCATCCTCCTACCATCCCGAGTAATCGGAACAAACCCTTTGATAGGTACTATTCTTCCCACAATTCCTCTAGTCCAGGGTACCAACATCCTAGTAGGGGGAGGGGGAATACCCAGAGAGGCAGAGGTAACCCTCATGGGTACAATAGGGGCAATGGACACCCTGAAACATATGTTCACAACAGATCCCCCTATACTCACAATCGATCCCCCCAACGTAATCATCACCCGAGGGACTGTTCAGAACCATATTACACTTACTGTACCCCTGTCCGTACCCAAAATAGATTTTCACCTCTAAGAGACGAACCACACACTAGGGATCACTATAAGTTGGACAGATCACCATACACATATAATCATTCATACCCAGATCCTCCACGCAATGAGGATTTTCCCCGGGGACCACCCGGGCCCAAACGAAGAACAGACGGAAACGAGGCTCCAGAGGAGGTTGGAGGGCCAGGAAAAAGAAAACGACACTAAATACGAGTGGTATTTTTAATCTTAGCTAAAAAGCATTTTCCAATGCCAAACTATATGTACTGGACAAGGGCCTCAAATTTGCTCCCTCTAAGAAGTTGAACAAGTTTGAGACCTTTATTGATGTCCAGAAGTTTAAAAGGAAACTTAACGTACAGCGACACTTTTTTGGTTAAAGTAGTGTTGAAGTCACAACTAATGTAAATGACTTAGGCCAAAGCCCAGTAGCCCTCCACACGGGGCTGGCCAATCCCTCCTTATTTAACACTCCCAGTGCCACGGCACCTTCCATCAAAGTCTTTTGTGATCTGGTACTCAAAGACTTGGATGAATTACCTAATAAACGTACTTTTTTTTTTTTTTTTTAAATATATTTTATTGAATTTCACAAAGGTTACAGCAAGTAAAACAGAGGCAAATGTCACAAAGTAGCCAGATATTAAGTTAACAGTTAACTCTTAATAAACAAAGATGCATCCTATAAAACACACTATGATAAATACATGTATATACTGTGTTGGCAGTTACATGAGGCAGAGGAGAAAAGTTCTTAAGTTTTGAGTAAGGATTACATTGCGGGTGTTGAGGCCCATATTGACAATTCTGTTTTATTTGGAAACATTATTGGCTGTGTCCTATAGCAGTTGGGTTACTGTAGCCAATATACGTGACGTGTGTTATTAATTTTAAGTTTAATTGTAATTATTATTTAATTATTATTTAATTTTAGTTATATTTTTGTTTGGTTTTCTTTTTTTTTTTTTTTTTTCTTTCCTTTTCTTTCCTTCTTAATCTTAAGGTTTAGTAGTGTTTTGTATAGTAACCAACCTGGTCAGCTCTACTCCTGCCTCTGGGCACCCCTATAGGGAGCTATCTGTGCCCAGTGGGGGGGTATAAGTACAGGTATGACCGTATCGCGTCGGTTCTGGATAAATAAGATAAACAGGAAGCTGCGACGACTCCTGGTAGTATGGAGTGACCTCAGGTGTGTCGCTCATGCTGTGGGGAATATAGTGATGGGTAGGAGGGAAAAGGAGGGGATGGGGGACGGAGGTTTATGGTATATCAAGTATTGATTTTGGTATCTATTCAGGTAGTTATGTGTTCATGTTCACTTCTGATCCAGTGAGTGGGAAATTCGTAGTAGGTTTGGGGGCTTGGGATGATTTAAAGTGGGACCAACATGCCCAAATATTCATATATTTGGATGGCGTGTCAGATGATTGGTGGATGAGCTTTTCCATTTCAGCTATTCTATCGACTCTCTGAATCCATTCTAGAGTAGTGGGGGGGGATGTGTTTCTCCAGTGAACAGGAATACATAAATTTGCAGCGTTGATGAGATGAAGAACCAGGGATTTCTTATATGTATGTTGTGGAAGCGAGGTGTGATGTAGTAAGTATTGCGCTGGGGTGAAGTCAGGGGAGTACGTTGTTATTTGGGTAAGTAAGCGATGAATTTCGGTCCAATAGGTTTGAATAAGAGGGCATTCCCACCATATGTGTAGTAGTGTGCCTATTGTAGTATTGCAGCGCCAGCAGAGTGGAGGAAGGTTCGGATGGAATTTATGGATCCTGTCAGGAGTCCTGTACCATTTCGTAAAGATTTTGTAACGATTTTCCTGTGTTGAGATATTGAGTGATCCTTTATGTATATGATTTAGAATATGGTACCAATCTTCTGTGGTGAGATCTATATCAAGATCCCGTTCCCATTGTCTAACTAAGACGTCAGTTTTGATGTCTTTGGAGGGGAATAGTAGCGTATAGATGGAGGATATAAGGTGTCGCTGGGGTTCAGGACTGTTGCAAAGGATTTCAAAGGGTTCAAGTTCCCTGTGTATGCCTGCTACGGGTTTGAGGCTATTAATGAAGTGGCGTATTTGTAGGTATTTGTAGAAAGGGATGTGATATTCCGGAAATTTGCTAGTCATGGCTTGAAACGTCAGGAGAGTTCCCTGCTGGAACAATTGATGCAGTTGTAGTCGGGGTCTGTCTGGGTCTGTCACAGGAAGGTGGAGGTGTATTCCTGGGCCGAAGTCTGGATTATTTTCCAGAGGTGTCATGGGTCCAGGTGTGGGTTTCAATTGAAGTGGTTTGCAAGCCGCTTTAAAGTTTGTTAAAGTGGAGTTGATGAGTGGATTTAATGTGGCTCCCTTAGGGATTTTGGTATAATTAATCCAGGGTAAGAGTTTAATCGGAATTGGGGTGAATGCGTTTTCTATATGTACCCAGTCTTTGTTTGTACTATTAACATGCCAGTCGACGATCCTGGAAAGGTGGCAAACCCAGTAATATTTTTGTACATCTGGTATGTGTAATCCTCCCTGGAGTTTGGGATTCGTTAGTCTGTTCCAATTCAGTCTGGGTTGTTTGGAGGACCATACAAAGTTCCTACACAGCCTCTTGAGTGTACAGAAGAAACTCGGAGGAATCCGTATGGGTATAGTTTGGAATAAATAAAGCAATCTGGGTAGCAGATTCATTTTTAGGATGGCTGTCCTTCCAAACCAAGAAAATGGGCCTGAAGTCCACTTTAGTAGGTCTGTCTGAATGGTTTGTAAAATAGGTAGAAAGTTTAGTTTATAAATGTCCGTCAGTTTTGAGGGTATTTTAATACCTAAGTACGTGATTGCGTGGGGTTCCCACCCAAATGGAAAGTTTTGTTTGCATTGTGTGACTATCTTGTTTGGTAAAGAGACGTTCAGGGCCTTGGACTTAGAGAAGTTTATTTGTAGGTTGGAAAGGGATTTGAAAGTTGCGAAGTCTTTGAGAAGGTTGGGGATGGTAGTAGTCGGGTCTGTGCGGAATAGTAGGATGTCGTCCGCATAGGCTGCTACTTTAAATTGTTTGTTGTTAATTTCCACCCCTCTAATGTTGGGGTTCTCTCTAAGTTTGCGGAGTAAAGGTTCCATAGTGAGAATAAAAATCAAAGGGGATAAGGGGCATCCCTGACGTGTACCATTGGACACGGAGAAGGCGTCCGACAGGTGGCCGTTCACCCTCAATTTAGCCGTGGGTGAGGAATATAGAGCCATAATCATTTGGATTAGTTGTAGTGGTAGGCCTATGGAGTGTAGGGTTGCTTCCATAAAATCCCACGCCACCCTGTCAAACGCCTTCTCCGCATCCAGGGACAGAAAGAAGCCGCGGGTGTCAGATGTAGTTAGCCAATGGTGGATGTTTAAGGCTTTGGTGGTGTTGTCTCGGGCCTCCCTACCCGGAACAAAGCCTACCTGTTCTGTGGAAATTAGTTTGGGGATTAGCGGTAAGAGACGGTTGGCGATGGCTTTCGCAAACAATTTAATGTCTACATTGAGTAGGGAGATTGGGCAGTAGTTGGAGACCATGGTCACGTCTTTACCTGGTTTAGGGATGAGGGTGATGTGCGCTTCTAACATGTCTTTGGTTGCTGTACTAGAAGGTGAGAGGCTATTAAACGCCTTAACTAAGGGTGGGATAAGTGTGTCAGGGAAGGATTTATAATATCCTACGGTAAGTCCGTCAGGACCGGGACTTTTGCCTGGTTTCATCTGCTTTAAGGCCAGTGTGATCTCCTCCGATGTTAATGGCGAGTCTAGGGATTCGGATACTTCTGTCGTGAGGGGTGTGGGGGCATGTTGGGCAAGGAATGTTTTAATCATCTCCTGTCTGTCCTCTGGGGTACTGGTCACCTGAGGGGGGTGCAAGTTGTATAAACCCATGAAGTACTGAACAAATTGTTTTGCTATGTCTTCAGAAGAGGCAAAGGGTGTGCCAGAAGGGTCTTTAATTGTATGTATGGTGTGGGCTGCTCTCTTGGCCTGTAGTGCTCGTGCTAGGAGCTTCCCTGACTTGTTGCCAAATTCATAGAAATATTTTTGTTGCAACGTGTATTTGCGCTTAATCCCTATATGTAGTTCCTCCAATAGTTCATTTCTAGCTTGTGTCAGTTCTGTAAGTGCCTCAGAGGCTAAGGATTTTTTGTGTGTTTGTTCCAAGTAGGTAACGCGTTTAGTCAGTTCTTCCAGTTTAGCTTTTCTGAGTTTGTTTCGTTGTGCAGCTACCGAAATGAGTGTGCCTCTAATAACGCATTTATGAGCAGCCCATACTACCTCTGGTGAAGTGTCCCACATTCCGTTTTCAGTGAAGTAGTTGGTGAGTTGTTGGGAGATCGTGTTTGATATTTCAGTGTCAGTAAGTAGGGAGTTATCTAGTCGCCATATTGGGGAACGAGTCTTTGTGGTGGATAAGTGTAGGGTTAGGGTTATGGGATTGTGATCTGATAAGACTCTCGGTTCAATAGTAGTTTTCTTGAGTAATGGTAAATCTCCTTGGGAAATAAAGAAATAATCGATTCGCGAATATTTAGAGTGTGGTGGGGAGTAAAAGGTGAAATCCTTACCATTAGGGTGCATTGTACGCCAGGTGTCGTGTAGCAGTAGGTTACTGAGTTGTGTTTTTATGGCTCGGAGGGCTCTGTAGGTGAGAGAAGAGTGACCATTAGAGGTGTCTAGCGTAGGGTTTAAAGGAACATTAAAGTCTCCTCCGATAATGAGTGTACCGGAGCTGAAAGTCTTAAGTAATTGTAGCGTGTTGCGGAAAAAGGAGACTTGACTCGCATTTGGGGTGTATAGGTTAGCTATCGTGTATATCTTCTCATGTATGGTGCCTTTTAAAAAAAGGTATCGTCCGAGTGGGTCCCTGAGTATGTCAGATATTATAAACGGGCAATTCTTAGAAATGAGAATGCAAACTCCTTTAGATTTGGCATCATTATTAGATGCATGATATATTGTTGGGAAGTGTTTGTCTTGCAATTTGGGGATTGCGTCTGTTCTGAAATGGGTTTCTTGGATCAGTGCGATATGGGTCTTGGATTTATGTAGCGAGGAGAGTAAGAGTGAACGTTTCTCCGGGGTATTTAGTCCGCATGCATTTATGGATTTAAGATTCAGAGAGGCGGGAGATCTCGTCTCCTCGTTTGATGTTGGATTGGGGTCCATGGCCTCCGTCAGGGTCGGGAGAGGGAGGGTGAGATGGGAAAGCTATCAATACAACTAACGGTAAAAAAAAAAAAAAAAGAGTATCCGAAGAGTCAACGGGAATAAATGACTATCCCGTTTTCTCAAGTCTGGAAATAAAATCGGTAGGTTACAGTGTGGGGGTAGCGCGTAACCTGTGAACTACAGGCTAGTAAACTACACCGTTACTTTGTGGGGGTTGGCGTAAACCTTACACGAGAGAGTTGGCGAATGTGTGTGAGAGGTGTGCAACCTGCCATCTCTGGACCATGGGGATAATTGATAGGAGGGGTGCAGAGTGGGCCCAAGGGGCTCGTGTATAGGTTTAAAGTCAATGAGTGTGAGGGGGAAGGCTGAGATGATGTCATGCCTATTGCCTTAGCGCCCGTTCAAATTAGTGGGTACCGTAGGAACGTAGTCCTTAATCTCATGCTTAGTATAAAGCGAAGTCGTACTACTGGAGGCGCCCCAACGCCCGTGTAGATGCGTGGGAGAAACTCCAGGGCGCGACATGAAAAGTCTCATGAAACCCAGTAACTAATTTAAATGGACTTGGATCCTACGACCTGGGCATGTATACTTAACACAGCTACACATGGCTTAACTTAACTTCGATGAACATGTGCCAAACCATAACTAAACAGCAGAAAGTCAACATTTGATGGTAATGCTCACGGAAAAGTGCCCAAGGGGTGTACCTGTAAGTGAAGACCTATCGTAGATACCTGCTAGATAAAACTGAGAAAGATGATAGTGATAATGACACAGAGATTGGTATAGTTTACCCCAAAGATCTTTGGCTTTATTCATCTCCTGAGAAAAAAAAAAAAAAATACAGGAGGGATGTCGCGTAAGTCACACTGCTGTAGACATGTGGTTTTGGAGAACGCTGGCGAGGGTAGGGTGGGGCAGTCACAGTTATGTGAGGAGGGTATTAAAATACCTCAATGTTCCGAGTGTCAGCTGCTATGCGAAGTCCCCGGTCGGTTACAGGTTCCATCTTCAGTGCCGCGAAATCCAGATATTGTCAGTTGATTGTTCCGGCCTCAAGAAGTGGAAGTGGTATATGACTGCAGCAGGAGGGTCCTGGAGCGATCGTCCGTGTGGGGCCGGACTACATGTGGGTCATCTTGATGTGTTGGCGTCATCGGGTGATTATTGCCGTGTTGCTCCGATAGGTGTGATGCGATGGATGCAGGCGTCGGTCGCCAATTAGGGATCTGCATATGAGGTAGTGCGTTGATGATGCAGGTACAAAGGTCGGGTGGTGTTATTACCTTGGGCATTGATTCCGATCATTGAGCTTTAGGAGACAGGTTCCGGAATATGTGCTGGCTTGAGTGGAAAAGAACTTCCGCAGCTTGAATGACAGCAGGCACGCATTTCCTGTAGAAGCGCGCGGAGCAGTATGGGGATTGTAGGCTGCCTATTCTGATGTTTGAACTCTGAGATCCGAGGGGGGGCCGCCGGGGATCGCTCAGAATCCTAGCAGTGGAGACAAGCCATGTACTCACATTCCAAGTCTTCCCTGTATATCTATCCAGTCTGCGGACACTGAGAAAGTCAGATGTGTATTAATCATGACAAGAATAAATTTAACCGTGTTAAATAAATTTTAAAGCCTAACTTGGCATAACAGAGATGTTAGGCTACTGTGACAGAGATTACTTCCCTGGGTAATTAGCGATCCCTTCTTGCTCTCCTCGAGGCAGGCGAGGCTGTTGTACCGGTGTCACGGTAGTGGGAGGGTTGGCGCCGTGGTGCGCTGAGGCAGAGGGTGATCGTCTCCTCCTGTGGCTAGAGTGTAAAGTCTCCATGGGTTCTTCGGGCTGTTGGTCTCTCCGTACAACTGAGCGGCGAAATTCCACAAACCAATTAGGTACTTCCACGATAGGTATATTCAACGTATCGCAGAAGTAGGGAAGATCCTCAGGCACTTTAAGGAGCGCCGTGCGTCCTTGCGAGGATGCGGCCAGGCAGAAAGGGAACTTCCATTTATAAGTTATGCCTTTGGCGCGAAGGGTGTCTAGTAAGGGTTTTAGGTCTCGGCGGTGTTGGAGAGTTATTCCAGAAAGATCCTGGAATATTTGGATAGTCTTCCCTTCATGTACAATTTGTGGGATGCTCCTGGCCTGCCTGAGTATGTCTTCTTTGACCTTATAGTCAGTCAGGCAGCAAATTATGTCCTTTGGAGGATCAGTGTCTCGGCCTTTGGGTCTCAGAGCGCGGTGAATACGTTCAAAGTCGACTGGAGTCTGAAGGGGTCTGTGTAAAACACCATTAAACAGGCTGGTAACAGAGGGTACCAATTGAGCTCCCTCTATTGATTCCGGGAGCCCCCTGATCCTCAAGTTACGTCTTCTGCCCCGATTATCGAGGTCCTCGAGGTGTCTCTGCATATCTCTCATCTGGAGGGTATGCGTATCCACCTGTCGGGTAGTTTTGCGTACCTGAAGCTCCTGTTGTTCAGCTTTATGTTCCGCCGCCGTGACCCTGTCAGATAAGGCATGGATGTCTAGGCGAAGTTCGGATATGGCGGCCGAAAGAGTGTCCTTAATGTCCGTCGCAATCATCCGCAGGTCATTTATATTTAATTGCTGGTGGGGTCGGTCATCCGAGGTGTTCTCGCCCGCGAGACTGACCGGTAAGGCGGTAGACGGCGCTCCCTGCTGTGAAGAGGTTGCGGCCTGTGAATTCCTGTGGCGGGAGGACGCCATGTTTCCTCTGCCCGCCCTGAACATTTCGGGGATATTGTGGCCAGAGTGGTCCGGGTTTTCCCTCGGGGAGCGGGATCTTGAGGCGGAGGTGTTCCTGGAGGCAGTCCCCATATTTATTGACTGGTACAGATCGTCAAATCCTCCGGTTAACTGAGTGCAGGTCGTATGATGGCAGGAGCTGTGGAGTTAAGCAGCCATCTTCATGCCAGGTCAGGCCACGCCCCCCAATAAACGTACTTTTAATCATCCCAACATTAGGATAGGCTTAAAATCTCTGTGAACGCAAAGACATAGTCACCCGCCCCGCTGATAAAGGGGGCGGTTTGGTTATTTTGGACAAAGAAGATTACCACAAAGAGATGTGCCACATTCTCAGTGACGATAAGACATATATACCTCTTCCCAGGGACCCAACTAGAGATGTCAAAAAACATTTAGTGAATTTAGTCACACATGGTTTCCAACAGGGAATTCTCACTAAAAAAGAAAGGGATTATTTAGTCTCTGTAGGACCCCGCATTCCAGTGATGTACTATCTTCCTAAAGTACATAAAAATAGCACAAAACCCCCCCCGGCAGACCCATCATAAGCGGCATCGACTCTATAACCTTTAGAGTTGGCCGCTACATAGATTTTTTCTTACAACCCCTTGTGTCTGAGGTTCCATCTTACCTTAGGGACACAGGGGACACTATCCGCAGGTTGGAAGGTATAGAATACCAAGACAACCTTATTCTTGTCACGGCTGACGTTACAGCTTTATATACCTCTATCCCACATGGGTTGGGTTTGGCGGCCGTTGAACATTATTTAAAGGCTAGTGGGAACATCCCACCACCACAACAACTTTATATTATGGAACTCCTACGTTTTGCAACACAAACAAATTATTTTTGGTATAACAACCAATTTTTTTTGCAAAGGAAAGGCGTGGCTATGGGGGCCAAGTTTGCCCCCAGCCTCGCCAACCTTTTCATGGCCCTTTGGGAGGAGGATGTTGTCTATCCCGCACAAGGACCCGAGCTGTGCTTGTGGGCCAGATATATAGACGATATCCTCCTCCTATGGAAAGGTGACGAGGAAACTCTCCATGATTTTATGACCACTTTGAAGCAGAATGACATGGGTATCACCCTTACATATGAACTTAGCACAGTTTCAATACACTTTTTAGATCTGGAGATTGCCATTCCTGACCGTCGGATTGTAACCACCACCTTTTTCAAGCCGACGGACAGAAATGGTTACATCTCCATGGACAGCTGCCATTATGGTCCATGGCTTGATTCTGTCCCTCGTAGTCAACTTCTACGTATCCGTAGAAACTGTACCAATACTGTTGATTTTCTTCATCAAGCACAGTTTTTGAGAGAACGGTTCCTGGAAAAGGGCTACCAACTCGCTCAAATAGATCAAGAAATCACAAAGGTCTCTCTTATTGACCGTAAAACGCTGATATCTGTGCGACCGAAACAAATCTCTAATGACAAATTCAAGTGGTCCTTGTTCACCCAATTCTCTGTCCAGCATAGACAAATTAAACAGATTTTGAACCGCCATTGGAGCATCCTGAGAAGTGACCCTTTTCTGGGTCCGGTGCTTCCTACCAGGCAGGTGTCACTTTCAGGGGTGCTCCATCGTTGCGGAATCGCATTTCCCATAATGTTATTGAAGCACCCACAAAACCGTCTTTTTTCCCAGAAACCAAGGGATATTACCCCTGTAAAAAATGCAGTGTATGTGCACATAATCTTTGTGGTAATCACAGATCGGTGTGTTTTAAGTCTGCTGTTACTTCCACCATTTATCAGATTAAACATTTTGTCATATGTACCACGCGGTACATTGTGTACCTCATTACATGCCCCTGTAATATGCAGTATGTAGGTCGCACGATCAGATCGTTTAATATTCGAGTCAACGAACACATTACTGCTATTAAAAAGGGTCGCACTAACCATAGTGTCCCTCGCCATTTTCTAGAGTCTCATAATAAGAACCCGAGGGGTTCTAAATTTCAGGTTATAGATAAATTTGTTCCATCATGGAGGGGGGGGTCCACGTACCAGGGGGGTATCACAGCTCGAAACATTCTGGATTTACCAGTTAAAGAGCTATTCCTCCCATGGGTTGAACATGGAATGGGACGTAAACGCATTTATTAACAAGTCCTAATGAGTGCTGCAAGTCCTTTCTATATGTATATGCCCTTGTGCTATCTCCTTTGGGTCCTTGTTATATGGTCACTGAGTTGGGTTTTACATTATTGAACAGCTATCCCAGTTTTAAAATATATGATCATTTATATATTTTTTTATTTTATTTTATTTTTTATTTTTATTTATTTTTATTTACTTTTATTTTTGCTTACATCACTCCGATTTAGCGATATGCATATAGATACATATATGTAACAACTGATCTTGGCTATTGTTCCTGATTTGCCTTATGATATATTTATGTGCTCAGCCCTCCTCCTGTAATATAAAACGCTCATTTCCCCTCCCTGGGGACACCGGAAGCTGAGCCCATTGGAGCGCTCCGGATCGACGCGCTATGACAGCCCTCCAGGGCCATTGTGGGTGTAACTACTCCATTGCTTGGCCTATTACTTCCCTGTATGAAAAGGAGGCTTGGAGCGCGACGTCCGCTGCGCGATGACGTCACACGCAGTGAAGCCGTCACGTGATTCCGCTTGAGTGCTCTGATTGGAGGATGGCTTTCAGCTAGGTCTTGAACTGTCAGCAATGTAGGATATCACAAGGAAAATATTAAAGGCTGACTGCTTTATGCAGCTGATGAACATTCTGTGTAATTATCCATGTATGCTTTATACAGCTGATGAGCATTTAGAGTGATTATCCATGTATATATGTGAGCGTGGTACAGACATTTAGGTTTATGCCCCAGTAGAAGGACGATGGTCCGAAACACGTCGGGTTGCTAAAGCCTACAGATGCTCTGTTACCACGCGATTTTATCTTATTCTTTTTTGTGATCACGTTTTACCTATTTAAGTGCACTGTTTAGCACTTTCCAGCTTTTCAATAAAAGCATTTTTTATTGGATTCATGCCCTATGTGGAGATTTTCTTTGCTCTTTCCTTTTTCCATGAATGGGACCCCGCTGAGTCCTAGTCATTTGTCTCTGCAAATTCATTCCATCTAAGAGGGACATCCGGATTGGTCGTGGACCCACACATCATTGGATAGCTACGGTTACCTCGGATAGCTCGGTTACCCCCCGTCAGGATTTCTTCAGCCGGATATTCCTGGGATCGTTGAATCCCTCAAGCCTGTTTGACACTCCACCGTACGGTGACTGTGTCCATCCCCTCTGGTAAGGTTATTCACTCTTATCGTTTACAGTTTTGAGTGGGATTCTCAGAAGATCTGTGTGTAAAGTGCCTCCTTGTACATAATTTGCCCCGGTCTCCGCTCCACGCGCAGATGTGACAACACATATACCCACAAACCCCCAGTTCATGTGGATTAATATATGGTTCATCACATATCAACGGACTTTTTTTCTTAATTTATTTATCTGTGATACGCTTTATAAAAAATATTACACCTATTGCCTACATTGGCATAAGTTATGCATTTAACTTTTGGTCACTTACTCACAATATATTATTATGCTACATATGTTTAAGATGTATATGCATATTTTTAGCGCTGCATGTGTCTAATATCTTTTTATTTCCACACTGTTTACCACATTGTTACATGCTGGCAGCGATCACCTGCACTACTTTTTTGTAATAGCGCAATTATTTATTGGTTTTATTTGTTTACTCTGTGCATAACCACTACACAGAGCAGGCAAGTATAACATATTTGTTATTTTAATATAAAAAAAAAAAAAAAGAGGGTTTAGTAAAACTTTAATATTGTTTCAGACTTACGCTGGATATATTCTTTAGTATTTTCCTTTTTCTGAGATTCTTGTTCACTCTGAAAAACTAAAGAATGTATTCACATATTGAAAACAGTAACATCTGAATCTGATATAAAACAAATACAATGTATCCTTCATACCTGCTTCTAACAGGAGCTTGTCAAAGGTGCTTACGTCCATCTCATTCATTTTCAACTGCGATACTTAAGATACGGATATATGAAAATAAAGCAAGCCACCATAAAATACAATACAAGCATGGAAAGCAAAATCTGCAAATGTCAAATAGTGACATAAACTTTAAAAATGAACAGATTTGAACCATTGATGTGTTCACAATCCAAAGTTGTTTGTGAAAACAAAATCCTGCATCTGAAGTGATTATGCCTAGTATAAACGTAGGTTCTAAGTAACAACATCTACTTGTTCAGACTAACTCAGGCATTAAATAGAATCAGTTGCCGATTCATCCACGAATTGTCCGTGCCGTGGACAAGTCCCTTAGCAATATGCTTAAAGGAAAATCTAACAGCTTAGCCACTGAACCAAAATAATTGGTCTAAGATCCCAATAAATCTCTGTTGTATACCAGGATGTCTAAACATGTGGTTTAGAAAGTCCTACATGGCACAGGGAATCCTATTTAATGAAACACGATCCAGGTTAGTGTTGTCAGTGGGAACATGTATTCCTGGTAGCCTAATCTGCAGCCAGAAGCTTGTAGCATGTTGTGCGTTTCCTACCTGAGTTACTACCAGGTGTTTATAGCTTCCTTTTAACACATTGAATGAAAATATAAATACAAAAAGTTACCTGTTTTCCTATTTTTCATATTGCTTGATACAGAACACTTGGAAGCAGATTTCATGATTTGGGACTTATTCATACTTAGCAATCCCGTCTCTCTTCTCCTCTTAGGCTAGGTTCACACTACTGTGGCTGCAATTTGGTCCAATTTTCAGTGCGATTATGTACAGTAGTATGACTTGGTTGCATTTTGAATTCGGTTGGCATATTCTATGGGGCCTTAATCGCATCAAAGGACCCATTTCCAAAATCGCACCATGCTGTGTTGCATTGATATGAATGAGCACCAGCATTATTTGTCAAATTTCGATTAAGTTTTAGTCATAGACTTCTGACTAAAATGACATTTTAGTTGTATTTTAATCATCTGAATTGGTTTAGTTTTAGTCGTATTTTAGTCGACTAAAATAGTGTTAATTTTGTGTTTGACGGTGCTCACCAGTGCTATTTCGGCAACGATACTATTTTCTTCAATGAAATTCACACTGATGAGCACTATTGAAAACAATGTATTTTCCATTGTCATGCAATTCTGTGCGAATCAAGTCGCATCTGAAAACGCACTAGTGTGAACCAGGCATCAGAGAAAATAGAGAACAAAGTATCAAACATACCACAACAGTCTTAAAGGGTAGTAAAGTGCAGTTGAAAAAAAAAAAATTCCCCTGCAAAGCATTGTGATAATGTGCTAGTATAATATCGCATACTAGCACATTATAAGAGACTTACCTTAAAACGAAGCCCTCCAGCGGTGCACTGTCACTAAGAGGGCTTGCATCTTCAACCAGTCTTCTTTCCGGGTAGGTGGGCTCTGGCTACTTGAGTAGCTGGGGGCCTGATGAGGTCCCTCGCGTATGGGAGCTGCAGTTTATGGCACGGCTCTGAAGGTCTGGCACGGTATGCCGGACCTTCAGAGCGCATGCTCCGGTGACATCACCAGCTGCATGCACTCTGAATATCTCCTAAACGGTGCAAGTTTAGGAGATATTCACAGTACCTACAGGTAAGCCTTATTTTAGGCTTACCTGTAGGTATAAGTGGTAAAACAGAGTTTACTACCACTTTAAAAGCGTCACTGAAAAATGATTCGAGAGCCACTGCTGACAGATATATAAACAGTTTTATACCAAAAAAATACCAGCGCTATGTGCAAAAATAATAATTCAAATATCCCAGCTGCAGCTATTACTGTGCTTTACCCTTAGTGCACATACATACAAACAATATAACCACTAGAAAGTCATGCTACTAAGTTCTGTAATTTATGTGCAAACAATAATACATAAAATATTATACTGTGTTCATAAATAGTTCCAATCAATATACACATGCATTTTTTCCAAAATCTCTCAAAAAGCAAACAAATATGTGTGATATAATCACGAAAAACACTAAATCTGTTATAATGCTTGGTGATGCCCCAGAAAACAATCCGTGCAAGTCCACGGGGGAGATTTACTCAAACTGGAGCACTCAGAATCTGGTGCAGCTTCTAAAATTAGCTTGTTCAATTAAGCTGTTACAATAAAACCTGGAAGCTGGTTGGTTTTCTATGCAGAACTGCACCAGATTTTGCACGCTCCAGTTTTAGTAAATCAACCCCCATGTGAATAATGGTGCACAGACAGAGCCCCACATAGATCAATCACCAGAGCTCCATGACACATTTATCGCTAAAAGGGTCTACTTTCGCTTTATGCAGTATAACTTTTACACTAAGGCCCCTTTCACACGATCGGACCGTTCAGGTCCGCCTGTCAGTTTTGACGGCGGACCTGAACGGGCGATCCATGTTAGCCTATGGAGCGTCGGATGTCAGCGGAGACATGTCCGCTGACATCCGACCCCGTCCGATCCGCTAAAAGCAGACGTATGGCTCTACGTCCAGATCCGTCGCTGGCGGATCGGATCGGGTGAGATCTGACGAAAACGGACACGCTGTCCGTTTTCGTCCGATCCCTCCATAGGCGGCAGCGGCGCCTGACAAGCCCCTCCCCACTCAGTGAGCAGAGAGAGACCTGTCATCCGCCGGCTCAGCGGAGATCAACGGACTGATCTCCCGCTGAGCCGGCGGACCGAGGCGGGCTCCGTAGAAACGGAGCCCGCCTCGTGTGAAAGGGGCCTTAGTCAAATGGTATGCCAAGCCCAAGAGAAACCCGATGGCCCCTTTATCCACCTGTATAGATCTGTCCCAGAACAGAGAGATTAGGTAGTATGGGTATCAGTGAGAGGAATGGTGCCCCATCATTGGTGTCAGTGAGAGGAATTGTGCTCCATCATTGGTGTCAGTGAAAGGAATTGTGCCCCATCATTGGTGTCAGTGAGAGGAATTGTGCCCCATCATTGGTGTCAGTGAGAGAAACGGTGCCTCATCATTGGTGTCAGTGAGAGGACCGGTGCCTCATCATTGGTGTCAGTGAGAGGAACGGTGCCCCATCATTGGTGTCAGTGTTAGGAATAGTGCCCCACTGTTGGTGTCAGTGACAGGAATTATGCCCCATTGTTAAAGTCAGTGGGAGGAATAGTGCCCCAAGGGCTGGATAAAAGTGAGCAAAGGGACACAATTTGGAGACCACTGGTCTAGAGTCTAGGCCTAGGGTTTGCAGAGTGTAGCTGTATATTATGCTATGGGCCCAAACACCTCTGTACCTGTGTTCATCTGTGCAAATAAAAAAAGAAGAAAGGAAAATCAGCATCTACAGTCCTGCATGTGGACTGTCTTTAACACTAGAGGCATGTAAATGAGTATAGCCAGAGCTGTTGATAATTACACAATATTGATGATTACGTTTCAGCTCTGAATAAGTCATTCATGTGGTAGCGGCGCATGCACAGAAAGAATGAAGGCACAGGGGGAATTACTTGCATTATTACTTATTTGATAGCCCTGAGCAGCTGTGCGCATCTCAGCTTGTAAAGACAAATACCGGGTGAATGTCTGTATGAGTTCAGAGTTCTATTTGACTGCACTCGCACCAGAGCGTTCCATGAGCATGTGCAAAGCTATGTATTTTTGTGCGCATTCATGAAATGACCGAAAACATGTGTCGTGCTCGCTGTGCCATTCATTGTTACTGCCACCCAAAACAGGGCAAGCAGACACGCATTTTTGTGCCCATCAAAATGCATGACAAACTTGCGGTTAAAAAAAAGCGAAACGCTCGATGACCAAAAAGGTACATGAACTAAATTGGAAATAAATGGACTGACCTTTGCATGTATTGCAAAAATGCACACACAAAAAAAGCATGTAAAAACACGCACTCCCAAAACGCTAGGTGTGAACCTTGCCTCTACGTAGGATCTTGCTGCCAGCAAAATCCCCCGTAAAACCATACACCCCATGTGCATGAGCTCCAACAGGACTCTTGTTTTTCAAATTTTCCTTACAAAAGCACAGGAGAAGCTAATTGTGTAACACGGACTGATAACTGCCCAGAAATATGACAAAATTAAATGGTTATTGGTCTCTGGGGACAGAACGTGAGAAATTCCACTTTAGGTCAATAGACTATTCCATAGACCTTCATGTATTAGCTGCGGATTTTCTAGTTTTCTAGTTTTCTACCGCAACTAAAAGCACACAATGCTTTCCTATGGCCCCATTCACACTGCGTTTAGCTGCGATTTAGTTACATGCGGTTTGGTGCGGATAGAAAAAATAGAATTGACTGCGTCCAGGAGCGATTTAGCGCAGCTATCTGCACATAACTGCAGGTAATCGCAGTGTACTATTTCTCCTGCGGATAGCAGCGGCAACAAGGAAAGAAAAGCAACAGGAAGCACATCAGAAATGGCAAGAATGTTCCAAACGCAGATAAACGCAGCCACATGTAAACGCACGTAGACGCAGGTAATCTCACTGTACAAATGCAGCTGATCGCAGTGCCTGGAGTCTTGAATTTCACAGAACATATTATATACTTTTAACTGCGGCAGAACAGCCATCCGTGTGAAAGGCGCCTTAGGCCTCATGCACACTGAGCAGAAAAAAACACAACTTTTACAGGCGTTTGTTATTTTTTTCAGCCTGTAAATGCACCTGTATGTTAGCCTATGTGTCCATGTACACATGCGTTTTAGAAAAGGAGCATTTACATGCTAAAAAAACCCTGTCACCAGCGTGTTCAGGAGAGGAGCTTTTGAAAGAAATATCCAAACGCACATAAACACGAGTTAACACATTAATGCATTCCCTAGGCCAGAATAAATCATCATCATTTTATATTCTGGCCAATAGAATACATTAACACCAAAAAGCACTGCATAAACACACGCAAACGCGCATTAGCGCGTGTGCAAATTGCAGCTTTTATCAGCATTTATAGCAGCTTTTCTCCTACCAGGAAAAAAGTCATTTAGAGGGACTGTGCAAACGCTCAGTGGGCATGAGGCCTTAGGATGACTATAAGCCCCCATTCACACCGGTGCAACTTGTCATGCGATTGGTCCCTATTGTCAGCAATGGAACTGTTCGAAACGGTGCATAGACATCTGTGCATGGAGTCACACAGTTGTCAGCCAAGTTGCACCTGTAGTCACACTGACATGCAGCTTTGAAATCATGCGATTTAAAGTGAAGTTGGACGATTTCAAAGCCGAATTAAGTGTGTACCTGGACTAAAACGTGTGCACTGTTAAATAAGTGTGTCTCAACTATTATTATAAATTTAGGAGCCATTTTTCTTTCAACTATATAACATACACACACCCATATATTTACAATGGGGTTGATTTACTAAAGGAGTTATGGCTGTTAAAGTAAATCTTCCCTTAGCTTAGGGAAAAAGGTGAAGCTGTGTTCACTTTGAACATGCAACCGTGTTTCCAGATCGCATTCCATTTGTTTCTTCCCCGGCCATACTGGTTAGAGACAGTGACACCAGAAATAGAAGAGAGAAGTAGTGAAGAAACACCACTATCAGCTACTGGGCAGTATAGATAAATACATAAGAAATGTATTATTCATTAAAAAAATATATTTAAACAAAATATGAATGGACACTGTGTACTGTACGGAACACTCCACTTTATATGGTGGGAGGGTGGCGCATACAGGGAGTACAGTACACAGTGTCCATTCATATTTTGTATATTAATTGCATTTTTTCATGATTAATACATTTATGTACCTCAAAGTGGTGTCTCTTCGCTATCTCTCTCTTATATTTATAATCTTATATACTGTGCAGACGTCTACCTATTTATATATGTTTTTAGGTGAGCACTGATTTCCACAGTCATTAAAAGTGGTTCTAAATCCAAGACCTGTTTTACCTTAATGCACTCCATGTATTAAAGTGGGTTGTTAACCACTTCAGCTCCAGAAGATTTGGCTGCTCAATGACAATGGCCATTTTTTGCGATACGGCACTGCGTCGTTTTAACGTCTACAAAATAGGGGATAGATTTATGGCATTTTTTTTTTTTTACTAGTAATGGCGGCGATCTGTGATTTTTATCGGGACTTTCTACCATCCCCTCTGTTGTAGTAAATGATGTGCCCAGTGTATGTGTTTTTTTTTTTAAATAAGCCGCTATATACCTTATTTTATATCATATGTCTCATGTGACCGGCCGCTTCTTTCCTATCTTGATCTGACAGAAGTGGGAGGGGCTGACATCAGCCAGGAGGAGGAGAGAGGCGGCCAGTCACGTGAGCGCCGGGTGGCGCTATGAAAAAGGTATATAGCGGCTTATTTAAAAAAAAAAACACATACACTGAGGCATATCATTTACTATAACAGAGGGGATGGTAGAAAACACAGAGTTATCTTACCAGCAGGAGGGGAGGGCCAGGGAGCAGACGGAGCTGACAGAGCTGACAGGCACGGAGGGGGGGGGGGAGAGAGGACAGAGCAGGGCTGCTCTGACCACGGTGTCAGGGCTCAGCAGCTGTGACAAAACCAAGGTTAGTTTACAGGGGGGGGATACAGAGGTGGCTACCTCTGTACCCACAGTCCGCAGCCACCTCTGTATTCCCCCCCCTGTCCACAGCCACCACTGTGACCCCCCCCCTGTCCACAGCCACCACTGTGACCCCCCCCCCGTCCCACAGCCACCACTGTGACCCCCACCCCTGTCCACAGCCACCACTGTGACCCCCCCCTATCCACAGCCACCACTGTGACCCCCCCTGTCCACAGCCACGTCTGTATTCCCCCCTATCCACAGCCACCTCTGTATTCCCCCCTATCCACAGCCACCTCTGTATTCCCCCCTCCACAGCCACCTCTGTGACCCCCCCCCCCATCCATAGCCACCACTGTGACCCCCCCCCCCTGTTTACAGCCACCTCTGTTTCTCCCCTGTCCACAGCCACCTCTGTATTCCCCCCCACTGTCCACAGCGACCTCTGTACCCCCCTGTCCACAGCAGCCACCTCAGATTCCCCCCCCCCCCCGTCCACAGCCACCTCTGTAACCCCCCCGTCCACAGCCACCTCTGTATCCGCCCTATCCACAGCCACCTCTGTATCCCCCCTATCTACAGACACCTCTGTATCCCCCCTATCTGCAGACACCTCTGTATTTCCCCCCACTGTCCCACAGCCACCTCTGTATCCCCCCTATCTACAGACACCTCTGTATCCCCCCTATCTGCAGACACCTCTGTATTTCCCCCCACTGTCCATAGCCACCTCTGTATCCCCCCCTTCCACAGCCACCTCCCTATCCCCCCCGTCCACAGCCACCTCCGTATCCCCCCCCCCGTCACAGCCACCTCTGTACCCCCCCGTCCACAGCCACCTCTCTATCCCCCCCCTATCCACAGCCACCTCTGTATTCCCTTCCTATCCACAGCCACCTCTGTAATCCCCCCCCCCCCATCCACAGCCACCTCTGTATTCCCTTCCTATCCACAGCCACCTCTGTAATCCCCCCCCCCCGTCCCCTCCGTCAACAGCCACCTCTCTATCCCCTCCTGTCCACAGCCACCTCTCTATCCCCTCCTGTCCACAGCCACCTCCATATTCACCCCCGTCCACAGCCACCTCCGTATCCCCCCCCCAGACCACAGCCACCACTGTACCCCCCCGTCCACAGCCACCACTGTATCCCCCCTGTCTACAGCCACCACTGTATCCCCCCTGTCTACAGCCACCACTGTACCCCCCCATCCACAGCCACCACTGTATCCCCCTCCCCCGTCCACAGCCACCACTGTACCCCCCCTGACCACAGCCACCACTGTACCCCCCCTGTCAACAGCCACCACTGTATCGCCCCTGTCCACCACTGTAGCCCCGTCCACAGCCGCCTATGTATGCCCCTGTCCACAGCCACCACTGTACCCCCCCTGTCAACAGCCACCACTGTAACCCCGCGTCCACGGCCACCACTGTACCCCCCTCTGTCCATAGCCACCTCTGTAACCCCCCTGTCCACAGCCACCACTGTACCTCCCCCTGTCCACAGCCAACTCTGTATCCCCCCCCCCCCCACCTCTGTATCCCCCCCTGTACCCCTCCATCTTCATTTATTAGCAGGTGAATGCGACCCTCCATGCATTTACATACATTGAATCTGGCCCTTAAGTGGAAAAAGGTTGCTGACCCCTGCCCTAGAGAATAAAATGGTGGTTGTTGCAATATTTTATGTCACACTATTTGCGCAGCGGTTTTTCATACGCAATTTTTTGGGAAAAAATATACTTTAATGAAAAAAAATATAAACAGTAAAGTTAGCCCAATTTTTTTGTAAAATGTGAAAGATGATGTTACGCCGCAAGAATCGTGATTTTTATTCTAAGCAAAAAAATTGTGATTCTCATCTTGGCCAGAATAGTGCAGCTCTTCTAAGCAAGAGCACGGATCTCTGCCTTCACGGATCTCTGCCTTCCCATAGTACAAGCCCCCCCCCCCCCCCCCCCCGGTTAGCAAGCACTCCCTAGGCACACAGTTTACCCTTTGATGTTAACCCCTTCCCAGCCGGTGTCATTAGTACAGTGACAGTGCATATTTTTAGCACTGATCACTGTATTGTGTCACTGGTCTCTAAAAAAGTGTCAGTTAGGTGTCCAGTTTGCCCGCCGCAATCCCTCTATAAGTCACTGATCACCACCATTACTAGTAAAAAGATCAAATAAAATAAAAATTCCATAAAAATATCCCATAGTTTGTAGGCGCGATAAATCAATATACGCTTATTGCGGGGTTTTTTTTACCAAAAATATGTAGCAGAACACATATTGGCCTAAAATTATAAAGAAATTTGATTGTTAGATTTTTTTATTGGATGTGTTTTATAGCAGAAAGTGAAAAATATATTTTTTTTTTCAAAATTGTTGCTCTTTTTTTCTTTATAGCGCAAAAAATAAAAACCGCTGAGGTGATCAAATACCACCAAAAGAAAGCTCTATTTGTGGAAAAAAAAGGCATACATTTTATGTACAGTGTCACACAATTGTCAGTTAGGGCCAGTTCACACCACATGCAGTCCAATGTGTTTTTGTTCTGCATCAAAAACGCATGGAAAGTATGTTATATGGTTTCCAATGGCATAGTTCACACCAGTGCAGTCAGTTCCAGGGCTTTTCAGTTCCAGAAAAAAAAGTAGAGCATGCTGCATCTTTCTTGCACTGGACTGTACTGGAACGCTGTAAAACGCATGAAAAATTCACTGGA
The DNA here is from genome assembly GCF_042186555.1 of Aquarana catesbeiana. Classification (NCBI taxonomy): domain Eukaryota; kingdom Metazoa; phylum Chordata; class Amphibia; order Anura; family Ranidae; genus Aquarana; species Aquarana catesbeiana. The sequence continues at coordinate 65,107,325 of NC_133336.1, read as the reverse complement.
CCACATCAAAAATGCACTGGACCCTAGTATAGTGTAAAAAAAAAAAACAGGAAAAAAGAGAAAAAAAAAAAGCACCTGGAATGCATCCGGAAACGCATCAAAAACGCGCATGCAGAAACGCATCTGGGACGGATCTGGAGTGCGTTTTTGTGGTGTGAACTGGCCCTTAACTCTTTCGCCACCAGGTCCCTACGTCGTACAGACCTAAAAGCGGGAGGGGGGGTATTGCACACAACCCTGGTGCCTCCACCGGGATTGTGTGTGAAACTGACAGGCAGCCTCCTGCCTGTCAGGTGAGAGCGTTCGGGTGGCACCGCTGTCACCTGATTGCTCTCACACCCCCCCCGGTGCCAGCGCTTCCCCCGCCATGCTTACCGGGCTCCGCTTGCCCATCGGCAAGCCCAGAACAGTCATAGCGGGTGCTGGCGGGTAGAGGGGAAGGAGAAGAGCGGATGCACATCCGCTCTCCTCCCCTTCTTGCAGTGACCCAGAAAGCGACGTCTCTGACATCACTTCCGGGTCACGTTCTCGGTGTCCCCGGCTCGTTTTGCACAGAAAGGATGTTTTGCAATGCGATCTGCATTGCAAAACATTCAGTGGAGTACAGGGGAGACATGCAGGGTCTTTTAGACTCCGCATATCTCAATAAGGAGAACCTGTCACCAAAAAAATAATCACATAGGGGACTGTTTGTCCCCTATGTTATGAAAAAGAAAAGTTTAGTTAAAAAAAAAAAAAAAAATATATATATATATATGTATATATATATATATATATATATATATATATATAGCAAAAAATAAAGTTAATAAAGTTACACCCAAGCACAACCCAAGTTACACCCAGGCGTAACCTCGTCTTTTATATTTTGCCAAAAATGTTGGTAATGTATTGCGTTTGCCCTAAAATACACGTTAGTGTTTTTTACTGAATTATTGCCTATCCTAGACCTTAGCGGTAATATTGTGTGCCATAAAAATTTGGAACTACCGCTATTTTATTCTCTAGGATGTCTGCTTTCAGAAAATATGTTTGGGGATTTTGTGTAATCTTAAGGCCTAAAAATATTTTTTAAACATGTGTGCAAAAACGGCTCTGGCAGCAAAAGGGTTAAAGAAAAAAAATGGCCTGGGCATGGGAGGGGGGCAAACCTTCTGGAGGTTCAATTCAGTATTAGTGCAGGGTACTATGAGGAGGAATCCCAGCTCTGTATGCTGCAGCATAGGGTGAAAAAGCCCACTGACATCCCCATTACTGGGCACCTCAGAGTGACAATCCACCAGTACTGTACAGAAGATCCCCCTGCACTACCTCACACATAACACTCCATAGCACCGTCCTCCTCCACAACATTTCGCCTTCTTCTACCTGAATATCCCAACAGGAGCTTTACCGGGGAACACGGGCTAACAGCCAGCAAGTATCAGGAGCGAACACCGAGCCCGCCCGAGTCACCTCATACAGATCTACCTCACCTCACAGAGGCGGGAATCCGCCCACACCACGTGACCCGTGCCCGCAGCTGAGCGGGAAACTGCAGGATGGCTCCCTGAGGGAGGCTGAGGTGTGAAAGGCGATTAGGCTGACATTCAGGTGGCCCATAAGGAGACTTGTTATCAAATAAGTCTTTTCAGACATCAGTGCCCCCCCCTGGAAAAAATTCTGACATCAACATATTGTGTATATAAAGGAAAATGATGGTTCCGACTAACCTATCACTATCCTTACCTATCACTGTATATCTCTATATATTCGCTATATATATGTATATTTCTCTATATCCACTATATATATATATATATATATATATATACACTATATATATGTGTATTTATCCACTATACATATATATAGATGTATATATCTATATATATATATTCTATATATCTACTATACATATGTATACTTCTATATATCCACTATGTATATATATATATATATATATATATATATATATATATATATATCCACTATATATGTGTATATTTCTATCCATCCACTATATATATAGATATATATATCTATATATATATCTATATATCTACTACTATACATATGTATATTTCTATATATCCACTATATATATATATATATATACATATATATATATATATAGTGATAGGTTAGAGACGATAGTGTCGTCAGGAATAGATTTGTATTTAACCGCTTGACATCCTGAAGAGTTACCCCCCCTTCATGACCAGGCCATTTTTTGCTTTTTTGGCACTGCATTATTTTAACTGACAATTGTGCAACGCTGTACACAAGCAAAACTTATATCCCCCCCCCCAAAAAAATAGAGCTTTCTTTTGATGATATTTGATCACCACTGGGGGTTTTTTCTTTGCTCTATAAACGAAAAAGTTTTTAAAAAATTGAAACGCAAACAATATTTTTTACTTTCTGCTATAAAAGCTATCCAATAAAAGAAAATGTAAAAGATCTAATTTCTTCAAAAATTTAGGCCAGTATGCATTCTGCTACATATTTTTGTTAAAAAAAACCCCAATAAGCGTATTTTGATTGGTTTACGCAAACGTTATAGCATCTACAAACTATAAGTTATATACTGGAATTATTTTTTTCTTACTAGTTATGGCAGCGATTAGTGATCAGTGCTAAAAATATGCACTGTCACTGTACTAATGACACTGGCAGGCCAGGGAAGGAGTTAAACATCTAGAGCAGGGCCCTCTGATTCCTCCTGTATTGATTTGTATTGTAAGTGTACTGTCTGCCCTCATGTTGTAAAGTGCTGCGCAAACTGTTCGTGTTATATAAATCCTGTATAATAATAATAATAATAATAGGGCAATCAAAGGGTTAACTGTGTGCCTAGCCTGTGTTTATGAGTACTGTGAGCTGTTCGATTTTTATTCCCAAAGACCGCCACATCTCCGCTGACAGGACAGAGCTCTGTATTGTTTACATATGCAGAGCTCTGTCCTGTCTTCCTCCTCGCCGATCAGTGGGTGCCGGCGGTCATTCATTGGCCAGCACCTGCTGATCGGCTTATGCTGTGTCTACTCGCAGCACAGCCGGCGCACACCCCCTACCGGGAAGTGCCGGATTGCGTACTAAGTACATGATCGGACATGGGACATGAGATCCACTTTGCCGTCGTCTAACAGGGTTATGCAGTGGGCAAGTGGTTATAAACAACCCCCCGCGCGCATTTAGACACATAAAGCATTTGAGCTTTCATTCATCCAATGGCCATAAATTTATTCTAAATGAACGCTCAAGTACGTTTAGGCGCGTCCTGTTTTTCCACTCAAATGCTGCTCTCCTGAACACACGTGATATTTGTTTCAGCCTTTAAACGCTTCTGCATCTAAACGCCTGTAAACACCTATGTGTGCATGGACACCTAGGGGTTGATTTACTAAAGGCAAATAGACTGTGCACTTTGCTCCAGAGCTTAATAAATGATGTAAAGCTTCACTTTGCAAAGAATACCCAATGACATGGTAGAAAAATGATACAAAACTGCATTTTTGCTTGCACATGATTGGATGATGGAAGTCAGCAGAGCTTCTGCTCATTTACTAAGCTCTGGAGCAACTGCAAGTCTTCTACCGCACAGGGTAACAGTAGCCTCCCTGACGGTTTTCCAGAGTGTGGCTTGGGGTTAAATTTCAGCACCATTAGCGGTAACCCCGAGCCACACTCGGGATTACAGGATCCTGGTGCGGTGTTACTTACCTTGTCCCCAGGATCCTGCGATGTCCCCCTATTGTGTCCGTGGGCTCTGTCCTCTGCCCGAAGCCTCTCTGTGCCAGGCTCCGTTCCCTGCGAGCGTCGCAACGCACGGGGGCGGAACCTGGTGGCAAATTCAAAAAATGTAAAAATCATAACACATACAGTACTGTAATCTTACAGATTATAGTACTGTATGAAATCATTTCACATCCCTTTTGTCCCAAGTGCTTTGTCCAATGCCCTGCATGCAGTTTATATGATATATACTGTTCTTTCTGCCTGGAAACTGGAGATTGTCCATAGCAACCAAAAAGTGTCCCTTTACGTCAAAAGTGGCTTTAGACCAGCTAGAAAATAGCGATAGTAAATTAGAACACTTGCAGAATTGAGCGATAGTGAATCGTGGGGAAATTTATTTTATTATTATTTTATTATTATTTTTTTAATTATTTATATTTATTTATTATATTATAATTTATGATTTTGTGTTTCAAACTTCAACATGCCCGGAATATCTACTAGACTCTTGGTGGACAGATTTAAGTGTATTATTGTTAAGAATTACAGGCCTACAATATAAAACTCCAAATTTCTATGCAAAATAATTGTACCGCTTTCAGCACCTAAAATCCAAAATAATCATACCGCCATTTTTGACACCCAGTATGCATGAGCCCTAACTCTCCTTATGACATTGAGATATACACCGATCAGCCATAACATAACTTTATGACCATTGACAGGTAGAGGGAATAACATTGATTATCTCATGGTGGGATATATTAGGCAGCAATTGAACATGTTGTCCTTGAAGTTGATGTGTTGAAAGCAGAAAAAATGGGCAAGCACAAGGTCCCTTTTACACATCAGTTTCATCAGTTCAGTCACGCTTTTTCAAAGAAAAAACTGATGAAGTTTACATCAATTTTTCATCCCTTTTTACATCAGTCTGTTACATTCTCCAGCTACAGTCCTTAAAACAGACTTCCACCCAAAAGAACCACTTATCTGTCTCTCCCAACCATCCCCCCCCCCCTCCGGTGCCACATTTGGCACCTTTCGGGGGGGGGGGAGGCGGGTACCTGTTTTTGACAGGTACCCATCACCCACTTCCGGGAGACTGCGCAGCAGCGACCTCGGTCCCCCCTCCTCCTCCCCCCCCCCACAGCCGGGCCAGTCAGAAAGCACAGTGCGCTTCGCGCATGCGCAGTAGGGAACTGGCTGTGAAGCAGAAAGGCTTTACTGACAGTTTTCCTTACCACGAATGGTGGCAGCAGCACCTGAGAGCCGATCGGAAAATCGCCTGGGGTGCCGACATTGTTGGATCGATGGACAGGTAGGTGTCCTAATATTAAAAGTCAGCAGATATTTGTGCCTGCTGACTTTTCATTTTTTGATGGGGGGGGTGGCGGAACTCCTCCTTAACCACTTTAATCCGGGAGCCATTTGTTTAATGGAAAAAAGGACCGTTCGTCCATTTATATTCGTTTTTCATCATATCGTTTTTTGCATTGAAATTATTTTGCATGAAAATTTGGCGTTTTATATTGTAGGCCTGTAATTCTTAACAATAATAGACTTAAATTTTTTTTTTTTAGGAAGAAAAATAGGGGTTTGATCCGTTCCAAAAAATGGATCTTGACGGAAGTGGATGTAAATGGATAATCACCCATTTACATCCGTTTTTCCGTAGAGATGCATTAATGTATATTTTATATCTGTCAACGGATGGATGAAAAACGGACAATCTGCATGAGTGAAAGGGGCTCTAGGATTTGAGCAACTTTGACAAGGACCAAATTGTATAGGCTGGATGAATATGTCAGAGCAACTCCGAAACTGCAGCTTTTGTGGGATGTTCCTGGTTTGCAGTGGTCAGGACCTACCAAATGTGGTCCAAGGAAGGAGAACTGGCAACAGGATCATGGGGGGCCAAGGCACATTGATGCACATGGAGAGCAAAGGCTGGCCCATCTAGTCTGATCCAATAGAGGAGCTGGTGCCAGAATATGTGTCAGGACACAGTACATCACAGTTTGCGTATGGGGCTGCGTAGCCACAGACCAGTCAGGGTGTCCCATAGTGAACCGTGTCCACAGCCAAAGGTGCCTACAATGGCCACGTGAGCATCAGAACTGGACCAATTGAAGAAGGTGACCTTGTTTGATGAATCACAATTTATTTTACATCATATGAATGGCTGAAAGCATGTGCGTTACTTACCCGGGGAAAAGACAGCACCAGGATGCAGTATGGGAAGAAGGCAAGCCGGCGGAGGCAGTGTGATGCTTTGAGCCATATTCTGCTGGGAAACCTTGGGTCATGCCACTCACGTGGATGTTACTTTAGAGTCCATGCCTCAACAGTTCAGGGCAGTTTTGGAGCAAAAGGGGTGCCTACTGAATATTAGGTGGGTGGTCATAATGTTATTGTTGATAGGTGTATAATAAGAGCTCAGCTCAGGTACCACTAGGCTCCAATGCTTTGCACGCCATTGCAGTAGTATTTAACATTTCCTTCTAGCAGATGTAGACTGTACAGGGGTCATTGGCATTGAGGGGTCCATTTACATGAGGTGTGGGCTGAGGATTGCGGGTACCGCCTCCACATAGATCTGAACGCTGTGCACTTCTAGGGCGGGGGAGAAGGAAATATTTTTTTATTATTCCCTAATTGCTAATCCTAGGGAGGAGAAGTAATCCAAAAATGTTGTCATACTAGGATGCTTTGCTAAATATGTCCGCCAGGAAGCAGGTGGGCTGCACCTTATACCCGTGTCAGGTTGCTGCTTTTTTTAAGAGAAAATATTAACTGTGATCTTATTCCTATTTAGAACATTGGCAAGAACTTCCCATTTTACTGGCCAGGTAAGTAAACGTTGTAAGATACCAGCCAGGTGACAACCCTAGGCTCATGTCATGGGTTATAATGGCCTGTGGAGATCTGACTATGATGGCCTCTGGGTGTATTTGGGGGTATTGTTTGTAAAGTTTTATGAATATACTGTATGTTTCTGGATGTGTATCCAGGTTTCAACTATTTTATCATGCCGTATTGGTGCTAATGTTCAAAGGTTTGCCACCAGGTTAGAAAGATAGGGTATTGAATCATTAGTTAGTACCATCATCCTTAGAATGAATAGAACAAAGTTAGGTTGAAAGAGCAGACAATAAGGATCTCTGCAATTGGATCCAATCTCTTTCAAAATTAATAGGACTATTGCGGTACCAAAAGGGGGTAAAGACAAGAGTATTAAAAATTTTTGTATAGTTTATTCAAAAATGGGGATAAAAAGTCCTACAGAGGACACAATATGAACAATAACAACGTAACATAATCATACAATAGATGTTACAGCAATATTGACAATCGAATTATATAAATATTGCCTCCACAGATGAATAGAGGCAGGTTATGTGGTACTTGCAGACGTGACCTCTACAGTTTTGCGGTTAAAAGCCGCTTCTTCAGGAGGCGTCTTTTTAGTACATACTCTACAAGATAACAAAACATGAAAATATCAACATTGCAATATATGACAAAGGAAAAAACATATACGAGGAATTACAACATTTATTTTGGAGAAGATAATCGTTATTAAGTGTTGCACTCACCAACCTACACCCAATAAAGGGTTTGGAGCGATACTGTGAGACGGCCAAAGGGCGATCCCCCAGGGGCGGGCCAGGGGGGCACTAAGATGGTACTAATGTGGAAAAATAAAGAAAAAATTTTTAATAAAAGCACATGGGGTTCTATTAAATAGGAGAAACACCCAGGTGCATGAAGTTGTGGTGAAAGGTGGTGAACAAGGGGATGGGGGAAGGGGAGAAGAGGGGGGGGAGGGAGAGAGAGGGGGGAAAAAAAAGGGGGAGAGAGAGGGGAAAAAGAAAGAAAAGGGAGAGGAAGAAATCAGAAAAAGGTGGAAGATGGAAAAAAAAAAAAAAAAGGAAAAAAAAAAGGGGGGGGGAGGAAAAAGAGGGGAGGAGGAGGGGGAAGCGTGGGAAAGGGAAGGGGAGGAAAGGGGAGAGGGAAAGAAAAAGGGGGATGGAAAAGAGGGGGGGACAAGGGGGAGGGGGGAGGGCGGGAGAGAAGGGAGGGGGGACAGAGAAAGGGAGAAGAAAGAGGAGGGGGGGATGGGGAAAAGAGGAAAGGGGGGGAAGGGAAAGAGGGAAAAGGGAAGAGGAGGGGGGAAAAAGGAAGGAAATAAAGGGAAGGGGGGTCCATCACCTAACCAGTATGATAAAAGAAGAAGTAGAGGTGTTTAGAAAAGCGGGGGTTAATATCAGAAGATATACCCACCGTTATTATGAAGTTAAAACAATTTGCAAATATGCTGGCAAATTCACACCCAGGGAATATGAGTAGCAAAACGACAATGCATTAGAGGGACCAGGCAGCCAAAGCATACAGGATCCCTGAGAATAAAGAGAGGTTTGAGTTGTGTCAGGTTTACTGCACTTCTCTGCCGTAGAAAGAAAAGCTACTTTCAGGCAGAGGAGAGAGGGAATATAATGCCACATAGTGTCATGGAATTCCCCCCTCCTCACACACAGGATACATGATGGGTACTTACAATTAGGAAGCTGGCGTGGAAGGACTTCTGGGTGTATGCCTCTTTTGCAGACAGCTGAATCTTCTGCCTTAAATGCCCCCAACCCGGAAGTTCAACGGCGCTGAGGACAACAGCTGTACGTCTCTTCCGGGTCCTATCCCCCACTGCTGCGCAGGCGCGGGGAACCTCCGCGCAGGCGCACAGCTCCATATTGATCAACGCTACAGCGTTGATTTAGGAGAGGCAGTAGCTGGGCTCCGTGGAGCCCCTCCCACTGCCGGAGGATAGCAAGCCCGCCGTATGGGGGAGAATTAACTCCTCACATCACTCCACAGAGGGGGCGAGTGCAAACTGTAAATACAGATTAAAAAGCAGTGTGAGCCATGTATGAATCAAGGATGAGGGTGCGCAATCACCGGCAATGGGAGCAGCTTGGCCCATGGCCAGGGATGCGCGCCACTCAGTCCCATATAGAGTATATAAAACAACACAATATACATGACAGCAATTACAGAGCATGTTTATACAGAAATGCCTATGGTGAATCAAAACAACAAAAAGGATATTTACAACCATGAAGTGACTGTAAGTAAACAGTCCATTTGTTAATAGTCAAGGGGAAAAACCTAGTTGAACAGAAAGAGGGGGGAAGGAAGAAAAGCTAGAACATGGTTAATATAAGTACATATCAAGGGGGTCAAGTAAATAAAGGGAAAGGATTGTAATGCTATAAATGTGGTCCGATTTCAAAACGAGTTTAGAGAGGGACGTCAGGGACCAGTGAATGAATTATTCAAGAAAATACTTGTAGGAATGTGCCTCATTAATACCAGGTGGAGTGAGAGCGTTCAGTCGCTCAATCCAGAGCGATTCACGCTTCAATATTTGACGATCCCAGTTGCCCCCTCTAGGGTCCTCTGGGACAACTTCTAAAACGATAAACCAGATAAGGTCAAAGTTGAAGCGGTGGTGAATGCCAATATGGCGACCCACCGTGGTCAACTTGCCGTTAGTAGAGGCGTATAAATGGTCGCCTAGTCTCTGACGTAGCTCTCTAATCGTCTTTCCTACATAAAAGGCACTGCAAGCGCATGTCATCAGATAGATGACACCACGAGTGCCACAGTTGGCTGAGTGCTTTGGAGAAAGCATCTCGCCGTTTGGGAGTAGAATTGGTGTCCCTCTTGAATCCAGGGGCAGTGTGGGCAATTGCCACAATTAAAAGTGCCCCTGGGTTCTTTGGGGCCAGATAAGGGGACTTTATAATGACTATGTGTGAGCCTGTCCCTCAAGGAGGTGGCCCTTTTAAAGACCAAATCCGGAGTTGGTTTGATATATTTTTTCAGTATATGGTGATCTGTCAAGAGATGCCAGTGGCTAGATAGTATTTGGCGTAGCTGGTGGTGGTGAGTGGAGAATTTTGTGATGATATTAGTCATGTAGGGCTTTTTGGGACGTGGGGGGCCAAACAGTAATGTTTGTCGATCTGCAGCTGAGGCCTTGTTGAACGCTTTCCTCAAAGTGGTACGATTATAGCCTCTAGCCAAAAGTCGCGTACGTAACGCGTTGGCTTGTCTATGAAAGTCCCCGTCCTCTGTGCAGTTCCTTCTTAGCCTCAAATATTGAGCATAAGGGATACTGCGAATCAGAGGACGGGGATGTGAGCTGGAGGCATGCAATAGCATGTTGCCCGCAGTAGGTTTGCGGTATAGGTCTGTAGTTAACTGTCCAGCAGGATTTTTAATGATCTGTATATCTCAAAAAGAGATGCTCTGAGTGTTATATGTAAACGTGAAGTGGAGGTTAAAGTGGTTAGTATTTAACCTTTCAATAAAGGCTTTTAAATATTGCTCAGTGCCCGTCCAAATGACCAATAAGTCATCAATAAATCTGAACCAACCCAACACATGGTTTAAGAAAGGTTCCATGAGGTCATCACCAAAAATCACCCGTTCCCAACCACCTAAAAATAAATTGGAGTAAGAAGGGGCACACGACGTGCCCATTGCAACGCCTTGGGTTTGAAGATATAATTGATCCATAAACAGGAAATAGTTTTTGGTTAGAATAAATTCTAGAAGTTTCAGAATAAAAATATTAGTAGGCCAGGTATGGTGATCCTGTTCCATGAGGAAGGAGCCAGCCATCCGGACGCCCTGCTCGTGGGGGATGCTTGAGTACAATGCCTCAACATCAATAGCCACGAGGAGGGTGTCCGGAGGGACTTGGACTCCCTCAATGTGTTTTAAGAGATCAGTAGTGTCCCTGATATAAGATGGTAATCTCAAAACATGGGGTAATAAAAAGGTATCGACCAGTTTGCTCGCATTCTCTGTTAGTGAACCTTTGCCTGAAACAATAGGACGACCAGGGGGTACAGTAATGTTCTTGTGAGTTTTGGGTAATGCATAAAACGTCGGAGTTCGCGGGAATTGTACATTGATGAATTTATAGGTATCTTCATCGATGAGGCCCTCTAAGAAGGCCCCTCCGATGAGTCCCCTAAATTCATCAATGGTCTGTTGGATGAACATATTTTCAATGGGTATGTACCAGTTGGGGTTGGAAAGAATCTTGAGACACATAGTTTGGTATTGGTGATGAGTCATCAGCACTAAATTGCCACCCTTGTCGGATTGCTTAATGACAAGGTCGGTGTTTTTTTGGAGTTTGGTAACTGCCCGGAACTGTTGCGGGGTTAGATTAAGAGGTAGTGTTTGCCATTGCTCTTTTTTGAGGGACAGAATACATTTGTGTAAAAAGGCCCAAATGGATGGGCAAGTCATTAAGTCAAGAAAGGCTCTAGCATATTTGCAAATTGTTTTAACTTCATAATAACGGTGGGTATATCTTCTGATATTAACCCCCGCTTTTCTAAACACCTCTACTTCTTCTTTTATTATACTGGTCAGGTGATGGACCCCCCTTCCCTTTATTTCCTTCCTTTTTTCCCCCCTCCTCTTCCCTTTTCCCTCTTTCCCTTCCCCCCCCCTTTCCTCTTTTCCCCATCCCCCCCTCCTGTTTCTTCTCCCTTTCTCTGTCCCCCCTCCCTTCTCTCCTTCCCTCCCACTCCCCCTTGTCCCCCCCTCTTTTCCATCCCCCTTTTTCTTTCCCTCTCCCCTTTCCTCCCCTTCCCTTTCCCACGCTTCCCCCTCCTCCTCCCCTCTTTCCCCCCCCCCCCTTTTTTTCTTTTTTTTTTTTTTTTTCCATCTTCCACCTTTTTCTGATTTCTTCCTCTCCCTTTTCTTTCTTTTTCCCCTCTCTCTCCCCCTCCCCCCCCCCCCCCCCCTCTCTCTCCCTCCCCCCCTCTTCTCCCCTTCCCCCATCCCCTTGTTCACCACCTTTCACCACAACTTCATGCACCTGGGTGTTTCTCCTATTTAATAGAACCCCATGTGCTTTTGTTAAAAAAATTTTCTTTATTTTTCCACATTAGTACCATCTTAGTGCCCCCCTGGCCCGCCCCCGGGGGATCGCCCTTTGGGCGTCTCACAGTATCGCTCCAAACCCTTTATTGGGTGTAGGTTGGTGAGTGCAACACTTAATAACGATTATCTTCTCCAAAATACATGTTGTAATTCCTCATATATGTTTTTTCCTTTGTCATATATTGCAATATTGATATTTTCATGTTTTGTTATCTTGTAGAGTATGTACTAAAAAGACGCCTCCAGAAGAAGCGGCTTTTAACCGCGAAACTGTAGAGGTCACGTCTGCAAGTACCACATAACCTGCCTCTGTTCATCCGTGGAGGCAATATTTATATAATTCGATTGTCAATATTGCTGTAACATCTATTGTATGATTATGTTACGTTGTTATTGTTCATATTGTGTCCTCTGTAGGACTTTTTATCCCCGTATTGGTGCTAACATGTTCTATTCCCAGAGAACAGGATTCCTCTGACTGGACACAGATGGGCTGTTTCAAAAGGGCTAAAAAAAAATAGTTTATGTCACATTAATTTCATATTTATATATTTGTAGCGCACCCCATGCAGGGGTAAATAGGGATCCCCCACCCTGCATAGCCAGGCACACATAATCTCCACAGTATCCCAGAGTCAAGAAACAGGCCGGTGCTTGTTTTTATGTTTTATTGAGGGTATAAACTTGGATAGGAAATAGGGTGATTATGGCTCACTTGACTTCAGAACTCTTCAGTGACAACTATAATATATACAGTCTATATACACTCCTCTTCCTCCAGCACTCGCTTGCTTGCAGAAAACACAGATTCAGCTGGAACACTGTTTGAGGGTCTGAGAGAAAGCACTCAGTCAGATTGAGCAAAAGCCCTTTACAGGCAGGACCCCGGGCTCCTTGATTGTGTAGCAAAGTCAGCTTCCATCCCTGTGGCTACTGATTCCAGCACCACCTCCTCAAGCACTGCCAGCCAACCTGGCTGCAGCTGCCTCTCTCACTAGCCCTCCTGGCTACTTTCCACAGTCTGCCCAGACTGTGCACTAACCAGCCCACCCAGCTGACCTCTCCTGGAGACCTCCTGGACATGCTGACTCTCTCCCGTTGTTCTCACATCTGCTCCCGTGCATCCAGGACCGGATTCATCTGTGTGTTGTAGAGGATCCCCCCGCCCCCCCCAGCCTCCTCAGCACTCCATATCCATCTTCCACCTGACTGCCCCTGCTGGCATGATTTAGGAGTATTTAAAGGGTGCCCACCCCCTGCCAGCCAATTTGGCTGGGGCCCTCATCAATACTCCAAGCAGCTCCTTCTTACTTCCCACCTATTCTTCTGGATGCTTCCCCAAGGTTCCAGCAAGTAGGGGGAGGCACCAGAGGTGCTGCTTGCTGAGTCATTCAGCCTCCCTGAGTCACTCAACCCTGACCCAGATTCATCCCAGCCTGGCTCTCAGCCAAGCCAAATTTACCTAGACTACAGCTTACAACTATACACTAGCACACTAAACTAAAGGGTGCTCCATATTTATTACCAGCATTTATATAATGCAGTCAATGTGCACAGCACCTTAAATATTGTACATTTGCATCAGTTCCTGTCCTCAAGGAGCTTACAATTAGACCCCTTTCACACTAAGGCAATTTTCAGGCATTTTAGTGCTAGAAATAGTGCCTGAAAACTGCCTCCCATTCTCTGCAATTGGTGCTTTCACACCCAGGTGGTGCGCTTGTGGGACATTAGAAAAAGTACTTCAAGCAGCATCTTTGGGGCGGTTTGGGAGCGTTGTATACAGCGCTCCCAAAACGCCACTGCCCATTGCAATGAATGGGGTTAAAAGCGCCCCGCTAGCGGCCGAAAAGCAGCGCAAAAGTGCCGCTTAAACAGTGGTAAAGCGCCTCTAAATAGAGCGACGCTTTACTGCTAAGGTGTGTGAAAGCAGCCTTAAATGTCCCTATCTCACATGCAAACATACACATAGGGGTTGATTTACTAAAGGCAAAACGACTGTGCACTTTGCAAAGTGCAGTTGCTCCAGAGCTTGGTAAATGAGGCAAAGTTTCACTTTGCAAAGAGTACCCAATCACGTGCAAGGAAAATAAAAAAACAGCATTTTTTGCTTGCACATGATTGGATAAGAGAAGTCATCAGAGCTTCTGCTCATTTACTAAGCTGTGGAGCAACTGCTCTTGCAGAGTGCAACTGCACTTTGCAAAGTGCACAGTCTATTTGCCCTTATTAAATCAACCCCATAGTAGAGCCAGTTTAGACAGGAGCCATTTAACCTACCAGTATGTCTTTGGATTTTGGAAGGAAATCTAGGTACTGTAACACTTTTTTCAGATTTTTCCTTATTTATTGCTAGAGGTTTATGTTTAGGAATTATAATCTGTTCTCTTATAATAATAAAACAAAATATCCCCGGAACATTCCTTGTGATGTTAGACCCCATTCACACTGGTGCGACTTGTCATGTGATTTGACAGCTCCAAATTGCATGACAAGTTGTACCCCATTGCCGGCAATAGAACCATTCATAGCACTGCAACTCATGTTGCAACGATTATGAAAAAAGGTTTCCTGCACTACTTTTTGACGATTTCATTGCGACTTGCATAGACTTCTGTTAAATGAAGTCGCAAGCAGCAATGAAATATGCAATGCAAATCCCACTGACGTGCAGCTTTTAACCACTAGTGCAATTTCAAATCCGCACCTGTGTCAATCAGGGCTTAATCAATATAACAATTAAAATATATATGTATATCTATATAGTGCTGCCAGACTCTAAAATTCAGGGCTGCCAAATACTATCCATCCAAAAACAAACCAAATCAAGATATGTGAATGAAAATAAATGAATAAAAATCAATTATAGTTCAAATGAATAAAAGTCAAATGCAGTTCAAATAACATGTCTCATGCTTATTAGCATAAATCCAGAATCTTCAAGTCTGTGCTCCACACTTTAATGCACACTCTACCACCACCACCATCAGCTCACAAATTAGGTCAAATTGCGTAGCACTACTTCTGGAATTTTGGGATTACTTATACTGACAAATGGAACCACGAGGGGTTCCCAATTTCATGGTACATCAAGGCATGGTTTTCCCTAAAGGGAAAACCATTTTCTCTTTTTCTAGTGCTGTTGGCCAATTTTACAAGATGATACAAAAATACAGGAAATAAAAACAGCAAGATGATGGAGAAAATGTGTTAAAACAAAGTGTATCTAAGGGGAGACACATCCTGAACTCCCCCTTCCCGAAAAAGAAAATTGGAAGAAACAAATCCTGACTCTGGAGCAAAAATGGTAATTACTATAATAAGAAAGAGCTCTGAGTGTTTCTCTAATAACTACATCAAAGCTCGACAGACCACAAATATACATTGTATTAGCCAGCTGATCTCTAGGAAATTATTATGCCCATGTGTGCCTCCTGCCCCTTCCTTTTCAAAATGGACACAATAATCGATCGGTACGATTGCTTTCCTGTCCATTCATAACTGAAGCATAGTAAACTGTACTTACTGTGCTTTAGTTTGTGAATGAATGGGAAGCTCTGTACAGGGCTTTTCCTGTCCGTTCCTTCTTTGCAATCTCCTTTCTCTGTGTTAAAGCTGATTCATCAGAGGTCTGTTCAAACCCCTGATATCTCACCAAAGCCCCTCAAGGGGGCTCCTTGAAAAATAGTAAAAAATAATAAAACATTACATTGTAAAAAGAAATACAATAAAATAGTAAAAAAATTAATTAAAAAAAAATTACAAAAACAAAAAACGATTGACACCAGTGGCTAAACTACTAGGGTCGCAAAGGTCGCACTTGCAACCAGATCTTGGCGTTCCACCAATGTGTGGGAACACCAAGAAGGCAGGAAGGGGACCCACTCTAGAACATGTGAAAGGATCCTGCTGAGGGACTGTAATAAAGGGCCCCGGGATCAGTGGAAAGGGCCCTAGCCGTTGGTCTTGCATCGGGGCCCTGAAGGTTCTCCTTACGCCTCTGCCTGGTGTAATCTTCCAGCTGATGCAGTGTACACTTGGTGAAAGCTTTGTTCTTTCCTCTCCAATGACAAGGCAATGATCAGCTAACCTTCACAGATATTTTTCAGTGTTGATTTGAATACAAAGCCTGATTGTTACAAGAGATGCTAGAGCCCTTTAAATATCTTGCTTCTATTAGGATGGCTACCCTTATTCCCTGTGGTATTTAGTACAAGGAACTGCATTGATTTTTCTTACCAGCAAACATTTTAGATGTACCTTTGCCAAAAAGTTGTAGCTGGCATCACTGTTAGTATCATAAAGCCTTAGATGCACTTCAACACATGCGCTGTCATGCGTTGCCTTGTGTTAAAAGTCTCATTCAAAATGAACTGGACAAAAAGCACAGCAATGCAAGTAACAACCTGCATTTTATCACAATGTAACACCCAACATGCGCTGTGCCGCACTGCATTGTGCACATGCACTTTTATGGTGCGTTGGGATGCTATTCACAATGAATGGCGCTGCAGCACACCAATGCAAGCATAGTACATTGTCATGCATCATGGTAATGCCCATGTTACTGCAGCACAATGTTGTTAATGGACGACCCTTAATGTTGGCTGCTAACACAAAAACTAAATTCTTTTATGTAAGACGGAAGTGGTATATATTCTATCAAATACTCTTTTGTCCAGTCATTTAATACAGAGATCCACTCTAGTAATGTGTATGTGTATTGGATTAAACTGTGCTTTAAATTAAATTAACTTTCAGCTTGAATCTGCTAAATACACTCCAGGTGCATCAAACCAAAAGGTTTGTAACGACTTACAATTTTTTGTTAGAAAGCAGCCAAAGCCTTAGTTGAAAAGCCTGTCCTCTGCCGGCATGCTGTAGAGACGGAGCCTTGTGTTCTGTGTTGAAGTGGTCTCCCTGCAGAGGTCAGACATGCCTCCTGCTGAGTCAGACCTCTAGCCCTGCAATCAACATAGCTCATATTCCCTTCTAATTTAGGAGTTGTAGTTCTGACTCAGCAGAGGGTGTATTGGTCCTCCGAACAGCAACCACAGTTCCCACAGAGAGCAAGGGTCCTCTTGTACTGCATGCTGACAAGGGACATGCTACAGACTAGTGGAGATCACTGGAGTAGTGATGTCTAATACCGATGTGTAATATAGCTTCTAGAGGGATCCCCCAGGTAAAATACAGTATATGCATAGTTACATTTTCCAAGCTGGATCAATGTTACTGTGTAAAAATGCCATACCTGGAATTCTTCATTAACCACTTCAGCCCCGGAAGGATTTACCCCCTTCCTGACCAGAGCACTTTTTCCAATTTGGCACTGCGTCTCTTTAACTGCTAATTGCGCGGTCATGCAATGCTGTACCCAAACGAAATTTGTGTCGTTTTCTTCCCACAAATAGAGCTTTCTTTTGATGGTATTTGATCACCTCTGCCGTTTTTATTTTTTGCGCTATACACGGAAAAAGACCGAAAATTTTGAAAAAAAATGATATTTTCTACTTTTTGTTCTAAAAAAAATCCAATAAACTCAATTTTAGTCATACATTTAGGCCAAAATGTATTTGGCCACATGTCTTTGGTAAAAAAAATGTCAATAAGTGTATATTTATTGGTTTGCGCAAAAGTTATAGCGCCTACAAACTAGGGTACATTTTCTGGAATTTACCCAGCCTTTAATTTATGACTGCCTATGTCGTTTCTTGAGGTGCTAAAATGGCAGGGCAGTACAAAACCCCCACAAATGACCCCATTTTGGAAAGTAGATACCCCAAGGAAATTGCTGAGAGGCATGTTGAGCCCATTGAATATTCATTTTTTTTGTCCCAAGTGATTGAATAATGACAAAAAATAAAAAATAAAAAAAAAATTACAAAAAGTTGTCACTAAATGATATATTGCTCACACAGGCCATGGGCATATGTGGAATTGCACCCCAAAATACATTTAGCTGCTTCTCCTGAGTATGGGGATACCACATGTGTGGGACTTTTTGGGAGCCTAGCCGCGTACACTGACTACGTAATCACTGCCTTCAGGATTTCTAAGGGCGTACATTTTTGATTTTACTCCTCACTACCTATCACAGTTTTGAAGGCCATAAAATGCCCAGATGGCACAACCCCCCCCCAAATGACCCCATTTTAGAAAGTAGACACCCCAAGCTATTTGCTGAGAGGCATGTTGAGTCCATGGAATATTTTATATTTTGACACAAGTTGCGGGAAAGTGACAATTTATTTTTTTTATTTTTTTTTTTTGCACAAAGTTGTCACTAAATGATATATTGCTCACACAGGTCATGGGCATATGTGGAATTGCACCCCAAAATACATTCTGCTGCTTCTCTTGAGTACGGGGATACCACATGTGTGGGACTTTTTAGGAGCCTAGCCGCGTACGGGGCCCCGAAAACCAATCACCGCCTTCAGGATTTCTAAGGGTGTACATTTTTGATTTCACTCTTCACTGTCTATCACAGTTTCGGAGGTCATGGAATGCCCAGGTGGCACAAACCCCCCCCCCCAAATGACCCCATTTTGGAAAGTAGACACCCCAAGCTATTTGCTGAGAGGCATGGTGAGTATTTTGCACCTCTCATTTGTTTTTGAAAATGAAGAAAGACAAAAAAAAAATTTTTTTTTTTCTTTTTTTAATTTTCAAAACTTTGTGACAAAAAGTGAGGTCTGCAAAATACTCACTATACCGCTCAGCAAATAGCTTTGGGTGTCTACTTTCCAAAATGGGGTCATTTGGGGGGGTTTTGTGCCACCTGGGCATTCCATGGCCTCCGAGACTGTGATAGGCAGTGAAGAGTGAAATCAAAAATTTACACCCTTAGAAAGCCTGAAGGCGGTGCTTGGTTTTCGGGGTCCCATACGCGGCTAGGCTCCCAAAAAGTCTCACACATGTGGTATCCCCGTACTCAGGAGAAGCAGCAGAATGTATTTTGGGGTGTAATTTCACATATTCCCATGGCATGTTTGAGCAATATATCATTTAGTGACAACTTTGTGCAAAAAAAAAAAAAAAAAAATTTGTCTCTTTCCTGCAACTTGTGTCACAATATAAAATATTCCATGGACTCGACATGCCTCTCAGCAAATAGCTTGGGGTGTCTACTTTCCAAAATGGGGTCATTTGGGGGGGTTTGAACTGTCCTGGCATTTTATGCACAACATTTAGAAGCTTATGTCACACATCACCCACTCTTCTAACCACTTGAAGACAAAGCCCTTTCTGACACTTTTTGATTACATGAAAAAATTATTTTTTTTGGCAAGAAAATTACTTTGAACCCCCAAACATTATATATTTTTTTAAAGCAAATGCCCTACAGATTAAAATGGTGGGTGTTTCATTTTTTTTTTTCACACAGTATTTGCGCAGCGATTTTTCAAACGCATTTTTTGGGGAAAAAACACACTTTTTTACATTTTAATGCACTAAAACACACTATATTGCCCAAATGTTTGATGAAATAAAAAAGATGATCTTAGGCCGAGTACATGGATACCAAACATGACATGCTTTACAATTGCGCACAAACGTGCAGTGGCAACAAAATAAATACATTTTTAAAAGCCTTTAAAAGCCTTTACAGGTTACCACTTTAGATTTACAGAGGAGGTCTACTGCTAAAATTACTGCCCTCGATCTGCCGTCACGGTGATACCTCACATGCATGGTGCAATTGCTGTTTACATTTGACGCCAGACCGACGCTTGCGTTCGCCTTAGCGCGAGAGCAGGGGGGACAGGGGTGCTTTTTTTTTTTTTTTTTTTTTTCTTTATTATTTTTTTGCTTTTTTATCTTATTTTAAAACTGTTCCTTTCATTTTTTTTTTTTTTTTAATCATTTTCTATTGTTATCTCAGGGAATGTAAATATCCCCTATGATAGCAATAGGTAGTGACAGGTACTCTTTTTTGAAAAAATTGGGGTCTATTAGACCCTAGATTTCTCCTCTGCCCTCAAAGCATCTGACCACACCAAGATCGGTGTGATAAAATGCTTCCCCAATTTCCCAATGGCGCTATTTACATCCGGCGAAATCTAAGTCATAAAATGCTCGTAGCTTCCTGTTTCTTAGGCCATAGAGATGTTTGGAGCCACTCTGGTCTCTGATCAGCTCTATGGTCAGCTGGCTGAATCACCGGCTGCATTCTCAGGTTCCCTGTTGAGACAGGAGAGCCAGAGAAAAACACGGAAGACGGTGGGGGGGGGGGCATTCTCTCCCACTGCTTGTAAAAGCAGTCTAGAGGCTAATTAGCTGCTAGGATTGCTTTTACATGAAAGCCGACCGCTGGCTGAAAAGAATGATACCAAGATGATACCTAAACCTGCAAGCATCATTCTGGTATAACCACTCAAAGTCGTGAATGGTGTACCTGAAGACAAAAAAATGGTTAACAATAAAGCACAGTAAACGGTAAAGTATAAAAAATTGCATACCTGAAAAGCAAACATGATAAAACATAATAACAATAAAACATTGCAGAATAGAATACAGTAAAAAAGAGCAGAACAATAGAGAGAGAGAGAATAGAGAGAGAACAATAAAACGACAACTATTATTTTTTATTTTATATTTTTGTTTGTGTTTTTTTTTTTTTTTTACACTTTTTTTGTAACTGTAACTTTTATAACTGTAACCAGTTCCAGGTTCGGGTCTCTCAAAATGCGATGGCATCTTGGGAGACCCTGTGAAAGTGTGCCTAGTCTGTGCAATGCTGTACCCTACGCTAATACTCAACTAGTGTATGGTAGCGTTCAAAACATTCACCAATGCAAAGACCAGGATTGACAGGAGGGACAATAATAGCGGGTGTCACGCCTATATCCGCGCTTGCTGCAGACACAACATCTTTTTTGGGGGGGTTCGTTGGGTAGGGGTACTCGGGAGGACATAAAAATGCCTCTCATGCAGCCGACTGCATTTGGTTGGGGATGTGAATGGGGGAAGTACGGGCGCTGCAGAAGTGGTGGGTTCCCAATTAGGATTGGCGAATGCAGCAGGAAGGGCATTATGGGCACGACGGGCCTGTGTTTGTCTTTTTGGTGGCAGCGGGACACTACTTGTGCTTGCCACCTCACCAGCTTGAACTGCACTTATGGGACTCGCCATGTCACCAAGTGTTACTGCAGTGCTGGTTTGACTATGACCGGGGTGTACTAGGCCGCTGGCGCTTGCCAGTTCACCAAAACGCTACCAAAAAAACTGTTAACGATCGCAGGGATCAGGCCTGACTCTGCAAACGCTGCAGTTATGCGTTTGGTGTTTTGTAAGTGTCAGTGATCGATCGATACTGCACTTCGGTGGGCTGGGCTGGGCCAGGCGGAGGGGCAAAACGCAGGTGCTAGCAGGTATCTGGGCTGATCCCGCTAACACTGCGTTTTTGGGAACCCTAAACTGCTGGGGACGCCAGTATAGATCTGATCGGATCAGATATTGATCAGTTCAGATACTATACCACTAAGGGAGGTGTACGGTGCATGCGTGGGTGTTAGCGGTACTGGCGCTAATCTGACGCTGCCTGGGGCTGGTGCTTGCCAGTTCACTAAAATGCTACCAAAAAAACTGTTAGCGATCGCAGGGATCAGGCCTGACTCTGCGAACGCTGCAGTTATGCATTTAGTGTTTTGTAAGTGACAGTGATCAATCGATACTGCACTTGGGTGGGCTGGGCTGGGCCGGGCGGAGGGGCAAAACGCAGGTGCTAGCAGGTATCTGGGCTGATCCCGCTAACACTGCGTTTTTGGGAACCCTAAACTGCTGGGGACGCTAGTATAGATCTGATCGGATCAGATATTGATCCGTTCAGATACTATACCACTAAGGGAGGCGTATGCTGCGTGCGTGGGTGTTAGCGGTACTGGCGCTAATCTGACGCTGCCTGGGGCGACGCATATCACCGCCGGGCGATCAGGGGGCTAAACCTTTATTCGGTAATAAACGGCGGGTGCCCTGACACTATAAAAAATAAACGAACTAACCACCGTCACCCGTAACAGTTATACGGTGATCAGTGGTGAAAGGGTTAACTAGGGGGCCATCAAGGGGTTAAAACATTTATTCGGTAGTATATGGGGGTCCCTGTCGCTATAAAATGCTGACGGCGAACCTAAATATTTACGTCACTAACTAGCGTCACCAGTGACACTAATACAGCGATCAGAAAAATGATCGCTTAGCGACACTGGTGACGGGGGGTGATCAAGGGGTTAAAACTTTATTAGGGGGGGTTAGGGGGGTACCCTAGACCTAAAGGGGGCTAATACTCACTGCCCTAACACTGTAACTGTCACAAACTGACACCAATACAGTAATCTGAAAAAAACAAAAAAAAAAAAACCTGCTTGGTGTCAGTTTGTGACGGGGGGGGGTAATTGGGGGGGGATCGGGGGCGATCGGGGGGGGGATCGGGGTGTTTTGTGTGCCTGGCATGTTCTACTGTGTGTGTGTGTGTGTTGGTGCACTCACATTACAGTCTTCTCTCCTCGGCCCGGAATGGAAAATACCGAGCCGAGGAGAGATGACATCATTTCCTCTGCCTCTGTGTACAATACAGAGGCAGAGAAATTATCCCATTGGCTGGGAGCGATCGCGAGGGGGAGGCCACGAATGGATGGCCTCCCCCTCACCACCGATCGCCGGGGGAGATTTGCCGACCGCCGCAGGCACCGGGGGGGGTCCGATCGGACCCCCCACCCGCGGGCAGGCAAGGACGTACAGGTAAGCCCTTTTGCCTGCCCGTGCCGCTCTGTCGACGTACATCGTCGTGCAGCGGTCGGCAACTGGTTAAAAAAAAAAGTAAATTTAACCGCTTTCCAACTGGCCATCGCAGTTATACTGTGGCAGATTGGCTCCCCTGGGTGAACCGCCGTAACTGTACGTCGGCCCTTTAAGACTCTGTACAAGGCGCGCACCTGCAGCGTGTGCCCGGAGCCGATGGGGGCGATGACCACCGGGCACCCGTGATCGCTCATGAAAGAGCAAGAACCGGAATCTGTGTGTGTAAATCCTGGTTCTCTCAGGTGAGAGGAGACAGATCGTGTGTTCATACTAAGTACACGGGAGTGCGCCCGCACGAGTGCCCCGAGGGGGAGCGACTCTCCAACGGGACACTCGAGAAGAGGAGGAGCCAGGAGACCCCAGAAGAGGAGGATCAGGGCCACTCTGTGCAAAACCAACTGCACAGAGGAGGTAAGTATGACATGTTTGTTTAACCACTTCCAGACCAGCCTCCGCAGTTTTATTGCAACAGGTTGGCTCAGCTGGGCAAATGGACATTACCTTACGTCGCTTCGCCTTTTGCCCACTAGGGGCGCGCGGGCGCCCACAACATGTGCCCGGAGCCGATTGCTCCCGCGATCGCTCGTGACAGAGCGAGAAACGGGATCTGTGTGTGTACACACATAAATCCCGGTTCTTTCAGGGGAGAGGAGACAGATTGTGTGTTCATACTAAGTATGAACACCACTCTCTCTCCTCCCTAGTCAGTCCCATCCCCCCTACAGTTAGAACACACCTATGGAACACAGCTAACCCCTTGATCGCTCCCTAGTGTTAACCCCTTCCCTGCCAGTGACATTTATACAGTAATCAGGGCATTTTTATAGCATTGATCTCTGTATAATTGTCAATGGTCTCAAAAATGAATAAATCTGAGGGGTAGATCTGAAATGAGGGGAAGCTCTGCTGATTTTATCATCCAATCATGTGCAAGCTAAAATAATGTTTTTTTATTTTCCCTGCATGTCCCCTTCGGATCTACAGCGACTGCACTTTCAAGTGCACTGGCAGTGCAAAGTGGATTTGCCTTTTGTAAATAACCATCATTGTGTTTTTTTCAAAATTGTCGCTCTTCTTTTGTTTATAGCGCAAAAAAAAAAAAAACGCAGAGGTGATCAAATACCACCAAAAGAAAGCTCTATTTGTGGAGAAAAAAAAAGAACGTCAATTTTGTTTGGGTACAGCGTCACACGACCGCGCAATTAGTTAAAATGACGCAGTGCTGTATCACAAAAAATGGCCTGGTCATAGAGCAGACAAATATTCTGGGGCTGAAGTGGTTAAAAAAAATTGTTTAGTTAAAAAAACAGTCTTAAAAAATGATTTGATTATTGCACAGGCATCATTTAGCTCCAAAGCATCTTCGCCATCAATATCCACAAACTTCTACATGCCTGTTTGTAAAGACAGAACATTATTTGTGAATGCTTGGCTGGCTGCATTTGCTAACTCACCCACCATTTTTTTAGCACATAGTGTACTACACATGCTCTGATACATGAATGTGAATTGTAAAAAGAAGCTAAAACATGATCTTTGATTTGAAAAATCTCTGACCCTGTCCCTGGGCATTTAAAAGATCATGTGCATAGTTCACACCCTTAAGTGCCTCCTAACAATGTGATTGCTAGTGGCAAAGATTGTATTCGTGGTATTAGACTGTTCACCTGATCCTTCTCAGGTTTTTGCCAAGCATAATACTTTTACTTTCTTATTTATTATCTTTTTTTTTTTTTGCTGTTGAATAATGGTGTTTGCTGTCAAATTGTAGCATTTTATTTAAAGTCTCATGTTGTAAAGTGCTGTGCAAACTGTTGGTGCTATATAAATCTTGTATTATAATAATAATAATAATAATAATAATAATAATAATAATAATAATAATAATAAAGTGATGAAAGTGGAACTAAACCCCTGCATTCCACAAAGCAAGTGAAAAGCATCATGTTATTGACACTGATAAAAAAAAACAAAAAAAAACACATAATCTTTGTATCAGTGTGTTCACTGAACTTGGTTTTCCATCCTTCTGAACTTAACACAGTTGTAACCCTTATACAGTATATACACAGAGGAGTGGCTGGCTTCAGGTGGTACACAGAGATGAAACAAATCCTCCTACATAGGTTGTACCTTTTTGTCTGCGGTCTTCTGTTTTCTACAGCAGTTTAAAGTCCAGAAATATACAGTTTGTCTGAGCATTCACAAAAAAGTGGAGATAGTGATGAACTCACACTCTGCAGAGCTTAGAGAGGAGAGCTCTGAGAGCTGTTGGGAGGGAAAGGATACACCCCCTTTACACAGCTCATAGGAACAGAGCTGAGGATGTCAATCAGCTGGAGCTGCCTCCCCTGTCACCTTTTTTCTCTTGGTGTCAGGAAAACTTGTCAGAAGCTAATTAATCCTGATAGCAGAGGAACGAAGCAGCAGACAGAAATTACACTTAGGGGTTGATTTACTAAAGCCAAACAGACTGTGCACTTTGTTAAGTGCAGTTGCACTCTGCAAGAGCAGTTGCTCTAGAGTAGAGATCCTCAAGCCCTCCAGCTGTTGCAGAACTACACATCCCATGAGGCATTGTAAAACTCTGACATTCACAGACATGACTAGGCATGATGGGAATTGTAGTTCCTGAACACCTGGAGGGCCGCAGTTTGAAGACCCCTGCATATAAGAGAAAGCTCTGCTGACTTTCATCATCCAATCACAAGCAAGCAAAAATGCTTGCATGTGATTGGGTATTCTTTGCAAAGTGACGCTTTACCTCATTTACTAAGCTCTGGAGCAAGTGCACAGTCTATTTGCCTTTAGTAAATCAACAGCCTAAAATGGAACTTCCGCTTTAAGTGATGGTGACCCCCTGACATGCCACATTTGGCATATCATTTTTTTTGGGGGGGGGGGGAGCGGATACCCTCTTTTTAGAGGCACCCAGCTCCCACTTCCTCCCTGGGCTCCGCGGCCCCGGAAGGAAGATCAACTCTCCCCTCTCCCTCCCTGCAATCTTCTGAGACACGTCACAGGTCCCAGAAGATTGCCCGGCTAATCACAGCGCGGCTCGCCCACAGTAAGAATGCCATGGAGAGGAGGGGGGGAGAAGCAGGGCTTCGTACGCCCACATCGCTGGACCGTGGGACAGGTGAGTGTTTGATTATTAAAAGTCATCCGCTACACTTTTTTAGCTGATGACTTTTATTATTTTTTTTTTTTTCGGCGGAACTCCGCTTTAAGTTCAAGAACAGCTTTTTCTAGCTTTTGGGAAGCAGTAGGCAGGGATCTGATGTCATTAGCAGCTCTCCATGTTTAGACAGCCCACCACTACAAACAGACATGTGTGGGCAGGTAAAGGTGACAGGGTGATCATCACATCCTCCATGTTTCCCTCCCCGTTGGGCACAGAGCAAGGGTCACATGAGAGGTCTACTCGGGGGTGGGTTCCTCTTGGCTATGCTAGGCACTTTGTATAGGGTCACCGCAGTACACACGAGGTACTTTTACTTGAGTGACGCTCATGACCCGATGACTAAACATGAATGAACTCTAGTAAACTCTCTCGCTGTATTAGGCATCACCATGGTTACTTGTGTATTTAGGAGGGATACACAGGGCCAAAGTCCTCTCCACCTGCACAGTGTATCACCGCAACCTCATTAACTATATGGGGTCATGATGTGCACTTAGCATGGACTCCAGTCATTCACTGACTTAACTCTTCCTCCTCTGTACCTGTGTACAAGATGAGGGCCCTGGCGGTGCAGCTTCCATTGCTATGGAAGATTGCAGCTGAAGGAGTGCCAACAACATCTCCCTCAATGCAAGAGGCTATTTCACCCGCCACATCTACATGCTTAACAACAGGCTAGAGAAAACTTTGTTACGTATCCTTGGTAACCTTCATATCTTCACACTGTATGAACTCTTGTACCATTATCTTCCTACCCAAGTGTCTTTTAGTGACCTAAAGTGGCCTTTAGTGTAGACAATATAGATGCCAGTTACTTGCATTGCACCCCTTTAGTAACTTCAGACCAGGCAAGGGCAAAGTTTCAAACATTTTACTTTAAAAATAAGTTAAAATGATGTCAGACACAGTGCCCCAGCATACCTGTTCCAGTAAAAGTCCAATACTGGGTGAGTCTATGCATGGAGTCTAGCTCCGGCTTCAGCTGGATGCAGGCCAAAGGTAAAGCATAATGGGCTACTATGCATTAACGGATTTTTCCTTTTCTGAATGCACAGTGATCACTGACTCTGTCCATTCATAACTGAGCATCGTAAACTGTGTTTACGATGCTTCAGTTTATGAATGGAGAGAAGCCGCTGTCTCCTCTTCATTCATCTTCAGTGCAGCTGACGCTGCTGAGAAAGAGACTGGAGAATCTCTATCCTCAGTCACTTTCCAAAGGGGGGATGTCAAAAGGGAGATGTCAGGGGTCTGTTTAGACCCCTGACATCTCACCAAAGCCCCCCTTCCCTAAGATTGAATAAAAAATAAAAAAAATTTAAAAAAAGGAAACATTGTAATAAATAAATATTCTAAAGTAAAATTGTAAAAATAATAAAAAATAACATAAAATAAACACTGACACTGACTGCCCACTCCCCCTCCCCATCCCCAAAAAAGAAAGCATTGTAAGAAAAAAAAAAATATATATATATATATATATATATATATATATATATATATATATATATATACATGGTAAAAAATTATTTAAAAAATAAATTCTAAAAAATGAAATTGTAAAAAAATAAAATAAAAAGCTACTGACTGTGCTGCATATTAGTGCCACTGTCACAAGACATTTAAAAAAAAGTATCAGTAATCGTTATTGGCGAGTACTTGAAAAAAATTGGTATCGGGACAACCCTAATTTTAACCCTTATACTGTCTTAGCAACTATGGAAAGTGCTGAATAGTAGATAAAAACCATGCAGATGGAAGCAAGACTATTCATACAGCCCTGGCCAATTACAAGGAGAGGTACCCCTAGCCATGCTGGGTGTCTGTATGTATATTCTAGGAGCACATGGGCTGTTGGGTCTTTCCTAGCAGAGGATTGCACCAGACTGGGGGAGAGGTGCTGCCTCCTCTGGCACTTGCTGCCATGTGGCCTCAGATGGGCAACCTGAGGGCCTGAAGTCTGTGTGGCTGACCCTGGTCCTGCCATAGCTGACGGAAGGAGAATCTACAGTGCATCTGGTCTGGTATCATGGAGAAAGGAGGCAGTGCTTCAGGAGCCTTGTGAATACAGACACCCCAAGGATCCTTAGACAGTTAAAGAGGAAGTAAACCCTGATGGGTTTTACTTCCTCTTTGTTTCCCTGCAAGGGTAAAGCATAATGGGCTACTATGCATCTCATAGTAGCCCATTATGTGTCACCTGAAACCGAAGACTGCGATGTCCCGATTTCCTCACTGGCAGGAAGCGTCCATTCTTTATCCCTCTTCCTTCGCAGCGAACTTCGGCTCTGTGATGTCACGCCTGCAGATGCGCGCGGGAGCCGCCAGTCACGGCATGAGCCCAGCTTGAAACGGCACAGCGTGCAATTTCAAGAGTGCGCAAGCGCCGAATAAATCGGCGGATGCGCAGAAGACGGCATAATTCGGGGACATAGTACATATCTCCTAAACCGTGTAAATCTAGGAGATATTTCAAGCACCTAGAGGTAAGCCTTAATCTAGGCTTACCTGTAGGTGAAAGTGGTCTGTAAGGGTTTACAACCACTTTCACCCCCTCTTGTGCTCTAAGTCAGCTGAGGGCCTACACAAACAAGAACGCTGGCTAGTGTTCTTAGAGCTTTGTCAAGGACTGTCCACTACTTTACTAAGGGTCATTGCTCTGTTCTGCAATCAGTTTGCTGCTGCTTTAAAAAAAGTCTTTATCTGCCTTCTGCAAGGACTTCAGCCTGGTTTTACTAGGAAAGGAAGTAGAGTCCTCCGTGTGAATAGTTCAGTTTGGAAGTATCCCACTATAACCCTTACCCTATTCAAGTTACCCAATAAAATAACAAATACAATTCAAAAACAAATCCCCTAGACTGGTCATTGGAGTAAAGAGCGGAGTGTGTACACCTAGCTGTGGCAAATACCTTGTGCCTGGCTGCATGGCAAAAAGGCAAAAACATTAGAAAGTAATTTTCAGGTCTCCGATATGCTCCAGTGTCTATCAGGCAAAAGAAGCTGTATGCAGAAGGGAGGTGTCACCATGAATGGCCTGGTGTCATCAAAAGTAGCTGTTATATTCAGAAGCAGACTGTATGAAACCGGTAGCACAGCCAGAATACTAACTTTGCACAGTAGGAACAAAGAGGTACCCAATTGTTATTTCACAGTAGAATGTGAAATGCAGATTTCGAAGGTAACTTATCCGTAAATTTATTTGACTGTTTCCCTCTTTGGTACACTGCTTTCATATCTTGCTGTATTTTTGTCGCCCCCATGTGTAGCGTATTCCACAAATTAGTACACGCTATTAAAATCCATTCTAATGGTTTATGAAAAAAAAATCATGTGCAACATAATGAAAGCAAAATACATAAGGTTTAAAGGTTCCTTTTTGGAATTTTAAAAGCACACATTACCAAACATTTATCATTCACAAGGAAAGGGGCAAGCTTTAAAACACTTAATGTGCGCCCTGAATTAAGTTCACAGATAGCTAAAGTCAGGGCTGTTTTAAAAAGGAAGACATCGGGTATATGGCAAAAAATACATTTGCTGGCTGTTCAGTTTAATTATCAAGGATGCATGCTTCTTTCCTACACACAAAGCCATAATGAATTTTATAATTGGCCTAATATATTTATTTAACAGAGTGATCAGCTCATACTGATGGTTCTTAGTTTGCTTTTCTATAGGTCAATGAGCGCATAGGAAATTCAAACTTTTTTATCGCCTTCTGTATTAATACATATTTTTGATATGTATTTTTATGCAAGTCTTAAATGGTTGAATAGCCGATTTAACATATAAATGGTAATGTGAAACTCCAGTTGTTGTGCAAAAATGTATTCTATTATGTTGCAATTATCTCAGCAAACATTATTGCAGGATTATACCTATCTCTGTTCTGGAGATCTCAAAAGCACACGATGAGCTGCTTTTTGAGTTTTGTTTTTTTTCAGACAGAGGTGTCCGTTTATGAAGCAGTGATCAGCGGTGATCCCGAGGATCACCGCTGATCACAGTCCATAAACAGTTTATGAAACAGTGATAATCGGGGGAGAACATGTTTGAACTTGTTCTCCCTCCGATTATCTCTACACACGGAGAATCCTCATTGAATGACACAGTAACGGCCAGTTTAAGAAGCGGTGATCTCACCGCTTCACTGGTGATCTGAGTCAGAATTCACACTCCCAGGTTCACCAGCTTAGAGGTGGTGAATCTGGGAGTGAAGAGGAAATCTGGGGGGATCTGAGGGGGAAGGAGGAAGATTTTTAACTTCCTTATGCCTCGTTCAGACCCCCCAACACTGTAAGCATGTCCCCCTGTCATATTTATGTGTATACATATATATACATATATACATATAATGTGTATATGTATATATATATAATGTATGTGTATATACATGTATATATAATGTGTGTGTGTGTATACATATGTATATAATGTAGGGGGACTCATTATTTTATTAACAGTAATTCACGCCGTCTGTCTGTGTATTGAGCGGTGATAATTTATCACTGCTTAATAAACTGACATCTCTGTATTTCTGGTGCTGTAATCTCGTAAAGTCTCACGAGATTCCAGTATCAGGAGCCTTTCTCCACTGTTGAAAGCATTTGTAGATCTCTTCACTCCTCCAAAGGTGAAGCGATCTACAAAGCTTCATAAACTGGCACACAGAGGAGAAAAATCTTCACTGTGAACGCCGGAGAATGAAGCAGTGAATAGATTTCACTGCTTCATAAACGGACACCAGAGTGTCAATGCAAAGTTCTGCAAGGAGCATGAGTTTTGATAGTATATCCACTGACTGTTGTTCTAAGACTCCGGAGCAACGCTGTATCCTGGCCTAGGCCGATAAGGCCCAGGTCTAGGGCAGCACTTTGCAGGTGGGCAGCACGGAAAGAGTCCCCGCAGGCTTGCGCTACACTGTTAGTGTAGCACCAGTCTTATGGGGAGGACCGGACTGAGAGGCAAATTAGTCTAGCGCCCCCATAAAGCGGCCTCACTGCTTCTGGTATGTGGGCAGCTGGCATTCCGCAACTGTGTGTGTGTGTGTGTGTGGGGGGGGGGGGTGCTGCTTCAAAATTTGACTGTCCTCTCATCCTGGAACACAAACCTTCCTCAATGTGCTATATGTTTTCTGCTGCACTATTGGTATGGTTATATCTTTATATCTTCCTAGTCCTCTCCATAAAATTATCAGAAATTTGTGCTTAAAGTAGAACTATAGGCAACACTTTTTTTCATCTTGGATAGAGTAAGGGAGGGTTATAGCCCCTGTCAGTTTATTTTTTACCATCCCTGTCCAATTGCAGAGATTTGCCTTCACTTCCTGCCCCATAGCCAAACAGGAAGTGAGAGGCCCTCAGACCTAGTGTCCCCACTCAAAAATTTCAGGGCGGGTCTTAAACAGCAAGGGGTGTGGCCTTGACAGGAAGGGGTGGGCCATATTTAAATTAGGGGGTGCACAAGTTTATTTAGGCCTAGGGCAGCACAAAACCTAAATATACTACTACTCCGGAGGGCATGTCTGATGCAGACTAAAAGCGCTATGATGATGTTTTGCCCATTAATGCAAAGAATACATTTATTTTCAAGTAAATCTCAGTCAAAAATTGCTTTAGGTAATCTTGTCCTACCAAGGCTTACCTTAAAGTGTTACTAAAACACAGGACCTTGCATTCACTATATCTGGTTTCCCACAGTACACAGAACATGGAAATGCAATTATTTTAGTAAATATGAACCGCTAAATACCTTTTCTCATCAGCAGTATATATCAGTCTTATGAATTCTATCAGTGTTTGGGTAAAGCTTGTAGGAGGTGGATGAGATTTCATTCCCCTCTGACTGTCCTGTGAGGCTGCATGACTCCTGACCCTCTGTCCAGACAGTGCTGATTGGCCCTGTGCTGATCACATGCACCCTTCAAAGAAAAAAAAATGATCTAGCAATACACACCAAATTGAGCATGTGCAGAGTGCCCCCAAGGCTCTGTTCTATCAGCAGATGGATTGGGGACAGTGGAAGAAGGGGAGGATCAGATAAGACAGAATCAAACAACCTTTTTACACAGTGCAGAGGGTTAACCCCTTAGGTTCCACAGTGAGTATAACCAGCATTCTTTACTGCATATACAGACTGATTTTACTGTTTAGTAACACTTTAAGTAAAAATGCTTTTTAAAGGTACCCCAGGCAAAAATTATCATAAATGGGGAATCCCACTGCAAGGGTAGTTTTAAATTGTTCCCAGAGTTAAACTTTAACTACAAAGTATTCCCTATTCCAAAATAAAGAAAGAAACTTTGGACTGACTGTTGTTGGATTAGTAACACTTTAAAAACAGCTTTCTGATGCCCTCATCCTTACCTCTGTCCTGGATCAGCATCCCTCAAAGTCCCAGTGGCCACTCTCCAATGTTTTCTGTTCCTTCTTTTAACTGTGGCAATAGATGGATCTGTAGGAGAAGCCCTGATTAGCTGTTTATACCAAGTAAATTAATCAGAGCAGTTCCTTGCACAGATCAAGTCCTTTTCCACATCTAATAGAGGTAACAGAAAGTGAAACAGTGGAAGCTGCGACTCCCAACGACTCCGAACCAGGACAGAGGTAAGTTACAAGTATTTAGGGGACTACAAGGATATTTTTTTTTGTGGCAGTCTCTTGGTCACCAGACTAAACTTTTTACTTTAGGTCTGCTTTAATATATCTAATAAATGTGTCAGCTATACATTAGGATACTATAAATGAGAAACATTTTAAACTGCCTATACTTAATGTAAATCATAATATGCATGACTGGGCATGTCAGAGAGGGTAGCAAAGCACCTACGAGATTGTTTCCCTCAGTTATAATTATTTTGTGTATATATACTGTGTGCGTATATATATATATATATATATATATATATATATATATATATATATATATATATATATATATTTATATATATATATTTATACCACTCACTGGCCACTTTATTAGGTACACCTTGCCAGTACCGGGTTGGACCCCCTTTTGACTTCAGAACTGCCTTCATTCTTGGTGGCATAGCTTCAACAAGGTGTTGGAAACATTCCTCAGAGATTTTGGTCCATATTGACATATGATAGCATCACGCAGTTGCTGCAGATTTGTTGGCTGCACATCCATGATGCAAATCTCCTGTTCCACCACATCCCAAAGGTGCTCTATTGGATGAGATCTGGTGAATGTGGAGGCCATTGGAGTACAATGACCTCATTGTCATGTTCAAGAAACCAGTGGTGGGATGATTTGAGCTTTGGGACATGGTGCATTATCCTGCTAGAAGGAGCCATCAGAAGATGGGTACAATGTAGTCATAAAGGGATGGACATGGTCAGCAACCATACTCAGGTAGTCCGTGGAGTTTAAACTATGCATAATTGGTACTAAGGGGCCCAAAGTGTGCATAAAAAAAACTGTGATGATTAAATATGACCAAAAGAAAGCTCTATTTGTGTGAAAAATATGCAAAAAATTTAATTTGAGTACAGTATTTCATGACCAAGCAAACGCCAGTTAAAGTAGCGCAGTGCTGAATAGCAAAAAAATGCCCTGGTCATGAAACCTTCTGGACGTCAATTGGTTAAGGCAACATATAAGCAGAATAGGCTTTTGTTTTAGGATACGGTCAATGAGTATCTATTTTTTTTTCTTTTAGATTTAAATATTTGAATAGAGTAGTGTGAATCTTTTTTAGAGATAGTCAACCATTTTGTTTGCCCTTTTGAATGAAAGTTACGGAACATTCAAAATCAGATCAGGAACTGAGGGCATTTCTTTTTGTAATAACTCTGATAAGAACAAATTCACCTCACTTTAGAGAGGTTTCATTTTACTTCCGGTTGTGACAGGAAGGAAGACTCGGTCCATCCTTTGTTTTGAGGCTGCCAGTCCTGACCGGTTATTACCACATTGAGCTATTCAAGGGACAGAGGGATCATCTCCCATTCTGGCCAGGACTAAGAGGTGTGGAAGTTCCATCCTATTGGTGTATATACACCACAAGCCTTGGCGACTTATTGGGCATATGCCTTATTGAGTCCACATGTTAGGTAAGCCTTCTCAAAGTTGGTGGTGGTTGTCTCCTTTAGACCCCTTTCACACTGGGGCGCTTTGCAGGCGATACAGCGCTAAAAATAGCGCCTGCAAAGAGCTCTGAAAGAGCCGCTGCTGTGTCTCCAGTGTGAAAGCCCCGAGGGCTTTCACACTGGAGCGGTGCGCTGGCAGGACGGTAAAAAAAGTCTTGCTAGCAGCATCTTTGGAGCGGTGAAGGAGCGGTGTATACACCTCTTCTTTACTGATCCTGCCCATTAAAATCAATGGGGCAGCGCGGCTATACCGCCGGCAAAGCGCTGCTGCAGCCTTACACACATGATCTCTATGTGATCCCCACTGATACCATAAGGACTTACCCTCCTTTTTTTGGATCCATTTCAACACTTGTTCTTCACCTATGTGGACTCATTTTGATTTCGATTTGGCCTTTTCTTAATTTTTTCCCCTTTGTGTTTATTCACCTTTTGTCACATCATCTATATCTGGTTCAATGTTTATTCACATATCAGTGTGAGATTTATATTCATGTATATTTCATGGCACTTTGTAGATCTATGATCTTTCATGGTACACAACCTTTTGTTGATGCACATATCTGATCATCCTGTAGATATACAGAGATTTTCACTTTAGCACTACACATACCTCTTTAAATTTTGCTATCCAACTTGGTTTCTTGCTGTGCTGGCTGCTTTAAATATTTTTGGGTTATCAGCACGGTATTTCTTTTTCTTTCTTTTTCTTTTGTATTTACTGCATATACAGAC
This sequence comes from Aquarana catesbeiana, assembly GCF_042186555.1. NCBI lineage: Eukaryota > Metazoa > Chordata > Amphibia > Anura > Ranidae > Aquarana > Aquarana catesbeiana. Next base: position 65,072,804 of record NC_133336.1, on the reverse strand, counting down.
TGATTTTACTGTTTGGTAACACTTTAAAGCGGTTGTATACCCGCACATCAAAAAAAGAAAAAAAAAACCCTGCAAGGCAAAGGCATAATGAGCTAGTATGCACCGCATACTAGCTCATTATGAAATACTTACCTTAGATCGAAGCCCCCGTATTGCAGCCCAGTCCATGCCAAGGGAGCTGACATCTTGCCCTCAGTGCCCTCAGTGAGTGGGCGGAGCCGCGATGATGTCACTCCCGCGCATGCACGCAGGAGTCTTCTTCCCGGCAAGGTCCGGCAGCGTCTGCCGGACCTTCAGCCAGCAATTCGGAGCACATGTGCCGCTGACGTCAAAAGCTGCATGCAAAGAGAATATCTCCTAAACCATACAGGTTTAGGAGATATTAATTTTACCTACAGGTAAGCCTTATTATATTCTTACCTGTAGGTATAAATGGCAAAAATAGGGTATACAACCACTTTAGGTAAAAATGTTTTTTAAAGGTACCCCAGACAAAAATGATCTTAAATGGGGGAACCCCACTGCAAGGGTGTTTAAATTAGATATTGACTTCTACCTGTACATCCCTTCCTTCTTACCCGTTTCATCAGCTAGTGTAGTCACATTTTCTGTGGAAACCAGTTATTTACATTTACCAACCTATTTAACATTTGCATAATGCAGGGTGTGGTAGCTATTAATTAAAAAAAGATTGCTGGTGTTTATATACTGTATATATATAAAAAGCCTGAAAAGTATATCTACTAAAATAAAGTATGTTTGCCTCATTTGCCTAGAGTTCTTCATCACCCATACTGAAAGTCTGGATTGTGCCAAACATGCAGATTGATTGGGTTTTCATGTCTATAGCCAGGATCATTTGAGTCAACATCACTGATCTCTATATGACAGCAGCTGTCATACTGTCAGAACACATTGGAAGTTTCCTGGTAACAGTAGTTGTGTACATGGCAGACACTTTATATAAAAATACTATACATAACTTGATGTTGTCTATTCATTTCTTTGGTTTCTTTGTGTAAGCTAAGCACCTCTCGTGAGGTGGTGGGATTGCAAAATCATTACTACTCAATAGCAAACTGGGTAGGCAAAAGGTGTATGTGTGTGTAAATAACCACATGTAAAATCATATAATTTTTTACATTTTTGCACACATGTTAAAATGTGCATTTTAGTCCTGAAGATTAATTAAACCCCTCACACAGTATATATTTTCTGAAAGCAAACAGCCCAGAGAATAAAACAGTGGTAGTTGCAATTTTATTAAGTCACATGATATTAGCATACAGGTTTATTAAACCCAAATTTTCAGTAAAAAATACACTAAAGTTAATTTTAGTGCACAAAAACACAATATAATACACTTTTTTTTGGTAAAAAATGAGAGCTAAGGTTGTGAGTAGAAAAAAACACTAGTTAATTTGAGTGCACAAAAACATTTAAATAAACTTTTTTTTGGTAAAATATAAGAGCTAAGGTTGTAAGTAGTTAGGTACCAAACATGTCAAGCCTTATAATTGCTCCTCCATGAAACAGAGGACATAAAAAAGTAAAATAAATAAAAGTATAATTTCAGTCTTTGCAGATGACGCCAAGCTATGCAGTAGAATAACGTCCTTACAGGATGTCTCCATCTTACAAGCCGACCTCAATGCACTGTTTAATTGGGAGACTGTGGCAAATGTGGTTTAACCACTTGAGCCCCGTAAGGATTTGTCCCCTTAATGACCAGGGCATTGTTTGCGATACGGCACTGCGTGGCTTTAACTGACAATTGCACGGCCGTGCGACGCTGTACCCAAACAAAATTTTTCCCACAAATAGAGCTTTCTTTTGGTGGTATTTGATCACCTCTGTGTTTTTTATTTTTTGCACTATAAACAAACAAAGAGCGACAATTTTGAAAAACACACAATGGGGGTTATTTACTAAAGGAAAATCAATTTTGCACTGCAATTGCACTTGGAAGTAAAGTCGCTGTAGATCCGAGAGGGACATGCAAGGAAAATAAAAAACAGCATTTTAGCTTGCACATGATTGGATGATATAATCAGCAGAGCTTCCACTCATTTCAGATCTACCCCTTAGATTTAGAGCGACTGCACTTCCAAGTGCACTTGCAGTGCAAAGTGGATTTGCCTTTCGTAAATAACCCCCAATATTTTGTACTTTTTGCTTTAATAAATATCTCCAACTTTTTTTTAAAAAATGTATTGTTTTTACTAGTAATGGCAGGGATCTGCGATTTTTAGTGGGATTGCAACATTGCAGCAGACAAATTACACTTTTTGTGGACCAGTGACATTATTACATTGATCAGTGCTATAAAAATGCAGTGATTAATGTAAAAATGACACTGGCAGGGAAAGGGTTAACAGTGGGGGCGATCAAGGGGTTAACTGTGTTCCCTGGGTGTGTTCTAACTGTAGGGGGGATGGGCTGCCAGGGACATGACAGAGATCACTGTTCCCGATGACTGGGAACAGTAGATCTCTGTCATGTCATCTGTCAGAATGGGGATCTGCCTTGTTTACAAAGGCAGATCCCCATTCTGCCTCTGTACTAGGCGATCACAGGTCACCAGTGGACATCAAGTCTGCCAGACCCGCGGGCACACTCCCGCAGTGAGCGCAAGCTGCCATACAGCTACGGCGATTTGCGCAGGAGAGCCAACCTGCTGCCGTATAACGATGGCGGCTGGTCGGCTAGTGGTTAACCGCTTGCCAACCAGCCGCTGTCATCATACGGCGGCAGGTTGGCACGTTCCCGCGAAGCGCCGTAGCTGTAAGTCGGCCCTTAAGCGGGGATAGCATCCGCGCGCAACGGCTGCACTGCGGAGATGCCGCTGCGTGTGGCCAGCAGTCACAGTGACCGCTGGCCACGGGTGATCGCGGGTACGAGAGCCAGAACAGGGACGTATGTGTGTAATCGCCAGTGGACATCAAGTCCGCCAGACCCGCGGGCACACTCCCGCAGTGAGTGCGAGCTGCCATACAGCTACGGCGATTTGCGCAGGAGAGCCAACCTGCTGCCATATAACGATGGTGGCTGGTCGGCTAGTGGTTAACCGCTTGCTGACCAGCCGCTGTCATCATACTGCGGCAGGTTGGCACGTTCCCGCGAAGCGTCATAGCTGTAAGTCGGCCCTTTAAGCGGGGATAGCATGCGCGCGCAACGGCTGCACTGTGGAGATGCTGATGCATGTGGCCAGCAGTCGCAGTGACCGCTGGCCACGGTGATCGCGGGCACGAGAGCCAGAACAGGGACGTGTTTGTGTAAACACACAAATCCCTGTTCTGTGAGGAGAGGAGAGGCAGATCATGTGTTCTTACTAGCTAGGAACAATGATCTGTCATCTCCTCTAGTCAGTTCCATCCCCCTACAGTTAGAACACACACAAGGGAATACAGTTAACCTCTTAATCGCCCCCTAGTGTTAACCCCTTCCCTGCCAGTCACATTTACACCATAATCAGTGCTTTTTTTAGCACTGATCACTGTATAAATGTCAGTGGTCCCAAAAATGTGTCAAAAGTGTCTGATCTGTCCGCCATAATGACGCAGTCCTGATAAAAATCGCTGATCACCGCCATTACTAGTAAAAAAAATATATAATAATAAAAATGCCATAAATCTTTCCCCTATTTTGTAGACGCTATAACTTTTGCACAAACCAATCAATATACGCTTATTGGCGATTTTTATTACCAAAAATATGTAGAAGAATACATATCGTCCTAAACTGAGGAAAAAAATGTGCTTTTTAAAAAAAAATGGTGATATTTATTATAGCAAAAAGTACAAAATATTGTATATTTGTGTATATTTTTTTTCAAAATTGTCGCCATTTTTTTGTTTATAGCGCAAAAAATAAAAACCGCAGAGGTAATCAAATACCACCAAAAGAAAGCTCTATTTTTGGGGAAAAAGGACGCCAATTTTGTTTGGGTACAGCGTCGCACGACCGCACAATTGTCAGTTAAAGTGATGCAGTGCCGTATCGCAAAAAATGGCCTGGTCATTGAGCAGCCAAATCTTCTGGGGCTGAAGTGGTTAATGTTGATAAATGTAAAGTTATGCACTTGGGGGCTAATAATATGCATGCATCATACACACTAGGAGGAGAACAGCCGGGGGAATCAATGGTGGAGAAGGATCTGGATGTTCTGGTAGATCATAAGTTTAATAATGCCATGCTGTGGCTTCCAATGCAAGCAAAATCCTTTCTTGTATTAAGAGAAGTATGGACTCCAGAGAGAGAGAGATATAATTTTGCCCCTGTACAAATCATTGGTAAGACCTCATCTGGAAAATGCAGTTCAGTTTTAAGCACCAATTCACAAAAAGGATATCGTGGAACTGGAGAAAGTGCAGAGAAGGACAACCAATCTGATAAGAGGCATGGAGGAGCTCAGCTATGAGGAAAGATTAGAGGAATTGAATTTATTCACTTAGACCCCTTTCACACTGGGACGCTTTGCAGGCGCTACAGCGCTAAAAATAACACCTGCAAAGAGCCCTGTCTCGCCAATGTGAAAGCCTTGAGGGCTTTCACACTGGAGCGGTGCGCTGGCAGGACGCTAAAAAAAGTCCTGCTAGCAGCATCTTTGGAGTGGTGAAGGAGCAGTGTATACTGCATTGATTGAAATCAATGGGGCAGCGTGGCTAAACCGCCGGTGGTTTTAACACTTTCTCGGCCTCTAGCGGGGGGGGTTAAAAGTGTCCCGCTAGCAGTCGAATAGCGCCGCAAAATTGACGGTTAAGCGTCGCTAAAAATAGCACCGCTTTACCGCTGACGCACCCACCGCCACAGTTTGAAAGGGGCCTTAAAGGTCATCACAGAGTATAGGGGGGCACTCTTTACGTCTGAAGGAAAATACGTTTAATCTCCAAATATGGAAAGGTTTCTTCACCGTAAGAGCTGTGAAAATGTGGAATAGGCTCCCTCAAGAGCTGGATAGGTCCAGCTCAGTAGATTGCTTTAACAAAGACTTGGATTCTTTATTAAATATACATAATATAACTGGGTACTAACATTTATAGGTAAAGTTGATCCAGGGAAAATCCGATTGCCTCTCGAGGGATCAGGAAGGAATTATTTACCCTGCTGGAGCAAATTGGTTCATGCTTTACTGGGGTTTTTCACCTTCCTCTGGATCAACTGTGGATAAAGGATTGTGTATATAGTATTGTATAATTATTATTTTTTCTATTTTATTGATTGAACTAGATGGACTTGTGTTTTTTTTTCAATCAGACTAACTATGTAACTACAGTATGTAATAACCATCTTATTTGAATAAATTGAACATTTATTAAAAACCTTGGAAAAATGAATAAGGACATCAGGAGGTATACAACACTCTTCTGCTAGTCTGCCTTCCACTCTTACTAAGGCTGGCCATACATTGTACAATACTCTTGTACAATTTTCCTTTAGATTTAACAAAATCATGTAATATGAGGTAAAATCTAAACACTTTCAATTTGTATGCAATCAGGCAGGCCCTTACACTACATAGTTCAGAGTAATTGAATAAGAAAATTGTATGGCTAGATTTACACTTAAAATGTTACTTAACCCTGGACCCTGCATTTACTATATCTGGTCTCCCACAGTACACATAACTTATTATTTTAGTAAATATAAACTGCTAAATACCTTTTCTCATCAGCAGTTAGAGCAGTCTTGTGACTTCTGTCAGTGTCCAGCCAAGCATTAGTTAAAGCTTGTAGGAGGAATTTTCTGAGTGTCCTATTAGACTGCAAGACCCCTGACTCGCTGTCTGGACAGTGCTGATTGGCCCTGTAATGATCACATGCACTCTCCCAAGAAAAAAAAAAAATACACACCAGAGCATGTGCAGCTTGACTCCATAGACTCATGTTATCAGGAAATTTTTACACAATCCGGAAGATTAACCCCTTAGGTTCCACAGTGAGTATAACAAGCATGCTTTACTGCATATACAGACTTATTTTACTGTTGTGGGTTTAGTAACACTTTAAGTAGTAGTAACATAGTACTGTAATGCTGTGTACACATGATCGGATTTTCCGACAACAAATGTTCGATGGGAGCTTGTTGTCGGAAATTCTGACCGTGTATAGGCTCCATTGGACTTTTTTGTCGGAATTTCCGACAACAAAAATTTGAGAGCTGGATCTCAAATTTTCCGACAACAAAATCCATTGTGGGAAATTCCGAGAGTGTGTACACAATTCCAACGCACAAAATTCCACGCATGCTCTGAATCAAGTATGAGACGGAAGCACTCGGTCTGGTAAAAAAACTAATAATAATGGAGATAGCACATTCGTCACGCTGCAAATGTTGTAATCTTTCAATGCAGCGCATTCTCTTCTTCTTTATAATGCTAGAATAATGAAGTTGTTTTGCAGCTGATATTCACACAGAGTTCTGACTAAACTGATTTCTTTATTATTTCTTGTGATCTCATGAATATTTTTTTTTTTTTCGCCAGATCTCCAGAATAATGGTTCTAATTTTTGTTTATAGGAATCTCCTTTTTTTTTTTTTTAAATCAAGATCTCATGTTTTTTTTTTTTTCTAGTGATCTCTTTAATATTTTTTTTTCGTTTTGTGTGTCAAGTTACCACAACACCAACATCAAGGAGATTGGTTGGTGTGGGTGTCCCTTGTTAATTTGATATTGCCTTTTTGAAATCTACCTGCCTACTCACAAACAAACTGTCCTTTTTTAACTTTAACACATAGCCAATGATTTAAGACAAAAAATAGACATTTATTAGGAGTCATAACAAAATAAAGAGGAAGGCAGCGCTGGATAAACTGGTGAAATTTGCAAAGCCTTTGCACCCCAGGGCACACATCAACTATTTTACAGGCAAAATTGGGAGCCTGAGGAGTCCATTTAATAGGGAGCACAATCCGGTCCAGGACTCTGAGAGATCAAGAACAGCAGCAGATGACATATGTGTCCCCAGGCTGTGGGCTTACAACAGCCTGCATTTTTTGCCAGACTAGACTGAACCCAGGCCATCACACGCTTGCTTCCACGCTTGCTCCCAGGCTGTGGCTCTGGTGTTGGAGTTGTGGCAGGAGGGGGAGGAGGAGGAGGAGGAGGAGGATGGTCCAACTCACACAGGTGGGTTTTGCTTGTGAGTTCACCCCTCAACCCCTTATTTAGGGCCATATATATCACTTCCTCACAAAAGAGGCGTTGGCCCACCTACATTTCCTGCATTTTGTCAGCAGCCATGCAGGCATAGGCCTCAAGAAGACTGGGGGGTGAGGGCCGCAGAAGCCTGCTGAATTAACCCGAGTGAAAGCAAAAAAGTACTCTTGCGCACAGGTGTGTTGGCTAGAAAGTCCCAAGGGTTCAAGAAGGACTATGGATTTCGGCCTTGCTGCTCTCAGAGGATGGGATTGTCCTAGTATTAAACGAAAAGAAAAAAGAGAGCGCACCAGCCTAGTGCATTATCCTTGACAGATTTATTTAATTAAAAGCAAAATAAAAACTACTCACAAAGGTCGAAGAAAAATTCGCATAGCAATGGCGCAGAGGCAATTATTTCAGTGGTAGCAGTTTTCCAGGTCCCAGGAAGGAGGCATACGGACTACTGCTGGCTAACGCGTTTCGAAGGTAACCCTTCTTCATCAGAGGCTCTGATGAAGAAGGGTTACCTTCGAAACGCGTTAGCCAGCAGTAGTCCGTATGCCTCCTTCCTGGGACCTGGAAAACTGCTACCACTGAAATAATTGCCTCTGCGCCATTGCTATGCGAATTTTTCTTCGACCTTTGTGAGTAGTTTTTATTTTGCTTTTAATTAAATAAATCTGTCAAGGATATTGCACTAGGCTGGTGCGCTCTCTTTTTTCTTTTCTTTTGAATTAACCCAAGTGCTGACTCCTCCACGCTCCTCCCCTTCCTGGGCCCTTTTGTTGAAGGCGGTGGGGAGGGACCTGGGATTCCGTCAGGCTCCACCTCCTGGCTGCCACTTTCTACAGCCTCCTCCTGGCTTAGGATTTCCTGTTTATGAAAAAGGGACATAGTTTTAGTTTAATGATCATCAATCACACACAATTTTGAGAAATATGTTGAACAATGCTATACCTGACTCAAGCTGGGCTCCTCCACATCTTCTTCCTGGGTGGAAGGCCCAGGTTGGACATCGGAAGCCTCAGATGGGGTGGAAGGAAGAGTGGAAGGAAGTGTGGAAGGAAGGGTTGAGAGTGATGGCCTGATTTCAGTCTGGTCTGACAGAAACCGCAGTCTATCGTAGTATCACAACCTGGGTACATAAATATCTGCTGCTGCTCCTGATCTCTGGGAATCCTTGATCTTCTTGCGCTCCCTATTATATGTGCTCCTCAGGCCACCAATTTTGCACTTCAAATAGTTGATGTCTGCCGTGGGGATCTGCGGCTTCACAAATTTCAGCAATTTATCCAGTGCTGCCTTCCTCTTTAGTCGATTTGTATAAAAGGGGTGTTTTGTCTGTCAGACAGGGCAGCTCTCTGTACAAATCAATGAATTGGGGGAGGAAATCATGATCAATGAATCGATCCATTTTCTCTGCAAGACGCAACACAAGACAAACCCTAATGTCAGGCTAAACTTGCATAATCTTGTCCCAATATAGGCCTCAATCTCTAAGCAGTATAGGCCACTGATGCCCCAAGTTAAAACTGTACCTTCGTTAGAACTATCGGTGCTTCCGATACTCCGTCCTCCGCTCACAGATCGTACATACGACGCACGTGTGTTACACTTTATATACACTGCGCATGCGTGAAACTCCGCCCGCCCCTGACCTTCTTTAGAGTATATTCCCTGCCCCTTGTCTTTTGGTGCAGTGGGAGAGCACATGGCAGAGAGACAACAGGTGCATGAAGACAGCAGCAACGACGAAAGCCCGGAGCCACGAACGTCCCGATCCAGGAGGAAATTTAAGGCCTCTAATATGTTCTTCGTGGAGATGGTGGACATCTTGAAGAGGGCCGACTATGACGGGAAGCATGGACCTTATCCAAACCCAAATGTCAGAAAGGCCAAGATCATGACTAAAGTTGTGAAAAGTCTGCATAAGAATTTTGGGGTACGGTGATCCAAGTATCAACTGAGGAAACGATGGTCAGACCTTAAATTGAGGGAGCAGGATCAGTACAGAAGAATCAAGAGAGTGCTGCAAAAAAAGGAAGTATTTTGTCGTGTGTTCCTATTTTTCTTATTACGTTCATGCTGCTCCATGAGCTTTTCTTTACTGTAGTACAGTTTAAAATGGCAAGTTTCAGGTTCATGGGCACAGTAGTCGTTCGTAGTAAACATTGTTCGTTCGCCCACTAACACGATATTTTTTGCAGTTGCAGATTAACTACATTTGTTCAGGCCTATTTGTATTAAAAGAAGTTTAGTACATTGTTGTCTAGATGGGTTTGTAACTAGAATGAAATGCAAACTTGATTCAGTGTAAGGAGAGGACACTCAGCAGTTGTTTACACATCTGGACGCAGGAGCACTAGTGTGGGACACCAGAACAAACTTTTTAGGGTGTCCCACACAAGTGCTTTAGTGGATACTAGGGGTGTCTCCATGTGTGAAACTTTACCCAAAAAGGTAAAGTCATGTCTTCAGCTTGGAACTCTGCCAAAACAGACAATTGTACGATACTTCCAATCAATGTTTCATATTCCTATTTCTTGCCTCAAATATCTGTGTGCTAAGTATACCTTTATTTTATTTATATAGGGGAGAAAAGAATTGGGACGTCAGAGGACACCAGGGACCCCCAACCTCCTAAAGAAGGGGAAGTTACCACACCACAACCTCAGGATGTGGAGGAAGGAGAGGTTTATGAAGTGGGTGAAATAGTGACCACAGCAGGTGAGTGTCTGAGACCACAGCTTCAGGTAATAGATGGATACCTGCATATTTATAATACATGGTGTGTTTTTTTATTTTAGGTGATGTGGATGTTGTGGAAGAAGAAACTCATTTCACCAGTAAGTGTACATGTCCTCATCGGGGAGATCATGGTGTGCAATCGTGATTTAGAAAAGATAAAGGAAAACATCAATGATGTTCAACAAAAAATGAAGAACATCATTGATGTTTCAGGTAGAATATAAAACACACCAAAATTTTAGCATTTTTTTATTTTTATTATAACTTTTTTAAAAAATGTTAAAAGCCAAATTTTGAAGATGCACACAGTGTTTCAACATGTGCTATCTGCCATCACGGGATATCAAGGTACGCGCTTTGTGGGTGCAACCTCTTCCTCGCAACTCAAGTAGCTGAGAGGAAGGGGTTGTACCCCCCAAACACATCCATTGATCCCCCATGATGGGAGCTAGCACATGTTGACCTTAGGCATGGGATCAGGAGTGAAAACCACATTTTGACTCCCAATTTGTGTGCATCTACAAAATTTGGCTTTCACAGGGGTGACATCACCCCATCTGATGAAGGCAAGATAAACACAGTTTGGACATACTAATGTCTGATATTGCCTTCAGTTTATCAAAGTTGAACTTTGTAAGTTCCTGAGTTGTGTATTGTTTTATGTCTGTTACCACAAAAAAGGATATTTCTACTGTCCCAAATAATATATATATTCCAAAAAATATGTTGGTTTGTTCAAAAACCCTTTTCTAAACGCACATGTGAATGTGTACAGAGTAAAAATTTTCGAATCAACAAAGTGTGGCTTCTTCTTTCAATGCTCAATAGCAGTTTTTTGCTTAAGTTGTTGTTTACAGTGACAATGGGGGTTATTTACCAAAGGGAAATCCACTTTGCACTACAAGTGCATTTTCAGTGCAGTTTCAGTGCACTTTCAAGTGCACTTTTGCAGTGCACTTGTAGTGCAAAGTGGATTTTACTTTAGTAAATAGCACCCACAGTGCAAGATAATTTGCATCAATCAGGCCATTTTCGTAACTCCAAAAAATAAATTCACGGTGCAGAAAATGATGAATATTTTAAGCATGAATGCATTACATACATTAACAACAAAAACAAGGTGTGTGTGTGTAGCAGACCCACAACATAATAGTTAGCTGAAGAAGAGATTGTCACCTCATGTATCAAAATAAATTACGTTTGCACTATTGAAGAAAATGGGTAAAAAAAACAAAACATTGGATAACCTAGGAGACAGCTAAAAGAAACGCAAGCAGTAAATCAAAGGAAATATTATTTCATTTTAAAATACAAATTTATTTAAAAAGGTTTCTTAAACATTTTCTGGCATATCGATGGCCCCCCTACCCACAAAGTACTCCATATATTTTTGACGGACCTCGCGGGTGCTTTGGGGGGGGCAAGCCAGGACGGCCAGCTTCAAGCGCCATCAGGGTTTGGTCTTGAAATCCTGCCTCAGGCCCAACTAGTTCATAGTTCATAGTTCATAGAATTTCTCCTAAAAAAGTTGTGGCGAATGCAGCATGCAAGGATTATATGGTTAAGTTTATATTCTGCCATGTTGATTGGCGTAAGGAATAGGCGGAACCGGCTGGCCATTATCCCAAAAGCATTCTCCACCACTCTTCTGGCTCTGGCCAGCCGGTAGTTAAAAACCCTCTGGTCCGGGGTGAAGGTCCTCATGGGGAACAGCCGCATCAGGTGATCACCCAGCCCAAACGCTTCATCAGCGACAAAGACGAATGGAAGACCAGCCACGTTGTCTTCCGGAGGTGGCAATCCCACGGCACCACTCTGGAGCCATCCAGAGAACTCGGACTGGGCAATGACTCCACCATCCGACATCCGGCCATTCTTCCCGACGTCCAAATAGAGAAAATCATATGTCGCTGAAACCACCGCCAACATCACAATACTATTAAACCCCTTGTAGTTGTAATAGTATGACCCTGAGTTGGGGGGTGGGACTATGTGGACGTGTTTCCCATCTATTGCCGCTCCGCAGTTGGGAAAGTCCCACCGCTGGGCAAATTGGGAAGCCACAGTCTGCCATTCCTGTGGCGTTGAAGCAAACTGTGGAGTGAAACAAGAAAAAAATGAATTAGGACTTTTGCACATAACATTGCAAGCAGATTAGACACAAGCATTCTTGGCCAACATCAGTATAACATTTATTTGAAGGAGTATTTAAATAAAAAAATTTTAAGGTCCACTTATCAGATTCCTCACCCCCTCTGATGGCCCATTGTAAAAATTTTAGGGGGGGGGAGATGTTTTGGACAGGTAACCCTCTCCACTTCATTGAGAGCTCAATGCATACATAATATGTGTTACTTTGGTCAGCCCCTCCTTACTTACACTATTGACAGCCCACTGGACAGGTAAGAAGTGTCATAATGCAAAAATATGAATATACACTGTCCAAATTGAAGCACATTTTTACATTCTGCAATTACCTATCAAGATAATAGGAGAACAAAACTTTAAAAGTACCATTTTAAAGTATTCAGGCAGGCCCTTTCACTGCATGCTTTGGTGAATTCATCCATAAATATGACCACAAAAGAGGTAGGTATAGTGTGTATGGGTTTGGCAAAGTCAGCAGATAGAGTATTGGTATCGGTTGACTTAGTGGCTGGGGGGAGGGGGGTTCAAAATGATTTTGTGACCCCAAAAAAAAGCCTCTGGTACTCTGCCTGAATTTAAGTACACAAATAACATTTGTACATATTTTAGGGGGTGTTAAGGGTAAAGCACTACTATGGAGCTGACAAAATACATTGTTAAGTCACTAGGCTAGGTGTGTTTGGGCCCAGGATAGCATGTTGGGGAGGTTAGTGAAGGCAAATATGCATGGAGAACAAAAATGGAGCAATAAAAACTCCCAGCATGCATGAGGACAAAGAAGCCATTCACAGCATATTACAATCATGGTAATTAGGGAATGATGAAAGAAATACAATGATTCCCAGAGCCTGGGGGGAGATGCCTGTCGAGAACTTGATGTCCTGCAGATTTCTCCCCGTAGCCAAGTACCGCAAGGTGGCGACGAGCCTCTGTTCAGGAGTGATGGCTTGTCACATGCAGGTGTCCTGCTTGATAATATAAGGGGACAGCAAAGCCATCAGATGGTGAAAAACGGGGTCCGTCATCCTGAGATAATTCCTGAAATCATCAGGATTACTCTCACGGATCTCCTGCAACAAAGGCATGTGAGAGAATTGGTCACGCTGGAGCAACCAATTCTTGGTCCATGAACTCCTCCTCACCCTGTTCATGGATAGGGATGAGCTTCGAGTTTGAGTCGAACCCATGTTCGACTCAAACATCGCATGTTCGACCGTTCGTCGAATTGCTAATTATATGGGCCGCTCACGCCAAATTCGAGTGGCACGTCACGGCCCATAATTCACTGCGGCATTGTAGTGCATTGCTGACTGATGATTGGCCAAGCATGCACTATGACCCGCATGCTTGGCCAATCACAGCGCCATCTGTACAGAAAGACCGTAATTGGCAAAAGCCAGGGTGGCTTTTGCCAATTATGGCTCAGGGGGTTTAATACACGCTCCACACTATATAAGGCCGCCTGCACGTCGGCCCTGTGTAGTGTGTTCCGGCATTGAGAGAGAGATAAGAGAGAAAGACAGTGTCATTTGATTTAAGTTAGATAGAGTAGGCAGGCGAGTCAGTTAGCTGCACTTACAGTGTATTCTGTATATATATACATCCTAGGTGTTGTGTATGTATATATATATATATATATATATATATATATATATATATATATATATATATATATATACTATATTCAGTTTAGCTAGATCCATTCCTGTTATTCTCTTCCTACTGACAGGCAGGCAGGTGTGTTTACAGTATTTACAGCTACCTGAAGAAAATTGCTGGTGTTCTTCTGATCCTATTAGCTACAGTATTTACAGTTAGTGTAGTGCGTCTTCTGCACAGTGTGCACCTAAAGCTACCTGAAGAAAATTGGTAGTGTTCTTCTGATCTTATTAGTACCGCAGGCAACTGCAGTATTTACAAGTTAGTGTAGTGCGTCCTCTGCACAGTGTGCACCTAAAGCTACCTGAAGAAAATTGGTGGTGTTCTTCTGATCCTATTAGTACCCCAGGCAGCTGCAGTATTTACAAGTTAGTGTAGTGCGTCCTCTGCACAGTGTGCACCTAAAGCTACCTGAAGAAAATTGGTGGTGTTCTTCTGATCCTATTAGTACCGCAGGCAGCTGTAGTATTTACAAGTTAGTGTAGTGCTTCCTCTGCTCAGTGTGCACCTAAAGCTACCTGAAGAAAATTGGTGGTGTTCTTCTGATCCTATTAGTACCGCAGGCAGCTGCAGTATTTATAAGTTAGTGTAGTGCGTCCTCTGCACAGTGTGCACCTAAAGCTACCTGAAGAAAATTGGTGGCGTTCTTCTGATCCTATTAGTACCGCAGGCAGCTGCAGTATTTACAAGTTAGTGTAGTGCGTCCTCTGCACAGTGTGCACCTAAAGCTACCTGAAGAAAATTGGTGGCGTTCTTCTGATCCTATTAGTACCGCAGGCAGCTGCAGTATTTACAAGTTAGTGTAGTGCATACTCTGCACAGTGTGCACCTAAAGCTACCTGAAGAAAATTGGTGGTGTTCTTCTTATCCTATTAGTACCGCAGGCAGCTGCAGTATTTAGAAGTTAGTGTAGTGCGTCCTCTGCACAGTGTGCACCTAAAGCTACCTGAAGAAAATTGGTGGTGTTCTTCTGATCCTATTAGCACCGCAGGCAGCTGCAGTATTTACAAGTTAGTGTAGTGCGTCCTCTGCACAGTGTGCACCTAAAGCTACCTGAAGAAAATTGGTGGTGTTCTGATCCTATTAATACCACAGGCAGGCAGCTACAGTATTTATAGTTAGTGTACTGTGTCCTCTGCACAGTGTGCACCTAAAGCTACCTGAAGAGAATTGGTGGTGTTCTTCTGATCTTATTAGTACCACAGGCAGGCAGTTGATTCTGCTAGCTGCAGTATCAGTATATCCCAGCTTTGTGCAGCTAAAGCTCACTGCAGGCCATTAGTATGTCTGCAAGGCCAACAAGGAGAGGCAGACAGTCACAAGCCAATAAAAGAGGGCAAGCAGGCTCTGTGTCTAGAGGCAACAGTGTTGATCGTGGAGACGGTGCATCCTCATCAGCACGTGGCCGAAGGACACGCTTGTCCTTTTTTTCGGCAGCTGGCCGTGTTGAGCCGCAACATGCAGAAGACTTGGTAGAGTGGATGACTAAGCCGTCCTCATCCTCCTCATCCTCTCTCACCCAGGCTCAGGGTACTTTGTCTGGCAAAGCAGCTGACAACGCGGCCTCTTCCCTTGGCTCAATGGCATCAGTCACTCCTTCCCTAGCCCCACCATGTCCTCCTGAGGAGTCCCCCGAACTGTTTGACCACAGTGTTGGGTACATGCTCCATGAGGATGCCCAGCGTTTTGAAGGCTCCGATGATGGTACCCAGCTAGAGGAAGGCAGTAACGTGAGCCCAGAGAGAGGGGGTGCCCAAGAAGGACAGCAATCTGGCAGTCATGTTCCCCCAGTTGCAGCATACTGCCAGCTTTGCTCCAGTGATGAGGAGGGAAGGGATGATGAGGTCACTGACTCCACGTGGGTGCCTGATAGGAGAGAGGAGGAGGCACATCTCCAACGAGGCAGGATGCCCTCCAGGGGCCAGCTTAAGGGCAGCACACCGACTGCATCACACCGCAGAGCTCCGCATGTGCAGGGCGCTGCTCTCTCTGCGCATTATTCCAAAAGTTCTTTGGTGTGGGCTTTTTTGAGATGATTGCATCAGATCCCACCGCTGCTATTTGCAACATATGTCTCAAGCGTATCTCACGTGGCCAAAACATCACCCGCTTGGGCACCACATGCTTGACCAGACATATGTCGACCTGCCATGCAGTTCGTTGGCAAGTGTACCTAAAAGACCCACACCAAAGAACAAAGCGGACCTCTCCTTGCTCCTCATCAGCTGGGATCCCCAACCCCATGCTGGGATCCCCAAGTACTTGCGGGCAATCTGCTATTGGTACACCAACATCAGATTGTACCAGGCAAATTTCCCTGCCCCAGCTGCTGCACCGCTGAAAGAAGTTCACTTCCAGCCATCCAAATGCCCAGCGGTTGAATGCTAGCTTGGTTAAATTGCTAGCACTTCAACTGCTGCCTTTTCAGTTGGTAGACTCTGCCTCTTTCCGTGAGTTTGTGGAATGTGCGGTTCCTCAGTGGCAGGTTCCCAAACGCCACTTTTTCTCACGGAAGGCGATTCCGGCTCTCTACCGGCATGTGGAAGGCAATGTCTTGGCCTCGCTGGACAGGGCAGTCAGCGGTAAGGTGCATATTACTGCTGACTCATGGTCCAGCAGGCATGGACAGGGACATTACCTATCTTTCACCGCGCACTGGGAGACTCTTCTGGCAGCTGGGAAGGATGCAGGACAGGGTGCAGTATTGTTGGAGGTTGTTCTGCCACCACGCCTCCAAAATTCTACTAATGGTGATTCTGCCACACCTCTTTCTTCCACCCCCTCCTCTTCTTCTTCCTCCATGGCCTCTTCCTGTGCTGATTTGTCCTCGGAACCAGCGGTGCTCCGTAGGCGTTCAAGGGGCTACACAAGCACGCAGGCAAAAAGATGCTATGCGGTGCTTGAGCTGGTGTTCTTGGGGGACAAGAGCCACACTGGGGCAGAGATTCTGTCAGTTCTGCAGGGGCAGGTTCAGAGGTGGTTGATGCCACGCCAGCTTAACCCCTTCCCGCCGACCGTACGCATATGTGCGTACTCGGCTTTCTGGGGATATACCGGGATGATGCCCGCAGCTGCAGGCATCATCCCGGTACCGTTGTTTTGAGCGGGCGATCGGCTACCCGTATATAACAACCGATGTGGCTAAAAGCCGCTCGGATGTTATACCGGAGGAGCGGGAGGGGACATCCCCCCTCCCGCCACCTCCCGACGCTCTTACCGGGCCTCCCGTGCGATCGGGAGGCCCGGTGTCCAATCGGCTGCCACCGGCGGCTGTGGGCGGGCTGGAATGAAGCCGTGGGCGGCTTCGTTCCAGCCTTCTCAATGTGAACGCGGAAGCAACATCATGACGTCACTTCCCGTTTACTTGGCTGCCAATGGCGCCGAATTAAAAAAAATACACAGTATTCAGAATCGCCGTTTTCGGCGATCTGAATACTTTGAAGTGCAGAGGAGGGATCGGGGGTCTTTTAGACCCCCAATCCCTCCATAAAGAGTACCTGTCACCACCTATTACTGTCACAAGGGATGTTTACATTCCTTGTGACAGCAATAAAAGTAAAAAAAAAAAAACATTTTTTTTTTAAACACAATTTATAAGTCTAAAAATAAATAAAATAAATTTAAAAAAATTTTTTTTTAAAGCGCCCCCATCCCCGCGAGCTCGCGCAGTGAAGAAAACGCATACGGAAGTCGCGCCCGCATATGTAAACGGTGTTCAAATCACACATGTGAGGTATCGCCACGATCGTCAGAGCGAGAGCAATAATTCTAGCCCTAGATCTCCTCTGTAACTCTAACCTGGTAACCGTAAAAAAATGTAAAGAAATTTTTAAAAAATTAGGCGTCGCCTATGGAAATTCATAGCTACAATAGTTTGTCGCCATTCCACGAGTGCGTGCAATTATAAAGCGTGACATGTTTGGTATCTATTTACTCGGCGTAACATCATCTTTCACATTATACAAAAAAATTGGGGTAACTTTACTGTTTGGATTTTTTAAAATTCATGGAAGTGTCCCTTTTCCAAAAATTTGCCTTTAAAACACCGCTGCACAAATACCGTGTGATATAAAATATTGCAACAATCTCCATTTTATTCTCTAGATTCTCTGCTAAAAAATATATATATAATGTTTGGGGGTTCTAAGTAATTTTCTAGCAAAAAATATGGATTTTAACTTGTAAACACCAAATTTCAAAAATAGGCTTAGTCATGAAAGGGTTAAGGCAGGTATGGTGGTTTGCGACAATGGCACCAATCTCCTCTCCGTCCTCTGACAGGGACAACTGACCCATGTGCCCTGTTTGGCTCACGTATTTAACTTTGTGGTGCAGCGGTTCTTGGGCAGGTACCCAGGCTTACAGGATGTCCTGAGGCAGGCCAGGAAAGTCTGTGTGCATTTCCGCCGGTCATATAATGCCAGTGCTCGGCTGGCTGACCTCCAAAAGGAATTTAACCTGCCCAAGAACCGCCTAATCTGTGACATGCCCACCAGGTGGAACTCAACGTTGGCCATGCTGCAGCGGCTGCACACGCAGCAGAGGGCCATCAATGAGTACCTATGCGACTATGGCACCAGGACAGGGTCAGGGGAGCTTGTTTTTTTTCCCCACGCCAGTGGGCTATGATCAGGGATGCATGCACTGTTCTGTCACCATTTGAGGAGGCCACGAGGATGGTGAGCAGTGACAGTGCATGCATCAGTGACACTGTCCCTCTTGTCCACCTGTTGGAGCACACGCTGCGTGGAATAATGGACAGGGCACTTGAGGCAGAACAGAGGGAGGAAGAGGAGGACTTCCTTACCTCTCAAGGCCCCCTTTATCCAGACAGTGTTCCTGCGTGCCAGCCGATCACACAGGAAGAGGACGAGGAGGAGGAGGATTGTGTCAGCATGGAGGTGGAGCCTGGCACTCAGCATCAGCAGCAGTCTTCAAGGGATCATTTACAGTCTGAAGAAACCCATGGACTTGTACGTGGCTGGGAGGAGGTGGCTGCGGATCATGTTGTCCTTAGGCACCCAGAGGACTCTGGACCGAATGCCTCAGCAAACCTACACTGCATGGCCCCCCTGATCCTGCAAAGCCTGCGGAAGGATCCTCGTATTCGTGGTATCAAGGGGAGGGATGATTACTGGCTGGCAACCCTCCTTGAACCACGTTACAAGGGTAAGGTTGAGGACCTTATCTTGCCGTCGCAGAGGGAGCAGAGGACGAAACATCTTCGTGAGGCCTTGCAGAAAGGTTTGTGCAATGCGTTTCCAGAGCCTGGGAGGTTTCAATTTCCTGGTCCTCCTGGACAACATGTTGCTGAGGCTTCAGTCAGTCACAGAAAGAGTGGTGGAGAAGGTGGCTGTCTGACCGATGCGTTCAGACAATTTTTTAGTCCGCAGCCCCAAGGTCTGATCGGTTCCAGCAACCATCGCCAGAATCTGATTCACATGGTGCAGAATTACCTAGGGGCAAGATCAGACTTGGACACCTTTCCCACCGAAAATCCTCGGGGTTACTGGGTCTTGAGGATGGATCACTGGCCAGAGCTTGCACAGTATGCAGTTGAGCTATTCGGTCGATCGGCTGACCTTCATAAAAATGAATCAGTCTTTGATCACCAGCTACCAAGCACCTGATGCTGATGTAACCGATTGATTTTTTTTTTTAATGTGAGATCCCACTCAAGACTGCCTATGCTGATGCCGAGTCACAATCCTCTTCCTCCTCAATTTTCATGCTGATAGCTTGTAAGAACATGTTTGGTTCTGGGCACTGCCACCAGTGGCCAAGGCCCAATTTTTCTGCCCCTGTTTAACAGGGGAGTGTAATTACAATTTTTGATGCAATACTTTGCAGCAGGGCTCATTCCTAAGCTCCAACTATAGTATTTGTGAGGGGTTACAGTGTTGTGGCACCAGCACCAGTGCCCAAGTCCCAATTTTTCAGCCCCTGTTTAACAGGGGCGTATAATTACAATTTTTGATGCAATACTTTGCAGCAGGGCTCATTGCTGCACTCCAACTATAGCATCTGTGAGGGGTTGCAGTGTTGTGGCAATTTTTCTGCCCCTGTTTAACAGGGGCGTGTAATTACAATTTTTGATGCAATACTTTGCAACAGGACTCTTTCCTGCGCTACAACTAGAGTATCTGTGAGGGGATGCAGTGTTGTGGCACCAGCACCAGTGCCCAAGGCCCAAATTTTCAGCCGCTGTTTAACAGGGGCATATAATTACAATTTTTGATGCAATACTTTGCAGCAGGGCTCATTCCTGCGCTCCAACTATAGCATCTGTGAGGGGTTGCAGTGTTGTGGCACCAGTGCCTAAGGCCCAATTTTTCTGCCCCTGTTCAACGGGGACATGTAATTATAATTCTTGATCTAATATTTCACAGCAGGGCCCATTCCTGTGCCCACCAAGAGTAACTGTGAGGGCTTACATTGTTGTGGCAACACCACCACCACCAAAGGCCCAATTTTCCTGCCCCTGTTCAACAGGTGCATGTAATTACAATTCTTGATATAATATTTCACAGCAGGGCCTGTTCCAGCTCCCACCAAGAGTAACTGTGAGGACTTACAGTGTTGTGGCACCAGCACCACCACCAAAGGCCCAATTTTTCTACCACTGTTCAACAATGGCATGTAATTAAAATTCTTGATCTAATATTTCACAGCAGGGCCCGTTCCTGCACCCACCAAGAGTAACTGTGAGGGCTTACAGTGTTGTGGCAACACCAACACCTAAGGCCCCAATTTCTGCAGAGTATATAGGGCGGGCCCCTACTTTCAAACAACCAACTTACAAACGACTCCTACTTGCAGACGGAAGGAGACAACAGGAATTGAGATGAAATCTACCCCTAGGAAGGGAAATTCTCTCCTGTAAGAGTTAATATGGGAAAAACGTGTCTCCTCTTTACTGATGCTTTATCACCAATCCTTGTTTCACTAAAAACCCCAAATTTTTAAAAAACATTTGTCATTGGGACAGAAAGTGAGGTGAAATCTTCTGAAGAGGTGCACAGACAGCAAAACAAATGTCACAGGGGTGATAACCCTTCCCTATATTTTCCAAAAAGCTTAAAAATAGATTTTTTGGCTGGAGCTACACTTTAAAAATGTACCAGTTCAAAATTACAAACAGATTCTACTTAACAACAAACCTACAGTCCCTGTCTTGTTTGCATCCCCCGTATACTGCTGTTCAGAGTATATAGGGCCAGGGGGCCCCACGCCTTTCCTTTTTTTAATTTGGGTGCGGGGTTCCCCTTAATACCCAGACAAGACCCAAAGGGCCTGGTAATGGACTGGGGGGTGGGGGGTACCCATGCCATTTGTCTCACTGATTTTCATCCATATTGCCGGGACCCGACATCACATTAAAGCTGCAAGCAGTTTTAAATGACTTTTATTCCTTTAAAAATATAATTTTGTGCAGGGACTGTTCTAAGCAGGGGAAACATGCCACCTTACAGGCATACTATAGACACACCCCAGGTATGATATTTAAAGGAATATTTCACTTTTTTTTCACTTTAGGCATCATTAAAATCACTGCTCCCGAAAAAACGACCCGGGTCCCCAAACCCTTTTTAGGACAATAACTTGCATATTAGCCTTTAAAATTAGCACTTTTGATTTTGAACGCTCGAGTCCCATAGACTTTAATGGGGTTCTAAAGTTTGCGCGAACTTTCGGTCCGTTCACAGGTTCTGGTGCGAAATGAACCGGGGGTGTTTGGCTCATCCCTATGCGTGGACTGGGCTTGGGTCAAAATAAGAACCCCAACACCAAGCCCCTGCACAGCACGAACTCTACGATGAGTACGTACCCACAACATTGCTTCAAAACAGTCGGATGGTCAGAGCGAACTAACAGAATGCACTGAAAATCAGAAAGGCCTGAGAAGAGCGAGGTGAAATTCAGAAATGAGCGGACAAAAATGCACTGAGAATCAAATATGTACTATAAATAGCACGCACTGAAAAACAGATGCGAACTGACTACATGCACTGAAAACCAGATACGAACCCACAAGCACAAACTGAAGAGCAGTAATGATCTGAAAAGCACGAGGCTGAAAAGCGTGAATCGTCTCTCACCAGACTTCTACTAACATGAGATTAGCAGAAGGAGCCCAAAGGGTGGCGCACTGGCTATTGAACTTCCTCTTTATAGTGCCGTTGTACGTGTTGTACGTCAGCGCGTTCTTGACTATCAGAATTTCCGACAACATTTGTGCGACCGTGTGTATGCAAGACAAGCTTGAGGCAACATCCGTTGGAAATAAATCCCAGGATTTTGTTGTCGGAATGTCCGATCGTGTGTACGCAACATAACATACACTTAGCTGGGCAGGTATGAGCACCACTGAATCACCACAGTTGTATTACAGTGGGAATTGAAAGGAATATTTGGAACTTTCAAAACCAAATAAACATGATATAGCCCTTACTGGAAGAACAAAGACCAAAACCATTTCAATATGATCTGAAGATAATTGTGCTCTGGTGCGTACAGAAGTTGCACCCAAAATATGCATGCATCCTACTTGCATATAACAGTTTAAAATATGGAACCTTGGCTTCATATTGATAAGTTTGAAGACTATGAGATTTATAGTGAGGTGGCTCAAAAGAGACCAAATATCTCTCCACAGCTGAAACAAGGGGGAATTGGCATATCTTTGCTTTCTTACACATTCGGTAAAAGTGGTCTATTCTTTACTTAAAGCTAACAAATATGCTTCCTTCACATCCTTACAGCCAATTGCAAACAGCCCAGTTATTGCACATTTATACATCTTCGGCATAGCCCTACACCATAGAAAAAAAGATTTCAATAGAATGCTTTACTAACAGCAACCAGGCTGTTCATTTTACAAGGGAATTTGCCCCAAAAGTTGGTGAATGTTGTGAAGGTGGAATACCTAATCATGTATTTTTTGTTTGCACATGATTGGATAATGGAAGTCAGCAGAGCTTCAACTCACTCACTATGCTCTAGAGCAGTGTTTCTCAACTCCAGTCCTCAAGGCGCACCAACAGGTCATGTTTTCAGGATATCCCTCAGATGAAACGGTTGTGGTAATTACTAAGGCAGTGAAACTGATCAAATCACCTGTGCAAAATAGTGGAAATCCTGAAAACATGACCTGTTGGTGCGCCTTGAGGACTGGAGTTGAGAACCACTGCTCTAGAGCAGTGGTTCTCAACTCCTGTCCTCAGGACCTACAGGCCAGGTTTGCAAGATAACTGAAATACATCACATGTGATATAATTTGCTGCTCAGTGATTGCTGTATTCTAGTCTGCATTTCCCCACAGTAATATTTAAAATCTGGCCTGTTAGTGGGCCCTGAGGACAGGAGTTGAGAACCACTGCTATAGAGCAAATTCTCTTGCAAAGTGCAACTTCCCTTGCAATGTGAACAGCCTTGTTGACCCTAGCAAATCACCATTCATATCTTACATTATTATAACTCAATACAAGAGGTAAAAATGGAAAGTTTTTATTTGACTGTAAATAGTTTGTATATAAGGATGTGCAGGTCTCGGTCTCTATACCTATCTTGGACTCCATGTTTTTGTATTAAAACAGAATATGTGTACCCCCTGTCATAACAAAGCATCCGCAGGTATTTACTTGCTATTGTAAAACATGTTGTATACTTTTGGCCACTTTATGGCAAAAAAATAACCAGTATGAAAAAAAAGTTTTTAATTTACTGCATAGTACTGGTCTTGATAAATAATTCGTGGGAATGCGCAATGGTTACATTGTTATTATTATTAGGCGGTAATCGAGTTGATTAGGCAATAAACCGGCTATTTTACACATCGCAGTGCTATTTTATACCAAGGAGGGGAAAAACTTTGCTTTTACTACCTAAAGCAGACAGGTTCTGACATTTTGTTAACAAAGCAAGCAACATGATAATACATTACAACAATAAGAAGAACCCAGATAATCTAGCAGGACAATACTGGAAATAAATGGCTATATATAAATTGACATTTCTGTTATTTCTTACAAAATACAATTACAATATAGCATATGGAAGGTTCTGCTAAGGATCTGCTAAGCCTCTCCGAATTTCTGATAGCAATGGACTCTGTTGCTGTTTTTGGGGTGTGCTGTGATTTAGCTTATAGGGGTTCACGCCTTTACTAGACCATGCTGATACTTGTAGGTAGACATTAACAGCCATCTATGGTTTTCTTCAGTGTATATATATATATATATATATATATATATATATATATATATATATATATATATATATGGAACTGTGGCTTAGCATTTGTATTTTATAAATCTCTGTTTTCTAAACTGCCAAATCGTACATGTTTAAGAATATATATGACATGTCATTATTCTTAGAACGTCAATGATAGTGCCTTCATAAAATATGGGTCAGTTTAGTTACATAGAGGCTTCTTTAATAATGAAAAAAACTAAAATCAAAACCAAAAGCAAAAAATTAAAAGGACAAATAACCCGCAAATCACAGCATCTATATGTGAATGGATACAAACACGGTGTGCAGCATAACTCCACTTGTTATATTTACAAGAATATTTGCTTTGTACCATGTCAGTTTGTGAGTTATTCTTTGTTAACTTTTTGCCTTTATCTGTACACATTGATATGCAATAAACTTAAAGATAGCTGTTTGAATATATTTTTGATATACATTCTTGATATAAAAAGTATTTATTGTAAAGCTAAAGCAGCAGTATTCTAGAAGACAGTAATGTGATGGGTTCTTGCCTGCTAAAACAAATTGTGCCTTGCTGTGTTCATCCTCTGTCCTATTTTACAGTATCTGCAGACTATTATGAGCAGGTATCAATAAGTAATGCAGTGCTGCTGTATGAACGAGGTAGGAGACTGGGCTGTGTTGGCTTTCAACAGCACTGGGGACATAGACTTGTCTTGTATTGCTACTGACTTGCATTCCCTATTATGGCCAATGGGCTTTACAGACCCCTCTGCAGATTAGTAACCCTCGAATGTATCTTGTTTCATAGTTAGATCCATAACACTAAACAATGTTTATAGGAATAGAGCAAATCCACACTGGAGGATGACCTTCTGTTTATTCCTTGCAGTGTCCTAAGGAAGCCCTGTATACTGTGTTTCTCCTCAAATCAAATATTAATCAAATATTAATATATGTCACAATGGCAGTCTGCGCTCCTTATGGAGCCATGTGCCTTGCTTATACCTAAAGGGCAATTTGTTTCCACATTCCTATGTTTCAAAATGAAAAGCATGATAGCATGTGGTCGGGAAGATCTACATCTCGCAATACGGGTAGTCAAACATTTCCGCTTGGAAGTCACATAGCGCTTTAATTAGCACAATTATGCAAACACAGAGAAGTGGGGCATATACCGATCTGTGCTTACATTACTGGATTCAGCAGAATGCAAAGACAGCTCAGCCCCCTCTACCAGCAGAACACAGCATAGGATTGTTGGTCCATGTTTTCCTGACCACTCTCCACACATCATATGGAAGCCACATGGGGCAAAACATCAATAAACATCGGCAAATATTACTCACAGATCATTAAGCAGCCGATGTATCAAAAAATGGTCCTATGCGATTATGAATAGATAAAAATAGGATGTTCTCTCTCTCTCTCTCTCGCTCTCTCTCTCTCTCTCTCTCTCTCTCTCTCTCTCTCTCTCTCTCTCTTCCTATCATATTAATATATTCACATTTACACTTATTTATCTTCTAGTATCTATCCATCTATCTCTCGCTCTTCCTACCAGTCATATCAATATATTCACATTTACACTCTATCTATCTATCTATCTATCTATCTATCTATCTATCTATCTATCTATCTATCTATCTATCTATCAATCTTTCTCTTATCAAAATTTTTATCTATTTGTCTAGCAGTGTCTCGCTCTACCAACCAACCTATCACCTCTATATATTCATTTGCATCTATCTATCTATCTATCTATCTATCTATCTATCTATCTATCTATCTATCTATCATATCAATATATTCACATTTACACTTATTTATCTTCTAGTATCTATCTATCTATCTATCTATCTATCTATCTATCTATCTATCTATCTATCTCTCTCATCCTACCAATCATATCAATATATTCAATATATTCTGATTTACACTTATCTATTATCTATCTATCAATCAGTCATTAATTTCTCTCTTTCTCTTATAAATATTTTTACCTATTTGTCTAGCACTGTCTCGCTCTACCAACCTATCACCTCTGTATATTAATTTGTACTTATCTATCGCTCTATCTATCTATCTATCTATCTATCTATCTATCTATCTATCTATCTATCTATTTCTCTCTCTCTCTCTCTCTCTCTCTGCATTCTTCCGTTTTTATCTCTTATCGATATATGTATCTATCTCTATGCACCTCTCTCTGGTGTGATATATATATATATATATATATATATATATATATATATATATATATATATATATATATATATATATATATATATATATATATATATATATATATATATATATATATTAATATTAATTTACCTCTGCTCTATTCAATATCTTTACCTATATCTTTACCTATTTGTCTGTCTGTCTATCTATCTATCTATCTATCCATCCAACTATATATCTTTATATTTGCCTGTATGTATTCCTCTCTATCTGTATTTACAGACAGCTATCTTTTATTGCTCTATCTATCTATATTTACACCTATCATCTTTATCTATTTCGCATCTGTGCACTTCTCTCTTTTTTCTCACACATCTTTTATCTATTTATACAGCTATCTTTTTAACTCTGGCTTTTAAATATCTGTATTTTCGCCTATATCTCTCGGTCTATGTATTTATCTATACATCTATTCCCTGAGATCACACACGTGAAACAATATGTTTGTATCAAATCCTTTCTGAAAATGTCCGAATGTGATCAGATCCGATGATGTGCTCTGTCGGGGCTCCCCTGTACCCCCTTGCGACATTTGCCGAGCAGCCCTGCGACACTCCTCGTGTTTTTTATGGGGATCTTGTGGCCTTGCTGTCTGATTTTATGAAAATGAGCAGTAGTGAAAGCATTTTCATACCGCTAGCTGTGAGCCTCCCATAAATGATGTAAATGGCTCGGAGGGTTTTTTTTCAAGTGAACTGCGTGGATCTGTGAAAATAATATCAGGGTTTTCCGTCAGAATGAGCTTAGCACTGTACCGAGGCGTATCCTAATCCGACCCGACACCTCCAACCATCTGCGGTATCTATCTGCCTTCTTATTTACCAAATCTTCACGAGCAAAAGACAAATTGTTCTTGATACTAAATAAAAGTCGCTTGCCTATCTCCATGCTATTGCTGCTTTCATCCAGAGTGAGGGGGTGTTTTATTCTCCCCTTCTTATCTTCTATTGGCATCAGCAATTGTTTGCTTAAAAAAAATCTGATCTGGGAAGTAAAAAATACAGAATATTCCTGACATGCTGCACTAGAAATAGCAAGAATCAGATCATGCAGATAGGATGCAAATAATAGGCTTACAGCCCTGCCTCCCCTTTGTATGTCGGAATAGAGAGATGCTGAAATCTTTATACATATATATATATATATATATATATATATATATATATATATATATATCCACAGTCGAGCTATGGAACCGAATGACATAAGGGCAGAAGACATAAAAAAAACCTTAAAGAAGCCACGTCGCCTTCACTGTCCCCATTGGAGCCAATAGCTCACTAATTACTTTTATTTTATGCCTAATCTTTCTTTTTGAACCCTTCATAAGCGATGGAGGCATTCAAAGACGTGTGCTTGCTAAAGGGTTAAATGTTCTAATACGTTTTTCTAATTGCTTTTGTTAGGGTGACTAATCTATCTTTATTTATTTTTAACCCTTGACGAACAAGTGATGTATTCAAGGACCCCCCCCCCCCAGCTAAAGGGTTAAAGATCTGTGTCTGTAATTACGTTTATTAGGGCAGCTATAGATAATCATCTTTGTTTCTT
The DNA here is from genome assembly GCF_042186555.1 of Aquarana catesbeiana. NCBI lineage: Eukaryota > Metazoa > Chordata > Amphibia > Anura > Ranidae > Aquarana > Aquarana catesbeiana. The sequence continues at coordinate 65,045,092 of NC_133336.1, read as the reverse complement.
TAACCCTTAATGAGCAAGGGGGCTTTCAAAGACGTTAGAGGTTCTGATTTGTTTCTCCAATTGCTTTTGATAAGATGGCTAATCCCCATTCTCTATTTGTTTAACCCTTGATAAACAAATTGTATATTCTAGAACCCCCCCTCCTCCATGCTTGCTAAAGGGTTAAAGGCTCAGATCTGTGTCTCTATTTTGATTAAGGCAGATATAGCTAATCATCTTTTTTTCAACCCTTGATGAGCAAGAGGGGCATTCAAAGACTGGGTTAAAGCTTCTGATCTGTTTCTCCAATTAACTTTGATAAGATAGATATGGC